>NC_040084.1:41089624-41714624 GCF_003369695.1 Bos indicus x Bos taurus
AACTTAAGCTAACTGCTTTTATAAAGTGGTTTTTGCTGTCAATTATTTTTTCTTTTCTTCCAGGAGCTACCTTTTCTTTCCTTCATTTCTTTTACTTTGTTTTTCCCTGTACCTTATTAAAAAATCTTTTCCACCAGCTCTTCAAAGGATGTCATAAAACATAACTACAAAAATAAATCAGTATTTTTCCACTTGTATAAATTACTTATAGTGATTCTCTATTTAGCTTTGCAGCTTCTAATCTTATTGTGGAGATAAGACACAAAACATACTTAAGGAAGGAAATAAACTAAAAAAATATAAACAGCATTGGGAAAATATTCTTTATTACTGTAGTTTGCAAATTCTTTGAAAGAAAAAAATCTGTGAAAAATGCATCCAAACTACTGAATTCTTATTTATGGAATAAACAACTAGCTAAAGTTAAGTATAATGTTTCCTCCATTATTGTATCCACAGGGTGAACCTATGGCAGTGGCCAGAATTCACAAATAGCATGCTTGGTTCGTACAGCAAACAGCACATAAAAACACTACATGCATATTGAATAAATAGTAATAATGGTCATCAAAACTATAATTTCAGAATCATAAGATTAAAAGGGACTAACATTTTCTTTACCATTATAAATAAAAAAGTTTAATATAATAAATCCAAAACATCAATTTAACAAAACAAATTATTATTGGTAAAGCTATAAAGTACTCATTCCCCAATCTTTAGGCAAGTCCAAGGGATATTAGTATAAAGAAATAAAGAATTTCTCTAGAGAAATGACTATAATTTAATTTAATATTATAATTTATAATACAATGTAATTTAATAGTATATCTTGTCTTTTTATTGTGCATGCATTATATAAAACTGCTTCCAGAATCTACTGTGCTGTATCTATTGTACTGTTTAGTGCTTCTTTTAAAAAGTATCCAAAATGCATTTCTTTAACAGTTTAGTACTAGCAATATGTTTGCCTTTCTAGAAAAATTAGAATGCTTATTGTTATTTCACAAATTTAGATGTATTGCCCATTATATGTTCCTTTTTGCTTTGGATGTCAAGCAAACTCAGAGCTAGGTTTTGTGCTCAAATGCTGCTACTTTAACCTAGGTTTTATTGAATTTTCTGTCCTCACACCCCAAATCATCATTACTTGACTTATGTTTTTAGGTCCATTTCATAGAATTATTTCATGTCTTATATTATAAATATCTTCAAATTCTTTTTAAAAAATGCACAGGTATAATTACTAAAAGGATGAAGAAATAAGCACTAGAAATAAGAATAAAGTATTTGCATACCTTTGAAGATTTCTTCTTTTCCTTGAAGTGCCTTGGATTTGTTACTGAAGACATTAAAATTCTACTGATTTCAAGTCCAGTCTGAAGCTATAATAGTGAAAAAAAAACCCTTACTATTACTTGACTTTTAACAAATTTCTTTTTCTTCAGAAACATTATAATGAGGGATCATATATCAGTTAATAAAGATAAAAATGTTTTTTTGAAGAAGAAAAGAAAATCCAAAAATTTATTTTTTTGTGTTAAAGTCACCAAGTCTACTGGTAATTACAATCATTTTCTGTTTATAACAGAATGAGTTATTTTATATATCTCAAACTGAAAACAATTGATAGCATGAGTTCTTTCAACTGAGAATATATGCATGTTTCTCAGAATTTCAAAAGACCAAAAGATCTTTGGCAATACATCCAAGTCTATGAATATACTTGCTGACTTATTGAAATTTCATTATTACAGCAAAAAGAGACAAAACTGATAAGTTAGGAAGCATAAATTAGAGTCTAGAGTAAGGCTTCAGTTAATAAAGTATAATAAAACATATGTGATTTTAAAGTGCCAGATGATACAGTGTTCTGTTTACCTGAGAAGCTTTATCTTGAAAAAGCTTACGCTGATGTTCTTCTTCCTTTAGTTTTTCCTCTAAATGTTTAATCTTGTCCTACAAAAGAATTGAAAAACCGAGATTATTATACAAAAACTAGAGCTAAATATCTTTTATTCCTTTTCCAAACAAATAGAGCCCTCAGGGTCTTGATTCTTAATAGTTTGGTAAATTAAAGCAGAAAATAAGAAAACGGAATGGCAAAAGATACTAAGTTTTCCTTGGCTTTCTTCATATGATTCTTTACCTACTTTATTTAAGAAAGACAAAGGAGAAGCAAAGAATTTATATGCATAGGCTCTATTAATGTTCATTAACAAAATCATAATACTGAAAATTTGGGAGGTTTTAAAGGTCTAGAAGGTCAAACAATATAGTCTTGGGTCTCAATGTTTCATTCAAAATATAGACAACTTAGAATAAAAGACTATGCTGTACTTAGGGAAAAGTGAAAGTGAAATCGCTCAGTCATGTCTGACTCTTTGTGACCCTATGGACTGTAGCCTGCCATGCTCCCCTGTCCATGGGATTTTCCAGGTAAGAATACCGGAGTGGGTTGCCATTTCCTTCTCCAGGGGATCTTCCTGACCCAGGGATTGCACTGTAGGCAGACTCTTTACCATCTAAGCCACCAGGGAAACAAGACTAATATATATGAAACAATATGATTTGACCCAGGTCATGAATATATATGTATAACCTTATACACAAAAGTATTTCATTGTATATCCATGGTATAGTTTGGAATAGGAAGACAGTACTATCTCAAAGGGAGAACTTCCTGAGTGTTCAAAACCTCAAGGAAGGCTTCATAGAGGAAGCAGAAATAGGAGAATCCTACCAAATGGATAGGATTCACTTGGAAAAAGAGAGGGCATTTCAGGATAGGATCTAGAAAAGGCATAACTTACTTGCATGTGGTGAAAGGCTACCTTTTCAATATCCTTTAGGTAAATCACCTAACAAACGAAAATATTCTACCACTGCAGAAGAAGGTAAACTACAATTTCACATCAAAAAGCAAACTCATTTATGCTGTGGTCTATAAGCAATAACTCATATCTGGATTACTAAAAGCTATTAATGAAGTTTTACAAATCTAATTTTATTGCATATTCATATACAGGGTAATTACACATAACATTAAAGATTTATTCCTGGTATCACCACTTCAAAGAAATAAGTTGAAGCTTACCTCAGCAGTTTTCTGAGTTGTTGTAAGTTTAAAACATTCTTTTTCTAAGACATCAAGCTTTGCAAGTTTTGCATGAAGCTTCATATGATCCTGTTCTTTTTCCCTTTGAAGCTGGGCCTGGAAAAGAAAAAAACAAAACCTAAGTTTGGCAAGTGAAGCCGATTGCTCAAGAATAATACAATTTCTGAGAATTCAAAGCACAACATAAATTGTCATAAGAAACACATAACAAACATGCACATACTTTAGGTACTTTGAAAGCAAAAAAAAAAAAAAAAACAAGAGAAAATAAAATCCTTTTCAAAAACAAAGAAACTGTGCAAAAAAATATATTAGATCAATGGAACAAAATCTTCTATGTATCTTTATATAACATTTCTACTATGGAAAACATCATCAGTGAAACATAGTAAATAAACAAGGTGTTATCACAAGGTGATCAAACCTACTTATTGACTTACCCTCTCTCTAACTATAACATAGAAAAGCAGCTATCAAAGGACTAAAGCATACAGAGAACTTGAAGAAAAGGAAAGTTATACATATATATTTACTGGTGTTGAGTTGCTAAGTTGTGTCCAACTCTGCGACACCATGGACTGTATAAAGACTGCCAGGCCACTCTGTCCATGGGATTTCCTAGGTAAGAATACTGGAATGAATTGCCATTTCCTTCTCCAGGGGATCTTCCTGATCTAGGGATTGAACTTGTGTCTTCTGCACTGGCAGGTAGATTCTTTATTGCTGAGCCACCAAGGAAGCTCTACACATATATATGCATACCTATGCATTGTCTTATAATGGTATTTATTACCACACTAATGCAAGATGTTAATGACAGGGGCAACTGTGAGGGGGCAAGAAGTATATGAGAATTTTCAGTATTATCTGACAAATCTTCTATAAACTTAAAACTGCTCTAAAAAATAGTTTATTAAAAATAAAAAAACTGAAACAACAAATAAATAGAGTTTTGGTGACCTGTGGTCTAACATTCTATTGGAGTTACAGAAGGAGAAGAGAGAGAAGTCAGACAAGAATAATTATTTGAAGGCTAATACCTAAAAATGTTCCAATTCTGATGAAAAATATTAACTGACAGATTCAAGAATCTAAAATGAACAAACAAAAAATAACCCAAGCAGAATGAATACAAAGAAAACCACATTTGGGCATATTATCAAATGGTTGAAAACCAGTGATAAAAGGGAAAAAACAGCCTAAGAAATAACACACTATACACAGAGGAATGAAGATAACAATTCTCATTAGAAACTATGAAATCAGGCCTCTCTGGTGGTCCAGTGGTTGAGGATCTGCCTGCCAATACAGGAGACGTGAGTTCAGTCCCTAGTCTAGGAAGATTCCATATGTCACAGAGCAACTAAGTCCATGCACCACAACTACTAAGCCAGCGCTCTACAGCTCAAGAGTCACAACTTCTAAGCCCATGCACTGCAACTACTGAAGCCTGTGCACCCTAGAGCCTGAGCTCTGCAACAAGAGAAATTATCGCAATGAGAAGCCCACAAACTACAACTAGAGTAGTCCCCACTCTCCACAACTAGAGAAAGGCCATGCACAGCAATGAAGACCCAGCACAGCCAAAAGTAAATAAATAAATCTTGGGGGGGAAAAAAAAATCAACTAGAATTTTATACCCAGTGAAACTATCCTTCAACAATGGTGGTGAAATAAAGCCTTTTCCAGACAAATACATGCTAAGAGAATTCCCAGCATACTTTAAAAAGCACTAGAAATAGTAAAAATGTGGATAAATATATATTACTTCTTATTTCTTAATTTTCTTTAAAGGAAAATTGATTATTTAAAGGAGAAACAGAAACAATGTATTGTGAGCTACATAACACACATAGAAATAAAATGTATGAAAAGTGTAGCACAAAGGGGGACAAATGGAATCATTATGTAGTAGGATCTTGTATTACATGTGAAATATTTTAATGCTAATTCATGATAGACTGTAGTACATTAAGAATACATAACTTTAACCTATACAGTAGCTGCTAAAAAAGAGAAGGGGAAAAATACCTGGAGAAAGAGAAGTCAGCAAAATCTAAGAAGAAACCACTAGGGAATAGGGAACTTAAAAAATATTTTTGGTTGAAAGAATGAAAATACAAAATGTCGAAATCTTTGGGATGCAGGTAAAGCACAGTTTAGAGGGAACTTGATAGTTTTTAATCACAATATATTACATTTAAAAAGAAATAATAAAACTTCAGTTATTCAAATTGCAGTTATAATTTACTTTCAGATCTATCAATAAGAATTAGAATATTTAGTACAGCTTGAGTTTGAGGTTCTTTGCTTAGTAATTATATAACACTGTCTTTTCACAGGCCATTTAAAAAAGTTCATCTTCATTTCCCAGCCCTCTTATCCTATTAACTGGAAGCAGCCAAGACTAAAGCAGTTCTTTAACTGAATAAACTCTCTAACAAAAAAAAAAAAAAAAGGAATAATAAAGTTTTAAAATCAATAATCTAAGTTTCCAACATCCAAAGCTAGGGAAAAAATAGCAAATTAAATCCTACATTAGTAGAAGGAAGGAAATAATAAAGATAAAGTGGAAATCAATGAAATAGAAAATAAAAGTTTTTATAAAGATTTATTTTTTAAAATCTATAAAATTTATAAAGTGATATGTAGGTTGATAGTTTTAAAAAGAGCACAAATACAATTTACTAGTATCAGGAATACAAGAGGGAACATCTCTAAAGACACAAGAAAAACAGATAATCTGAGTAGCCAAATCTCTGTTATAAATAAACTGAACTTATAATTAAACACTAGATATTTAAAGAAAACTTCAGTCCCAGATAGCATCTATCAAATTTGAACTCTATCAAACATTTAAGGAGGAAATAAAACTATTCTTATACAAGGTCTTTCAGAAAATAGAAGGAATCTTCCCAACTAATTTTATGAGGTCAAACAAAATCATAATACCAAAATGAGACATTGTGAGAAAAATACAAACGAAGATGGTTTAAGGACGAAGTCACAAAAATTGTTAAGTGAAATCTTTGCAAGCTGAATCAAGCAATATAGAAAAATGATACTACATCAAGATCGATTGAGGCCTATATCAGGAATGCAATGTTGGTTAACATTTGAAAATCAAACAATGTAACTTACCATGTTAACAGAAGAAATGAGAAAAATCATATGACCCTTTCACTAGATGTATAAAAAGCAAATCGCAAAATCATTCACAGTAAAAGTTTCCAGCAAACTAAGAATAGAAAGTAATTTCCACATTTGATAAGGGATAACTATGAAAAACCTAGAGATAATAGTCTAGTGAAAGACTAGCATCTTTCTCCCAATGACCAGAAACAAAACAAGGATGTCAGTCTTTACCACTTCTAATTAACACTGTACTAGCCGCAATAACCAGTGCAAGAAAGTACAAAAAACAAAAGCCATAAAAATTGAAAAGGGAAAAATAAAACTTTATTTATTCATAGATGACATGATTATGTATATAGAAAATCCCTAGAAAATACTGAGTTCCAGAAACAGACTTGATCTATCTTTGTCAACTGTTTGTTGACCAAGGTGCCCAATCAATTTAATGGGAGAAAAGAAATCTTTTAACAAATGGTGCTGGGACAATTGGGCATCCACATGGAAAAAATTTAACCTTGAATAATTTTTTCTCACTATACAAAAATTAATCCCAGATGGATCATAGAACAAAATGAAAATTAAGAGCTTTTAGAAGAAAATATTTTGGAAAATACTTTGATAGTTTCTTATAAAAATACACCTACCCCGTGGTTCAGTAATTCTACTATAATTTCTCTTTATCTAAGAGCAATTAAAACATATGGTCACAAAAAAGTTTGTACAAGAATATTTGAAGTATCTTTACTTACAACACCTCCAAACTGGAAAAAAGGTCAAATATCCATCAAATGAAAAATGGATAACCAAATTGTGGCATATCTATATAATGAAATTCTACACAGCAATAAAAGGAATGAACTACTGATACATGTAACAACATGGATTAATCTAAAAAACTGTATGTGAAACCAAAGAACCAGACACAAAAAGAACATTTTCTATCATCCAATTTATATGAAGTTCAAGGACAGGTAAAATTAATCTGAAGCAAAATAAATCAGAATAGTAGTTGCATTGTTAGGAGGTGGGGAGAGAGCAGGGAATAACTTGGCAGAGATATAAGAAAATTTCTGGGGTGATAAAAATGTTCCTTTATTTGGTAGCACTGCAGATTACATTAGCATATTCATTTATCAATAATCACTGAACTACTGTATATTGTCAACCTTGCTTATTTAACTTATATGCAGAGTACATCATGTGGAATGCCAGGCTGGATGAAGCACAAGCTGGACTCAAGGCTGCCAGGAAAAATATCAATAACCTTAGGTATGTAAATGACACCACCTTTATGGCAGAAAGCAAAGAAGAACTAAAGAGCCTCTTGATGAAAGTGAAAGAGGAGAGTGAAAAAGCTGGCCTAAAACGCAACATTCAAAACACTAAGATAGTAGCATCTGGTCCCATCACTTCACAGCAAACAGATGGGGAAAAAGTGCAAACAGTTGACAGATTTTATTTTCCTGGGCTCTAAAATCACTGCAATGGTGACTGCAGCCATGAAATTAAAAGACACTTGCTCCTTGGAAGCAAAGTTATGACCAACCTAACAGCATATTAAAAAGCAGAGACCTTATTTTGCCGACAAAGGTCTGTCTAGTCAAAACTATGGTTTTTCCAATAATCATGTATGTTATGTGAGAGTTGGACCATAAAGAGAGCTGAGTACCGAAGAATTGATGCTTTTCAACTGTAGTGTTGGAGAAGACTTTTGAGAGTCCCTTGGACTGCAAGGAGATCCAACCAGTCCATCCTAGAGGAGATCAGTCCTGGGTGTTCATTGGAAGGACTGATGTTGAAGCTTAAACTCCAATACTTTGGCCACCTCATGCGAAGAGGTGACTCACTGGAAAAGACCCTGATGCTGGGAGAGAATGGGGGCAGGAAAAGGGGACGACAGAGGATGAGATGGCTGGATGGCATCACCAACTCGATGGACATGAGTTTGAGCAAGCTTCAGGAGTTGGTGAAAGACACGGAAGCCTGGTGTGCTGCTATTCGTGGGATCGCAAAGAGTCGGACACGACTGAGCAACTGAACTGAACTGAACTGAACTGTGATTTCTTTTATCCTGCAAAATGCCTCTTCATAACTTTGCCCATTTTTCTACCACTGCTTTGTACTTTTTGTATCTTGCTTAAGAAATCTCTCTTAACTCCAAGGTCATAAAGGCATTATTCTGTATTTTCTTATAAAAATTCTAAAGTTAACATATAAGTCTTTAATCCATCTGGAATTTATTTTTGTGTACAATGTGTGGTAGGGATCCAATTTCTTTCTTTTTCTCTCACATAGATAATCAATTTCCCCCACATATTTACTGAAGTCTAGAATTTCAATAATGTTATGCAATGGCATCCTTGTTTTATATTGTCTTTCCATATAAACGGGTCTGACTATACCCTAATCCTTTATTCTGTCAGTCCACACAAATATCATGCTAATTTTGACAGTATCAATATGTCATAGGGCAAGACCTCATCTTATTCTTCTTCAGAATAGCTTGGCTACTTTTGGACCTTTCCTTTTCATATAATTTTAGAATCAACTTTTCTAGTTCCTTGAGAAACCTATTAAATACTTGGCCCATTAAAATCCAGTATTGACTGGTACTTCTACCCATTTTTAACATAAAGCAAAGATCTTAGAACACTTAAACTGTATTTATCAGTTCTAATTTATAAGTTATTATTCTCATTAATTTTAATCCTTTATATATATTTAAATATATAAAATAAAACATAATTATTGCTGTTATATATTTATTTACCTATATATTTACCATCTTCATTGTTCTTCATTCCTTCCTGCATCTCTGACCTTCTATCTAAGATACTCTTCCTTCTGTCTGAATGATACCTTCAGTGTTTCCTTTAGAATGTACTTCCTAGTAACAAATTACCTCAGATTTGGTCAGTCTTAAAATGTCTTCACTTCACCTTTATTTCTGGAGGATATTTTCACCAGGCATTGGACTCTAGACTGACAGTTATTTTCTTTTAATATCTTAATTATAATCAGTTGTTTTCTTCCAGATTCAGTATTTTCTATTGAGAAGTCAGCTGTCAATTTAATTGTTGTCCTTTTGAACATAACCTTTTATTTTCCCCAGCAGCTTTTAGGATTTTATTCTTGTCTTATTATTTATTTTATTTATTTTTGCTGCTTTGGTTTTATAGGGTTTCTTAAATCTGTGGTGTGATTATTTTTTTAGTCAATTTTTTAACTTCCCAGCCATTATATCTTCAAACATTGTTTCTGTCCTATTCTCTCTCTTTTCCTTTTGGAATTCCAATCACACATAAATTTGACCTCACTCTAACTTATGTCTCTTGTTCTCTTTTCTAAGCTTACCATTGTTTTGTCTCTTCATTGATCTGGATGGTTTCATCTGCTAATTCACTAATTATCTCTTCTGATTTGCTGTTAGATGCACCATTAAGTTCTCAATTCCATTTATTGTATTTTTTTTACAATATTGCAATTTTTATTTGGTTCCTTTTCAAATCTGCTGTGCCATTTTATGGTTTCTAATGTTCTGTTGAAAATTTTGATTCTATTTTCTATCTCATTGATTATATCAAGTGTAATTATTTTAAAGTCTGTATCTTCTAGAGCCAGGATCTAGCTGGAGCTAACTTGTGAGAGTGTTTATATATAGTCTGTTAAGTATGCTATTTCTTTTGATAGTGTTATCTCCTTCTGCCTGGTCATCTTTCATTGCAAAGTTTCTCACTGTGTAGAAGAAAGGTTTATAGAAATAATTTGAGGACCCTGGGAACGTTAGCCATTAAGGATCACTTTAATCCAATTTCAGGGACTAAGATTTTCTAGATTACTCTGATAATCTAGAGCTGAGCTGTAATCTATCTTGTTTTCCTTTTTGTTCATCATTACAAAGCATTCAGAGCACAGAATATTTACCAGGGTTCCTACCCTTGGCAGATCTTGAACTCTTAACTTTAACTTCTTTAGCCCCATAATGAGGCTTTCAAAAGCACTATTTAGCCTTTCAACTGACTCTTCTGGAATCAAAAATGTCCTAAAAAGGAAGGGACCCAAAGCCAACCACTCTGGAGGTCAACTTCTTTGAATTTAACTATGCACACATACTTCTTTTCTTTTTTAATATTCTGTCCAGTGTTTGTGTTTCCTCTATAGAAAAGTTGGTTCAAATGACTTAGTGTGCATCACTGTAACCGGAAATTTCCTACATACAGCTTTATATCCTATTTAAATTACAATATGACAATTTTCCCATGACATTAAATATTCTTCAAAAACATATTATATTACTATAGAAAACATAGTCACCTGTTGTTCTAGGATCATATTCTTCTCTCGTTCTACATTGAGAACCATTCTCTTTGTATATTCTAGTTGCTTCTCTAGGAGGATGCAGCGAGACTGGGCTGAGCTTAACTGCATACTTATATCTATGAAAAAGAAAAAGTAATAATGAATCATATCAGCGAGTTATCACAAGACATGTATTATATGAATTCAATCAAAAGTCAGAAGTTCAAAACTTCTTTACTTCTAAATAATGACTCTCCGGAAATTAACATAAAATTTGTGAATATCTTATTAATTATATATAACTAATTTAACGCTGACTCATAAAGACCCAGAGAGTATACTTCTGAAAGGGAAGGATGTCAGTGACTTGTGGGATCACAAAAACCTGGCTATTCCTGGGAAATAATATCATCTGGAAAATAGAGGACCTAAGGGAACATTTCATATAAAGATAGGCACAATAAAGGACAGAATGGTAAGGACCTAAGAGAAGCAGAAGATATTAAGAAGAGGTGGCAACAATACACAGAAGAACTATACAACAAAGATCTTCATGACCCAGATAATCATTATGGTGTGATCACATACCTAGAGCCAGACATCCTGGAATGCAAGGTCAAGTGGGCCTTAGGAAGCATCACCACGAACAAAGCTAGTGGAGGTGATGGAATTCGAATTGAGCTATTTCAAATCCTAAAAGATGCTGTGAAAGTGCTGTACTCAATATGCCAGCAAGTTTGGAAAACTCAGCAGGGGGCATCGGACTGGAAAAGGTCAGTTTTCATTCCAATCCCAAAGAAAGGCAATGCCAAAGAATGCTCAAACTACCGCACAACTGCACTCATCTCACACACTAGCAAAATAATGCACAAAATTCTCTAAGTGAGGCTTCAACAGTACGTGAACCATGAACTTCCAGTTGTTTAAGCTGAGTTTAGAAAAGGCAGAGGACCCAGAGGTCAAATTGCCAACATCTATTGGATCATCAAAAAATCAAGAGAGTTCCAGAAAAACATCTACTTCTGCTTTATTGACTATGCCAAAGCTTTGACTGTGTGGATCACAATAAATTGTGGAAAATTCTTAAGAGATGGGAACAGTAGACCATCTGACCTGCCTCCTCAGAAATCTGTATGCAGGTCAAGAAGCAACAGTTAGAACTGGACATGGAACAACAGACTGGTTCCAAATTGGGAAAGGAGTATGTCGAGGCTGTATATGATCACCCTGTTTATTTAACTTATATGCAGAGTACATCATGAAAAATGCTGGACTGGATGAAGCACAAGCTGGAAGCAAGACTGCTGGGAGAAATATCAATAACCTCAGATGTGCAGATGACACCACCCTTATGGCAGAAAGTGAAGAAGAACTAAAGAGCCTCTTGATGAAAGTGAAAGAGGAGAGTGAAAAAGTTGGCTTAAAGATCAACATTCAGAAAACGAAGATCATGGCATCTGGTCCTATCACTTCATGGGAAACAGATGGGGAAACAGTGGAAACAGTGGCTGACTTTATTTTTCTGGACTCCAAAATCACTGCAGATGGTGTTTGCAGCCATGAAATTAAAAGATGCTTACTCCTTGGAAGGAAAGTTATGTCAAACCTATACAGCATATTAAAAAGCAGAGACATTACTTTGCCAACAAAGGTTCATCTAGTCAAGGCTGGTTTTTCCAGTGGTCATGTATGGATGTGAGAGTTGGACTATAAAGAAAGCTGAGCGCAGAAGAATTGATACTTTTGAACTGTGGTGTTGGAGAAGACTCTGGAGAGTCCCTTGGACTGCAAGGAGATCCAACCAGTCCATCCTAAAGGAGATCAGTCCTGGGTGTTCACTGGAAAGACTGATGTTGAAGCTGAAACTCCGATACTTTGGACACCTGATGCAAAAAGCTGACCCATTGGAAAAGACCCTGATGCTGGGAAAGATTGAGGGCAGGAGGAGAAGGGGACAACAGAGGATGAGATGGTTGGATGGTATCACCAACTCAATGGACATGGGTTTGGGTAGACTTCGGGAGCTGGTGATGGAGAGGGAGGCCTGGTGTGCTTCGGTTCATGGGGTCACAAAGAGTTGGGCACAACTGAGCAACCGAACTGAACTGAATAATACATGAATTTTGTTGGTATTCTGAAAATACTATAATTCCTAAATACAACTTGTGTAAAAACTTAATTTTTCTTTTAATCTCAATAATTTATGAACTGGGATAACAGATAATATACAGGCAAGTTTAAAATTATATCCATTTAGTGCAATGGCACCCTACTCCAGTACTCTTGCCTGGAAAATCCCATGGACGGAGGAGCCTGGTAGGCTGCAGTCCATGGAGTCGCTAAGGGTCGGACACGACTGAGCGACTTCACTTTCACTTTTTACGTTCATGCATTGGAGAAGGAAATGGCAACCCACTCCAGTGTTCTTGCCTGGAGAATTCCAGGGACGGGGGAGCCTGGTGGGCTGCTGTCTCTGGGGTCGCATGGAGTCGGACACGACTGAGATGACTTAGTAGTAGTAGTAGTAGTAGTAGTAGTAGCGCAAATATCAAAATATCTGAGAACAAGCCCACAAGGTTTGAACACATATAAGAACAAAGATATTGAGTAAACCTTAGACTGGGCTTTTTATTTTCAAGTTGTAAACTTTGGTAACCTCTTCCTTCTGAGAATTATTGAATTTTCTTACCTTTTTTCTGCTTTATCAGTTCCTCGTGTGCCAGATTTCTCTCACTTGTTTCATTCTCCAAGGCCTTTTTATATTGTGCCGCTTCTCTGGAAAGAATGTTCAGGTTATCTTCAGCTTGTGTTCTCTCTAACTCTAAACGATGAATCTTTTCCTGAAGAGTTTTTAATGCTAAAATAAGAGCTGTTGAAAAAATTGTCTTGATATTTTAAGTGAGAATTTTTGAGCACTTATAATCATAGCAGCATATAAAAGTGAGCAGTATATTTTTGTTACTTAAGTAAAAAAGAAAAAGCAATTTATATTCCTTATAAAAAAGAAAAATGACTAAAATTCTAAAGAGGGACAAATTCTAACACGTCTTATAAAAATAATATATTTATGATTATATTTAGTAATTTTCTAAGTTTGAGATGTAAGAAAGCTAATAATCACATTTTAATTTAAGAAAGCAAATATGTTCAAAACATATGCAAAAAAGATATATATGTATATATGTGTGTGTATATAGAGAGAGGGAGAGAGTGAGAGAGACAGGAGTGTGGGAGGAAGGGAAGAAGCAGGTGAAGAAGGCAGGAAGAGAGGGAGCATGGGAGAAAGGAGGGGAAATTTGAGGCATACAAGTCTGAGCATGGATAAGGAAAATTAAAATATGCTGTTCACTAATTAACAAGGAAATTTAGGTTTAAAGTTAAAAATTTTCTCAGTTCTTGATGTATTCAGTTTCAGTCAAATCACATTTATTGTTTCTTTGTCCAAGATATTATGTTAATTATTAGGACATATGAGGTAGAACATTGCTTCTTCCATCAAGAAAAAATTACAATCTAGTGGTTTAACTGATGTCAGGCTTGAAAGATTGTGATACACATGTACTACTATAATTATTATTCAGATACATTAATATCTTCATAATTCAGATAAGCTCGAGTTATAAAATTTTCAAATATTATCTTATATGTTCTTTTCAGTTACAACTTCAAATTGTAAAACTAGAGATGAATGGAATATAAATAAATGTTCAAGATTAACTTTCATATAGTTCATATCCAATTAGAAAGATGTTTGTTAGAGATTATTGTTTGATTTGGATCAATATTTCTTGTAGTTGCTTTGTCCACAAAGCTATAGTCTATTTATAATGGCAACCATTATTATAAAAGATTAAAAAACACGACTATCAGCATCTTAGAAAGTAATGTATATGGTACAGATATGCCTGGAATCATAAATGTTTTTCTAATTCAATTTTAAGATTCTCCTAAACTTATATTTTAAAAGTTATAATACTTGTATCTTATAGTTACTCCAATGAACTGGATTCATGAAGAATTTTCAAGGGTAATTTTGGATGCAATTTCTGAATTTAATCCTTGAATAAGATTAAAATCAACTTAATTCTTTAATATTCTAACCATCTTATTCATTAGAAGGATTCTCCAAATCTGACCTTTTATTCTTCAGAATATTTTCCTATTTTTAATGACATTTTAAAGATAAATCTGCAATATGTGCCTAGCTGTTTATATTAATCTTCATCTTATAGCAAAGAAGCCAAAATAAAAAATGTTAAGTAACTTAAATTTACAGAAACTTTAAGCAACAGAGTCAAAATTAGCATTTTACTAAGATTAGTTAAACACACAATCATCTTATTTTCTACATAAAAATGAAAAGTTTTATATAACATGCTTCCTAATTTCCCTAATTTTAAATATGATTTTTTATTAGCATTACCTTGGCTATTTGGACTACGAAGCATTTGAGAAGATGTAAGTTCTAAGTTCACAGAGTAGTGAGTCTGAGATGATTCATCACTCCGAGTGATGGATGGAACACACACTCTTTCTGGGGGTTTAAGATAGCTTCCGACTATACTATGCATTAATTCAGAATCCATTATCTGTAGAGAATAAAGGAAAGATATAGTATAGCATCATTTTTTTCCTATGTGAATAACAAAGATATCAGAAAAAATTCAGGTGGAAGTTTTAACATAAATATATAGTCATATACTGTGGAATTGTGTTTTTATAAAGTTTATTATCACAAGTTCAACCATAATAAGTTCACTAGTAAAAGAAAAAAATGACGATTTACTCTATAAACAGTATAGACAATTCTGCCTGATTCTCAAAGAGTATATGCTCTGAAGTGAGCATTACATGAGTGGTGTGAATTTGCTGGTTTCTCACTTGATTGTAAGATCATCATCTGAGCACTCCTCTACAAAGTTTGACTCTAGCATTCAAACATAAAGTACATATTCTAAAAGACATAACTTTCAAACAGAAGCCACTCATATAATATGATTCTCTAGACTCCAATATGACTTCCTAAGGCATTTTTAAGCGTAATTTTGGATATATCAATTTCTGAATCTAAGCCTTGAATTCTACAACCCTATTTAATGCACTAGCATTCTAGTCAGCTAGTTTTGAAGGATTCCAAATCTAAAAATCTAAAAGAGCTTTATCTTGCCATTTTGAGTTTTTTTTGTATGTTGGCTGGAGAGCCATTTTAAATATCTTAGCAGGTAATTTTTAAAGTTTCCTAAGTCATTTTATTTTTCTTTCTGTAATTTGAATATTTTAGAAATGTATTATACTTAATAGATTATAGTCAATGTTAATAACCACACTGAAACAGAAAATTGTTTATATACAACACAATTCACCAGCACAATTTTTTTTTGCTGTTTCTTTACTATTGTTTTATTTTTATTTTTTTAATTTTTTTATTATTTATTTTTTTATTTTTTAAACTTTACATAATTGTATTAGTTTTGCCAAATATCAAAATGAATCTGCCATAGGTATACATGTGTTCCCCATCCTGAACCCTCCTCCCTCCTCCCTCCCCATACCATCCCCCTGGGTCGTCCCAGTGCACTAGCCCCAAGCATCCAGTATCGTCACCAGCACAATTTTTAAAAATAACGTTGCTTTAAGGCGGATTCATTTCGATATTTGGCAAAACTAATACAATATTGTAAAGTTTAAAAATAAAATAAAATTTAGAAAACACTAAAATAAATAAATAAATAAAATGTAAATTTATAATTTCTTTATATAAATTAACCTACTTTAATTTTTGAGAATTGCAAGTTTTCATTGACTTCACTACCTTCCCAATTCACAAGGCAAGGGAAGACACTTCCATGACTGTGTTTCCTGTGATGGCAGGAAACATACTTCACTCAACAGGGTTTTCTGCTTAGCCACTGCCATGATGTGTTGTCATCAAGGACATTCTTCATCAGTCTAGATTAGAGGTTATATAGCCTAGGAAGATTTGCCAGAATACTTGATGCTCTTAAATCTTGAAAGGCAATCATTTTTCTATTGTTATCAGCACTGGCTACCATTTACTAAACGTATCTCTGTCTCTCTGGGTTCTTGCTCCTCAGACACTGTCTGCTCCCCATGGGAGACTGCATCTATCTAAACTGTTGTTCCCTCAAAAAATAAGAGAGCAAAGTTAGGTAGAGCCCCAAAGGGCAGATGTTCTGAACATGATTGTACATCTTCAGAGAGAGGGATGTGTTTAAAGCTATCCAAAGAACCTTGGAGTTACTCAAGATACTTGATTTAGTTTTCAGCTCCTGTTGAGTCTCTCCAATAATGAAAAAAATAAAATGTTGGATTAGTCACTATACACTGAAGTCCTTCGGAAGAGTGTCTGCTTCCTCTGTCTCAAATATGGTATTATTTTACTAGACGAATTTTTGCATGAATTAAAAAACAATTTCAAATTAAAAAGTTTTAATGTATATGAAATGATTACTCAGAAGATACCAATAAATTAAAAATTAGACCAAAGTTTATTTAAATTAAGTGTGTAAACACATCTGAAAGTAGGCATAAGCAGAATAAAAACCCACTAGAGGTTATGATGAAAAGAAAAAGGAAACAATAAATGAGAGAAAAGTGCCATGAGTTCTCACAAACTTGGGGTTCCAGCTTAAGCCTTATAACCTAGTCCTATATTGTAAGTGAGTGCTTAAAAACTGTTGTTCAGTTGCTAAGTCATGTTTGACTTTTTGCAGACTTCTGGACTATGGCATGCCAGGCTCCTCTGTCTTCCAATATCTCCCTGAGTTTGCTCAAATTCATGTCCATTGAGTCAGTGATGCTATCTAACCATCTCATCCTCTGCCACCTTCTTCTCCTTTTGCATTCAATCTTTCCTAGTATCAGGGTCTTTTGCAATGAGTCAGTTCACATCAGTGGTCCAAAGTATTGAAGCTTCAGCTTCAGCATCAGTCCTTCCGATGAATACTCAGGGTTGATTTCTTTGGGACGGACAGGTTTGATCTCCTTGCTGTCTGAGGGACTCTCAAGAATCTTTCCCAGCACCACAATTCGAAATAATCAATTCTTCAGTGCTCAGCCTTCTTTATGGTCCAACTCTCAGATCCATACATGACTCTGGAAAAACCGCAGTTTAGAACATACAGACTTTTGTCAGCAAAGTGATGCCTCTGCTTTTTAATATGCTATCTAGGTTTGTCATAGTTCTCCTTCCAAGGAGCAAGAGTCTTAATTTTAACGGCTGCAACCACTGTCTGTGGTGATTTTGGAGCCCAATAAAACCTGTCACTGCTTCCACTTTTTCCCCCCTTCTATTTGCCGTGAAGTGATGGGATTGGATGCCATGATCTTAAGGTTGTTTGAATGCTGAGTTTCAAGCCAGCTTTTTCACTCTCCTCTTTACATCAAAAGGCTCTTTAGTTCCTCTTCGCTTTCTGCCATTAGAGTGGTATCATCTGCATATCTGAGGTTGTTGGTATTTCTTCTGGCAATCTTTTTTTATTTATTTTTATTTTATTTTTAAACTTTACAATATTGTATTAGTTTTGCCAAATATCGAAATAGATTCGCCACAGGTATACATGTGTTCCCCATCCTGAACCCTCCTCCCTCCTCCCTCCCCATACCATCCCTCTGGGTCGTCCCAGTGCACCAGCCCCAAGCATCCAGTATCGTGCATCGAACCTGGACTGGCAACTCGTTTCATACATGATATTTTACATGTTTCAATGCCATTCTCCCAAATCTTCCCACCCTCTCCCTCTCCAACAGAGTCCATTAGACTGTTCTATACATCAGTGTCTCTTTTGCTTCTGGCAATCTTTATTCCAGCTTGTGATTCATCCAGCCTGGCATTTCACTGATGTAGTCCGCATAGAAGTTAAATACGCAGGGTGACAATGTGCAGCCTTGTCATACTCCTTTCCCAATCTGGAATCAGTCAGTTGCTCTATGTCCAGTTTTAACTGTTGTGTTTTGACCTATATACAGATTTCTCAGGAGGCAGGTAAGATGGTCTGGTACTTCCTTTTCTTTAAGAATTTTCCACAGTTTGCTGTGATCCACACAGTTAAAAGTTTAAGCATAGTCAATGAAGCAGAAGTAGATGGTTTTTCTGGAACTCCCTTGCTTTCTCCATGATTCAACAAAATGTTGGCAATTTGATCTCTGGTTTCTCTGCCTTTTCTTAATCCAGCTTGAACATCTGGAAGTTCTCAGTTCACGTACTGCTGAAGCCTAGCTTGAAGGATTTTGAGCATAATCTTGCTAGCATATGAAAAGAGTGCAATTGTATGGAAGTTAGAACATTCTTTGGCATTGCTCTTCTTTGGGATTGGAATGAAAATTGACCCTTTCCAATCCTGTGGCCACTGCTGTTTTCCAAATTTTCTGGCATATTGAGTGCAGCACTTTAATAGCATCCTCTTTTAGGATTGGAAATAGTTCAGCTGAAATTCCATCACCTGCGCTTGCTTTGTTTGTAGTAACGCTTCCTAAGGCCCAATTGACTTCACACTCCAGGATTTCTGGCTCTAGATGAGTGACCTCGCCATTATGGTTATCCAGGTAATTAAGACATTTTTTGTACAATTGTTCTGTGTATTCTTGCTATATCTTCTTAATCTCTTTTGCTTCATTTAGGTCCTTACCGTTTCTGTCCTTTATTGTGCCCATCCTTGCATGAAATGTTCCCTTGATATCTCCAGTTTTCTTGAATAGATCTCTGGTCTTTCCCATTCTATTGTTTTCCTCTATTTCTTTGCATTGTTCATTTAAGAAGGTCTCTTATCTTTCCTTGCTATTCTCTGGAACTCTGCATTCAGTTGGGCATATCTTTCCCTTTCTCCCTTGCCTTTTGCTTCTCTTCTTTTCCTCAGCTATTTGTAAAGCCTCCTCCTCCAATCACTCTGCCTCTGTGGATTTCTTTTTCTTGGGGATGGTTTTGGTTACCACCTCCTATATAATATTATGAACCTCTGTCCATAGTTTCTCAGGCACTCTGTCTACCAGATATAATCCCTTGAATCTATTTGTTATCTCCACTGTAATCATAAAGGATTTGATTTAGGTCATACCTTAATGCCCTAGTGGTTTTCCCTACTTTCTTCCATTTAAGTCTGAATTTTGCAGTAAGAAGTTCATGATCTGAGCCAGTCAGCTCCAGGTCTTGCTTTTACTGACTGTATAGAGTTCTTCCCTCTTTGGCTGCAAAGAACATAATCAACCTGATTTTGGTACTGACTGAAGCTGAGGTACCACTGCATAAAGAAACTATCCCCCACCTGGAGAATGTGTTAGACAAAAAAACTTAACTGCAAAGCATTTTCACTTGCTCTTGAGGGAAGCAAATGTTCCCAAATGGTCTGTTTAAACAACCAATGTCTATATTTGCTGGTGGCTGACTGTGCCATCATTATTGCATAATCCCAAAGGACTACTAGGGAGACAGCATTTAGGAGGCAATCAGAGATACTACAAGAGGGTCTTGAAACAGAGGACTCTCTGGTATTTCGCTGGTAATACTTGGTAATTTGCTGGTAATTCTTTCAGTTTAGATTTTTCTTTAGAGAGACTGGAGAAAGGTCAATAGTTCTGTTTCTTTTATCCGGTTTTCTTTGTGTATGCATATAGGAAAAGGCAATGGCACCCCACTCCAGTACTCTTGCCTGGAAAATCTCATGGACGGAGGAGCCTGGTGGGCTGAGTCGGACATGACTGAGCGACTTCACTTTCACTTTTCACTTTCATCCATTGGAGAAGGAAATGGCAACCCACTCCAGTGTTCTTGCCTGGAGAATCCCAGGGATGGGGGAGCCTGGTGGGCTACCGTCTGTGGGGTCACACAGAGTCGGACACGACTGAAGCGACTTAGCAGCAGCAGCAGCAGTATACAACCTGGAGAAGGCAATGGCACCCCACTCCAGTACTCTTGCCTGGAAAATCCCATGGACGGAGGAGCCTGGTTGGCTGCAGTCCATGAGGTCCTTAAGAGTCAGACACGACTGAGCGACTTCACTTTCACTTTTCACTTTTCTGCATTGGAGAAGGAAATGGCAGCCCACTCCAGTGTTCTTGCCTGGAGAATCCCAGGGACGGGGGAGCCTGGTGGGCTGCCGTCTATGGGATCGCACAGAGTTGGACACGACTGAATCGACTTAGCAGCAGCAGCAGCAGTATGGGTTAACTTATCTAAAGAACAAACACAGTAAAGGTTAGCCTAACTTTATTTTATTGTTAATGTATATTATTATACTTTAAAAAGTACTCTTACAACTGAGTAGAAAAATCTGTGGTTAAGAGATCTGCCTTATAGGTTCTCTAATAGATATTACAATCTATTATTTATAATATGTAATAATTAAAGTGTTAAGATAGTGATATAAAAATGAACTGGTCAATAGAAATTAGTAAATCTAAGAACTTCACATAAACACTTCCAGAGGATTCAACAAATGATTCATTTGTTGTTTGTTCAATAAATGATGTTACAAAAAATAGGGGGGGAAATCCAGTTAAACATTTACCTGACTGAACAATCAGTATAAAACTTCAGATACAGTACAGAGTTAATTTTCTTTTATTAAAAAAAAAAAACTGGATAGTTAAAATAAACTTAGAAGAGGGTAAGACATTTTATGTTTAAAAGCAGGGAGAAAATAAAGATAAAGATGTAAAGCCTACATTAAAATTCATACCACAACATATAGAAATTATGAACAAAATTGAAAGACAAAAGGAAAGCAGAATATGTTATTTGCAATGCAGCATTCCGTCCAGGAATGTGTTACCTGAATAGCACATCACATAAGCCCCAAATGAAAGACATTCTATTTTTACAAAGGGGGGGACTGTTTTCTTAAAAAATGTCAATGTCATAAAAATGATGACACTTCTAAGTATATATATCCAAAATAATTGAAAGCAGGGTCTCAAATAGATATTTGTACACCCATATTCATAACAGCATTATTCTCTACAGTCAAAAGGTAGAAATAATCCAAACATCCATCAATGAATAAACAGATAAACAAAACATATAGACATACAATGGAATACTATTTGGCCTTAAAATGAGAGGAAATTCTAATACATTCTAAAACATGGATGAACATTGAGGACATTATGCTAAGTGAAATAAACCAGTCACAGAAAAATAAATACTGTATGATTCCACTTATATGAGGTATCTAGAGTTCAGTTGGAGAAGGCAATGGCACCCCACTCCAGTACTCTTGCTTGGAAAATCCCATGGACGGAGGAGCCTGGTGGGCTGTAGTCCATGGGGTCGCTAAGAGTCGGACACGACTGAGCGACTTCACTTTCACTTTTCACTTTCATCCATTGGAGAAGGAAATGGCAACCCACTCCAGTGTTCTTGCCTGGAGAATCCCAGGGACGGGGGAGCCTGGTGGGCTACCGTCTGTGGGGTCACACAGAGTCGGACACGACTGAAGCGACTTAGCAGCAGCAGCAGCAGTATACAACCTGGAGAAGGCAATGGCACCCCACTCCAGTACTCTTGCCTGGAAAATCCCATGGACGGAGGAGCCTGGTTGGCTGCAGTCCATGAGGTCCTTAAGAGTCAGACACGACTGAGCGACTTCACTTTCACTTTTCACTTTCATCCATTGGAGAAGGAAATGGCAACCCACTCCAGTGTTCTTGCCTGGAGAATCCCAGGGATGGGGGAGCCTGATGGGCTGCCATCTACGGGGTCGAACAGAGTCGGACATGACTGAAGTGACTTAGCAGCAGTAGCAGCAGAGTTCAGATCAGTTCAGTCGCTCACTCGTGTCCGACTCTTTGCTGCCCCATGAATCGCAGCACGCCAGGCCTCCCTGTCCATCACCAACTCCCGGAGTTCACTCAGACTCATGTCCATTGAGTCAGTGATGCCATCTAGCCATCTCATCCTCTGTCGTCCCCTTCTCCTCCTGCCCTCAATCCCTGCTAGCATCAGAGTCTTTTCCAATGAGTCACCTCTTCACATGAGGTGGCCAAAGTACTGGAGTTTCAGCTTTAGCATCATTCCTTCCAAAGAAATCCCAGGGCTGATCTCCTTCAGAATGGACTGGTTGGATCTCCTTGCAGTCCAAGGGACTCTCAAGAGTCTTCTTCAACACCACGGTTCAAATGCATCAGTTCTTCGGTGCTCAGCTTTCTTCACAGTCCAACTCTTGCATCCATACATGACCACAGGAAAAACCATAGCCTTGACTAGACGGACCTTTGTTGGCAAAGTAATGTCTCCGCTTTCCAATATGCTATCTAGGTTGGTCATAACTTTCCTTCCAAGGAGTAGTCAAACTCATAAAAACAGAAGTAGAATGGTAGCTGAGGGGAGAGGTAAATGCAGAGTTGTAGAGTTCCAGTTTTCCCAGATGAAAAAGTTCTGGAATATTAGTTGTACAACAATGTACAGGCTGTACAACAATGTGTGGTAGGGGAGACAAATTAAAAACAAGATATGATTCAGTGGGATCAATTCCATAACAAAAGCATACATAGAGTGTCACAGGAGCACAGAAGAGACATTATCTAACTCTCTTTGCTAGACAGAGAGATAAGTAAAGCCAGAAATAATTTGGCATTATGAACAGTTTGGAAAGAGTAGTTTAGGTAAATATGGCAGAGTGAACATATACACTGACTTTTGCTTCCTCTCTAAACCCACTAAAATAATATTAAAACTTTAAAAAAGTTATAAACCTACAAGGACAAAGAAATCAGAAAAGGTGACAACAACACAACTTTGGAAAATGGAAAAGAGATGTACAAGTAATAACAGACTTAGCTAATGCAAAAAAGGCAAATTCCTAACTCAAGTAAGACTCTGATGCTGGGAGGGATTGGGGGCAGGAGGAGAAGGGGACGACAGAGGATGAGATGGCTGGATGGCATCATAGACTCGATGGACATGAGTTTGAGTGAACTCTGGGAGTTGGTGATGGACAGGGAGGCCTGGCATGCTGCGATTCATGGGGTCGCAAAGAGTCGGACACGAGTGAGCGACTGAACTGATCTGAACTCTGCTGCTACTGCTGCTAAGTCACTTCAGTCATGTCCGGCTCTGTGCGATTCATGGGGTCGCAAAGAGTCGGACACCACTGAGTGACTGAACTGAACTGACACATCCAAGTGGAGATGGGAAAATCCTTATCAAGGAACTATGACTAGCCCAAGGTAACTAAGATACTGAAGACAATAAAATGAATGGATTGGATAAATTTGGAGTTTTCAATTTTAAAAAAATTATCATTTTTTTTAATCTTTGGTCATGCCATGCAGCACATGGCATGTTAGTTCCCTCACCAGGGACTGAACCTGCACCCCTTGCATTGGCAGCACAGAGTCTTAGCCACTAGACCACCAGGGAAGTCTCCTAATCAGTTTTTTAGTGCTCCATTATTAAATGGAGGTTAAGTTGTTTAACCAAGGCTTACCAGACATTGAGGAAAGATATGAAAGACAGAGATCAAAACAAGCAGACAATAAGAGGCTTAACAGGAATATAAAATTTGCAAATACGTAATTATTGGAGATAGAAGTATAAACAAGGAGGGACATGGTAGATCCTAGTGAATTTGGTTGGAGCACACTAAATAAATGTTGGCAATAAGAGATGGCTAGAAGCTCTTAGAGGAAAACATAGGTGATACACTCTTTGATACATATCCCAGCAAGATCTTCTTGGAACCACCTCCTAGTGTAATGGAAATAAAAACAAACGTAAACTAATGGGACATAATTAAACTTAAAAGCTTTTGCACAGCAAAGGAAACAATAAACTAGATAAAACAAAGATAACCTTCAGAATGGGAGAAAATAATTGCCAATGAAACAAGTGACAAACAACAAAATATACAAACAGCTCACGCAGCGCAATAAAAGAAAAACAAACAACCCAATCAAAAAATGGGCAGAAGACCTAAACAGACATTTCTCCAAAGAAAATAAACAGGTGGACAACAAGCACATGAAAAGATGCTCAGTATTAGAGAAACGCAAATCGAAACGACAATGAGGTATCACCTCACACCGACCAAAATGGCTATGATTAAAAAAATCTACAAACAATAAATGCTGGAGAGGATATCGAGAAAAGGGAGCCCTTTGCACTGTTGGTGGGAATGTAAATTGATACAGCCACTATGAAGAACAGTATGGAGATTCCTTAAAAAACTAAGAAATAAAACTACCATATGACGCTACAATCGCACTAGTAGGCATATACCCTGAGGAAACCAAAATTGAAAGAGATACATGTATCCCATTGTTCATTGCAGCACTATTTACAATAGCCAGAACAAGGAAGCAATCTAGGTGTCCATCGAAGGATGAATGGATAAAGAAGTTGTGGTACATATATACAATGGAATATTACTCGCCATAAAAAGGAACGCATTTGAGTCAGCTCTAATGAGGTGGATGAACCTAGAACCTATTATACGGAGTGAAGTGAGTCAGAACAAAAAAGATGAATACCATATTCTAACACATATTTACGGAATCTAGAAAAATGGTACTAAAGAATTTATTTACAGGGAAACAATGGAGAAAGAGACATAGAGAATAGACTTATGGACATGGGGAGAGGGGAGGAGGGAGTGAGATGTATGGAAAGAGTAACATGGAAACTTACATTACTATATGTAAAATAGATGGCCAATGGAAATTTGTTGTATGGCTCAGGAAACTCAAACAGGGACTCTGTATCAACCTAGAGGGGTGGGACGAAGGTTCAAAAGGGAAGAGATATAAGTATACCTATGGCTGATTCATGTTGAGGTATGACAGAAAACAGCAAAATTCTGTAAAGCAATTATCCTTCAATAAATAATAAAGAAATTTTAAAAAATGGGCAGAAGACCTAAACAGACATTTCTCCAAAGAAAATACACAGATGGCCAACAAACACATGAAAAGATGCTCAACATTATAGAAATGCAAATCGAAAAGACAATGAGGTATCACCTCACACCGACCAAAATGGCTATCGTTAAAAAATCTACAAACAGTAAATGTTGGAGAGGATATGGAGAAAAGGGAACCCTCTCGCCTGTTGTGGCAATGTAAATTGATACAGCCACCATGAAGAACAGTATGGAGATTCCTTATAAAACTACCATATGACCTAACAATCCCACTACTAAGCATATACCCTGAGGAAACCATAATTGAAGCAGACACATGTACCCCAATGTTCATTGCAGCACTTTTTACAACAGCTAGGACATGGAAGCAACCTAGATGTCCATCAACAGATGGATATGGAAATTGTGGTACATACATACAGTGGACTATTCAGTTCAGTTCAGTTCAGTTCAGTTGCTCAGTTGTGTCCGACTCTTTGAGACTCTTAGTAACAGTGGACTAATAGTAACAGTGGACTATTACTCAGCTGTAAAAAAGAATGCCTTTGAGTCAGTCCTAATGAGGTGGATGAAGCTAGAGCCTGTTGTACGGAGTGAAGTAAGTCAGAAAGAGAAACACAAACATTGTATATCAACGCATACATTTGGAATCTAGAAAGATGAACCTATTTGCAGGGCAGCAATGGAGACACAGACATAGAGAACAGACTTGTGGACACAGCAAGGGAATATGAGGGTGGGATGAACTGAGAGAAGAACATGGAAACCTACACATTACCATATATAAAGTAGACAGCAAGTAGGAATTTGCTGTGTGACACAGGGACCTCAACCCAGTGCTCTGTGACAACCTAGAGGGGTGGGATGGAGAGGAAGATGGGAGGGGGATTCAGGAGAGAGAAGACATATGTATTCAGTTCAGTTCAATTCAGTCGCTCAATTGTGTCCGACTCTTTGCGACCCCATGAATCGCAGCACGCCAGGCCTCCCTGTCCATCACCAACTCCCAGAGTTCACCCAGACTCACGTCCATCAAGTCAGTGATGCTATCCAGCCATCTCATCCTCTGTCATTCCCTTCTCCTCCCGCCCCCAATCCCTCCCAGCATCAGGGTCTTTTCCAATGAGTCAACTCTTCGCATGAGGTGGCCAAAGTACTGGAGTTTCAGCTTTAGCATCATTCCTTCCAAAGAAATCCCAGGGCTGATTTCCTTCAGAATGGACTGGTTGGATCTCCTTGCAGTCCAAGGGACTCTCAAGAGTCTTCTTCAGCACCACAGTTCAAAAGCATCAATTCTTCGGCGCTCAGCCTTCTTCACAGTCCAACTCTCACATCCATACATGACCACAGGAAAAACCATAGCCTTGACTAGACGGACCTTTGTTAGCAAAGTAATGTCTCTGCCTTTGAATATACTATCTAGGTTGGTCATAACTTTCCTTCCAAGGAGTAAGCGTCTTTTAATTTCATGGCTGCAGTCACCATCTGCAGTGATTTTGGAGCCCGGAAAAATAAAGTCTGACACTGTTTCCACTGTTTCCCCATCTATTTCCCATGAAATGATGGGACCAGCTGCCATGATCTTCATTTTCTGAATGTTGAGCTTTAAGCCAAATTTTTCACTCTCCACTTTCACTTTCATCAAGAGGCTTTTGAGTTCCTCTTCACTTTCTGCCATAAGGGTGGTGTCATCTGCATATCTGAGGTTATTGATATTTCTCCCAGCAATCTTGATTCCAGCTTGTGCTTCTTCCAGTCCAGCATTTCTCATGATGTACTCTGCATATAAGTTAAATAAGCAGGGTGACAATATACAGCCTTGACATACTCCTTCAAAGATAGTGGAGGTGATGGAATTCCAGTGGAGCTATTTCAAATCCTGAAAGATGATGCTGTGAAAGTGCTGCACTCAATATGCCAGCAAATTTGGAAAACGCAGCAGTGGCCACAGGACTGGAAAAGGTCAGTTTTCATTCCAATCCCAAAGAAAGGCAATGCCAAACAATGCTCAAACTACCACATAATTGCACTCATCTCACACACTAGTAAAGTAATGCTCAAAATTCTCCAAGCCAGGCTTCAGCAATATGTGAATCATGAACTTCCTGATGTTCAAGCTGGTTTTAGAAAAGGCAGAGGAACCAGAGATCAAATTGCCAACATCCGCTGGATCATTGAAAAAGCAAGAGAGTTCCAGAAAAACATCTATTTCTGCTTTATTGACTATGCCAAAGCCTTTGACTGTGTGTATCACAATAAACTGTGGAAAATTCTGAAAGAGATGGGAATACCAAACCACCTGATCTGCCTCTTGAGAAATCTGTATGCAGGTCCGAAATCAACAGTTAGAACTGGACATGGAACAACAGACTGGTTCCAAATAGGAAAAGGACATATGTATACCTATGGCTAATTCATGTTGATGTATGGCAGAAGCCAGCACAATATTGTAAGGCAATTATCTGCCAATTAAAAAAAAGAGAGAGAGAAATGGCTAATAAGTATATGGGCCAAACCACAAAGGATCTGTATAACACAAAAGGAGTTTGTATTTTATAGGATCAGGCAGTGGGGAGGTAAGAAGGGATATAAAGTGGAACAACATGGTCAGGTTTGTATTCTGACAAGTTTATTCAGACAGCCCTGAGTGGGAAGAAATTACAGATAGACAAATTAAGAGGTTACTGAAGTAAGTAAAATGAGGAAAAATATAAGGCCTGAATGAAGACAGGAGTAAGTGAGATCAACATGAAAGATTCTTGGAAGATACAATCAAAAGGACATAGGAACCAACTAGATATGCAAAATGGAGGAGAGGAAAAAATCAAAAACACTCTCTAAAATTTTACTTGGGCAAGGAAAGAGATAGTAGTGGCATTAACAGGAATAAGGAATAATATAAAATGAGATACAAGTCTGATGAAAACAACAAACTCTGTTTTAGATATAGTTGAATTTGAGGTGCTTACAGACAAGAGCTATCCACCAAATGAATTGAAATACAGGTTTGGAGTTTAGGTGAGCAGTCTAGGCTAGATCTAAAGATATAGATTTGGTTATCCATTAGATTACCCAAGGAGAGCATAAAGATTAGCATGTGGGTATGCATGAAAAGGGTTGGCTAAGATTCAATGCCTTTATTCATTAGAGAGCTAATGTTATCTGTCCACTGTGGTGCCCTTCAGACATGTTGAGGCAAAAATTTAAAAGGTCAAGAATGACAGATTTAGGAGAAAAATGAGTTGAGCTCAAAATGCTGATGACCACCTAGCATTTAGAAGACAAATGAAGAATCAAAGGAGATAAAAGAGGAGGGCGCAAAAATGGAGGGGGCGGGGAGAAGCTGGAGAAAGTAGTAACAAAGTCAAAGTAAGAACAGGTAATTGTTTAGTGTCTACATGTAACATGCTATGCCTTGTAGAAAAAAACAAACAGGGCATGGCTTCTGCTGTCAAGTAGTCTGCAATCTCACTTTTGAAGAAAGATGAGTAAGAGACAATGAGAGCAGGGCAAAACACAGCAGGTAAGTTCGATAGCAGTATATCCAATAAAATCAGTTTGCTTATTTCATAATTATTCAAATTTTATTGAGCATTCTTCAACTCTATTATCCTGCTGCTGCTGCTGCTGCTGCTGCTGCTGCTGCTAAGCCGCTTCAGTCGTGTCCGACTCTGTGTGACCCCATAGATGGCAGCCCACCAGGCCCCACTGTCCCTGGGATTCTCCAGGCAAGAATACTGGAGTGGGTTGCCATTTCCTCCTCCAATGCATGAAAGTGAAAAGTGAAAGTGAAGTCACTCAGTCGTGTCCAACTCTTAGCGATCCCATGGACTGCAGCCTACCAGGCTCCTCTGTCCATGGGATTTTCCAGGCAAGAGTACTGGAGTGGGTTGCTATTGCCTATTATCCTAAATGAGTCTAAACAGAAGAAATATGATTACATTAGTACAATACCCAGTTTTTGAAAGAGTGCAAAGCAATGCCAATCTTTTGTAAATTATAATACAGCATCTAATTGTTATGTGCACAATTAATTCTCACTGCCATGATATAAGTGTTACCTAATTTCCAAGCAAATGTAACAATTTGTAGATTTAAAACATCTAGACTTACAAACATTTTATTTAATAAGTAGAAAGTTAGATTTTTCCTTACCGAATTTGAATACAGCAAGTTTAAAACAATGTCTGAGATTATGTAAGTGATTAGACTCTCCATCACCTTTACCTGTACTTTATCTTGAATATTCAGTTTGGAGAAATGTTCTTGATTTAATATAAAGTGAGTAAAGGATATAAAATTATATAATTATAGCTCGATTTTTATGAAAGACAAAGATAAACATAGATAAAAGACTATAAATGTACTGCTGCTAAGTTGCTTCAGTCGTGTCCGACTCTGTGCAACCCCATAGACGGCGACCCACCAGGCTCCCCCGTCCCTGGGATTCTCCAGGCAAGAATACTGGAGTGGGTTGCCATTTCCTTCTCCAATGCAGGAAAGTGAAAAGTGAAAGTGAAGTCGCTCAGTCGTGTCCAACTCTTAGCGACCCCATGGACTGCAGCCTACCAGGCTCCTCTGTCCATGGGATTTTCCAGGCAAGAGTACTGGAGTGGGGTGCCATTGCCTTCTCCATAAATGTACTAAATAATAGCAAATAATATCCATTATATTATATAATAATAATAATTGCAAATATATTAAATGTTACTAGAGGGACAACAGATTTTTCTTTTGTTATTTTGACAGAGGATGAGATGGTTGGATGGCATCACTAACGTGATGGACATGAGTTTAAGTAAGCTCCAGGAGCTGGTGGTGGACAGGGAAGCCTGGTGTGCTGCAGGCCATGGGGTTTGCAGAGTCAGACACAACTGAGCGACTGAACTGAACTAACTGATTTCTACTTTCTTACACATTCTCTACAATAAATAGATATTAGTTTTATAATAAGAAACAAAATTTCCTAGTTTCTTTTTAATTAGATTTCTGCAAAGGTAGAAAACAGCAGAAGACATACAGAATCAATGGTTTATATTGATATTTTTAGAGGCACTTATATCTTTTCATTTTTAAAGGTCTTCAGTTCAGTTCAGTTGCTCACTCGTGTCTGACTCTTTGCGACCCCATGAATCGCAGCATGCCAGGCCTCCCTGTCCATCACCAACTCCTGGAGTTCACCCAGACTCACGTCCATCAAGTCAGTGATGCCATCCAGCCATCTCATCCTCTGTCGTCCCCTTCTCCTCCTGCCCCCAACCCCTCTCAGCATCAGAGTCTTTTCCAATGAGTCAACTCTTCGCATGAGGTGGCCAAAGGACTGGAGTTTCAGCTTTAGCATCATTCCTTCCAAAGAAATCCCAGGGCTGATCTCCTTGTAGTCCAAGGGACTCTCAAGAGTCTTCTCCAACACCACAGTTCAAAAGCATCAATTCTTTGGCGCTCAGCCTTCTTCACAGTCCAACTCTCACATCCATACATGACCACAGGAAAAACCATAGCCTTGACTAAATGGACCTTTGTTGGCAAAGTAATGTCTCTACTTTTGAATATGCTATCTAGGTTGGTCATAACTTTCCTTCCAAGGAGTAAGCGTCTTTTAATTTCATGGCTGCAGTCACCATCTGCAGTGATTTTGGAGCCCCAAAAAATAAAGTCGGACACTGTTTCCACTATTTCCCCATCCATTTCCCATGAAGGGATGGGACCGGTGGTCTTATGCCTCTTAAATCAACATAAATTCAGGGAAGGCAATTATGTTATTTCTTCTGTGAGTTCCTACAATCTAAACTTCTATGCTCTGCAAGAGGGCACTGTATTCTCAGGACCTAATCCAAAAAATACTTGTAAAATGAATTCCCTGAAACTAGTTTGGTAGGTCAACAACTTTTCCCTACCTTCTTACACTAACATTTGTCATAGTTAAACCGAACAATTCTATAAATACTGCCCTACATTTTAAAAAAATCACACATTCAGTTCAGTTGCTCAGTCGTGTCCAACTCTTTACCTTGGTATATACTTTTGCATACAGTGTTTAATTTAATATCATTTTATTTAAGAAAGTAAATAATAATTATTAGAATTTTAAAGTATTACTGATATTTCTTCAGAAAGTTTTCATTTAAAAAAGTGATTTTGAAAGGGTTTCAACATTCTTATGTTTATTATATTTACCTGTTGAACTTTGTTTCTAATCATTTGTCTTCTAAATAGTTAATTAACAGAAACTTCAATTAAATAGAGTAGAGAGATCAGAAGAGGGAGCTCTCACGCTCTGTGACATGGCTGAGTCCAACAGGAAGAAAAATTACTCTTCTTTCCTGGCAAGGATTCAGCCAATGAAAAGCCACAGACTCTTGGTTTACTACAGCCCTCCCAACTTCCCTTTCTCCTCTATAAAAGAGTTTTTCCCTTGCTCTGCTGAGACTTGCACAGGGCCTACCACAACTGAAGACTCCAAATTGTAATTTTGTGCTGATCCCAAATAAACCCATTTTTTCTGGAGAAATATCTGGCAGTCTATTTTTTTGGGTCAACACCCTTTAGAATGATTGATGGCAAAGTTATTAAGTGTATAAAGAATTTAGAAATTGAGTCAACAAATAACGAATTTTAAAGTTAACAGTACTCAGGTTAGTTGCTATAAACCTTCCTTGGCTTTTACTTTATTTCTCTCCCACAGATTGAGCACACTCAATATTTGGAATTAATTATGGGAGTACCGATTAGTCACACAACCCAAGGGGGAATGAGGTGATGGACAATGATAAATAACTAAAGCTTATCTATTTAATTGCCAAATTTTATTTCAACTAGTTTTAAAAGAAATATTTCTAAAATGTTTAACCTATTTTTCTTCCTTTCAGGCAGAGTATACTCAACACAATTTAACCTTTGGGATGACTTAAAGATATCATAATAGCATTTTAATTATGCATGATGGTACTTAGAGAATCACACTGATAACTGTTGATTTGCCTGCCTTTTTGCTGGAAAGTTCCAGAGTGTTACAGACTTTGCTTTCTGTCTTTTCACCTCTTGCTCTCTCTTCCCTTCCTGTCGTTTTATGAACTACTTGATGCAAGCAGAATATCCTTTCCCTAATTACTTTCCCAACCTATAACAAATAAGAAACAATAAAACAATCACATTTCATTTATTAGCCATTCAAAGATGAAAAGCATAGTCCCTGGCAGTCCTTAAAACATTAACAGTTTAATTATACTAAAAAGGGTGCCATGAGAACCCAGAGGATGGCCATCTAAAAAGTTCGGGGGTTTCAGAGATGGCTTCCTGGAGGATCTAGTTCTTAAACTGAAAAACAAAGGATGAGTAAGTAGGATTTGACAGGCAAAAGAAAGTGAGAAAATGGATAGAGAGGAGGATCAAGTGTACAAGCAAAAGAAACAGCATGGTAATAACAAAAATAATGATACCTCACCTTTATTACTGGAGGGGTTAATTTACTAAAATCCACCTAACAACTCTATGAGGACAATTATTTTCATTTTAAAGATGAGTAAACTGTGGCACAGAAAAACTGTTTTGTCCAAGGTAACACAACTAAAGTAGCAAAGTCAGAACTTGGGCGGCTTGACTCTAAAGCTCACACTTTTAACCACCATGCTTTATTGCTTATTTATCCAAAGTTATGAAATCTAGAGAGAATGTGATGTTTTGGGAGAGCTACTACAAGAAATGTTGGAAGATTGCAAATGTGCCTAAGTATTGCAGAAGAGAGGGCAGAAACCAGATCTGAGGAGCCTAGTAAGCCAGGCACAGGTGTTTGGATTTTATCCCATGGGCAATGAGAGTCACCCAGCAGAGGAGTAGCAGTATCACATTGCCTTTGATAAAGATTTCTGAGAGTCAGAACAGAGAAAAACAACCAGAGGTTAGACTTCCAGACAGGAGACTATTCTAGAATGCTATGTGTGAAAATAAAGATCTGAACCAAAGCAACAGAAGTGGGAATGAAAAGAAGGGGACAAATTAGAGATAATTAGGATATTGAATTTATAGAATGTATGACTGGGATGAAGAAAATTAATAATAGGGAGAAATTAAATATAGCTCTAGTCAAAGCAGAAAACAGATTTTGAGGGGTGTCAAGGTTAATATAAAAGGTTAACTTTAGACGTGTTTGAAGTGTTTGTCGGACAATGTATATGTGTGTGTGTGCACATGCTTAGTTGCTCAGTCATGTCCAATTCTTTGTGACCCCATTAACTGTAGCCCACCAGGCTCCTCTGTTCTGGCAATTTTCCAGGCAAGAATACTGGAGTGGGTTGCCATTTCCTACTCCAGGGGATCTTCCCAACCCAGGGATCGAACCCGTGTTTGTACCTTCTGCACTGGCAGATGGATTGTTTACCACTGAGCCACCTTGGAAGCCCTCTTTGTAGGACAATAGGAAGAAAGTGAAGGGGCTCAGTTGTGTCTGACTCTTTGAGACCCCATGGACTGTAGCCTACCAGGCTTCTCCGTCCATGGAATTTTCTAGGCAAGAGTACTGGAGTGGGTTGCCATTTCCTTCTCCAGGGTATCTTCCCGATCCAGGGACTGAACCTGGGTCTCCCGCGTTGCAGGCAGACACTTAACTGTCTGAGCCACCAGCAAAGCCCTTGTAGGGCAATAACAACATAAAAACAGTTACCACTTACACTGAGCTAATACCAGCCACCGGCCAAAGATAATTTACATATGTTGATCCACAGAATTGCCAAAGCAACCCTCTAAAGTATTCATATTAATTTCATTTTACTTGAGGCAACTAAGAGGTTAAGTAACTTTGCCAAAGGTCACACAGTTATAAGTGGCTGAGCTGGGACTTAAGCCCATGTACCCTAGATCAGAGTGTATTCTGCCTTTAATAGAGCCATCAAAGAAGAATGGCTTAGACTAAAGATAGGATTTGAAAGTCATCAGTATACATAGACAGCAGCTCAAGCCATGAATTTTCATTTAGATACAGAGTGTGCAGTTTTTCTCCAAGTATGGTCCTTCAATCACTTAGGTATAAACACCTTGAGGATATTTTATAAAGTGAGGATTCCTGGGCATCCCCTAGGTCTATGTAAATAATCTCTGGGATAAGATGCAGAAATATGTAATTTTCACTCTCTAATTGATTCTTATGCAAAAGTTTGAAGATCACTGATAGGAATGAGCAAAGAATGGAGTAACAATGACATTGAATTTATTAGAACTATGTCCACAATGGAAGCAAACAAGTTCTGAAGAAGTATAGTAAGGGCCTAAGCAAGCATCCGGAGAAGGCGATGGCACCCTACTCCAGTACTCTTGCCTGGAAAATCCCATGGACGGAGGAGCCTGGTAGGCTGCAGTCCATGGGGTCACCAAGAGTTGGACATGACTGAGCGACTTCACTTTCACTTTTCACTTTCCTGCATTGGAGAAGGAAATGGCAACCCACTCCAGTATTCTTGCCTGGAGGATCCCAGGGATGGGGGAGCCTGGTGGGCTGGCGTCTATGGGGTCACACAGAGTCGGACACGACTGAAGTGACTTAGTAGGAAGCAAGCATCTGATGGATTTTTTAAATCAAATCTAAGCTACCATGTATTATAAGATGCACTAGTCTCTTTTATACCACAAGAAGAGAAAAATAGGAAAGCTCTCATGTAAAGCCGGAACAACAGAAGAGCTAACAAATACAATGTAGAATACATGGAAACTAAAACCACAATGCAAAAAGAGACAACAAGAAAACTTGCAAGTCTCTACCTTTTAAGTACTGGGCACCAGCTAGAGGGAATTTTATCCAAAAGACAGTTCTTACACAGGTTTATGATCTGAATTCACACTACCAGCGGGGTATAAAACAAAAAAACCTGTAATGCTCAGAGAATTTAATTTAAAACAGTCTCAGGTAGCAGTGCAAATGACTGCTAGAGGCAAATGCAAGTCCTTTCTGAAGTAATCTGATTTCAATCTAGGACAATAATGACTACAAGATGTACCCCTATTTTGGAAGTGTTTTAAATGTGAAAAAAATATGTTTTAGAATTACAAAAATACAGTAAATGGCATGTAAACCAAGGAGTATTCTGAATACCCAGACACTTTGGGATGGAGTGTCAGTGGAGTGGCTACTTTCTGGCTCTTGAGCATACTTCACACATAATTTCATATAGGTGTTGATTTATTTGTAAAAGAACTACCAAAAAAGATTATTAAAAATTATAAAAATCCTTTTCCTCCCCATCACAGTAAACATTTTAAATCATCTCTTTAAATATAAAAAGTCTCATCCATAAAAAAATATAAACCAAACACAAACAAAACAACCAACAAGTGAGATCAGACAACTTGTACCCCAGAGTCCATGTAAATGCTTCAACATTCTCTGGAACTTCGAGAACTAGATTGCAAAATTCACCCCAGGCCCTGGTAACTGTCCAGACATGACAGGAGGAAGAGAAAACTTTGCTCCTGCCAAGGAAGATGATTTACTGTCCCAGTCCAACACTCGGGGTTCTTTCTTTCACTCACAGGCCACAAACATACTAACTTAATATTTTCATTATATCCAGAATATCCTGGCCCCTTTTAAGAAAAGCTGATCACTTCTCAACAAAGCCACCATGAAAAAAAATTTCTTTAGCGCTTTCATAATTTTCCAGAAAAGGAGTGTATTCCTGGTTCAGACAATGCACTTTTCATCTTTTCCAAGGGTAGTATAAAGTGAAGTTGCTCAGTCGTGTCTGACTCTCTGCGACCCCATTGACTGTAGCCTACCAGGTTCCACCATCCGTGGGTTTTTCCAGGCAAGAATACTGGAGTGGGTTGCCATTTCCTTCTCCAGGAGATATTCCTGACCCAGGGATTGAACCCAGGTCTCCCACATGGTAGGCATTGTAGGCAGATGCTTTTACTGTCTGAGCCACCAGGGAAGACCAAGGGTAGTATAAAACATTGCACAAATCACTTGCCATGACTGCTCTGGGATCTTATAAAACTGCAAGTTCACTGAATAGAAGCATATCATCCAAATAGGTTGTTAGAGGACTAAATGGCTTTAGAGTGAAAGTTAAGCACTAATTGATCACTGTGAGAAGTCCCCCAATTCAAAAGTGTGACTTACAAATATACTAATTATATAGCCAAACTGCTGCCTTCTCCCTGCTTTTAGTAGACGAAGGTCCTCAAAATCTCTCTCAGAGTGCAATCTATCTAGAGCAACTGATAAAAGAATTCTAATCTGATTCTCTTGCCACTCCCTACTACAGTACTTTCACTAAGGAAAGCTACTTCCTTTCCCAGGAGCAAATGTATACATATACGTATGTACACGAATACAGGGATTTTCTAAGACTGCAGAAAGTGAAGTTTCCAACACCCCTATCTGCAACTTAATATTAACTTTCCCACAGAAAAAAGAGAATAATGGTTTTATATAGTGCCACTACTATTCCAAACATGTCATAAAAATACTGTTTCTACATCTATCTGTTGAAATGTGTTTTTGTGTGTGTGTATGTGCAGGAATTGTTTCATCCTCAAAACAATCCTCTGAGCCAGAGGCTATTTCTCTCTCTCTCTCTTTTTTAATATAAATTTATTTATTTTAATTGGAGGCTAATTACTTTACAATATTGTATTGGTTTTGCCATACATTGACATGAATCTGCCACGGGTGTACATGTGTTCCCCATCTGAAACCCCCTCCCACATCCCTCCCCATCCCATCCCTCTGGGTCGTCCCAGTGCACCAGCCCCAAGCATCCTGTATCATGCATCGAGCCTGGACTGGCGATTTGTTTCACATATGATAGTATACATGTTTCAATGCCATTCTCCCAAATCATCCCACCCTCTTCCTCTCCCACAGAGTCTAAAAGACTGTGCTATACATCTGTGTCTCTTTTGCTGTCTCGCATACAGGGTTATCGTTACCATCTTTCTAAGTTCCATATATATGCATTAGTATACTGTATTGGTGTTTTTCTCTCTGGCTTACTTTGCTCTGTATAATAGGCTCCAGTTTCATCCACCTCATTAGAACTGATTCAAATGTATTCTTTTTAATGGCTGAGTAATACTCCATTGTGTATGTGTACCACAGCTTTCTTATCCATTAGTCTGCTGATGGACATCTAGGTTGCTTCCATGTCCTGGCTATTATAAACAGTGCTGCGATGAACATTGGGGTACACGTGTCTCTTTCAATTCTGCTTTCCTCAATGTGTATGCCCAGCAGTGGGATTGCTGGGTTGTATGGCAGTTCTATTTCCAGTTTTTTAAGGAATCTCCACACTGTTCTCCATAGTGGCTGTACTAGTTTGCATTCCCACCAACAGTGTAAGAGGGTTCCCTTTTCTCCACACCCTCTCCAGCATTTATTGCTTGTAGACTTTTGGATAGCAGCCATTCTGACTGGCATGAAATGGTATCTCATTGTGGTTTTGATTTGCATTTCTCTGATAATGAGTGATGTTGAGCATCCTTTCATGTGTTTGTTAGCCATCTGTATGTCTTCTTTGGAGAAATGTCTGTTTAGTTCTTTGGCCCATTTTTTGATTGGGTCATTTATTTTTCTGGAATTGAGCTGCAGGAGTTGCTTGTATATTTTTGAGATTACTTCTTTGTCAGTTGTTTCATTTGCTATTATTTTCTCCCATTCTGAAGGCTGCCTTTTCACCTTGATTATAGTTTCCTTTGTTGTGCAGAAGCTTTTAATTTTAATTAGGCCCCATTTGTTTATTTTTGCTTTTATTTCCAATATTCTGGGAGGTGGGTCATAGAGGATCCTGCTGTGATTTGTCACAGAGTGTTTTGCCTATGTTCTCCTCTAGGAGTTTTATAGTTTCTGGCCTTAAACGTTTAGATTTTTAATCCATTTTGAGTTTATTTTTGTGTATGGTGTTAGAAAGTGTTCTAGTTTCATTCTTTTACAAGTGGTTGTTCAGTTTTCCCAGCACCACTTGTTAGAGATTGTCTTTTCTCCATTGTATATTCTTGCCTCCTTTGTCAAAGATAAGGTGTCCATAGATGCATTGATTTATCTCTGGGCTTTCTATTTTGTTCCACTGATCTATATTTCTGTTTTGTGCCAGTACCATGCTGTCATGATGACTGTGGCTTTGTAGTAGAGCCTGAAGTCAGGCAGGTTGATTCCTCCAGTTTCATTCTTCTTTCTCAAGATTGCTTTGGCTATTCGAGGTTTTTTGTATTTCCATACAAATTGCGAAATTATTTGTTCTAGCTCTGTGAAAAATAGAGTTGGTAGCTTGATAGGGATTGCATTGAATCCATATATTGCTTTGGGTAGTATACTCATTTTTACTATATTGATTCTTCCGATCCATGAACACGGTATATTTCTCCATCTATTAGTGTCCTTTCTTTCACCAATGTTTTATAGTTTTATATATACAGGTCTTTTGTTTCTTTAGCTAGATATATTCCTAGGTATTTTATTCTTTTCATTGCAATGGTGAATGGAATTGTTTCCTTAATTTCTCTATTTTCTCATTGTTAGTGTATAGGAATGCAAGGGATTTCTGTGTTGATTTTATATCCTACAACTTTACTATATTCATTGATTAGCTTTAGTAATTTTCTGGTGGAGTCTTTAGTGTTTTCTATGTAGAGGATCATGTCATCTGCAAACAGTGAGAGTTTTACTTCTTTTCCAATTTGGACTCCTTTTATTTCTTTTTTTGCTCTGTTTGCTGTGGCCAAAACTTCCAAAACTATGTTGAATAGTAGTGGTGAAAGTGGGCACCCTTGTCTTATCCTGACTTTAGGGGAAATGCTTTCAATTTTTCACTACTGAGGCTAACGTTTGCTGTGGGTTTGTCATATATGGCTTTTATTATGTTGAGGTATGTTCCTTCTATTCCTGCTTTCTGGAAGGAAATTTTTTTTTTTTTTTAAGTAATACTATTCACAGGTCAGGAAGCAACAGTTAGAACTGGACATGGAATAACAGACTGGTTCCAAATAGGAAAAGGAGTTCATCAAGGCTGTATATTGTCACCCTGTTTATTCAACTTATATGCAGAGTACATCATGAGAAACGCTGGACTGGAAGAAACACAAGCTGGAATCAAGATTGCTGGGAGAAATATCAATAACCTCAGATATGCAGATGACACCACCCTTATGGCAGAAAGTGTAGAGGAACTCAAAAGCCTCTTGATGAAAGTGAAAGTGGAGAGTGAAAATGTTGTCTTAAAGCTCAACATTCAGAAAACGAAGATCATGGCATCCGGTCCCATCAATTCATGGGAAATAGATGGGGAAACAGTGGAAACAGTGTCAGACTTTATTTTTTGGGGCTCCAAAATCATTGCAGATGGTGACTGCAGCCATGAAATTAAAAGACGCTTACTCCTTGGAAGTAAAGTTATGACCAACCTAGATCAGATCAGTCGCTCGGTCATGTCTGACTCTTTGCGACCCCACGAATCGCAGCACACCGGGCCTCCTTGTCCATCACCAACTCCCGGAGTTCACTCAGACTCACATCCATCGAGTCAGTGATGCCATCTAGCCATCTCATCCTCTGTCATCCCCTTCTCCTCTTGCCCCCAATCTCTCCCAGCATCAGAGTCTTTTCCAATGAGTCAACCCTTCGCATGAGGTGGCCAAAGTACTGGAGTTTCAGCTTTAGCATCAATCCTTCCAAAGAAATCCCAGGGCTGATCTCCTTCAGAATGGACTGGTTGGATCTCCTTGCAGTCCAAGGGACTCTCAAGAGTCTTCTCCAACACCACAGTTCAAAAGCATCAATTCTTCGGCGCTCAGCCTTCTTCACAGTCCAACTCTCACATCCATACATGACCACAGGAAAAACCATAGCCTTGACTAGACAAACCTTTGTTGGCAAAGTAATGTCTCTGCTTTTGAATATACTATCTAGGTTGGTCATAACTTTCCTTCCAAGGAGTAAGTGTCTTTTAATTTCATGGCTTCAGTCACCATCTGTAGTGATTTTGGAGCCCAGAAAAATAAATTCTGACACTGTTTCCACTGTTTCCCCATCTATTTCCCATGAAGTGATGGGACCGGATGCCATGATCTTCGTTTTCTGAATGTTGAGCTTTAAGACAACTTTTTCACTCTCCACTTTCACTTTCATCAAGAGGCTTTTGAGTTCCTCTTCACTTTCTGCCATAAGGGTGGTGTCATCTGCATATCTGAGGTTATTGATATTTCTCCCGGCAATCTTGATTCCAGCTTGTGCTTCTTCCAGTCCAGCGTTTCTCATGATGTACTCTGCATATAAGTTAAATAAACAGGGTGACAATACACAGCCTTGACGAACTCCTTTTCCTATTTGGAACCAGTCTGTTGTTCCATGTCCAGTTCTAACTGTTGCTTCCTGACCTGCATATAGGTTTCTCAAGAGGCAGATCAGGTGTTCTGGTATTCCCATCTCTTTCAGAATTTTCTACAGTTTATTGAGATACACACAAAGGCTTTGGCATAGTCAATAAAGCAGAAGTAGATGCTTTTCTGGAACTCTCTTGCTTTTTCAATGATCCAGCGGATGTTGGTAATTTGATCTCTGGTTCCTCTGCCTTTTCTAAAACCAGCTTGAACATCAGGAGGTTCACAGTTCACATATTGCTGAAGCCTGGCTTAGAGAATTTTGAGCATTACTTTACTAGTGTGTGAGATGAGTGCAATTGTGCAGTAGTTTGAGCATTCTTTGGCATTGCCTTTCTTTGGGATTGGAATGAAAACTGACCTTTTCCAGTCCTGTGACCACTGCTGAGTTTTCCAAATTTGCTGGCATATTGACTGCAGCACTTTCACAGCATCCTCTTTCAGGATTTGGAATAGCTCCACTGGAATTCCATCACCTCCACTAGCTTTGTTCGTAGTGATGCTTTCTAAGGCCCACTTGACTTCACATTCCAGGATGTCTGGCTCTAGGTCAGTGATCACACCATCGTTTTTATCTGGGTCATGAAGATCTTTTTTGTACAGTTCTTCTGTGTATTCTTGCCATCTCTTCTTAATATCTTCTGCTTCTGTTAGGTCTATACCATTTCTGTCCTTTATCAAGCCCATCTTTGCATGAGATGTTCCTTTGGTATCTCTGATCTTCTTGAAGAGATCTCTAGTGTTTCCCATTCTGTTGTTTTCCTCTATTTCTTTGCACTGATCGCTGAAGAAGGCTTTCTTATCTCTTCTTACTATTCTTTGGAACTCTGCATCCAGTTGTTTATATCTTTCCTTTTCTCCTTTACTTTTTGCTTCTCTTCTTTTCACAGCTATTTGTAAGGCTCCTCAGACAGCCATTTTGCTTTTTTGCATTTCTTTTCCATGGGAATGGTCTTGATCCCTGTCTCCTGTACAATGTCACGAACCTCATTCCATAGTTCATCAGGCACTCTATCTATCAGATATAGGCCCTTAAATCTATTTCTCACTTCCACTGTATAATCATAAGGGATTTGATGTAGGTCATACCTGAATGGTCTAGTGATTTTCCCTACTTTCTTCAATTTAAGTCTGAATTTGGCAATAAGGAGTTCATGGTCTGAGCCACAGTCAGCTCCTGGTCTTGTTTTTGCTGACTGTATAGAGCTTCTCCATCTTTGGCTGCAAAGAATATGATCAATCTGATTTCAGTGTTGACCATCTGGTGATGTCCATGTGAAGAGTTTTCTCTTGTGTTGTTGGAAGAGGGTGTTTGTTATGACCAGTGCATTTTCTTGGCAAAACTCTATTAGTCTTTGCCCTGCTTCATTCCGTATTCCAAGGCCAAATTTGCCTGTTACTCCAGGTGTTTCTTGACTTCCTACTTTTGCATTCCAGTCCCCTATAATGAAAAGGACATCTTTTTTGGGTGTTAGTTCTAAAAGGTCTTGTAGGTCTTCATAGAACCATTCAACTTCAGCTTCTTCAGTGTTACTGGTTGGGGCATAGACGTGGATTACTGTGATATTGTATATTCAAAAGCAGACACATTACTTTGCCAACAAAGGTTCGTCTAGTCAAGGCTATGGTTTTTCCTGTGGTCATGTATGGATGTGACAGTTGGACTGTGAAGAAGGCTGAGCGCCGAAGAATTGATGCTTTTGAACTGTGGTGTTGGAGAAGACTCTTGAGAGTCCCTTGGACTGCAAGGAGATCCAACCAGTCCATTCTGAAGGAGATCAGCCCTGGGATTTCTTTGGAAGGAATGATGCTAAAGCTGAAACTCCAGTACTTTGGCCACCTCATGCGAAGAGTTGACTCATTGGAAAAGACTCTGATGCTGGGAGGGATTGGGGGCAGGAGGAGAAGGGGACGACAGAGGATGAGATGGCTGGATAGCATCACCGACTCGATGGACTTGAGTAAACTCCAGGAGTTGGTGATGGACAGGGAGGTCTGGCATGCTGCGATTCATGGGGTCACAAAGAGCTGGACAGACTGAGCGACTGAACTGAACTGAACTGAACTGAATTATCATTGATGTCCATGATACTGAGAAACCACATAATCCAAAAATCGTTCTTAACTATCAAAACCTAAACTATATCCATCTTATCCTAATATTATGTCATACTATGAAGTTTGCCAACAGGTACTCTATAAATGGTATATATGATGACTTTTCACAAAGTGAACTCACAAAGTGAATTTCCCACAATATTTAACTTACTTATAGTAGTAACTTTACAATACTGCTGTACAAACTCGATTTTCATACCTAAAGCCTTCTCTACATTAAGTCCTCCTCAAACAACAATATTACTTTGGGGGTTGTCCTAATATATTTGTCTTTTATTTCTACTCAAGATGATAATTTATTTCTTATCAAGTACTGACCACCATTTCTCTGAATTTTAAGAGTTCAAACCTACCCAGATGTCCCAAAGTCACCTCAAATTCATATCTGATACTTAGTATATCATAATTCCCCTGAAAACTTTTTCTTTTACGTTTTTAATCTCACTTAACGGTACCATTCTCCCTACCCCTCAACCCTCAAGTCCTGAGGATTTCAACACCTTAAACATTTATTGAATCATCTATACCATTGCATTCTTACCACCACTAATTAGGTGTCTTAGCCTAGGCCTTCATCATTTTTTTCCTGGACTACAATGGCCTCCTAAAGTGATTTCCCTGTCACTGATCTTGTTCCACTCAAGCTATACTCTTCTCTGCCTCTAGAGTGACCTATCTAAAATTATAATCCAGTCATGTCACTTAAGAGAAGGAAATGGCAACACACTACAATATTCTTGCCTGGGAAATCCCACAGACAGAGGAGCCTGGTGGGATCGAGTCCATGGGGTTTCAAGAGCCAGACATGACTGAACGATTGAACCACCACCATCACCATGTCACTTCAATGTCTAAAACACTTCAGTGACTCCTCACTGCTTTCAGGATAAAGATCATACATGTTCTCAGGGCATATAGGGCCCTCCATTACCCATTCTCTGTCCATCAAGTTCTTTTCTTCTGCCTACACTGCGTGAACATATGTTTCTAGTGTTCATATTGTCCTTTTTCCCTGCAATAGTCTTACCTATTATGCAAGACATAGTTTATCAGTTAATCTGTCCATGAGGCTTTTCCTTTGCATACCTATATGCTTAATATATTATATTGAAATAATCTGATTATGTCCTCCCCATTAAAATGAAAACCGAGAGGACAGAGATCAAGTCTCATTCATCTTTATGACCTTAGTACCTAATTCAATACCTAATAAATGCTTACTAAACTGAAATGAATTAAAAGCCTAAAAGCCATGCAGAGTTTCAAGATAAATCCTACTGACATGTCATCTCAATATGAGGTAAAAGGACGATGTCTATACCACTGAGACAAAAGAGGGTTTGAATGACTAACAGGAATGCCTGAGTTATTCTTTCAAAAAGCAACACACCTAGGATTGTCTCCTTAGCATCCAGAGCTCAATATTCATAATTCTAGTTCTTTTTCCTATTAGCAAGTTGCAGTATCTTAACCACATCGACTTTTAACCCATATGCCTGAAGTGAACAACTGTTCTAAAGGGCTGAAGTAATCTATTGATGGACAGAGTTGTTGACAGGCTAATCTGTAAAGAGACACCATTAAGCCCTTATGTTTTTTTCAAACTGGATTTGTTGGCACAACTGTTAAGGTCTTAACATGAGAAATAGCATATGTTATTGAATAACACAGAGGGCAAAAGGACAAAACCAGATTTTCCTGCCTAGCTGAGGCAGAAGCTTAGTTAAGATGTCAAAATACATTTTACTTAAAATGCATCTGTGAAAATTTATATTACCCTGCTCTTAAATTTTCCAATTCTTCATTAGTTTTCAATGTGTATACTTTATTCTAGTTAACTATATATATCATTCTAGCTAACTATAACTATATAGCCAAATGTAGATGTGCTGAGGGTCTCTCAGTGTTTCACTAGCAGCCAAAGTACAAGAGGCATAGAGAAGACCCTATTCTGATAGCTAAACATAAGATAGCTTCATTGTTCCTAAGAACTTTTCGTGCATCCAAACAGCCTACTTCTGTGACTGTGTCTACATAACTCACTTAAGACTCAGATGACTTTTTAGTAAAGCTAATGCTAGGAATCTGCATAATTTTCAGATTTCATTCCACTTCAGTTCTAACACCATTTGCTGAGTGCCTAAATGTGCCAGATTTCGTGCTAGACATGGAGGTAGAAAGAGAAAAAGGCCACAGTCTAAGGGGAAATAAATTCAATGTCTAACCAACATGGGCCTTTGAACTTACTCTAAGCTAGTACGAAGCTGTTGTTGTCGTTCAGTTGCTAAATTGCGTCCAACTCTTTGTGACTCGGTGGATTGCTGCACACCAGGCCCTTTTTGCCTTTTCATACTGTTCATGGGGTTCTCCTGGCAAGAATACTGGAGTGGTTTGCCATTTTCTCCTCTAGTGGACCACATTTTGTCAGAACTCTTCACTATATAGATCTATCCATTTTGGGTAGCTGTACACAGCATCGCTTACATCTTCATTTAATTACCCAAGACCCTTCGTCAGACAAGGGAAGTACTTCCCTTGTCCCTTCCCTTCCACGAAAGGAAGTACTAAGCTGGCGTCCCACAAAACATGGGGTTGACCCTCCAATGCTGCTTTCATTGTGGTAACTGACCAGGTGTGCCAGTCCAACTCAAATGAGCTCTAAGACAGACTCAATTTCCTTTAACATGACTAACTTTCATCTTTGAACTAAAAACTTCCTATTGGCTGCAAACTAGATTTCACTGAAAGATATACAAGTGGTGCAGCACAGCAAAACCAAAAGGCACAGCCAAGAGTATCTGCAATGATAAGTTCAATAATTAATAATATCATTCTTATGTACATGAATATAGCTAACAACTTCTTATAATTACATTATATATAAATCCATGATACTATGCTAGCTGAGAGATTAGAGTATTTCGAAAGAGGTTTGACAAAAAACCAAAAACAATAAACTGTTTTATCCCCCTGATTACAAGAGTAATACATGCTCATTCTACAAAATTTGGAAGTCACAGAAGAAAATAACAATCACTATAAACTCTAGCAGTCTAAGACTGTTAAGGTATTTATATATCATTTTGGAGAAGGAAATGGCAGCCCACTCCAGTGTTCTTGCCTGGAGAATCCCAGGGACGGGGGAGCCTGGTGAGCTGCCGTCTATGGGGTCGCACAGGGTCAGACACAACTGAAGCGACTTAGCAGCAGCAGTAGCAGCAATGTATATGTTTCAATGCTACTCTCTCAATTTGTCCCACCCTCTCCTTCTGCCGCTTCCCTGGTGGCTCAGATGGTAAAGCATCTGCCTGCAAGGCGGGAGTCCTGGGTTCGATCCCTGTGTTGGGAAGATCTCCTGGAGAAGGAAACAGCAACCCACTCCAGTATTCTTGCCTGGACAATCCCACGGACGGCGGAGCATGATGGACTACAGTCCATGGGGTTGCAAAGAGTTGGACACGACTGAGCGACTTCACTTTCACTTTGCTATCTACAGTAGCTCAGACAGTAAAGAACCTGCCTGCATTGCAGGAGACCTGAATTTGATCCTTGGGTTGAGAAAATCCCCTGGAGAAGGAAATGGCAACCCATCCAGTATTCTTGTCTGGAGAATTCCATGGACAGAGAAGCCTGGTGGGCAACAGTCCAAGGGGGTCTCAAAAAGTTGAACACAACTGAGCGACTTTCACCTTCTTTGGTATCTATCAAATCAGTTTTTATTATTTTAACCAAAGTTCAGTCAGTTCAGTTGCTCAGTTGTGTCCTACACTTTGAGACCCCATGGACTGCAGTTTGCCACCAGGCTTTCCTGTCCATCACCAATTCCCAGAGCTTGCTCAAACTCATGTCCGTAGAATTGGTGATGCAATCCAACCATCTCCTCCTCTGTTGTCCCCTTCTCCTCCTGACTCCAATCTTTCAGCATCTGGGTCTTTTCTAATGAGACAGTTCTTCTCATCAGGTGGCCAAAGTAGTGGAGATTGGCTTCAAGCATCAGTCCTTCAAATGAATATTCAGGATTGATTTCCTTTAGGATGGACTGGTTGGATCTCCTTGCAGTCCAAGGGACTCTCAAGAGCCTTCTCCAACTCCACAGTTCAAAAGCATCAATTCTTTGCTGCTCAGCTTTATAGTCCAACTCTCACATCCATACATGACTACTGGAAAAACATTAGCTTTGACTAGACAAACCTTTGTCGGCAAAGTAGTGTCTCTGCTTTTTTAATATGCTGTCTAGGTTGGTCATAACTTTTCTTCCAAGGAGCGTTTTTGAATTTCATGGCTGCAATCACCATCTTTGGTGATTTTGGAACCCAAGAAAATAAAGTCTCTGTTTCCATTGTTTTGCCATCTATTTGCCATGAAGTGATGGAATCAGATGCCATGATCTTAGTTTTCTGAATGTTGAGTTTTAAGCCAACTTTTTCACTCTCCTCTTTCACTTTCATCAAGAGGCTCTTTAGTTTTTCTTTGCTTTCTGCCATAAGGGTGGTGTCATCTGCATTTTTGAGGTTACTGATCTTTCTCCCAGCAATCTTGATACCAGCTTGTGCTTCATCCAGCCTGGCATTTCGCATGACATACTCTGCATATAAGGTAAATCATCTGGGTAACAATATACAGCCTTGATGTACTCCTTTTCCTATTTGAAACCAGACTGTTGTTCCTTGTCCAGTTCTAACTGTTGCTTCTTGACGTGCATTCTGGTTTCTCAGGAGGCAGGTCAGGTGGTCTGGTATTCCTATCTCTTTAAGAATTTTCCACAGTTTGTTGTTATCCATACAGTCAAAGGCTTTGGTGTAGCTAATAAAGCAGATGTTTTTCTGGAACTCTCTTGCTTTTTAGATGATCCAACAGATGTTGGCAATTTGATCTCTGGTTCCTCTGCCTTTTCTTAATCAAGCTTGAACAACTGGAAGTTCTCAGTTCATGTACTGTTGAAGCCTCACTTGGAGAATTTTGAGCATTACTTTGCCAGTATGTCAGATGAGTGCAATTGTGCACCAGTTTGAATATTCTTTGGCATTGCCCTTCTTTGGGATTGGAATGAAAACTGACATTTTCCAGTCCTGTGACCACTGCTGAGTTTTCCAAATTTGCTGGCATACTGAGTGCAGCACTTTCACAGCATCATCTTTTAGGATTTGAAATAGCTCAATTCGAATTCCATCACTTACACTAGCTTTGTTCGTAGTGATGCTTCCTAAGGTCCACTTGACTTCACACTCCAAGATGTCTGGCTTTGGTGAGTTATCACACCATCGTGGTTATCTGGGTCATGAAGATCTTTTTTGTATAGTTCTTCTCTGTATTGTTGCCACCTCTTCTTAATGTCTTCTGCTTCTGTTAGGTCCATGCCATTTCTGTCCTTTATTGTACCCATCTTTGCATGAAATGTTCCCTTCATATTTTTTCTTGAAGAGATCTCTAGTCTTTTCCATTCTATTGTATCCCTCTATTTCTTTGCAATGATCACTGAGGAAGGCTTTCTTATCTCTCCTTGCTATTCTTTGGAAGTCTGCATTCAGATGGGTACACCTTTCCTTTTCTTCTTTGCCTTTTGCTTCTCTTCTTTTCTCAGCTATTTGTAAGTCCTCCTCAGACAACCCTTTTGCCTTTTTGCATTTCTTTTTCTTGGGGATGGTTTTAATCACCACCTCCTGTACAATATCATGAACCTCCTTCCATAGTTCTTCAGGCACTGTCTATCAGATCTAATCCCTTGAATCTATTTGTTACTTCCATTGCATAAATGTAAGGGGTTTGATTTAGGTCATACCTGAATGGTCAAGTGGTCTTCTCCACTTTCTTCAATTTAAGTCTGAATTTGGTAATAAAGAGTTCATGATTTGAGACACAGTCAGCTTCCTGTCTCATTTCTGCGACTGTATAGAGCTTCTCCATCTTTGGCTACAAAGAATATAATCAACTTGATTTCAGTATTGAGCATCTGGTGACGTCCACTTATAGAGCTGTTTTTTGTGTTGTTGGAAGAGGGTGTTTACTATGACCAGTGCATTCTCTTGGCAAAACTCAGTGAACCTTTGCCCTGCTTCATTTTGTACTCCAAGGCCAAACTTGCCTGTCACTCCAGGTATCTCTTGACTTCCTACTTTTGCATTCCAGTCCCCTATGATAAAAGGACATCTCTTTTTGGTGTTAGTTCTAGAAGGTCTTGTAGGTCTTCATAGAACTGTTCAGCTTCTTTGGCATTAGTGGTTGTGGCATAGACTTGGATTACTTTGATATTGAATGGTTTGCCTTGGAAACGAACAGAGATTGCACCCAAGTACTGCATTTTGGGTTCTTTGGTTGACTATGAGGGCTACCCATTTCTTCTAAGGGATTCTTGCTCATAGTAGTGGATATAATGGTCATCTTAATTAAACTCACCCATTCTGGTTCATTTTAGTTCACTGATTCCTAAAATGTCGATGTTGACTTGCCGTCTCCTGTTGACCACTTCCAATTTACCTTGATTCAAGGACCCAGCATTCCAGGTTTCTAGGCAATTGTTCTTTACAGTATCGAACTTTACTTCCATCACCAGTCACATCCACAACTGGGCATTGTTTTTGTTTTGCCTCTGTATTTTCATTCTTTCTAGAGTTATTTCTCCACTCTTCTCCAGTAGCATATTGGGCACCTACTGACCTGGGGAGTTCATCTTTCAGTGTCATATCTTTTTGCCTTTTCATACTGTTCATGGGGTTCTCAAGGCAAGAATACCGAAGTTGTTTGCCATTCCCTTCTCCAGTGGACCATGTTTTGTCAGAACTCTCCACCATGACCTGTCAGTCTTGGGTGGCCCTACACAGCATGGCTCATAGTTTCAATGAGTTAGAAAGGCTGTGATCCACGTGATGATCACTTTGGTTAGTTCTCTGAGATTGTGGTTTTCATTCTGTCTGCTCTCTGATGGATAAGGATAAGAGGCTTGTGGAAGCTTCCTGATGGGAGAGACTGACTGTGGGGAATCTGGGTCTTGTTCTGATGGGCAGGACCATGCTCAGTAAATCTTTAATCCAATTTTCTGTTGTTGGGGAGACTGTGTTCCCTCCCTGTAATCTGGCCTGAGGCCAAACTATGGTAGGGGTAATGACAGTAATGGTGACCTCCTTCAAAAGGACTTATGCCCACACTGTTATATTCAGTGCCTCTGACCCCACAGCAGGCCAGTGTTGCCTCATGCCTCCGCTGGAGATTCCTGGACACTCACAGGCAAGTCTGGCTCAGTCTCTTGTGAGGACATTGCTCCTTTCTCATGGTACACCCAAGGTTTTGTTTGTGCCCTCCAAGAGTCCATTTCCCCAGCTCTGTGGAAGTTCTGTAGTCAAATCCCACTGACCTCCAAAGTCAAACTCCCTAGGGGTTCTCAGTCCCTTTGCCAGATCCCCAGGTTGAGAAATCTGTTGTGGGTCCTAGAACTTTCTTAACAGTGTGAGAATTTATTTGGTATAATTGTTCTGCAGCTTATGGGTGGCTGGTGGTGTTCTGCAGCTGCTTGGTGGCTCTATGGTGGGACTAATCGCAACCTCCTCCAAGAGGACTTATGCCACACGCTGAGTGTCCCAGGTCTGCTGCAGCCAGAGTTCCTGTCTCCGTGGCAAGCCACTGCTGACCCATGCCTCCGCAGGAGACAGTCAAACACTCAAAGGCAGGTCTGGCTCAGTCTCTGTGTGGTCTCTGGGTTCTGGTGTGCATAAGGTTTTGTTTGAGCTCTCCAAGCATCTCTGGAGGGTATGGGGTTTGATTCTAAATGCAGATTGCGTAATATAAAATGTTTATGCAAACTGCCTTTCTACTTAATAATATATGATAAATATTTTCTTGTATCATTAAATATTCATTTAAAGTATATTTTTTTAGTAGCAGTAGATAAATATTTATGTAAACTACCTTTTTTTTTTCATTAAGATACAGTCTAGAAAATAGTATTAAGTTAAAGACAGTTTGATGCTTCTGATACACACTGTCAAATTGCCTGGGGTTATTTTAGATGAAGAGGTTACTGTTGCTTAGACTGAGACAAAGTCTTACAGTTCACAATTCTCACCATGTCTTGAGACTATTTCTCCAATTTATAATATTCTATTTTAGGCAAAGTTTCTATTAGCTTCTTATTAAAACTTTACGACAAATCAGATTAATAAAAAAAATAGAAACTATACATATGTAGAATTCAGTTCAGTTCAGTCACTCAGTCGTGTCTGACTCTTTGCAACCCCATGAATCGCAGCATGCCAGGCCTCCCTGTCCATCACCAACTCCCGGAGTTCACTCAGACTCACGTCCATCGAGTCAGTGATGCCATCCAGCCATCTCATCTTCTGTCGTCCCCTTCTCCTCCTGCCCCCAACCCCTCCCAGCATCAGAGTCTTTTCCAATGAGTCAACTCTTTGCATGAGGTGGCCAAAGTACTGGAGTTTCAGCTTTAGCATCATTCCTTCCAAAGAAATCCCAGGGCTGATCTCCTTCAGAATGGACTGGTTGGATCTCCTTGCAGTCCAAGGGACTCTCAAGAGTCTTCTCCAACACCACAGTTCAAAAGCATCAATTCTTCGGCGCTCAGCCTTCTTCACAGTCCAACTCTCACATCCATACATGACCACAGGAAAAACCATAGCCTTGACTAGACGGACCTTTGTTGGCAAAGTACTGTCTCTGCTTTTGAATATGCTATCTAGGTTGGTCATAACTTTCCTACCATGGAGTAAGTGTCTTTTAATTTCATGGCTTCAGTCACCATCTGCAGTGATTTTGGAGCCCAGAAAAATAAAGTCTGACACTGTTTCCACTGTTTCCCCATCTATTTCCCATGAAGTGATGGGACCGGATGCCATGATCTTCGTTTTCTGAATGTTGAGCTTTAAGACAACTTTTTCACTCTCCACTTTCACTTTCATCAAGAGGCTTTTGAGTTCCTCTTCACTTTCTGCCATAAGGGTGGTGTCATCTGCATATCTGAGGTTACTGATATTTCTCCCGGCAATCTTGATTCCAGCTTGTGTTTCTTCCAGTCCAGCGTTTCTCATGATGTACTCTGCATAAAAGTTAAGAAGCAGGGTGACAATACACAACCTCGATGTACTCCTTTTCCGATTTGGAACCAGTCTGTTGTTCCATGTCCAGTTCTAACTATTGCTTCCTGACCTGCATATAGGTTTCTCAAAAGGCAGGTCAGGTGGTCTGGTGTTCCCAGCTCTTTCAGAATTTTCTATAGTTTATTGTGATCCACACAAACGCTTTGGCGTAGTCAATAAAGCAGAAATAGATGTTTTTTTGGAACTCTCTTGCTTTTTCGATGATCCAGCGGATGTTGGTAATTTGATCTCTGGTTCCTCTGCCTTTTCTAAAACCAGCTTGAACATATGGAAGTTCACGGTTCACGAATTGCTGAAGCCTGGCTTGGAGAATTTTAAGCATTACTTTACTAGTGTGTGAGATGAGTGCAACTGTGCGGTAGTTTGAGCATTCTTTGGCATTGCCTTTCTTTGGGATTGGAATGAAAACTGCCCTTTTCCAGTCCTGTGACCACTGCTGAGTTTTCCAAATTTGCTGGCATATTGACTGCAGCACTTTCACAGCATCCTCTTTCAGGATTTGAAATAGCTCCACTGGAATTCTATCACCTCCACTAGCTTTGTTCATAGTGATGCTTTCTAAGGCCCACTTGACTTCACATTCCAGGATGTCTGGCTCTAGGTGAGTGATCACACCATCGTGATTATCTTGGTTATGAAGATCTTTTTTGTACAGTTCTTCTGTGTATTCTTGCCACCTCTTCTTAATATCTTCTGCTTCTGTTAGGCCCATACCATTTCTGTCCTTTATTGAGCCCATCTTTGCATGAAATGTTCCCTTGGTATCTCTAATTTTCTTGAAGAGATCTCTAGTCTTTTCCATTCTGTTGTTTGCCTCTATTTCTTTGCATTGATCACTGAGGAAGGCTTTCTCATCTCTTCTTGCTATTCTTTGGAACTCTGCATTCAGATGTTTATATCATTCCTCTTCTCCTTTGCTTTTTGCTTCTCTTCTTTTCACAGCTATTTATAAGGCCTCCTCAGACAGCCATTTTGCCACAATAAAGGACAGAAATGGTATGGACCTAACACAGCAAACAACATTAAGAAGAGGTGGCAACAATACACAGAAAAACTATACAAAAAAGATCTTCATGATCCAGGTAATCATGAAGGTGTGATCACACACCTAGAGCCAGACATCCTGGAATGTGAAGTCAAGTGGGCCTTTGGAAGTATCACTATGAACAAAGCTAGTGGAGGTGATGGAATTCCAGTTGAGCTATTTCAAATCCTAAAAGATGATGCTGTGAAAGTGCTACATTCAATAGGCTAGCAAATTTGGAGAACTCAGCAGTGGTCACAGGACTGGAAAAGGTCAGTTTTCATTCCAATCCCAAAGAAAGGCAATGCCAAAGAATGCTCAAACTATTGCACAATTGCACTCATCTCATACGGCAGCAAAGTAAGGGTCAAAATTCTCCAACCCAGGCTTCAACAGTACATGAACCGTGAACTTCCAGACATTCAAGCTGGATTTAGAAAAGGCAGAAGAACCAGAAGTCAAATTGCCAACATCCATTGGATCATTGAAAAAGTGAGAGAATTCCGGAAAAAATATCTATTTCTGCTTTATTGACTATGCCAAAGTCTTTGACTGTGTGGATCACAACAAACTGCGGAAAATTCCTCAAGAGATGGGAATACCAGACCACCTTACCTTGCCTCTTGAGAAATCTGTATGCAGGTCAGGAAGCAACAGTTAGAATTGGACATGGAACAACCGACTGGTTCCAAATCGGAAAAGGAGTACATCAAGGCTGTATATTGTCACCCGGCTGATTACTTTATATGCAGAGTACATCATGAGAAATGCTGGACTGGATTAAGCACAAGCTGGAATCAAGACTGCCGGGAGAAATATCAATAACCTCAGATATGCAGATGACAACACCCTTATGGCAGAAAGCAAAGGAGAACTAAAGAGCCCCTTGATGAAAGTGAAAGAGGAAAGTTGGCTTAAAACTCAACATTCAGAAAACGAAGATCATGGCATCCGGTCCCATCACTACATGGCAAGTAGATGGGGAAACAGTGGAAACAGTGAGAGACTTTATTTTTCTGGTCTCCAAAATCACTGCAGATGATGACTGTAGCCATGAAGTTAAAAGACGCTTGCTCCTTGGAAGAAAAATTATGACCAACCTAGATAGCATATTAAAAAGCAGAGACATTACTTTACCAAGAAAGGTAAACCAACAGTTTTACCAACAAAACTAGATTTACCAACTAGTTTTACCAACACAACTAGACATAGTATCTAATCAAAGCTATGGCTTTTCCAGTAGTCATGTATGGATGTGAGAGTTGGACTATAAAGAAGGCTGAGCGCTGAACAACTGATGCTTTTGAACTGTGGTGTTGGAGAAGACTCTTGAGAGTTCCCTGGAAAGCAAGGAGATCCAACCAGTTCATCCTAAACGAACTCAGTCCTATTAACTCAGGACTGATGCTGAAGCTGAAACTCCAGTACTTTAGCCACCTGATGCAAAGAACTGACTCACTGGAAAAGACCCTGATGCTGGGAAAAATTGAAGTCAGGAGGAGAAGGGGACAACAGAGGATGAGATGGTTGGATGGCATCACTGACTCAATGGACATGAGTTTGAGCAAGCTCTGGGAGTTGGTGATGGACAGGGAGGCCTGGTGTGCTGCAGTCCATGGGGTCGCAAAGAGTCGGACATGACTGAGCGACTAAATCGAACTGAACTGAATATTCCATTGTGTATATGTACCACAAGTTTCTTATCGATTCATCTGCTGATGGATATCTAGGTTCCTTTCATGTCCTAGCTATTGTAAATGGTGCTACAGTGAACACTGGGGAACCTGTGTCTTTTTCAATTCTGGTTTTTTCAGGTTATATGCCCAGTAGTGGGACTGCTAGATCATACAGTAGTTTTATTCCTAGCTTTTTAAAGTAATCTCCATACTGTTCTCCATAGTTTTTGTATCATTCTGCATTCCCACCAACAGCACTCTTTCCAGCATTTATTCTTTGTAGATTTTTTGATGATGACCATTCTGACTGGTGTGAGAGGATTCCTATAGAAGACACTAATGAAAGAAATCAAAGGTGACACAAATAGATGGAGAGATACAACATGCTCTTGGATTGGAAGAATCAACATAGTGATAATGACTATACTACCCAAAGCAATCTATAGATTCAATGCAACTGCTTTCAAACTACCAACAGTATTTTTCACAGAACTAGAGCAAATAGTTTTACAATTTGTATGGAAACACAAAAGACCCCAAATAGCCAAAGCAACTTCGAGAAAGATGAGGGGAACTGTAGGAATCAACCTTCCTGACTTCAGACTGTACTACAAAGCTTCAGTCATCAAGACAGTATGGTACCAGCACAAAAACAGAAATACAGACCAATGGAACAAGATAGAAAGCCAAGAAATAAATCCACATACCCATGGGCATCTTATCTTTGACAAAGGAGGCAAAAATAAACAATGGAGAAAAGACAGTCGCTTCAAGTGGTGCTAGGAAAATTGGTCAACTATGTGTAAAAGAATGAAGTTAGAACACTTTCTAACACCATACATGAAAATAAACTCAGAATGGATTAAAGACCTAAATGTAGACCAGAAACTATAAAAACTAAGTCTTAGAGAAAGACACAGGCAGAACACTCTCTGACATAAATCACAGCAAGATCCTCTATAGGACCCACCTCCCAGAGTAATGGAAATAAAAACAAAAATAAACAAATGGAACCTAATTAAACTTAAAAGCTTTTGCACAATGAAGAAAACTATAAGCAAGGTGAAAAGACAACCCTCAGAATGGTAGAAAATAACAGCAAAGGAAACACCTGACAAAGAATTAATCTCTAGAATAAACAAGCAGCTCATGTAGTTCAATACCAGAAAAACAACTCAATCAAAAAAGTGGGCAGAAGACCTAAATGGACATTTCTCCAGAGAAGACTTACAGATGGCTACTAAACACATGAAAAGATGTTCAATATCACTCATTATCAGAGAAATGCAAATCAAAACTACAATGAGGCAGGAGGATTCCTTCCCACTGTGCCATCTAGGAAGCCCCTTGGAAATCACCTGGGAAGTCCCTGGGAAATCCCAAGAGCTGCAAGAGACATGGGTTCAATCCCTGGGTCAGGAAGATCCCCTAGAGTAGGAAATGGCAAACCCACTCCAGTATTCTTGCATGGAAAATTCCATGGACAGGGGAGGTTGGTGCGCCTACAGTCCATGAGGTCGCAAAAAGTCAGATGACTGAGCGTGTACTCACAGTAAAGCTCATATTGTTATTCAGTCGTATCTAACTCTCTGCGACTGCATGGACTCATAAATACAGATAAATTGAAACTGCTAAACTCAATTCTGCAGAATATTTATAGTCTTTTATAGCATATTCTTCATATCTGTACTAAAAGGCAAAAATCTAAAAATTATCAAGCAATACTTGAAAAGTATTTATAATAATTTACAAAGCCTTTACACATCAAATCTTGTTCTAACAAGTTTAAAAAGTGGCACTACTTTTATTACAGTTATTTTTTAACACATGAAGAAAAAAGCAAGATACTGACTTGTCTAATAAATGGTAAAAACAGTATTCAAATCAGGTCTCCAGACTCTAAATATGGTGCCCTTTCTGTTTCTGTACTGCTTTCAATAAATCATAGAGGATCTAATTTTCTCTATATTTGTCCTCAGATCACAAATAATATTAACAGATTTATTTTCCTAATGTTATTTATTTGAGCCAATATTAAAATAAGTTTGTACTCCCTGAGTACACACACTGATAATGGAGGGGGCAGTAACTAATACAACTGTTGAGAGCAGAAAGATGCGAGCTTAAGGTTAACACTTTGCCTTTGTATAAATCCACACACAAACATGTCTGACTGAGTATAATTCAATTTCCAAATTCTTTTCCAAAGAAAACAAACATTTTATCTAACAGAACTATTTTCTCTTCAAATATACCACTATGAAGATAACAACGGAGAAAAATATATCTTTTAAGTAAATTCTATTCTCGCCTTTAAAAAAAAGCACACACATATACTCAAAAATAAATATTTCCTTCCATTTTTCCCTCCTACCCACCAAGCCCCCAACTGCCTCTAACAATGAAAGAATAAAAAAATTAACAATAGATGGTTTAATTGGTGATTTTCAACTTTAAAAAACCCATCAATTGTCATTAATTTAGCATTATCTTTAACACACTTGTTAATTATAGTTTGTGTAATTTGGACGTCAGTTTGAGTGAACTCTGGGAGTTGGTGATGGACAGGGAGGCCTGGCGTGCTGCAATTCATGGGGTCGCAAAGAGTCAGACATGACTGAGTGACTGAACTGAACTGAAGAAACTTTAGCAAGATTTGGACATACCTGCCTTCCTTTATGGAGAAGGCAATGGCAACCCACTCCAGTACTCTTGCCTGGAAAATCCCATGGATGCAGGAGCCTGGTAGGCTGCAGTCCATGGGGTCGCTAGGAGTTGGACATGACTGAGCGACTTCACTTTCACTTTTCACTTTCATGCATTGGAGAATGAAATGGCAACCCACTCCAGTATTCTTGCCTGGAGAATCCCAGGGACGGGGAAGCCTGATGGGCTGCTGTCTAGGGGGTTGCTAGGAGTCGGACACAACTGAAGCGACTTAGCAGCAGCAGCAGCCTTCCTTTATAGTTCCTTAAGAGCAGAGACATTTTATTTTTCTATTATCCACTGACCTATTATAAGATAGTAATTCAGTAAATATTTGTTGCAGTGATTCAATTAATGTAGAAATACATAAAATGAAACACATCTAATAATTTATAAACATTTATTAATATATGTAATGCATATATCCTACTACTCTGAAATCAGGATTTAACCTTAAATTGTATTTGGCTTTTGCACAGCAAAGGAAATCACTGACAAAATGAAAAGACAGCCTACTGAAAGGGAGAAAATATCTGCAAATGATATGACCAATAATATCCAACACATATGAACAGCTCATACAACTCAACACCAAACAAACAACTCCATTAAAAAATGGGCAGAAGAATGAACAGATATTTTTCCAAAAAGGAAGACGTTCAGCATAGCTAATCATCAGGGAAATGCAAATCAAAACCATAATGAGATATTACCTCACAGTTGTCGGAATGGCTATCAACTAAAAGAACACAAAAAACAAGTGTTGATGAGGATATGGAGAAAAAGGAACCCTCATACACTGTTTATAGGAATGTAAATTGGTGTAACCACTAAGGAAAACAGTATGGAGGTGTCTCAAAAAACTAAAAATAGTACTGCATATTCCTATATCTGAAATATATATATACATCATATATATCTGAAAAAAATAAAACAAAAGCACTAATTCAAAAAGATGCATGTATCTCAAGAGAAAAACAAGTATTGTATGATATTACTTACATGTGAAATCTAAAAATTACAACTAGTGAATGTAAGAAAAAATAAACAGCTTCAAGATACAGAGAACAAAATAGTGGTTACTAGCGGGGAGAGGGAATGGGGGAATATCAAGATAGAGGATTAAGAGGTAAACCTATTATGTATAAAATAAACTACAAAGATATATTGTACAACATGGGAAATATAGCCAATATTTTATAATAGTTAATGGAGTATAACCATCAAAAATATGAATCACTATACAGTACACCTGTAACATATAATATTGTTCATCAACTATACTTAAATAAAAAAAGAAAATAAATAAATAGATGAGGCAAGCAACAAGCAAATGAAACCAAATGTTAACAAATTTTTCATTCCAGGAGCTAGGTGAAAGGGTTTTATTAATATTATGCTATTCTTATTTTTTGTTTGAAATATTTAGCTTTTAAATGACACAAACTTTTAATAGCTTATCTCTATATATGTATATATTCACATAAAATATGTGGATAAGGAAAACAAGAATAGAAAAAAAAATGAAACCAGCATTGAAATTTGTTTATAAAATTTGTCATAAATTGTGTGTAGCTGCCTAGTGAGTTGATTCACAAATATTTCATTAAGGGCAAAGTGAATATAGATTTTTAAAAAACCATAATTTTAAAAAATCTATTAAAGTATGCCAGAAATACAGGCGATTTAGACACTTAAAACATATTGCAGTAAATTCGGTAGGCTTTCCAATGGCTCAGTGGGTAAAGAACCTGTCTGCCAATGCAGGACATGCGTGCTCAATCTGTGGGTCAGGAAGATCCTTTGGAGAAAGAAGTGGAAACTCACTCCAGTGTTCTTGCCTGGAAAACCCTATGGACAGAGAAGTCTGGTGGGCTACAGTTCAAAGGGTCACAAAGAGTCAGACACAACTAAGCACGCATGCATACTGCATAGTAAATTTGGTAACATCAGATGAACTAGAGAAAAATACTAAAAGGGAAAAATTTACTAAAATAGTAAATCTGATTTAAGTGGTTCATTCATTCTTGAAAAATAGGAACAAAATAACACAAAAAAGAAAAAGAAATGCTTTTCTAAGAATAGTATGTATGATAATGTTTTAGGAAATAGGTGTTTTAAGGGTGAAAAGAACATAATTCAAATCAGTCTTGTTAAAGGAACAATTCAAATCAATTTTGTTACAGACACCTTAAAAATAAAATCTAAAGATTCAAAATTTAAAAACCTTTATGATCCATCTGGACAACACACACACATACACACCAAGGTACACACATACTAAATAAATGGTTGATAAACTATTTTTCTACAAGCCAAAATTAAAAAAAAAAAAAACACCTAGTATTTGGAAGTAAATCTATTTATGTTACTAAATGATAGATGATTAGGAAAATTTCCTTTAAAAACATAAACTGAAGTCAGTCAAAATATAGAGAGATAATATTTAAGGTTCAGACGGCTTCAATATTTCACAGTATAAAAAGGTGAAAATACTGGAGAGAAACCACAGGTGGGCTTTTGCAAGCCTATATGACTAGGCAAGGGCTTCCCTGGTGGCTCAATGGTAAAGAATCCACCTGCCAATGCAGGAGACATAGGTATGATTCCTGTGTTGGGAAAATCCCCTGGAGAAGATATGTTTAAAACAAGACTGATTTGAATTATGTTCTTTTCACCCTTAACACACTCCAGTATCCCAGTGACAGAGGAGCCTGGCAGGCTATAGTCCATGGAGTTGCAAAACTTAGCAACTAAACAACGACAACTAGGCAAAGTTGCAAAGAAATCTCAATATGAACAAATAACAGGGGGTTTTGATTGAAGCAAAATATTCCTAATTGTAGGCAGTCTTTCCAAACAATCTGCACATATACCACTCAGCCAGCTTAACAATATATAACAGTAGAGTACTGAAATGGAGCTGTTAGTCCAGTCTCCTGATTGTTCCAGATAAAGCTCTCCCTGACCCCATCTTTGGGTTGACTTCAAGTCTCTTGCTCAAGGAACACTTTGGAAGAACAAAACTTACATAGTGGTAAAGATTCAGCATATGATTTGTTCTTTCTAAATTTCTGTCACCTTTTAATATTATTGATCAAAATGAATAATTTCAGATCAGAAGGAACTTTATTAATAAAAATATAAGTGCATCAGACACAGATCTTGTAAGAAAAAAAAAGTTGCTCAGTTGTGTCTGACTCTTAAATCTTTCACCAAAAACACTCTACCTCGAAACATAAACCTGTAGCACAAAACACAAAGCTATAAAACTTCTAGAGGGTAACACAGGAGAAAACCTAGGTGACTTTGAGTTTGGCAATGACTTTTTAGATACAACACCAAAGGCATAATCCATGAAAGAAAAACTGACATGTTTGCCTCTATTAAAATTAAAAACTTCTGCTTTGCAAAAGACACTGGCAAGACAATGAAAAGATGAGCCACAGACTGGGAGAAAGTATTTGAGAAACATATCTGATATAGAACTTGTGTCCAAAATATACAAAGAACTCCTAAAACTCAACAACAAAAAACCAAACCAATCAGTTTTAACACTAATCTTTAAAAAGACCTGAACAGACACTTCACCAAGAAGATATACAGGTGGCAAATGAGCATATTAAAAAATGCTCAATATCATATTTCACTAGGGAATTGCAAATTAAAATGAGATATCGTTATTTACCTACTAGAATGGCTAAAATCCAAAACAATGACAAACACCAAACGCTGAGAAGGATGTAAAGGAAGACGAACTCTCATTCATTGCTGGGGGAATGCAAAATCGAAGAGTCACTTTGGAAAATAGCTGGGAAATTATTACAAAGCTAACCATAAGTGATCATGGTGTGGCCTAGAGCTAGATATCCTGGAGTGTGATGTCAAGTGGGCCTCAGGAACCGTTACTACAAACAAAGCTGGTTCACGTGATGGAATTCCAGCTAAGCTATACCAAATCCTAAAAGATGATGCTGTAAAAAGGCTGCACTCAACATGCCAGCAAATTTGGAAAACTCAGCAGTGGCCACAAGACTGGAAAAGGTCAGTTTTCATTCCAATCCTAAAGAAAGGCAATGCCAAAGAACATTCAAACTACCATACAATTGTGCTCGTTTTACATACTCACAAGTAAATGCTCAAAATCCTTCAGGCTAGGCTTAAGCAGTATCGAGAACTCCCAGATGTACAAGCTGGATCTAAGAAAAGGCAGAGGAACCAGAGATTAAATTGCCAACAACCACTGGATCATAGAGTGAAAAAAAGGGGGGGAATTCCAGAAAAACATCTATACCTGCTCCACTGACTACACTAAAACCTTTAACTCTGTGGATCATAACAATCTGGAAAATTCTTAAAGAGATGGGAGTATCAGACCACCTTACCTGTCTCTTGATAAACCTGTATGCAGGTCCAGAAGCAACAGTTAGAACTGGACATAGAGCAACTGACTGGTTCAAAACTGGGAAAAGGAGTACTTCAAGGCTGTATATTGTCACCCTGCTTGTTTAACTTATGTGCAGAGTACATCATGCAAGATGCCAGGCTGGATGAAGCACAAGCTGGAATCAAGATTGCTGGTAGAAATATCAACAACCTCAGATGATACTACTCTAAGGCAGAAAGCAAAGAGGAACTAAAGAACCTCCTGTTGAAGGTGAAAAGAGGAGAGTGAAACCACTGGCTTAAAACTCAATATTCAAAAGCTAAGATCATGGCATCCAGTCCCATCGCTTCATGGCAAAAAGATGGGAGAAAAGGGGAAACAGTAACAAATTTTATTTTCTTGGGCTCCAAAATCACTCCAGATAGTGACTTCAGCCATGAAATTAAAAAACACTTGCTCCTTGGAAGAAAAGATATGACATACCTAGAAAGCATATTAAAAAGCAGAGACATCATTTTGCCAACAAATATCTATATAGTCAAAGCTATGGTCTTTTCCAGTTGTCATGTACGGATGTGAGAATCAGATCAGATCAGATCAGTCGCTCAGTCGTGTCCGACTCTTTGCGACCCCATGAATTGCAGCACACCAGGCCTCCCTGTCCATCACCAACTCCCAGAGTTCACTCAGACTCACGTCCATCGAGTCAGTGATGCCATCCAGCCATCTCATCCTCTGTCGTCCCCTTCTCCTCTTGCCCCCAATCCCTCCCAGCATCAGAGTCTTTTCCAATGAGTCAACTCTTCGCATGAGGTGGCCAAAGTACTGGAGTTTTAGCTTTAGCATCATTCCTTCCAAAGAAATCCCAGGGCTGATCTCCTTCAGAATGGACTGGTTGGATCTCCTTGCAGTCCAAGGGACTCTCAAGAGTCTTCTTCAGCACCACAGTTCAAAAGCATCAATTCTTCGGCGCTCAGCCTTCTTCACAGTCCAACTCACATCCATACATGACCACAGGAAAAACCATAGCCTTGACTAGACGGACCTTTGTTGGCAAAGTAATGTCTCTGCTTTTGAATATGCTATCTAGGTTGGTCATAACTTTCCTTCCAAGGAGTAAGCGTCTTTTAATTTCATGGCTGCAGTCACCATCTGCAGTGATTTTGGAGCCCAGAAAAATAAAGTCTGACACTGTTTCCACTGTTTCCCCATCTATTTCCCATGAAGTGATGGGACCGGATGCCATGATCTTCGTTTTCTGAATGTTGAGCTTTAAGACAACTTTTTCACTCTCCACTTTCACTTTCATCAAGAGGCTTTTGAGTTCCTCTTCACTTTGTGCCATAAGGGTGGTGTCATCTGCATATCTGAGGTTATTGATATTTCTCCCGGCAATCTTGATTCCAGCTTGTGCTTCTTCCAGTCCAGCGTTTCTCATGATGTACTCTGCATATAAGTTAAATAAACAGGGTGACAATACACAGCCTTGACGAACTCCTTTTCCTATTTGGAACCAGTCTGTTGTTCCATGTCCAGTTCTAACTGTTGCTTCCTGACCTGCATACAAATTTCTCAAGAGGCAGATTAGGTGGTCTGGTATTCCCATCTCTTTCAGAATTTTCCGCAGTTTGTTGTGATCCACACAGTCAAAGGCTTTGGTGAGAATAGGACCATAAAAAAGCCTTAGAACCAAAGAACTGACTTTTTGAATTGTGGTGCTGGAGAAGACTCTTGAGAGTTCCTTGGACAGCAAGGAGATCAAACCAGTCAATGCTAAAGGAAATAAACCCTGAATATTCACCAGAAGGACTGATGCTAGAGCTGAAGTTCCAATACTTTGGCCACCTGATGCAAAGAGCCAATTCATTGGAAAAGACCCTGATGCTGAGAAAGATTGAGGGCAGAAGAAGGAACAACAGAGGATGAGATGGTTGAATGGCATCACCTATGCAATGGACATGAGTTTGAACAAACTCCAGGAGATAGTAAAGGACAGGGAAACCTGGCATGCTGCAGTCCATGGGGTTTCAAAGAGTCAAAAATGACTTAGTGACTGAACAAAAATAACAACCGTTAAGATTACCATATAATCTAGCAATCATGCTCCTATTTATCCAAATAAAAACTTATATCCACAAAAAAAACCTGCCCAAGTGAAAACTTATGTCCACAAAAACCTGCACAGAATGTTCACAGCATCTTTACTCATGACTGACAAAAACTAGAAGCAACTAAGATGTCCTTCAACAGGCAAATAGATAAACTACAACCACACAATGAAATATTATTCAGTGATAAAAATAAACAAGCTATCATGCCATGAAAAAAACATGGAGGAGCTTTAAATGTAGTATATTTGCTAAGTGAAAGAAGCCAGTTTGAAAAAGCTACATACTGTATGATTCCAACCACATGACATTTTGAAACAGCAAAGCTATACAGATAGTATAAAGATCAGTGGTTGCCAGGGGTTCAGGGAGGGAGAAAGTGTTAGTCGTTCAGTCATGCCCGACTCTTTGCAACCCTATGGACTGTAGCCCACCAGGCTCCTCAGTCCATGGGATTCTCCAGGCAAGAATACTGTAGTGGGTTGCCATTCCCTTCTACCAGGGGATCTACCCAAGCCAGGGATTGAACCCAGGTCTCCTGCACTGCAGGCTGATTATTCAAGGAGAGAGAGGGAAGTGTGAAAAGATTGGAGCACAGGGAATTTTTAGGGCAGTGAAACTATTCTATATGATACTGCAATGACAGATAAATGACATTATGCATTCGTCAAAATCCATAACATGTACAAGTGTGAACCCTAATGCAAATTATGGACTTTGTTAAGAAAAAAAGAAAAAAATATATAGTCCATCTCCCCTCATTTTACAGCCAATGTCTCTGAGGCCCAGAAAGACCAAGAGACTTGCCAAAAATTACACACAAAAAGAAGAGCTCAGGCCACAGCTGCGATCTGTTTTTATGGATAAAATTCAAAAACTGCACTGTGATGGATATCAGGAGTTGTTAATTCAGCCCTGTTAAAGCTTGAGCTGGGCTACTATTAAAAGTTAAGACCCTTGAGGCTTTCTGACAGTGAGATATTAAACACAATAAGGGTACAAAGGATAAAGAATTCAGCTTAAGTTATGATTCTTTCATTTTAAGCATAACTGTAAAGAAGAGGCTAAACAACTGGAACTGATGAGGTGGCACCTCAAGAAAGTAGAAAGCTTTTCTTCAGGGAAGGCTGAATGAACATCTGAGCTCAATTTGGTATTTGAGCTCTACACTTAGGACCAAAAAAAAGAAAAGAAAAAAATCTGCAACGAGAAAAAAGTTACCACTAAGTTCTTTATCAGGAGGCAGATAGGTATGGATTCCAATTCTGGGCCTGCCATTTATTAGCTGTGTGTTATGGGGAAAGTTATTTCAACTCTCTGGACTGAGCCATCAGGGAAACCCAAGAATACTGGAGTGAGTAGCCTATCCCTTCTCCAGGGGATCTTCCCAACCCAGGAATCGAACCGGGATCTCCTGCGTTGCAGGTGGATTTTTTACCAGCTGAGCTATCAGGAAAGCCTATGCTGCTGTATACTCATTGCCAAACATAGAGTGTGGCCATACTAGGTTTTCAATAAATACTGAAGTGCTGTTTAGTCACTAAGTCATGTTGACTCTTTTCGACTCCATGGACTATAGCCCACCAGGCTCCTCTGTTCATGGGATTTTCCAGGCAAGAATACCGGAGTGGGTTGCCATTTCCTTCTCCAGGGGATCTTCCCCATCCAGGGATCGAATCCTCGTCAACTGAACAAATGAATGCAAATACTGGGCTTTCATTTTCCATTCCCCAACAATGAAAAAGGTCACTGATGTAACTGATGAAGGAAAATGGCATTGCTTTCTTTAATAAATAAAACTGAGATCTAAGGTTGACAATGAAAGAAGAATCTCTACACACAGAAGGGCAATTTATGAGTTAAATCCATGAGCTCCAGTTCTTGTCTTCAATATTGACTTTCCCCTTGGAGATCTCATTATCACTGTCCCTCCTCACTGGCTTTGTTGGGAGAAGAGTGTTGCTCCCCTTATAATGCTCGTGCCTTGTTAGATCTATAATTATGACTCCCTTATATATCTTGATACAGCAAAGATAAAGTTACAATATTTAAATAAAACTTTACCAAGGCCAGAAGATAATAAACTAGAAGAAAACACAGACATCAAAACAGAAATCAGGCAGTGAATCTTAAAAGTTAGGATTTTTCTCTCTGGGGCTTTTAGGCCCTATTCTATGATAGTTCCTGATCTACCCACAACTGGTAAATAAGAATCCATGCTTACCATAACCCCTCCTTAAAGACTAAACCTATGAAAGAGAAGCCCAGAAGGATCCAGGGTTACCTATCCCCACCTAGTTAAATCATTTTACCCAAGCTGTGGTTTCCTGATCTGGAACCTACATTTTTGGAAGAGCTGAATAAGAGAAACGTCAGTCCTTTAGGAGAGACTCTCCTATATTCAGAGAGCTGCTATGGTTTTATACTATAGGCCATCCTAAGTCAGTCAATCTTTATCTCAATTCAGCATGCGTGCGTGCTCAGTCACGTCCAACTCTTTGCGACCCTAAGGGATTTTCTATGCAAGAATACCGGAGTGGGTTGCCATTTCCTTCTCCAGGCAATCTTCCTGAGCCAGGGACTGAATCCGCATCTCCTGTGTCTGCTGCATTTCAGGCAGATTCTTTAGCCCTGAGCCACCAGGGAAGCTCAATATTTCTTGAGCTCAATATTGAATATTAATAATTCAATACTGATATGGGAATATATGCCAGATGCATACACTGCAGGATAACAGAGACTGCCTACTGTCAAAGTGAAAGTGAAGTCGCTCAGTCGTGTCCAACTCTTTGCGACCCCATGGACAGTAGCCTATCAGGCTCTGCGGTCCATGGGATTTTCCAGGCAAGAATACTGGAGTGGGCTGCCATTTCCTTCTCCAGGGGATCTTCCCAACCCAGGAATTGAACCCGGGTCTCCTGCATTGCAGACATGCTCTACCGTGTGAGCCACTAGGGAAACCTACTGTCAAACCATTCAGTAATTTTAGCTCTCTAGAAATGTTAGTAGCATTCTACAAGTTGACTAGTCATTTCTTCTTGAAATTTGCAAATTCCTGGTTGCCCATTTCTGGGTTATTCTCTTTCTTCTCTGGTGAGTTTCAGACTCTCACTCATGCTTGTGTCATGCTCAGTCATGTCTGACTCCTTGCAACCCCATGGATTGTAGTCTGTCTATGAATACTGGAATGGTTTGCCATTTCCTCCTCCAAGGAAGAGTCAGGGATTGAGCCCATGTCTCCTGTGTCTCCTGCATTGGCAGGCAGATTCTTTACAACTGAGCCACCTGGGAAGCCCAGTTTCAGACTATCCTGGCTCTTATTCTACATTTTCACCATAGCCAATTGAGTTGTTCCCATGGTTAGAGTATAACACGGAACTGATGCTTTTGAACTGTGGTGTTGGAGAAGACTCTTGAGAGCCCCTTGGACTGCAAGGAGATCTAGCCAGTCCATTCTGAAGGAGATCAGCCCTGGGTTTCTTTGGAAGGAATAATGTTAAAGCTGAAACTCCAGTACTTTGGCCACCTCATGCAAAGAGTTGACTCACTGGAAAAGATTCTGACGCTGGGAGGGATTGGGGGCAGGAGGAGAAGGGGACGACAGAGGATGAGATGGCTGGATGGCATAACGGACTCGATGGACGTGAGTCTGAGTGAACTCCGGGAGTTGGTGATGGACAGGGAGGCCTGACGAGCTGCGATTCATGGGGTCACAAAGAGTTGGACATGACTGAGCCACTGAACTGAAACTGAAACACAATGGTTATGAGTAAGCTTTGGATCAACTCTAGCATTTTTTTTTAAGCTATGCAAGGGTAAAATAATATATGTGCAAAGCATTTAAGAGAGTGCCTGAAACACAGAAGCACATAGACATGGTAGGTTAAAAGCAAAATAAAACAAAATATTCTAATAATTTCCAAATATACATCTCTAGCTCAGACCTCACTGCTGAGCTCAAAATGTATCCCCATATGAAACATGGGGCCTATGAAAACTTAGAAATAAGATTACCCTCTGAAGGCTAAACTATCAATCCGTACATAACGGACCAGAGCAGATATATGCAAAGTTGGCTTATACAGACAGAATGGCTCCAAGACTAGAGACTAGGTTACAATATAAATGTTTCAATATATTTAAAGACAGAATGTTTTCATCAAAAAGAAGAGTTGTCAAAGAATGGAAAAAGCAGCCTAGAGAGGCAAAAACTGGAGGCAATCTTAAGTTCTGCTGTAGAGGTTCTCATAGCTTAATGTTACCAAGTGACCACAACATATATCTAATTTCCTTTGTTCCGATTCTAAGCTCCTAAGCAACCTGGTGATTTCTCACATAATTTTCCTACAGAGAAAACCCCTTACTCAGAGAATCAGTATGCTATCTACTTGACAAATATCTCAAAGTACATCAATAATTTGGCATCCTAATAAATTCATCAGTCAAGTGTGTATATGTATCTCACAAACTCTGGTGCACTTACCAAGACTGTGTTTGTAAGTGCACAAGACTTAGGAGCCTTGTATAAAGCCCAGAGATAAATCCATGCACCTATGGACACCTTATCTTTGACAAAGGAGGCAAAAATATACAATGGAGAAAAGACAATCTCTTTAACAAGTGGTGCTAGGAAAACTGGTCAACCACATGTAAAAGAATGAAACTAGAACACTAACAACATACACAAAATAAACACAAAATGGATTAAAGATCTAAATGTAAGACCAGAAACTATAAAACTCTTAGAGGAAAACATAGGCATTATACTCTCTGACATAAATCACAGCAAGATCCTCTATGAACCACCTCCCAGAGTAATGGAAATAAAAACAAAAATAAACAAATGGAACCTAATTAAACTTAAAAGCTTTTGCACAAGAAAGGAAATGATAAGCAAGGTGAAAAGGCAGCTTTCAGAATGGGAGAAAATAATAGCAAACAAAACAACTGACAAAGAATTAATCTCCAAAATATACAAGCAGCTCATGCAGCTCAATACTAGAAAAATGAACAACCCAATCAAAAAGTGGGCCAAAGAACTAAACAGACATTTCTCCAAAGAAGACATACAGATGGCTAACAAACACATGAAAAGATGCTCAACATCACTCATTATTAAAGAAATGCAAATCAAAACCACTATGAGGTATCATCTCATGCTGGTCAGAATGGCCACCATCAAAAAGTCTACAAATAGTAAATGCTGGAGAGGGTGTAGAGAAAAGGGAACCTCTTACACTGTTGGTGGGAATTCAAACTGGTACAGCCACTATGGAGAACAGTGTGGAGATTCCTTATAACACTGGAAACAGAAATGCCATACAACCCAACAATCCCATTGCTCAGCATATACACCGAGAAAACCAGAATTGAGAGAGACACATGTACCTCAATGTTCATTGCAGCACTGTTCACAATAGCTACGACATGGAAGCAACCTAGATGTCTTGTCCATTGACAGATGAATGGATAAGGAAGTTGTGGTACATAAACACAATGGAATTTTACTCAGTTATAAAAAAGAACACATTTGAGTCAATTCTAATGAGGTGGATGAACCTGGAACCTAGTATATGGAGTGAAGTAAGGCAGAAAGAGAAACACCAATAGAGTATATTAACGCATATGTATGGAATTTACAAAAACGGTAATGACGATCCTAGGTCCAAGGCAGCAAAAGAGACACAGATGTAAAGAACAGACTTTTGGACTATATGGGAGAAGGCAAGTGTGGGATGATTTCAGAGAATAGCACTGAAACATGTATATTACCATATGTAAAACAGATGGCCAGTGCAAGTTTGATGCATGAAGCAGGGCACTCAAAGCCTGTGCTCTAGGACAACCCAAAGGAATGGGGTGGGGAGGGAGGTGAGAGGGGGGTTCAGGACGGGGGGCCAATGTGCACCCGTAGCTGATTCATGTCAATGTATGGCAAAAACCACCACAATATTATAAAGTAATTACCCTCCAATTAAAATAAATAAATTTATTATTTTTTTTTTTGTTTAAAAGTTTTGTATTGTGTCATACAAACTGTCTTCAAAAACAAGTGCATAAGTGAAAATTTTAAAATAAATAAATTTATTTTAAAAAAACACTGATCACAGATCAGAATAACAAATATAATAATAATAATGATTTTAAATACTGCAACACTTACCACAATGTGACAGAGACATGAAGTTAGCAAATGCTGTAGAAAAAATTGTGCCGATGTACTTGCCCAATACAATGTTGGGCAAGTATATAAATGTCCAATTTGTAAAAAAAATAAATAAATAAAAAAGCATTACTTGTGAGGAACAATAAAAACAGGTATACCTGTTTAAAAAAAAAAGACTTAGGAGCCGTGGTTTTTTAATGAATTTCATAGTGAAGGCCTCTTGTTGGAGTACAGCCATTCAGCCTTTTCCTTGACTAGAGTACTGTTCATTTAAAGCAGGAACTCCTCTACATATCCTCTACTTTGTGTTCAGTCATGCCGGACTCTTCGCGAGCTCATGGACTGTAGCCCACCAGGCTTCTCTGTCCATGGAATTTTCCAGAATACTGGAGTGGGTTACCATTTCCTACTCTAGGGGATCTTTCCAACCCAGGGATTGAACCCACATCCCTTGTATCTCCTGCACTGGCAAGAGGATTCTTTTCCACTTAGGGCTACCTGAGAAGCCCCATCCTCTACTCTATACTATAAATACATGTGACTATCTTATAACAGGATGAGATATGTAGGAACATGGTAAAAATTATTACCAAATTCAATTTCAGGAGGGTGAACACTACAATTTACTAGCAATAAAAGTTTGCTCTGTTAAGACTACTTTTCTAAAATGTTGCATTATAAAATACCTTCTTCCATTCATTAATTATCTCATGTTTTTGTGAACAGGTAAATATGCAACACCTTTGAAAATTCTGACATTAACATTTTTCTTCCATTCTTTTTTTTTTTTAATTTTATTTTATTTTTAAACTTTACATAATTGTATTAGTTTTGCCAAATATCAAAATGAATCCATCACAGGTATACATGTGTTCCCCATCCTAAACCCTCCTCCCTCCTCCCTCCCCATCCCATCCCTCTGGGTCATCCCAGTGTACTAGCCCCAAGCATCCAGTATCGTGCATTGAACCTGGACTGGCAACTCGTTTCTTACATGATATTTTACATGTTTCAATGTCATTCTCCCAAATCTTCCCACCCTCTCCCTCTCCCACAGAGTCCATAAGACTGTTCTATACATCAGTGTCTCTTGCTCTCGTACACCAGGTTATTGTTACCATCTTTCTAAATTCCATATATATGCGTTAGTATACTGTATTTATGTTTTTCCTTCTGGCTTACTTCACTCTGTATAATAGGCTCCAGTTTCATCCACCTCATTAGAACTGATTCAAATGTATTCTTTTTAACGGCTGAGTAATACTCCATTGTGCATATGTACCACAGCTTTCTTATCCATTCATCTGCTGATGGACAACTAGGTTGCTTCCATGTCCTGGCTATTATAAACAGTGCTGCGATGAACATTGGGGTACACGTGTCTCTTTCCCTTCTGGTTTCCTCAGTGTGTATGCCCAGCAGTGGGATTGCTGGATCATAAGGCAGTTCTATTTCCAGTTTTTTAAGGAATCTCCACACTGTTCTCCATAGTGGCTGTACTAGTTTGCATTCCCACCAACAGTGTAAGAGGGTTCCCTTTTCTCCACACCCTCTCCAGCATTTATTATTTGTAGACTTTTGGATCGCAGCCATTCTGACTGGTGTGAAATGGTACCTCATAGTGGTTTTGATTTGCATTTCTCTGATAATGAGTGATGTTGAGCATCTTTCCATTCTTTCAAATATTTAGTAAGTTCATTCTGTGAGGTACGGTACTCAGAGCTGGAGGTGATTTGCAAAAACTGGCACAGCTGCTACTCCTGCTTGCTAACACTTAGAAGCAGACATATTTCAATCAAATTATCATACTAACAACTGTAAAACTACATTTGTAACTTACTAGCAAGTAAAGGTGGAGAAGGAAATGGCAACCCACTCCAGTATTCTTGCCTAGAGAATCCTATGGATGGAGGAGCCTGGTGGGCTGCTGTCCATAGGGTCGTACAGAGTTGGACACAACTGCAGCGACTTAGCAGTAGCAGCAGCAAGTAAAGGTATAGGGCACAATAAGAGTATGTAATAGGGGCATTTAATCAAATAAGGTAAATTTCCTGACCCAAGGATCAAACCCAGGTCTCCCACATTGCATGCAGATTCTTTATGGTCTCAGTCACCAGAGAAACCCCAAGATTACTGGATTGGGTAGCCATTCCCTTTCTCCAGAGGATCTTCCTGACTCAGGGATCAAACCCAGGTCTCCTGCATTGCAGGCAGATTCTTTAGCGTCTGAGCTATCAAGGAAGCCCATAACCTTCTCTGAGAAAGTGATATTTCACTCCAGACCTAAGCACAGGAGTCAGAGAGTCTTTGTTGCTGGACAAAGAAAATGGTACCAGAGATGCTGCATCCATATTCAGTGTCTAGCTCTTCTCCTGAAAGTTGCTCAGTTGTGTCGGATTCTTTGTGACCCCATGGACGATAGAGTTCATGGAATTCTCCAGGCCAGAATACTGGAGTGGGTAACCTTTCCCTTGCTCCAGGGGATCTTCCCAACCCAGGGATTGAACCCAGGTCTCCCACATTGCAGGCGGATTCTTTATCAGCTGTGCTACAAGGGAAGCCCAAGAATACTGGAGTGGGTAGCCTATCCCTTTTTCTGTGGATCTTCCTGACCCAGGAATCAATCTGCAGTCTGCCGCACTGCAGGTGGATTCTTTACCTACTGAGCTATCAGGGAAGCCCAGCTCTTCTTCTATTCTCTCTTAAATAAAACACCCTTCTGGCTTTCAAGATCCTCAGTGAACTCCATGTTGCTGTACGCAGGGATCAGTTATCCTTATACCACTTGACTTAAAGCAGCATTTAACATAGCATTCCTTCCTCCTCAGCCACTTTCACTTGGCTTCTAGGATGTCATGCTCTAGGTTTTTCTCTCTGTTCACTGGCCACTCTCGCATAGTCATCAGTTGCAGGTAACTCCAAATTGACCCAGACTCCATGGAGTGCCTTTCTGTGATATCAACTATTCTCAGTCTTTATCTACTATCAAAACACTACTGGGGGGTGGGGGCAGACAGGCAGGGAACTACTGTGAAATCCAAAATTGTATCTACAGCCAGATCTTTACCCTCATCTCCAGACTCATTTACCAAACTGACTACTCCGTATCTCTACTGTAAAATCTTAGAGTCATCTCAAACATAAAATAGCCAAACTAAACTCCTGATCTACCCATTTACCCCCAAACACAAATCTGGAGACTTTCCCATTACATTGGCAATTCCTTCCTTCTAGTTGCTCAAGCTAAAAAACTGTAATTATCTTTGACTCTTTTACTCTCAAAACCTCATAGCCAATCTGTCAGCAAACCTGTTGGCTCTACTTCATAATACATCCAGACTCTGGCCTCTTCCCACTGCCTCTACTGTTACTACCCTGGCCCACTACTACTGACATTTTTCACCTGGACAATTAGCTTACTGTTAGTGTCTCTGCTTCTACCCTTGCTTCTCTGTGGTCCACGATCAACACAATTTAAAAGAAGTAATCAATTTAAAAAGTCAGATTATGCAACCCATCTGCTCAAAACGTTCCAACAGCTTCCTGTCTCAATCAAACAAGTCAAAATTTCTTTCAGTCATCTATATGACCTCCTTCCTCTGTGACCTCATGCTATTCTCTCTTGCCACACTGCTATTTGTCAAATGCGAAGACCTGCAGGTCTTTGTACTGGCTGTTCTCTTCATAGAAACATTCTTACTCCAGGCCTCTGCATGACTTTCTCCTCCTATTTCAGATCCCCTCAAATGTCTGCTTCTTGATTAGGTCTTCTCTGACCACCTTATTTAAAAGTGAAACTTGCCCCCCAAAACCTGGCACTCTCCATTCCCCTTCTGAGTTGGTTCTTCTTTTTCTCCACTGCATTTGTTTTCACTCCCAATATGTCACATATTTATTGTCTATATCTCCTTACTAGAATGCAAAATTATGAGTAAGGACTTTTGTACATTGTGCTCAGTAGTATAACATCAATGTCCTATTACATAGTAGGTACTCAACAGATAGTTGTTGAGTGAACAAATGGATAAAAAGGAATAAGAGAACCAGTGACTGAAAGATCTGTATGACTGAAGCACATAAAGTTGGAGAGTGGTATGCTAGGTGAGGTGGAAAGGGGCCAAATGACATTAGGCTTTATAAAGAAACTTTGCCTTTAAGATTAAAGTAAGACATCACTACATAGTTTTAAGAGAAATTTACATTTCAAAAAGATTATTCTGGCTGCTGTGTGGAGAACCAATGGAGAAACCCCAGGCTGAATAATCACTATTGCAATGGTTTTGGTAAGAGATTATGGCAGTTTAGAAAAGACTGCTTATGTAGATGCAGGGAAAAGGATGGATTTGACGGGTGTTTGGGAGATAAAATCGATAAGACTTAACAATAATCTGGCTACACATGTATGAAGGTGTAGGAGCAAATTAACCAAGATGGTGGTGGTCAAGCTCTCTTGCCTCCACGGCCTCTCGCTATTGCCCCATGTTTCGTAAATACATGGTTATGTAACAGCTGAGATCACTTACAGCAGTGCACATGCAGGTCAAGATGTACCCGCTTGGCCACCAGCCACTTTTTGCTCTGTAAACACATATAAGCTCCATCTGAAAAGCCGTTGCAGCTACATTATAGCTGTGTCCACCGGGTCAACCATGAGAGAATCCAGTGCGTCTGCTGTTATGGTTGCTACGCCAGTCAGGAGAGAATAAACATATCTGTAGTTTCTATGGCTCCTTGAGCTTTCTTCCAGCTTTCCTGCTCGTGCCTTGCCTACCCTGGGCTCAATGAACAGTGTAAACAGTGAGGCACAGTGAGGCAGAAGCACATTAAGAAACCAAGAATAAAGATTAGATTTCAAATTTTCATCACAAGTGGTCGGAATTATCCTAAAGCGAAATATGGAACACTGGAGAACAATCAGAGGTGATAACCATGCATTTGGTTTTAGGCCTGCTGAGTTTGAAGTGCTTGTGAGCTATCCAAGACCTATCTTGGAAATGCATATAACAAAGCTCAAAGGTAAAGCTGGATGGAGTTATACATTTAAGAGTCATAAGTGGTGGTGAAACCACAGCTACGAATGAGATCATATTCAATTACACAGTAAAAAGGAGACTTGGACTTAAGAAACTACCCTACACTTTGTGGGTTGAACAAAGGAGGATGAGTCCGTCAAAAAGAAAAGAAAAAAACAGCTTTTTTGGATTCTGAACCATACTCATAAGTTCTCTTTTTTAAAAAAATTTGATTTAAACCAGTAATCTCAGAATGTTGAAGGCTTCCCAAATTAAACCAATTCATCAGAACTCTTTTCAAAGATAGGTCACTTTCAGAAACCATCTGGAAAATTCACAGTACCATTCTACTTGCTGCTTGAAAATACATCAATATACAAAAAGATATCTATTCCAAAATATATACGACCTCGGCTTATTGCAGTTTCCTGAAATTACCTTCTCTCTCTTTTGCTCAGGGCTTCACCATATGCTGTTCTTCTGGCCCTCTTTCCCCGAGATGAAGATTTCCCTAACTTTCCAAAACTTGGCTAAGTGATCTTTTTTCTGTCCATCCCAATAATATGTCATAGTGCTGTATGTTTAATGTGTATACTGTGTGTTTAACCATTAATTAGATGTCTTTTCCACTGTTGTATATTTAGTACCTAACAAGGCTAAATTTTTAGAGACACATCTATTCTGCAACTTTAAACAGTTAAAATCTAATTTGGTTATCAGTCCATTGCCTGGCGTGCAGCTGTCCAGGGGGTCGCAGAGTCAAAAAGACGGAGCGACTGAACAACCACTGCTGCTGCTGCTGTAAGTCGCTTTAGTCGTGTCCGACTCTGTGCGACCCCTTAGACGGCAGCCCATCAGGCTCCTCCATCCATGGGATTTTCCAGGCAAGAGTACTGAAGTGGGTTGAACAACCACTGACAACCGTTCAAACGTTGACCTTCCTCTAGAGGAATGACTCAAATGGTAACTTGTAAACAAACGATTGAATCTTTAAAACATACTCAATTTTGGAGATTATTTTCATACGGTATCCTTAAGGCCTGCAAAAATTCATATTTAGGAATACCAGGGATTCTTTCCCATTGAGTCTCATACAAAATGGATTTGACAGCTCTCTTTGAATGCCTGGCTTGGGATGTCAAAAATTTCAGCAAGTAAAGCACAGAACACCCCTGCACAATGGCAAACAAAGCCCGCAATTGCACAGGGATACCCAGTCCATCACGCGCGAGCCCGCTTGGCAGGACGGAAGCAGAGGCAGCAGCGTGGAGCACCGGTTTCCACAGCATCCCCCTTGTCTGGCCTTACGCCGCACCCTCCGACCCTCAGGGTAGCGACCATTCCCAAATTCTCTCCTCGACGCTGGAGAACTGGGCACCCGGACTAGTCCTTCCCAACGTAGATTACTCATAGAAGTCCCTGGACTAAAGCTTACAGTCCTAGATGGCTCGGTTTCTAAACTAGAGGAAATGGAGGAAGGGAAAAAATCCTGTCAAGGAAAAGTGGCAGCCAAGCCCACAGTGCTCACCAAGCCGACGCTCTCAGTCAATCCTCGTCAGCGCTAACCGTTGGCTAGCAGGCCGCCAAAGGCAATGTCGCAGTGGCTCTTGGGGGCTGTAGTTTTTGTCGCAAACGAAAGGCGCAGACAGCACCCAAACTACCTTTCCCAGAAGTCAATGCGAGCATGCCCTGCTTCTTTAAATCTGGGGTTTGGCGTAATAAAGACAGCGTTCTTATTTTTAGACTGACCTTAAACTTAGATTCAGGCACTTCCAGGTGTACGTCTGTGCACACTTTCTTTTCCCTGTTTGTGTTGTCTGTGATAGCGTACTTCAACCTCCCCTTACTTTCTTTTTTTCCCCTTTTTCGGTCCAAAGAAGCCAAACGCCAGGGGATTGAAAACGCTCCCCGGCGCAGATTAAGTGCCTATTAAAGCGCATGCGCCTTGCTTGCTGTCACGCTTGCGTAGCAACCGGCAGCGGTTGGCAGCCGCGCGCGGACCTGGGGTCTGGAGGTAGCCTGTGGGTGGGCGGGGCTTTTTCCAATGGCTTTGCCTTCGCGGGTCGCGTCTACTAGGGCGGGGAAGAGGGCGCAGGGGCAGGGGCGGCTCCTGGTTTGTGCCGGGAGGAGAAAGGGGAGGGGCTGGGGGGTGAGGACCCCATCTTCCCTCCCCGCTCCCGCCCTCTGGGCCGAGCCCCACAGATGAGGCTGGGCGAAGGGGCGGGCTCTGCGCCGCGGACCCCGCAGCTCCGCCAGCTTCGCGGCCCAGCCCTGCGCTCGGGGATTGCGGGGCTGCCCTGTGCCCGTCTGGCTTTGGAGGCGGTGGGCGGTGGACGCAAGGACTGGAACAGAAGCGGCGTCTGTCCAGGGCACCCGGAACCGACAGAGCAGGAGACGCTTTTCCTCCAACGCTACAGAGACAGCGGCTGCACAGGGCTGCCGCCCCCCGGGAGCGTCAGGGTCTCTGGCCGTGGCGGCCAGCGAGCCAGGGTTCCGCAAGCCTTCCCAGCCAGCGCCCGGCCGAGAGGGAGGAGCTGCAGAAGGCGGGGACTGGTGCCGGAGGAGGGGCGGGGTGGGAACGCTCCCGAGAACACCGTGGCTGCACTGACAAAAAACACCGAATGGCTGGAGAGCGTTCAACTGTTACCAGCCTTTTTGGGCAGAGCACGGGTTTGACAGCTCCTCAACGTGAGGATATCCGCTGACCCCGCGGGTCGCAGAAGAACACTTTCCCGACACTGGCTGTGCAGCAAAGCCAGCGCTGTAAGGTTTCAACTTGCCAACTTTTTTTTCCAGTCTCTGGCCAGAAGACTGCCCCTCCGGGTAGGAGAGGGCGAGCTCTGTCTTGTAGCTCGAAGAGACGCTTCTGGTTCCAAATGTCACCCAGACGTGTTTTTTCATGACGATTCTAGTTCTCTGATTTCATTCTTATATTTCTCGTTTTAAAAATATAAAGTGCTTTGGGGGGCATGCTGAAAGTTAACTGAAGACGGCAAAGAAAAAACTCCACGGTTGTCATGGCTGAAAGAGAAAATGAAGTGAGATGGGATGGACTGTGCAGTAGAGATTCAACTACTAGAGAGACAGCTCTGGAAAACATTAGGCAAATCATTGTGAGAAAAACCGAGTGTCTTCGTTTGGTGAAAGAGACACCTTATCGTCCAGCAGACGGCCTTTCAAATGCGGTTTCTTTGGATGGATTGAATAAGCTTCTTGCTCATCTGCTTATGCTTTCTAAGAGGTGTCCCTTTAAAGATGTGAGAGAGAAAAGTGAGTTCATCCTGAAGAGCGTCCAGGTAAGAAAGAGCATTTTAAGTACAACTGTTTATCTAGTACAGTGACGTTTACTTGCAGATAATCACTTTGTAATTGCTTCAAGTAAGTTGTTATATTTGAATTACCTTAAATTTAGAGCGTTCTGTAAAACGTTTAAATTGGGGTTAAAATTGGACAAGGTGAACTAATTTTCAAGTACAACTAAATAAGTATTGTCTTTCTAGAGAGTTTTAGCAGAAATGCATTCTTCCTGGGAAAAATACGTGAAAATTACAGTTAATTACAAGTAAATACTTGCATTTCTTTACATTCATTTTTACATGTTGTTGGAAACTGTAGCCAGTATGCTTTTCATATTGTTACAAACAATGTTCTATGTGGAAAGTTTCACGTTATTAAAAGCTTCTAAAATGATAAAGGATATTAAATGTTTCCTAGTCAGCTTGTTCAAGATAACTGGTGAAACAATTTTCTCTTGTTCTTAAAAACAAAACAAAAAACCCCAGAATCTGTTTCCTAAATGCAACCTTTCTTTTCTGAAAGAAAGAATTATATAAATAATAAAAGCCCATGTTGTAAAGGAGCTGACATCTGCAGATTGAAAAATTGGATCCAGGTTGAGTGACTGATAGACTCTTATGGTCAATTACTTAACTAGCTTTCTCTGTGTTTGCCTAAGTTTGATTCTTTTCTTTCTTACATACATTTCTATTTAAGTTGTAAAAGATTAAGAATGTTTCCTTCTGCTTGTACATATTCAGTTTATCTTTTTTTATTTGAAGGTTTTTTTTTTTTAAATAAGGTTTTTTGGAAATTAAGAATGGTCAAAATGCTCTTTATGTTTCTCTGTCTAAATTACTCAATTCACATGTGTTCAAAGTCATGGTACGAGAAGTTTTTTAAATGTATGATTTACTTGGGTATATATATATATAAGCTAAGATGAACAGTTTTTCTATTCTGGTTTGAATTCAGTTTAAAGCAACAAAAAAATAATGTGCATAAAACAAAGACTCTTTAAAATCTTAGATATTTTTTTTCACAAACAGTGGAAACAATTGTTACAATTTACATTTATCCAGAGTTACTGCTGCTGCTGCTGCTAAGTCGCTTCAGTCATGTCCAACTCTGTGCGACCCCATAGACGGCAGCCCACCAGGCACCCCCGTCTCCGGGATTCTCCAGGCAAGAACACTGGAGTGGGTTGCCATTTCCTTCTCCAAATCCAGAGTTACTAGAGAGGAATTATTATTCCAGCACTTGAAGTTTACCCTTTTAAGCATCAAGTTATTTCTCTATCTTAGTGACGACAACAACCATTTCTTTTTTCATAATGGGATCATCATTTTGCATATCAAGTACGTACTGTTGTACAGTTGAGGGTGGAATATATGTATAGGACTCTGTGATCCACTTTGAATTTGTGTGTTCAATTTTTATAGTTTTTCCGTCCCTTCCCTTGCTGTCAGTATTCTTCATTTCAGCCTCTTCTTGAATGCTTTATTTTGCTACTTTTAAAAAGTACTAGAATGGGAAACCAGATAGCCAATTTTGTTAAGAGTTAGATTGAAAACTGAAGTAATTAGGCTCTGGAGATTACAAAGTCAAAGGACAGACATAATGGTAAGTAAATGGGTACTGGTATCAAACCTGGGCTCAGATTCTCCTCCTTTATTAATATACTATATAACCTTGAATGAGTTATTTGACCTCTCTTAGCTTGGATTTCCACATCTATAAAATGGGTATAATAATACAGAGGTGTGTTATTATAGTAAATTAATATTATAAAGGAGATGTAAAATGCCCTATATGTAATGTATACTCTTGTCCTCTTCCTTATTTTTTAAAAAACATTTATTTATTTGTCTGGATGGGTCTTCATTGTGGCACTCAGGACCTTCAGTCTTCCTTGCAGCATGTGGGATCTAATTCCCTGAACTGGGACCTAAACCCAGGCCCCCTGCATTGAGAATGCAGAGTTTTAGCCACTGGACCATCAGGGAAGTCCTTCCTCTCCCCTTTCATAAATGAAATACATGGACTATGTGATATGTATTTTAAGACTCATTCATTCTGCAAAAGGAATCAAGAATCTCTACTATGAAGTTTTCCTGTCAGTTTATACCTTCATTTTCATCTCTGCATCTATTGTACGTCATTCCAGCCACAATTCTAACAGGCGCTTTACTTATGTTGGGTTATAATCACATATTTATGTGTCTGTCTCCCCTAGGAGGGCTATAAGTTCTCACGAGTATTGACTGGGACTTGCAAGCTACTAAATAAATATTGTGTCTTAGTCTGAATAGGTGAAGTTACTATTAATAGATATGGGATTTTCCATCCCTACATCATTCATTGCTGCCTTCATTCAACAAATGTTAATTGAACCCCTGCTAAATACCATTCTAAGAACTGAGAATCAGTGGTAACAATTTTGACATTCTACTGAAGGGAAACTGACCATAAAGAAGTAAACAAACAATGTAATTTTAGATAATATAGGAAGACTTCCCTGAAGAGATGGCATTTAAGCAGAAATGAATGAGTATTATCTAGGCAAAAATGAGATTATGAGGGGGACATTCCAGATGTAGGGAATAATATATGTGAAGGCCTCATGGTAAAAGAGATCAGGTGAATTTAGGAGTGGAAAGTAATGCAGTTTGAGGAGAGTGTGAAAGTTTAAATACATGCTTAGGAGTCAGAGCTGACTCCAATACTTTATTAACTCTACAACCTTTGGTAAGTTACATAATCTCTCCTTGACTCAGTTTTCTTATCTGCACAATGAGGATGAGAATAGTTCCTGCTTAACAAAGAGAATAAAATGAAATAATGCTTACAAAGCATAGCACAGTGCCTACTGCTAAGTCGCTTCAGTCGTGTCCGACTCTGTGTGACCCCAGAGACGGCAGCCCACCAGGCTCCCCCGTCCCTGGGATTCTCCAGGCAAGAACACTGGAATGGGTTGCCATTTCCTTCTCCAATGCATGAAAGTGAAAAGTGAAAGAAGTAGTTCAGTCATGTCCGACTCTTAGTGACCCCATGGACTGCAGCCCACCAGGCTCCTCCATCCATGGGATTTTCCAGGCAAGAGTACTGTGCCTAGCAAATAAGAAACACCATAAAGCTAGGAATTCTTACTGTTTTTAGGCAGGAGCCAGAGAACAGACCATGTTAAGAGTTATAGACTTCATCCTAGGAACAATGAGAAGCCACTGAGGGACGCTGAGCAAGATGGTGACATGATACATGGTGTATTAGAAGCATCACTTTGGAAGAAATTTGGAGAATGGATTTCAGGGGTCAAGACTGAATGTGCAACAGTAAGGAGGTTGTTCACTGCTGCTGCTAAGTCGCTTCAGTCGTGTCCAACTCTGTGCCACCAGGCTCCGCCATCCCTGGGATTCTCCAGGCAAGAACACTGGAGTGGGTTGCCATTAGTCCAAAGCAAAAATGGTGGAGTAGGATGTAGTAGACAAAGTGGGAAAAGGTGACTAGGTTTGGGAAGTAGTTAGGAGTTAGAAACCATTGGATATAGTATTTAATTGGATATAGGAGATAAAGTAAAATGAAGGATGGCTCTAAAGTTTCTAGCTTAAACTCCTTGGTGAATAGTTAAGTCATTTCAGGAGACAAGAGTGGTAGAAGGTTAATTTAGGGGAGTGATGAGTTCTGTTTTACACAGGTTGAATTAAGTTGCCTTTGATAAATCTGATTAGAAATAGCTCTTAAAGGGATTTCTGCCCCTGACGCCACTGTTCTACTTCTGACATTGATATCTCTCACTTTGCCAGACTTAACCTGTCCTCCACCTTTCTATCCATCCTCTCTTTAATTGCAGAGCTCTTTATCTAAAACAGAAATTTGACCATGTTTCTTTCCTCCTGAAAACCCCTTAGGTTAGAATCTAAACTTCTTAATGCCTAGCATCATCTGGTCCGTACTTGATGCTGCACCTTCAGTTCTCCACACTAGCTTCACAAGGGAAACCAAGTAATGTAGTGCTCCATAATACCTTCTGTTGTTCATTAGTAAGCAGCAAAAGCCGAACTGTATTTGCAGTTTTTGCAGCTATTCCTGATGGCACACTTAATTGCTATAGGTCATGTTGTCAAGGAGACATGGTAGGATGGTTTCAACTCAAAATGATTAAACGTGTAAAAATGGGCACTTTGAGAGGTAGCATTCTCTGTTTGTATTCCTATTCTCAATTTATTGATTTCAAATCAACATACTTAAATCTGTTCAACACATTTTTGAGAGCTCTTCTTTGCTAAGCAGTGTACTCAGGAGTGAAAGATCAATTAGATTTATTCCCTGCTTTTGAAGAAGGTCTTCTGTTCTCATAGAAGGAGTTGTGCTGTTGTTAAACCTATAATACATTTTGGATATGCTTGATTCCCTAAGCAAAGAAATGGACTGGCCCATTATACTAGTATAGTCTACCTGTGAGCTATGGTCTTTATGATGCAGGAAATTAAGGGAGAAAATGTGTGTGTATATATTCATCAAAACATCATGAGGTGTATCTGGAATAGCCAAGTACTTTTTCAAGAATAGTCATTTGATCCTTTTCATTTCTGTACCATGACAAAAGAAAACTTAAACTTTCTTATATGTCTGCCAGCAATGAACATTGTCTGAAAGTAACTTGGCTTAAGGTAGAAAATTTAGACCATGCAACAGAGTATTTGTCTTTGTTATGTGGGATGGAGGAGACTTTCATTTAGTGACGTGATTGTTAGCAGCATCTCCCCACCTGCCCAGGGAGAAATGAAACTTTAACTGTTGGGTATGGTGCACATTTATAGTTGTTAAAGTTGCAGTTGAAGTATCCAGTTGGTATCCATTGGGTAATATATAGTTTGTAGGTTTAACAATAGAGGTTAATAAATCTCTTTTTCACATGGTGAGTCTGGAGGTTGGGCTGTTTCAAGCTTGAATGATTCATTAGCTGAACTACATTACCCTTTTGCCTTTTATCATTTTGTTCACCTTTGCTCAGTGTAGTAAGGGCTGTCTTAGCTCATGGTTGCAAGGTTGCTACAGCAATTCCAGGCAGCATGTGCAGTCATTGAACATTTTCAGCTTAGGAGGAAAAGAGTTTTTTCCTGTATATCTATCAGGGAAGAAAATTTTTCCCCAGAAGCCCTCCAGCAGTGTCAAATGCCCTTTACCAAGCCAGTAACTGGCAACGAAACTGGGCATTTATGTTTTTGGTTTGGATTAATCCACATCCAGCCTCTAAGAGCCAGGAGAGCCCCCATCTTGAGAACAAAGATTCCTGTTGTTGAGGAAAAAGAGGGATGGAAGATAGGTTTAGTTAGAGGCTGTCAATAAAACTTATATTTAACTAGATAATATATTGCATTGGTCAAGTTATAATTTAGATTCTGTAAGATTAGGAACATAACTAATTTATAATGATACTATGAAATATAACAGATTGGGAACATTCTAGAAACAGATTTGGCCTTTTAAGATGATTTTGTTTTTATTTCTGTTTTACTGCTGTGACTAGTCAAAGTCACACATTTAAGGTAGTCCATCTGAAACATTCACTGCTGACTCTTATGTATCACAGCAGATATGAAAGTGCTCTTTCAGTATCTACACTGAGTTTCTTCCATATACACTGGTTTTTGGCCTTCCTTACTTTACTGATACACTGAGAACTCAATCCCTTTCCCTCAGAAAGCTTACTGGCTTGCTTCTCTCCTCTGTGCTTCTTCTTATTCCTATCTCTGACCACTTTCTTTGCTTTTGAGCACAGAGGAGAATACTATCTACCCTCAGGTTGTCCGGACTTCTTTGAATGAAAAATGTAAAGAAATTGAAGCAAACCTTTAACTTTTTCCCCTAAATGGTTTGAAAACAAAGTGAAGAGCCTGTGTTCTTTTTAGCCACTGGCTTACAAACATGAATAGTAGCTACGCTCTCTACCCTCAGTGTCCTCTTGAAATATATAAATCATCCTGTCCTCTTTCTTTGATTTGACTTTTAAGAAAGATTGAAACTAACAAGGATTCTTTTTTTTTTAAGTTTTCAGATTTCAAATATTTTATTCCTGTTTTAGTGTCCCAGATGGTCTCTAGCATAGAAACAAAAAGGCAGAATGATTAGTTTTTAGAATAGTTTTTTAATGTAGTTATTGTTTTGTTTATAAATGGGATATAATGTTTGGTAGAAAAATGGGATGTTAAATATTTGCCTATTAGATTTCAACTTAAGGTCTTGGATAGTCTGTATTAGGAGGACTCCCTGAAAAAATAGTTTAGCTTAATTAGAATTATTTTATCTTTAACACTTTGTGCCCTTAAAGTGCTATACAGATCATTCATGGAGTAAAAGACAGCAAATAGATGTGCTGGTCTTTGTTTTAGAGTTATATTAATTTTCTTTTTGGTAAGCCATTAGAAATTTGCAGGATATCTTTTAACTATTTGAGTAGATAATAACTCAGACAGCCAATTTAAAGATTCGTTGAAACTTTGATGTGACAGAAAATAGCTGCAGACTCTTGGGTCTAATGAAGAGTTAGTAATCAGAGCCCTATTTGGTGTTATGTCTTCAGTTCAGGTCAGTTGCTCAGTCGTGTCCACCTCTTTGCGACCCCATGAACCGCAGCACTCCAGGCCTCCCTGTCCATCACCAATTGCCGGAGTCTACCCAAACCTGTGTCCATTGAGTCGGTGATGCCATCCAACCATCTCGTCCTCTGTTGTCCCTCTCTCCTCCTGCCCTCAATCTTTCCCAGCATCAGGGTCTTTTCAAATGAGTCAACTCTTCGCATCAGGTGGCCAAAGTATTGAAGTTTGAGCTTCAACATCAGTCTTTCCAATGAACATCCAGGACTGATCTCCTTTAGGATGAACTGGTTGGATCTCCTTGCAGTCCAAAGGACCCTCAAGAGTCTTCTCCAACACTACAGTTCAAAAGCATCAATTTTTTGGTGCTCAGCTTTCTTTATAGTCCCAACTCTCACATCCATACATGACCACTGGAAAAACCATAGCCTTGACTAGATGGACCTTTAATCATAAATAATTTCATATCTAAAAACAGTGTTTATAAGTAGCAAATTAGCAGGTACTGGAGGAACCAGAGACATGGGAAATTTTAGAATTTGTGGAAGGACAGGGGAGATACTGGTGAAGGGAAGGCAGTGCCTAAAATTCATAAAGAGATGAAAGTTACGTTGGACGTATGTCAGTTCGTATGTCCAGCTCGTACTAGCAAGCCTCACCAAAAGTTATAATGTTCTTTGTCACAGTTTCTCAAATCAGTCTATTTTTTTCACACCATGGTAAAATATTTTCTTTTTAATTGAAGTCAATGGAAAAAAGGATTTACTTTAACCCAGCTTTTCTAGATCGTATTTATTACATTAAGAGAGAAAGACCTTAATTAACCTTGATGATATGACCTAGTACTTCAGTGACACTGGCACAGTATACTCTGGGGCACCTGAGGATTCTTCAGAATATTTGATGATGGTATTACTGCCTGCTGCTGCTAAGTCGCTTCAGTCGTGTCCAACTCTGTGCGACCCCATAGACGGCAACCCACCAGGCTCCCCCGTCCCTGGGGTTCTCCAGGCAAGAACACTGGAGTGGGTTGCCATTTCCTTCTCCAATGCATGAAAGTGAAAAGTGAAAGTGAAGTCGCTCAGTCATGTCTGACTCGTAGCGACCCCATGGACTGCAGCCTACCAGGCTGGTCTGTCCATGGGATTTTCCAGGCAAGAGTACTGGAGTGGGGTGCCATCGCCTTCTCCGGGTATTACTGCCTACAAAGGGCAAACTGGAAATTTAAGTCACACTATGGCAACACTGGGGCTTCCCTGGTGGCTCAGAGGTAAAGAATCTGCCTGCAATGCAGGAGACCCGGATTCGATCCCTGGGTGGGGAAGATCCCCTGGAGGAGGGCATGGCAACCCACTCCAGTATACTTGCCTGGAGAATCCCATGGATGGAAGAGCCTGACAGGCTACAGTTGTAAAGAATCGGACACGACTTAGTGACTAACACACAAACATGGAAACATTATTTTATGCTTTGCTTTTTTTCCTGTTGGTTACTATACCAAGTTAAACTAATGTCATTAAAGATACATTTACCATGACATTTGTGTATAGAATAAAAAGTACTTTAAAAGATTCCAGGTTTTTTTTTTTTTTTTTTAATGGTTTTTCACTGAAGATACTTAGGAAGTTTTTGTAGGATGACTGCTAGGACCATTTATTGGATTTTCACAGTAGCCATTTTTATTGCTGAAAGCATGTGCACTACTAATGGACTGTCACCATTTGTGACATGAAAAGTTTATATGAAAAAAACTTGTGAAATTTGGCTGTGAAAGAATTGTCTTCTCATATTCTAGTCTCTCATATAATTACTTAAAAGAATCTAATTCAATTGCAATGAAATCTGGAATTACCTTAGGAAAAAATGAGATACTTTTAGTGTTATGCTTTAAATTTTACTCTTTTTTAATTTTAAAAGGGAAAGGTCTTCATAGGTTTATAAATTATTACTTATAAAATTACCTTCAAACTACTTCCTAAACTTTTAAACCATACTAAAGGAAAATAAAGTTTATGAAGTGAGTTTTGTTAGTCTTATTACCCAAATAAACTTTCATATATACATATTCATTAAATGAATAGTATTAGTGTTTTAACTTAAATATATGTATGTTTTTTTAAAAAGTTACCTAGGATAATTTGTCAGTCCTGTGTGTAATGGTTCAGTAAAGTCTAATTAGAATCTTAGTTTACTCTTTCTCTAATTAGAATTTTAGTTTACTGGTAAAAATGAGCATTTACTGTTCTGACACTTTAGTGTTTGACAGGCATTGCACAATCATCTTTAAACTTTACATGATTTCATTTTCTAGCAAGTTGGCAGGTGTTAGCTGTCTATAATTATAACTGAGTAATTTTTCAAATGCTATTCATAGCCTAAACACAGTAAGAAATTCTTCCGATCATGTGATAAAGACCAAGCCTTGCAAAATAGTGGTAGGGTGATATGTTCAGTGGTACTAAAGGACATATTTAAGAGAAGCCTTTCAAAAGTGATTTAAATGATAGGGAGATGGGTTTTCTCAAAAAATAAGATCTCTCAAAGTCATTAATAGTGATTATACCTCACCAAATTAAGGTGTGTCTCTTTTTTCATCTAACAAGTAATGCATAATTTGACAGACTTAAAGGATAAAATCTATATTCAGTTTTGTTGATGACAGAGATTGAGTATAAGAAATAATTGAAATTTTATTGAGGCAGTATAGATTTTACCATTGAACCTAGGGACTGATGTCTTTTCAGTTTATGCATGAGGTATTTACTCTGTACCTGCTATATGCCAAGCACTGCGCTTATATATCTTTTGACATATCAGAGGAAAGGCTGTAAGCTTCTCTTAATTTTAATAATGATTCAACTTTAAAAACAAGGGAAGCTATTGCTTTCTTTTCCTTGATTTTTTTTCTTTTCTTATCTTCTATTTTAAATATACAAGAGTTTCACTTTGACCAGAGATGCTACTTCAGAAGGTTTAAAGATCGGGGATGTGCTTTACTAGCTATACGCTCATGAATAAATTAACCTCTGTAGTCTGTTTCTTCATCTGTGAACTGACATAATTTTAATAATATGCCTCATGATGTGATTATAAAAATTAAAGATCATATTGGTAAAGCATTTTGTTAACTTTAATATACTGTACCAACTTAATTACAAATAAATTTTGAGATTATTCATCTGCAATATGTGGGTAATAACAATACCACTCTCATAGGGTAGTTTCAAGAATTAAGTGAACAATTAAGTGTGTAGAAGTGGGCATGGTTCATAGTAAGTGCTCAGTAGATATTGGTGATGGTGAATACTGATGACAATGAAGGTGAAGATGATGAACTTATCTAGGTCTTTTAACATGAATCAAACTCCAAACTGGCATTACTTTAGGATTATTATGTCATATATCCCACCTTTTGTGTTCACATGTATTTACACCTCTAATTGCCTTTTGTATGGTAAATTTTAATATATTAGCTGATTAATGCTGACCTCCACTTTACCCAAGAGTGCTTCTAACCAACCACTGCACAGGGTAAGTGGTAGCCTTACCCAGAAGCTTGCCTTATGAGTGAGGCAGATCTGTGGCATCCATCCCCTCCTTGGAGTTGTCTCCCTTTCTAGTTTGTCAGCCTGGCACCGGTAGGGAGGGGCTGCAGGCAGTTACACGTGTCATCCGGATGCTTCACTGCCAAGGCCTATGCTTTAATTATCTGTACAACAATAGGAGAGAATGGTCAAAACCATGAGCTTTGGAGTTAGTCAGACCTGGCTGTAAATCCTACTCTGCCAAACTTTGTGACCTTGGGCAAGTTATATAACCTCCTTAAGCCTCAGTTCCCTCCCAGAGTTGTGAGGATTAAATGAGGTAACATGTGCAATGTTTACTGTAACTCAGTAAGCACTCAGTGAATATTAACTATTAGTCTTCTGATCTGCCCTCACAGTGTGATTGGGGGAGCGGAGATGGGAAGTTGAGCCCTCTGGTACCATCTGTCCTTTAGGGGACCAAGTCTCTGGGATACTGGAAAAGTTTTAACCTGCTTTCAGGACCCTTGGCCCTATAGAATAGCAACTTAGAAGAAATAACACCTCTAGGAACCAAGGTAAGGGTTTTGTGAATATTGTTTTAGCACTCTTGGAAACTGATTTCTCCCCTGAGATCATGCTCATTTATTATTCCACTTAGGAACATTTGACTTTCCAATGTATCTTCAAGGATATAAAATATAGAAAAGCAAATGGTGGCTTGTCAAGCAACTGAATCCTCTGTGCCTCGTCCATTCACGTCTGATACTTCAGGCGAGTTTGCTGCAGAGACTGCTTGCCTTGAAGGTCTACTGAGGAGATTAAAGCTGCACCATCAGTGTTCCTGCTCTGCATCCTTCAATGGGAGCTTGAGATATTAACCAAAAAGTCCCCAAATGGTCCTTTCACTCTTGTGGGATAACTGGCCTGGCCTAGACAACTTGATATGATTTTAGAAACAGAGTAACTAAGCAAAGATTACATTGCCCTAAAGATACCCCAGAAGTGACAAGGCTTGAAGAGATTTTGTACCATGTTTGATTTGAATTTGCTTCATTGGGTGTGGCAGGTGTCTTTCAGGTTCCTGAGCTCCCATACCTGCTCCCTGCCCACATTGATACAAAGTTATCTTTTCTTCAGCAATCTCAATCTTTCTAGTTTTGTAGAATGTGTATTTTTGAATGTAGTAAGGATAGGCATTCTGTATGTGAAACCTAGTTCTTAACTCTCTTCATATATTCTTAACCCTTTTCATTTAATCTTTACCACACTGTAAGAGTAGGTATTATTATCCCCATTTTATGCATCAGGAAAAAAAAAAAAATCAAGGCTCAGATAGGTTAAATAACTTGCCCAAAGTATCATAGCTTAGTAAGAAGAAGAGCCAGGTTTCAAACCCAGGCAATGAGACTCCAGAGTCTAGGCTTTTCAATGTTATACTGCATTATCTGAATAAAACTTTAATATCAGCTTCCTAATAATGAAAATATATAATGTTTTCTTTTCCAAATTATTTTTCCTTCAGGATGAAATGTGAAACCACATTTCTCAAGTATTATTGAATTGCATATCAAATTCCTTTTAAGCCCTGACCCATCTTGAGATTGTATTTGAATCCTGATGAATCTTTGTGTTTCACTGTGGCACATAATTTTCATTATGTCGTCATTATAAATTTCAACTGATTGCAAGAAGGTGCTAGACTGTGATCTTGGAAATATGATATATAAAAGGCTTATCTTTACATTAAGAGATTACCAAATAAGATGATTTCTTTAGTGAACTGCCTAAAAGAAAATTTGGTATATTTCCATGGGTAATAGACTCAAGATTAGCTTTGAATGTTAAAAGAGCATTCTCCTAGCTAGTTCATTGTTGCCATGACAGTGCTGGCAGTGCAACTGTTGTAGTAACTCCTTGCAATGATCTTATTTTAGACCCTAATGTTTGCAGTGCTGAACATCCCCTTCCCCGCCCCACAAGTAACTAGTGGAAAAGTACTGGTTTTATAACTGGCTTATGGCTTTGTAGCTGAAAGACTGCACTATTGTGGGCTTAAAAAAAAATAGTGTAGGAGTGTTGAGTGTTTTTCCCGTGGATTATAAATGTTTGAAATTTCCCAAAATATGGTATTGCATTACATGTCATACAGCAAGTTGTTTACAGCTAAAAAGAAAAGGGGCCTCTATTGTCTTTTTAAGAAATCGAGCCCAGATTATATCATGACTTTGAGCTCGTGTATTAATAGAAATCATTTTTCCATTTGTATGTTTCATGTGCATATTTTAAAGTCTTTAGATTGTTTTATTTAGTTATTTTGGAAAATTATCTTCAGAATCATAAAGGATTATGTTTAAATAGTGTAAAAGGTATTTTCTTCTTGTCCTTTCCATAGTTCAACATTTATCTGATTGAATTGGAACATTTTAATCTTGATTTCTCAAATTATGAACTAGAGTTATGAAATGATTTTAAGAAATTACCCAATTTGAACTGTGTACTTAAACTAACATAATTGTTTAGGCATTCTTAGCTTTGTTGCCTGTAAGTTATAAATTCGATTTTTAAATATTTCATTGATATTTTCTAATTGTAAACCCCATTATAACTATACTTTTAAGCACAAAATATTTTCAAACCTGTAATAGTAAGTGCCATTTTGTGTACTTTTGCATACCCTTTATTAGGTCAGAGTTTTGGTATCCATGGCATGTGCACTAAAAATACAGTATAGCATGATGAAAATAATAATTATGGCAATAAATCTTATCAAAGAAGATGAAAAGTCTAAATATTATACTTCTTTCATTGGTGTGACAGCTATAAACAAATGATTACATTTGCTTTTTTTTCCCCTAAATGCTGTATTAAAAGTTTACTTCATCTTCCATAGATGCTGAAAATTTAAACAAATCTTGTGTGATTGGGCCTGTACTGAGTGTTGGAGTATGGGTGTCTGGCAAGCCCTTTTCTTTTTTCATTCTAACATACACATTTCTAAACAAAAACTTGACTCCAAGCTAAAGTTGTGTTTGGCTCTTCCAACAGGCAATCAGTATTTTAACCTTTATTTTATTATTATTAGTTCCTTTAGTGCATTTTATTATTATAAATAAATCCTTAGTGGTGGTTGTTCTGATTAAGATTCTAATTCCAATTTATACCGGTGTTTGGCTCCTTCTTTGAACTTGGAAGTGGTTGTGTAGTCAAATGTGAAGTCAAACCTGTACTACATATTTGTATTGAATGCTTTTTATTTTTGGAACAAAACTAAATTATAGTTCTTTTTCCTTTCACAAAATAATTAATAGCAGGATTTTTTTCCCTGAACCTCAGTATACCTCTAGCTGACCTCCCTCTCCATTCAAAGCTGAAATGGAAATACTTTTTTAAAGTAAGAATTCATTTAGAATTTTTCTTTGTGCCTAGCACTGTTATGAGATATAAAGAGAAGCTGAAAACATCACTACTATCAAGAGTTTTGCAGTGATTTGGAGAAAATAGATTAAGAACAAATCAACACTTTCACTAAAAATGTTAAATTTTATGATAGTGTGTTGACAATAGTGTGACGACAATAGTGTGACTCTTAATGGGATTGTATGTGCATAGTAACAATTCCACATCTAAGAAATCATCTGAATTAAGATTTATGTATGATAATCTCTATAGTCTCATTTATGATATAAATGTGTTGTATTTATCCATTATTATATATAAGTTGGTAACCTAAATATCCAATAACTTATTAAATTATGGTGCACTATATAAAGGACTTGAACAGTTATTGAAAGTTGTTTTAGAACGTATAAGAAAAGAAAATATATACATATATTTAAGTCGAAATGCAACTTTTAAAATAACAGACCACACACACACATATATATATATATTTATAGAGCAGGGAAATGTCAGGAAACCTGCTTGTACTAAAATAATACTGAAAGTCTGGTTCTCTTTTAGAGGTGGGATTGTTGGAGATTTTAATTTTTCTTTTTAGAATAATCATTAATAAATACTTAATTTTATTGAGTGCTTACTATATGCCAGCCTTTGTTATTAGCTTTTGGCATACAACATTTGCAAGATTTGCAAGTGGGTTATGGGTTTTTAGGAAGCTATCTTCCCAAAACAAAACAAATATACAAATATGGATACCCTCCTTGCTGGGAGATTAGATTAAGTTTCTGCTTTATTTAGCTAAGGAAACAGGAACATCTCAAAAGCTAGGCTGTCTCATGGAGAAGAAGCATTTAGAGCCGGCTTGGGTGCTGCTTTCCCTGCCCCTGATGCTCCTAAAGATGGTGCAGCTGCTGGTGACACTGCCTGTGTCAAACCAGATCCGCAAAACTCACTTTTTACTGTATTACTGCCTTTTTGTATTTGAAGTTTACATTTGCATTCTGGAAGAATTTTTACAAACTACCCATGCACTTCCCTTGAAGGCCCGTTTCACTGCAATATCTAGTTTTGTAGATACAGCCATTCTCTGATGTGAGTTTTACATTTTATAGATGAGGAAACAGATTAAGCAACTTAACTCAAGTAGTGAATACTGAGAGTCAGGAAGTGAAGTCTTACTCTTCATCCTCAAGCACTAATCTGTTTTCCTATAGCTTTTTGTTTTTGTTCTTGAGCACACATTACTTTCATATTAGAAAATGACTTAAAATCAATGTGAAAAAATTTCGTGACATATAAAGTGTTAAAGCAATTCAGCGCAAGGAAAGATCAGAATGGGTTGGGTCATAAAGACAGCTTAGTGGAGCAAATAAATTTTAATGTAATAATTAACTTTTCTTCTCAGCTTATCTGTTTGTTTACACAAGTACACACTGCTGCTATCCCCAACATGCCCAAACCAAACCTCTCATGACTGGCTGTAACTAATGCTCTGTTGTTCTTTCCTACAGACTAAGTTTTGGCCTCATTTTTGTTTCCTTTTTGTGGCTCCCCCCCTCCTTTTTTCCTTTTGCTGTCTGTCAGTGCATGTAAGAATATATAACTATGACTTTTGTCGAAGCTTCTTCTCACTATACTGTTGGGCATTATAAATAAAACCCCTTTAGCTTGGCAGTTTCCATGTGGTGATACTATCATAAAGACTGAGCTGGCTAAAAGGAGTTGTAAAAATTACATTAACTATGTTTAAAAACTCATTGAAGGAAATAGAACTAAGATCTTAAATATTATCTGATGATCTAACCTTACAGCATAAACTAGAGCTGATAGTCAGTATGCGCTGGCACAGCAGTACTTGTCAAAACACTAAAGTATTTTCATACTAGTTGGTAAATAGTAAACAAATTCCAGAAAGCAATAAAACTAATAATATATAGTCAGGATGAGTGTTTGTCTTAGAAAACCACACATGCACCTTAGATTCATAGTCTGGTCACTAAAACATGGAGCTAGGAGTTTTGCTCAGGTGTTCTGTTATTTATTTCAGATGTTGAAGGTGCAAAAGCCCTTGGGTAGGAAGGAGAGACCAGGCAGGTGAACTGAGGAGAACCTAATCTGTAAACCCACAAAAGAAATGGCCAGTTGTGCCAAGGGGACAAGCCAGGTCCAGGCTTTTGTGTGACTAGCGAGGCTGCCATAAGCCAGCGACAGAGACTCTCAGGGTATAGTCTCTCAGGTGGGCCTGAGAAGTCTCTTTGTGTAACAGCTGAATTAGTTATCTATTGCTTCATAACAAGTTCACATGCTATGGGAAGGATTCAGTTCCTTGAGAGTTGTCAGATTGAGAACCTCAGTTCCTTGCTGGTAATTGACTGGCAGCTCTCTCTGTTCATTGCCATGTGGGTCTCTCCACTTGCTTCTGCAGAGAGAGCACCTGAGAAGAGCCAGAGACAAGGTACCAGCGAATGAATGCCAGCGTGACAGAAGTCAGTCTTTTGTAACCAAATCTTGGAAGAGACATGTCATCACTTCTACCTTAATCTGTTCATTAGAAGCAAAACACAAGTTCAGCCCATACTCAAGGGGAGCATATTACACAATCAAGTGAATGACAGGAGACAGGGCACAGATCCTTGGGAGTCATTTTAAAGCAACTTACCACAACAACTTATCTCCTAAACTAGGTGCTGGGGAGAATTGACCTCCCTGCCTACCATGAAGAGAGTTATGCGTTAGGTTATATGTCCAGGAACGTAATTAATGCCTGGAAGAGAGTGCAGTCCAGCAAGTGATAGTGTGAGGCCAGGCTCTGCCCCTCTCCTCAGCCTTGCAACCAGTCTCCAGATAAAGGAGCCTCACACCAGGGCCCACCAAGGTTCAGTTGGAGAGGCCCGTCCACCTCTCTCTGGCAGCTTCTTGGTCTTTTTTTCCTCCATCTTCCCCCATGTGATCCTGTTATTCCCATGTGATCCTAGGAAATTCCCTGATTCCCACTCTTTGTCCCAATATAAAAACAGCATTTGTCCAAAAGGTAGAAAGTGGCAGACAGCTTTCTTTTCATCTTTCAATGACTATCTAATAAGTTATGAATCAAATCTCAGCTGTATCTATGATTTGAGGGGAAAGGGAATTAAAGCCAAAAACACTTATATTGTTGTCCAGTCACTCAGTCGTGTCCAACTCTGCGACCCCATGGATTGCAGCATGCTAGGCTTCCCTGTCCTTCACTGTCTCCTAATTTGCTCAGACTCATGAACATTATGGTGTTGATGATACCATTAACCATCTCATTCTCTGTTGCCCCCTTCTCTTCTTGCCCTCAATCTTTCCCACCATCAAGATCTTTCCCAATGAGTTGGCTCTTTGCAATAGGTAGCCAAAGTATTGGAGCTTCAGCATCAGTCTTTCCAATGAATATTCAGGGTTGATTACCTTTAGGATTGATTGTTTTGATCTTGCAGTCCATGGGACCCTCAGGAGTCTTCTCCAGCTCCACAGTTTGAAAGCAGTTCTTCAGCGCTCAGCCGAAATGGCAACCCACTCCAGTATTCTTGCCTGGAGAATTCCACGGGCAGAGCCTGGTGGGCTGCAGTCCATGGGGTCGCAAAGAGTTGGACACGACTGAGTGACTAACACACCAGCCTTCTTTATGGTCCAGCTTTCACATCTGTACATGACTACTGGGAAAACCATAGATTTGAGTATGCTGCTGCTGCTGCTAAGTCACTTCAGTCGTGTCTGACGCTATGCAACCCTATAGAACACAGCCCACCAGGCTCCCCCGTCCCTGGGATTCTCCAGGCAAGAACACTGGAGTGGATTGCCAGTTCCTTCTCCAATGCATGGAAGTGAAAAGTGAACGTGAAGTCACTCAGTTGTGTCCGACTCTTAGCGACCCCATGGACTGCAGCCCACCAGGCTCCTTCATCCATGGGATTTTCCAGGCAAGAGTACTGGAGTGGGGTGCCATTGCCTTCTCCAGATTTGAGTATACAGGACCTTTGTCAGCAAAGTGATGTCTCTGCTTTTTAATATGCTGTCTAGGTTTGTCATAACTATTCTTCCAAGGAGCAAGCTTCTTTTAATTTCATGGCTGCAGTTACCATCCATGGTGGTTTTGGAGCCCAAGAAAATAAAATTTGTCACTGTTTCCATTTTTTTCCCATCTGTTTGCCATGAAGTAATGGAACTGGATGCCATGATCTTAGTTTTTTGAATGTTGAGTTTTAAGCTAGCTTTTTCACTCACCACTTTCACCCTCATCAAGAGCCTCTTTAGTTCCTCTTTGTTTTCTGCCATTAGAGTGATATCATCTGCATAGCTGGGGTCATTGATATTTCTCCTGGCAATCTTGATTCCAGCTTGGGATTTATCCACCCTGGCTTTTCAAATGATGTACTCTGTATATAAGTTGAATAAGCAGGGTGACAATATACAGCCTTGATGAACTTCTTTCTCAGTTTTGAATCAGTCTGTTCCATGTCTGGTTCTGACTGTTGCTTCTTAACCTGCATACAGGTTTCTCAGAAAACTTTTATGAGCATTCTCAAATTGAATAATAATAATATTGTTATTGAATATTATTTTGTTGAATAACAAATAATTATCATTTAATTTAATAACAAACATTATGGCAAACCTAAATTTTTATTCAAATATCCAAAATCCAAATTGGTATGCTTTACTATCAATTTTGTAGTTTCTAAGAGAGAAAAGATGAAATAATTTCTGTTTTCATTTTATAAGCCCCAGTTCTTATAGATTTTGACTATTGTAAAACCGGACCAAAATGATTATATAACTGAAAGCAATTTAAAAAAATTGTACTCCACTGAATACAATGTTAAGTTGAGGCTAGGTTTCTTTTTTTTTAATTGTAGAGAAATCTTTTAAGTTTAAAAGATTATTTATAATTTTTATCATATTTGATTTTTAGTATTTTGGCCAAATATTTGGTGAAAATTAAAATATTTTCCATGTATATTTTAAATCAAGGATCAGTTCAGTTCAGTCGCTCAGTAGTGTCCGACTCTTTGCGACCCCATGAATCACAGCATGCCAGGCCTCCCTGTCCATCACCAGCTCCTGGAGTTTACCCAACTCACGTCCATCAAGTCAGTGATGCCATCCAGCCATCTCATCCTCTGTCGTCTCCTTCTCCTCCTTCTCCCAATCCCTCCCAGCATCAGGGTTTTTTCCAATGAGTCAACTCTTCGCATGAAGTGGCCAAAGTATTGGAGTTTCAGCTTCAGCATCAGTCCTTCCAATGAACACCCAGGACTGATCTCCTTTAGAATGGACTGGTTGGATCTCCTTGCAGTCCAAGGGACTCTCAAGAATCTTCTCCAACACCACAGTTCAAAAGCATCAATTCTTCAGGGCTCAGCTTTCTTCACAGTCCAACTCTTGCATCCATACATGACCACTGGAAAAACCATAGCCTTGACTAGATGGACCTTTGTTGGCAAAGTAATGTCTCTGCTTTTGAATATGCTATCTAGGTTGGTCATAACTTTCCTTCCAAGAAGTAAGCGTCTTTTAATTTCATGGCTGCAATTTTAGATATTGATATTTCTCCCGTCAATCTTGATTCCAGCTTGTGCTTCTTCCAGCCCAGCGTTTCTTATGATGTACTCTGCATATAAGTTAAATAAACAGGGTGACAATATACAGCCTTGATGTACTCCTTTTCCATTTGGAACCAGTCTGTTGGTCCATGTCCAGTTTTAACTGTAGCTTCCTGACCTGCATATAGGTTTCTCAAGAGGCAGGTCAGGTGGTCTGGTATTCCCATCTCTTGAAGAATTTTCCACAGTTTATTATGATCCACACAGTCAAAGGCTTTGCCATAGTCAATAAAGCAGAAATAGATGTTTTGCTGGAACTCTTTTGCTTTTTCGATGATCCATCTGATGTTGGCAATTTGATCTCTGGTTATATGTAAAATCTCCAAATGCTAACAATAGTTACCTCTAGGCTGTGGTTCATACTCTTTTACACTTTTCCAAAATGTTTATGATGGATACTTCTGTTTCTTCTCATAAGACCAATGAACATATCCCATTGAAAGGAAAACAAGCTCAGTGCACCACTCACAGCAGGATGACCTTTATGGTATGTAGAACTTGAGCATACTCTCTGAAGTGTTTCTTCAAATATGGTATATACTAAGTTTTACAGATTTAATTCTTTAATTTTCTATAGAAATACCTTTCTTTTAAAGACCTTGGCTGTTGATAAAGCAGATTTTCTTAATGCATTTTGCATTTATAGGGTTTTTTGTCTTCACACTGAAAATTTACTCTGAATTTTCAGCTTGTTGTAGCTTTTATGAACACTAGATGGCACTCTTACTCAACTGAAATCCAGCTTATCGATCATATTTTGGTGCTGTGAGCCTTTCAAGAGTTGGATGTGCAACTGAAGAATGCTTGTTTCCCTTTTGTTTTTAGAGGGAGGGAGTTTGGGGAGAAGGGGAAATTTTTCAGGTTTAAGTAGCTGAGCTTATATGGTTCAGTTTTTTTTTTGTTTTTTTTTTTCATCTATCCAGAAATCACCATGTTGATAATAGTGGTAATCAGTCCTTCATTCCACAAATGTTTATTGAGCACCTGCTGTTTTTAGCACTATTCGAAGCACTATGTACTGGAGAAGGAAATGGCAACCCTCTCCAGTGTTCTTGCCTGGAGAATCCCAGGGACGGGGGAGCCTGGTGGGCTGCTGCCTATGGGGTCACACAGAGTCAGACACGACAGAAGTGATTTAGCAGCAGCAAGCACTATGTACATCAATGGGCAAAAGAGATTAAAAAATCTCTAACCTCATATAGCTTACATTCAGTGCTTGGACTGTTTCTTCGTGTGCCATTCTAAGTACTGTGCTTGTATTCATCCATTACCTTACCCATTTAATAAGAGGAAGCTTAGGCACAAAGAGGTTATCTAATTTGTCCCTATTCACCTGGCTAGTTGTATACATGACAAAGCTAGAATTCACATTCAAGCATTTAAGTCTCTGAAGTTTATTCATTGTAACACTATTCTGACTCCAAAACCAAAGAATATTTTATGATTGATTCTGTTGAATGTAAATAATATAAATTTACCTGTTTATATTTGTCCTCTGCCTATGGAATTCTCTGGGCAAGAATACGGGAGCGGGTAGCCATTCCCTTCTCCAGGGGATCTTCCCAACCCAGGGATCAAATCCAGGTCTCCTGAATTGCAGGCTATTTGGTTTTATATTTTAGTTTTATGTTTTAGTAGTACTGTGTTTATAAAGAAAATAGAGTAAGGCCAGTAGTACGCTATGAAAGTTTCATGATTTGGGGGAGGAGTGGGCAAATTTACCTTCCTCTAATAAAAAAAAGTTTTATGTAACTTAGGATAATTTATAATTATACTTGTATTTCTGAAGGACCAGAGTTGTATTTAACAACATACTTATTGTAAGCCACTAAGTGTAGAGGGAAAGTTAGCCACCACAGAATAAAAATATTGATGACTAATTCATATACAGATAATTGATAGTAAAACTTGTCTTCAGGGAAGTGGAAATAATTAGTTCTTAACAGCTAGCGAGGTGCCTTTTGTTTTTTTGCTGCAAAGCTGTATTAGATTACAAAACTGTATTTTTGATTTGATTGGGCTTCATGGGTGGTTCAACAGTAAGGAATCTGCCTGATTTAATCCCTGGGTAAGGAAGATCCCCTGGAGAAGGAATTGGCAACCCACTCCAGAATTCTTGCCTGGGAAATCCCACGGACAGAGGAGCCTGGTGGGCTACAGTACATGAGTTGCAAGAGTCGGACACGACCAAGTGACTAATGATAACATGTTTTTGATTGCTAATAATTAGAGTTCATGTTCTTTTAATTAAATGAAATAATTAGTAAAAGAGAATCACTGTTGTTCACCAGGGAATAGATAGAAGTTTTTGCACAAGAGATTGATTTTGGCAGATGCTACAGTTTACAGATTCTTAAATTGGGAATTTTGCCTTTTCTAGGGCCCTGTGTACCCTATAGATTGAATGCAAAGCTGTGTACACTGATGAGCTTTATTTCTTGGGGGAGAGCCCAAGTTTTATCAGATTTTCCAAGACGTTATAACCCTAAAAGATTAAGAACTACTGCAAAAACTAAGTGACCCACTGCATATTAAACTTGCTTTTCTTAAACTTTAGAGATAAGTTCAAGTGATTGAAATCTGGGAGTTTTATACCAACAAAGGGAAAATTTTGCTGATTCAATGTTAGCTTATCCCTCTTGGTCTGCTGATCCTCTTGTGGTATATCTGGTGATATTGGTACTTGAGTTACTTATGTTTGTCATAAACTGGGGCAGGCCCACACCTGGCAGTTTAGATATTAAAAGTTCAAGTCTTGCTTCAAGACTGTTAAGACCCAGAGAGCCCAGCTGAGCACAGCAGCACTGCCAGCCACTGAAATTTGGGGGTTGTGGTTTTCCTCAGCAAAAGTTCACTAATACAGAAGTTGGAAATAGTCATACTGGCAGGGTCCATATCCTGGTTCTTCTAGCTGTTTAACCTTGGACAAGTTACTCAACATCTCAAGTTTTCAGTTTTATTACCAGCAAAATAAGACAATAGCACCTCATATCAGTGAGATAATAGCACCTTTATCTCTAAGGTTCTCAGCATAGTGCCTACCTTGGTACTTAGTATGGCAAAAACGTTAAATCTATCCTTGTATATGACTCAGTTGTCTAAAATAATGAGTCTTCTTACCTGCTAGCTCCTTATGTTGATTTATTTTTCTTCTTAGCCCCAAACACTACCTGACATTGTTACTAACTTAAGCTTACTTTTTGATTCTATCTGCCCTACTAGGTTGTAAGCTCCTTGAAGATGGAGACTTTTTCTTGTTCATTTCTAGGCTCCTTAGGATAGTGCTAGCAAATACAAACAGATGTCCAATTAACTAGCAATGTCCATCTACCCTCCCATCTGCCTGTATCAACTGCAGCTTCAAAATGAGGTAGGTAGACCAGGAGGAATGTCTCTTTCCCTAACTGGGATAGCTGAAATTATAACTTAAAAAGAAATAGTAATCTCTTTAGGCCCTCTACTGCGGCCTATAGACCAGTAGCATCTGTCATCTAGGAAGTTGTTAGAAATGCAGAATCTCATCCTCACCCTAGTCCTTCTGAATCAGATTTGAATCCCCAAGTGACTGTAATGCACATTATAGTCTAAGAAGCACCGTGTTGACCATTTTAAGGATTTTGGATTTTATCTGAAAAATAATGGAGAACCCACTACATTTTAGGTTGGAGATTACATTTTCAGATTTGTTATTTAAAATGATCACTCTTGTGTCAAAAACAGTGGTTGTCTTTGGAAAGGGAAACCTTTTGACTGGGGACAGAGTTGGGACTGATGCTTTTTTCAGTGTACTGTTTCCCAGATTCACTCTGATACAGCCAGCACGTAGCCTGCTTACCCTGTCCTCCTATTCCAACCCCACTCTTTTGACTTATACCAAGAAGACTAGACACCTGCCCTCATATCAGAACTCTATGCACACCACACATATAGCTACCACTTGCCCACTTCCTGGACCTAGAGGTGTCCTGATGGGCCCTGTGTTCAGCCAAAAGGAGGACAAGCCATAAAGCCTTGGAAGAGGGCTTAGCCCATTTGGGCGGAGAGTCCCAGGATTCAAGTACTTGGAACATGATCTGGATGAATATGTCCTTGATTCTGTGTATAAGTGTAAGTGTAGTCGCTCTGTGGTGTCTGACTCTTTGCAACCCCGTGGACTGTAGCCCACCAGGCTCCTCTGTCCATGGGATTCTCCAGGCAAGAATACTGGAGTGGATTGCCATTTCCTTCTCCAGGCGATCTTCCCGATCCAGGGATCAAACCTGGGTCTCCCACATCACAGGCAGATGCTTTACCCTCTGAGCCACCAGGGAAGTGCTCTTCAGCTACTGGAGGGGTGCACCTGAAAGAGGCCTGTAATGAGCCCTCTAAAGTGCAGGGACACCACTGTTTAGGTCTCAAAGATGTAATGCCTTTTTGTACCTTCTATTTTCAATGTATTTTTTAATGTGAATATATTACCTACATTAAAAAATAAGATATAATATTAAATCATAATAAAATTACATGGGCTCCTGTGTGGGAATGGATAAGAGGGGTACAGCAATGCAAGCACAAAAACCAGTTAAAAAGCTATTGCAGTGTTTCAGTAATAATTGATACAATGTTTTGGACTAGCAGGCTTCTCTGATAGCTCAACTGGTAAAGAATCCACCTGCAATGCAGGAGATCCAGGTTTGATTCCTGGGTTGGGAGGATCTGCTGGAGAAGGGATAGGCTACCCACTCCAGTATTCTTGGGCTTCCCTTGTGGCTCAGCTGGTAAAGAATCTGCCTGCAATGCAGGAGACCTGGGTTCGATCCCTGGGTTGGGAGGATCCTCTGGAGAAGGGAAAGGCTACCCACTCCAGTATTCTAGCCTAGAGAATTCCATGGACTATACCCATGGGGTCACAAAGAGTCAGTCAGACATGACTGAATGACTTTCACTTGAATTAGCAGGATAGTAATGAAGATGCAGTTTCAACTGCTTTTTCATTTGAGTATTTCACTGCTAGGTTGCTTAGATTGCATAAACTCAGTATAATTTTTTCTTCAACAGTATGTGGGATTTAAGGATTTGACCCTTGGTTATTTGTGTTTTTACTCTGCCCTCAGGTTTTATTATGGTTCATTAAAATTCCAGACTAAAATCATTTTCACAGAACTGTGGAGATGTTCCATCATTTTCTAGCACCAAGCCACTCCAGTATTCTTGCCTGGAAAATCTCATGGACGGAGGAGCCTGGTAGGCTGCAGTCCATGGGGTCGCTAGAGTCGGACATGACTGAGTGACTTCACTTTCACTTTTCACTTTCCTGCATTGGAGAAGGAAATGGCAACCCACTGCAGTGTTCTTGCCTGGAGAATCCCAGGGACGGTGGAGCCTGATGGGCTGCTGTCTATGGGGCCACACAGGGTCGGACATGACTGAAGCGACTTTTATAGTGGAGAAGGCAATGGCACCCCACTCCAGTACTCTTGCCTGGAAAATCCCATGGACGGAGGAGCCTGGTAGGCTGCAGTCCATGGGGTCACTAGGAGTCGGACACGACTGAGTGACTTCACTTTCACTTTTCACTTTCATGCATTGGGGAAGGAAATGGCAACCCACTGCAGTGTTCTTGCCTGGAGAATCCCAGGGACGGGGGAGCCTGGTGGGCTGCCGTCTATGGGGTCTCACAGAGTCGGACATGACTGAAGCGACTTAGTAGCAGCAGCAGCAGTGTTTATAATGAGAAATCTTATGTAAGTCTGAGTCTCATTCTTTTTTAATGAAACCTGTTTTTGTTTGTTTTATTTTACCTTTCTCTGGGAACCTTTTCTTTTGCTCCAACTTAAAAAAAAAAAAAAAAACAACTCTTGAACAGATCAATGAATAATGTAGTAAATACCAAGTATCCTTAATTCATAAATTAACGTTTTGCCACAGTGCCTTTCTCTAATTTTTTCTCTCCTTTTGCTGAACTTCTTGAAAGTTACAAGCACTTCTCCTCTAAAATACTTTATCCTATATTTTCTAAGGACAAGGATGTTCAGGGAACTTAAGATTTTTTTTTCATCCTTAGAGTTTTGAAATATTGTTAGTATGTGTTAGAGTGTGTGTGTGTCTCTCTCTCTCTACCTATCTTTTATTATTAATCATTGCAAGGGCTTCCGTTGTGGCTCAGCTGGTAAAGAATCCACCTGCAATGTGGGAGACCTGGGGTCAATCCCTGAGTTGGGAAGATCCCCTGGAGAAGGGAAAGGCTACCCACTCAAGTATTCTGGCCTGGAGAATTCCATGGACTGTACAGTCCTTGGGGTCGCAAAGAGTCAGACATGACTGAGTGATGTTCACTTTCACTTTCTCCTTCTTGGTTATATATACCCTCAAGCAAATCTCTCACATGTTAGAGTGTGTGTGTGTGTCTCTCTCTACATATCTTTTATTATTAATCTATTGCACTCCATGTCTTTCAATATAAAGATTTGAATCTCAAACTATTCTTTTTCTTCATTATCTCTGTTATATCTGTCCTTTTGGACCTACTGTTAGGTGAGTATTAGAGCTCCATCTTAATCTTTTCCCATATGTCCTTTTTTTTTTTTTTTTTTTTTTGTCTTTTTTACTCTACACCCTGGAGAGTTCCCTCAAATTTGTCTTCCAAATTATAAATTAGCTCTTCAGCCTGGTTCTGTTCTTTAATGCTTCTGCTGATGTGTTTATTCAGTGGTGGTGGTTTAGTCCCTAAGTCGTGTCCAACTCTTGCAACCCCATGGACTGTAGCCTGCCAAACTCTTCTGTCAATGGGATTCTCCAGGCAGGAATACTGGAGTGGGTTGTCATTTCCTTCTCCAGGGGATCTTCGGAATCCAGGAATCAAACCTGGGTCTCCTTCATTGCAGGCAGATTCTTTACCATCTGAGCTACGAGGGAAGCCCTGTTTATTCATTAGTAATGTTTTTAATTTTCAAGAACTCTTTCTTATTCTCTGATTGTTCCTTTCTCAGAACAACCAATTCTTGTATTATGAATATTTCATTCTCTGTAATCTCTCTAAGGATGCCAATATAATTTTTAATTAGTTTCTTTTCCTCCCTGCTGAATCAGCCAGGATTCTGGCAGGAAATGATGGCACACTCAGATGGGGTGTCTGAAGAGAATTTAATGAAGGTGTGGGCAGAGTTAAGGGAAACCAACAAGATAATAATCATTTTGAACTAGCTATGAACGTAAAGGGACAAGGTCTGGAAGAAGTTACTGGAACTCCATGAAATTTACAGCTATAGGAAAAGTCTGCCCGCTTAACAGGAATCGTGGCCTTCAGTAGAGGAATATATTCATTGCTAGCCCTCAGCCTGGCAGAGAGTAAGTGGAAGAATAAATACCCTGACCTTCTTCCCCCTGCCTTTTAATTTGTTAGTGCCTCTCACTGGAAGAGTGAAATTATAAGCCAAATGGCAAGGGAACCCCAGTGATACAGTCCATAGGTCAGAGAGATGATTTAGAGAGGCAAATAGAGAATATATGACATGCCTATATTGTATCAGTTTCACGGTGTTTAGGAAGACATCTTGATGGGTGGATTGGGCTGTGAAAAGAGTAGCACTTTGGGCTGATGTGGTGTGGTAGAAGATCAGTCAGTCAGTTCAGTCACTCAGTCATGTCTGACTCTTTGCAACCCCATGGACTGCAGCACACCAGGCTTCCCTATCCATCACCAACTCCCAGAGCTTGATCCAACTCATGTCCATCTAGTCAGTGATGCCATCCAACTATCTCATCCTCTGTTGTCCCCTTCTCCTCCTGCCTTCAATCTTTCCCAGCATCGGTCTTTTCCAGTGAGTCAACTCTTCATATCAGGTGGCCAAAGTAGTGGAGCTTCAGCTTCAGTCCTTCCAATGAATATTTAGGACTGATTTCCTTTAGGATTGACTGGTTTGATCTCCTTGAAGTGCAAAGGATTCTCAAGAGTCTTCTCCAACATCACAGTTCAAAAGTATCAGTTCTTTATAGTCCAAGTCAGACATCCATACATGACTACTGGAAAAACCATAGCTTTGACTAGATGGACCTGTGTTGGTAAAGTAATGTCTCTGCTTTTTAATATGCTGTCTAGGTTGGTCATAGCTTTTCTTCCAAGGAGTACACATCTTTTAATGGTAGAAGATAGAAGGTAGCAGCAAGAATAAATTGTTTGGGTGAATAGTCAAGGTGAGAGCAGTTGGGAGCATTATTATTATTATTTTTAAAGATTTGAGGATTCAGAAACAAGGGAAGAGAGGGAGGATAAGATTGGAATATAGCTATTGGAATGAGAGTCTGCCGGTGAAATGGATCCCTTTGAAGTGTTTACATTCATTCTTATTTGCATTTGGAGAACAATCATATTTAGCATTTAGTTTTAGGAGAACTTCTCGATTCTTACAAGACTTTTACACTCAGTGACTATCTGTTAGTGATGCCTTGGAGATTGATGGTGGGGTGGGCACTGTGCAGGGGGAATGCCATGAGAGCTCGAGGAAGTGTGTTACAGTGTGGAGGAGCCCACAGTAAAGGTGACACAATTCCTTTGTGCCCAGATAAACTGGATCTCTGTGTTTAAGAAGCAGAAGTTATATAGTTTGAGATTCAAGTTTTTGTTGAATAATAAGGGCTGCAAGACAGTGGGACATCCAGAATGCAGGCTCTTGTGGCCATATGATCTTTTAGTCATCAGAAAAGCAGCTAGATTAAATGGTATTAGGATGAAGATTTAAAAGAATATATTTTAAGTAAATCTAAGGGAACAATTGCTTTTCTTAATATTGCACCAGAATAACTGCGTCCAAGGAGGTGAGATGATAATAGCTTTTTGTCCTCCCCACCCCACCCCTCCCCCCACCCCCACCAGATCTGTTGGTTTTGTATTCTAGTAGTCCCTTGGACTTCAAGGAGATCCAACCAGTCCATTCTGAAGGAGATCAACCCTGGGATTTCTTTGGAAGGAATGATTCTAAAGCTGAAACTCCAGTACTTTGGCCACCTCATGCGCAGAGTTGACTCATTGGAAAAGACTCTGATGCTGGGAGGGATTGGGGGCAGGAGGAGAAGGGGACGACAGAGGATGAGATGGCTGGATGGCATCACTGACTCGATGGACGTGAGTCTGAGTGAACTCCAGGAGTTGGTGATGGACAGGGAGGCCTGGCGTGCTGCGATTCATGGGGTTGCAAAGAGTCAGACACAACTGAGCGACTGATCTGATCTGATCTCTTTACTACTTCATATGTGATTTATGTTAGCTGTATTGCAGGTCTTCATTGATGCTTGACCCAAAGAAATCAATTTTTCTCTGCATGGACTCTCAAACTTTTAACAGTTTTACTGTTGTAATGTGTTTCCTGTGAAAGCAGTCACTGTTTCTTCTTTTATCCTTTAAAATAGTTGATTTATATCTATTGGATATTCAAGGAGTTTAAGAACTTTCACCATTTTAGATGTCTTCTTGGACCCCTTGCAACCTCTACTCCCCTTTTGGTAGTTTTTAATACTTGTTCCTTAGACTTAAGTTAACTTTAGAGTTACATTGTTGTTGTTCAGTCACTAAGTTGTGTCTCTGACTCTTTGCGACCCCATGAACTGCAGCACACTAGGCTTCCCTGTCATTCAGTATTTCCCTGAGTTTGCTCAAACTCATGTCTATTGAGTCAGTGATGCCATCCAACCATCTCATCCTCTTTCATTCCCTTATCCTCTTGCCTTCAATCTTTCCCAGCATTGGTCTTTTCCAGTGAGTCAACTCTTCATATCAGTTGGCCAAAGTAGTGGAGCTTCAGCATCAGTCCTTCCAATGAATATTCAGGGTTGATTTCCTCTAGGATTGACTGGTTTGATCTCCTTGCAGTCCAAGGGACTCTCAAGGGTCTTCCCCAGCACCACAGTTTGAAAGCATCAATTCTTCAGCTCAGCCTTCTTTATGGTCCAGCTCTCACATCCATACATGACTACTGGGAAAACCATAGCTTTGACTTTTGTCAGCAAAGTAATGTCTCTGCTTTTTACTATGCTGTCTAGATTTGTCATAGCTATTCTTCCAAGGAGCAAGCATCTTTTAATTTCATGGCTGCAGTCACCATGTTGATTGGAGCCCAAGAAAATGAAATGTGCCACAGTTTCCACTTTTTACCCATCTACTTGCCATGAAGTGATAGGACCAGATGTCATGATCTTAGTTTTTTGAATGTTGAGTTTTACTCTTATTTCTTCTTCAGAGTTATATGATATTCTTAATTTTATCTTGTTATGTTTTGGTCTGCTTTTTATTGATTCTGGTAGTTGGGTTGTTCTATGATAGATTTTCTAAAAGTGAACATTTATTATTCTGTCATCTTCCTAGAAATCCCACTGGCTCTTTAAAAAATTTTTAATTGGAGGATAATTATTTTATAATATTCTTACGGTTTTTGCCATATATCAGCATGAACTTGCCATAGTCATACATGTGTCCCCTCCCTCCTGAACCTCCCTTCCCACCTCCCTCCTCACCCCATCCCTCCAGGTTGTCACAGAGCACCAGCTTTGAGTTCCCTGCATCACACATCAAATTCTCATTGGCTTTTTTTTTTACCCCTAAAATTAAATAACTATTTGATAATTTTCTTGGGTTTCTAGTCTGCTGCTGGGTTATTTAAGCACTTTGAATCTTTTTTTTTTTTTTTCATTAATGGCTCTTTCAGAGCTCCCTCCAAGATAAATTCATTTTCTTTACATCATATCACACATTCCTGAAAATAGAAGACTATCTAGTTGACTTCTTTGGCTTCATTTTTTATTAAATTTAAAGGCCAGCAGATAATCTCAGTACTATGATACATGTCCAGATCTTAGTTACCAAATTGGTTTAATTTTCCTAAGGGAAATAGAATAGACCCACATATGAATAATACCTATTTTCTTTTTCATCCTATCCCAGAGGGTTTCACATGACTTTCTTATCCTCACTACAGGGAAGAAAGAGAAGTAGTAACCCTACCCCTTCCAAAAACAAAAACAAAACAACAACAACAACAACAACAAAAACCATAGTAACTAATCTGTGCTTCCTAAACAGGCTTATGCTTGTTTTTCCCTTTATTAGGAAGCTACAGCAAAGGATCTAGGGGGAAAGAGATATGAACAGAAATTGTAGGTTTGTGTCTTTTTATTAATTTATAGATATATTAACCTAAAAATCAAGATATGATATCTAACAAAGTATTACCTGTGAATATGAATATTAGAATTAATTTGGATGTAAAAGCAGAATTTCTAGAGTATTATCTTAGTTTCATAATTTTACCTTCCACTCTGTATATATTAGTAATTGTTTTATCTGTTTGGAAAATGTCTTGTTCAGAATTTGAGGGGCAATCTCATTCTTAGCTACCTTAGGCTCTTTACCTTACATTAGACTAAAAAGAGTTCTTATAAGAAACCTTCAGTGTTTTGGTTTTAGACTATAATTATAGGTAGTATTTTGTATTATAATAGAAAAAAAGGTATTACTATATTTTAAAGAAAATAAATTATATTTTTAAGTTTTGTTATTAATATTTTTATTTCTTTAGTAAATGGACACTATTTTGTGATGCTGAGAAAATTACTATCACTCTGTCCACACATGTCTGAAAGACAAATGTGTGATTCAGAGCCTTTCTACACCTGAGTACACAGGTACTTTATTTTGGCTTGTAAGCCTTGTCCCTGTTAAGCCCAGTAATCTTGTTTTTTCTTTTTTTCAGTCCTCTAGTCATCTCATATTACCTTTGAAGCCACTTTAGAAAGAACAACTCTGCTTCAGAATTTCCTCTCCTTGTCTCCATGATCATAGAGAAAGGAATGTGTGAGAGGGTCAATTAAATGATTTTAAAAACTTAAGTGAGTTTGTATTTTAGTTATTTAGAGCACAGTAGATTACTATTTTTAAATTGAATAACAAAAAGAAACAAGTCTATGAAGATTGAATGAGTAAGTGGAAATAGGAAAAGAAGTTACTAAATACCAACATTCTTATAAAGCTGAGAGAGGCACTATAATAATAACAGTATCGGCGAAAACAATATTTTTATAAACCTGGAAGAACACTGATAATATTGGATTGGCCAGAAAGTTCTTCAGATTTTCCCATAAGATGGTACAAAAACCCTGAATGAAGTTTTTGGGTAACCCAATAATGATTCTCAAATATGCCTATATAGTTAAGGAATATAAAAGTTTATGAAAATTAAGGCAATTGATGTGAAAATTAGGGATAATAGGGAAAGAAAATTTTAAAGGGTTAATTCTCTATTAATTGGGGAGACTGAAAAGGGAGAGAGATTGAAATAAGTATAAAATACTAAGTTTGGCAGCTCAGGAAGTTGGTTCAATAACAGAAATTGTTGGGATACATATTAGGGTAAACTACCCAAGTTAATTCATATGTCTTATTCAAATAACACAGTTTCATATGTGAAAGGTAACTATATGTCACAGTTAATGAAAAAACTAAGAGCATACAGTACTGTTATTGGTAACTGTTTTTATATTGTTACAGCATATTTGGTAATCTGAAGGTTTGCAGATGATAGATGGGTGTATAAAGTACAAAAGAGAGGCCAGTTTGTTGTTTTGCCTCTGTTACATAAGTAGAGAACAAAGTGTTACTAGTTTATGAACACAGATTTTGCCAACATTATATTATCAGTGATGCATATTTGTTACATTCGATATACTCTCTATGGTTTTCTTTTTTCCTTTGCTTTCTTTTCCTTTCCTTCTCCTTTTCTTTCTCTCTCTCCCTCTGCCTCCCTCCCTCCTTTCCTCCTTTCCTCCCTCTCTCTCTCTCTTTCTAATATTTGATATTCTCTAAGCTTGTCAAAAAACTAGCTGGTTATGATCCATGTTTTGATTTGGTGATTGATGATGGCTTGTGGGCTTTCAGATCTTGCCTTTTGTTCTCAAGTACTACATGCTGTCCTTAAATCACTTTCCATTTTGTTATCAATTAGTATGTCACGGGGCAGAATATTATCTGCATAGCTGAATCCATGATGCTTTAGGGTCAAGTATACTAAGGCAATGGCACCCTACTCCAGTACTCTTGCCTGGAAAATCCCATGGATGGAGGAGCCTGGTAGGCTGCAGTTCATGGGGTCACTAAGAGTCGGGCACGACAGAGAGACTTCACTTTCACTTTTCACTTTAATGCCTTAGAGAAGGAAATGGCAACCCACTCCAGTATTCTTGCCTGGAGAATCCCAGGGACGGGGGAGCCTGGTGGGCTGCCGTCTATGGGGTCTCACAGAGTCAGACATGACTGAAGCGACTTAGCATAGCATACTACCTCCAAATATAGCCTTATATAGGGCCTGAATCACCTTTAGGTTTTTTATTGACTCTAAGCATATAATTCAAGAATATAAAGGTATAGCTGTTTAATTATTTGGAATGTTCATAGCCTAGAGGAAAAAAGGGGGTTGGGAGAGGAATCCTAAAAGTTTGCAGATATCAAGCCAGTTTAATGACCAGGCTAAATATTAGTTCACAAAGATCCTAAGACTATTTCATGATGATCTGACCATTTGTTGTTAGTTTCCATGTTGTGAATTTCAGTTAATTCTTTGGATCCAAAATTATGCACATGGCTCGGTCTTATTCTATTTAGTTTAGCATTGATATAAATAGAGTCAAAGTTAGGGTGAAATAGGAGAAAACCTAAAATTTTCAAGGTTTTTTTCCTTTAAAAGTATAACTATTTTCAGGTATTTTTAGATACCAGATGTGAAAGTTTCTTTTTTCCCCTCCATAAAATGCTTTATTTACTTCACAATATACAATGAATATCTTTTTACACAAATGTCTAAAGCTCCCCTGATAAGGGATTTATAGACTGGAGGGAAGATAATCAGATTAAAAGGTGTAACACAAGACTCACCCAATGAAAAGTATATCAAAAGATTAAATCAGCAAAGGTACACCCAAAAGATGCAAAGGGGAAACAGCAGTGGTCACAGAATTAATCTCAGAGACCTCAGGATTCAAAGATTAGGCAAATGGCAGGAGAGTGAGGAGGCATAGAGAGTTCCTTGGTAGTACTATCCTAAACTTTCTCTTGATAGTTCTCCTCTCCTTTATGAACATTTCCACATCCTCTTCATCCCCTCCCATTCATCATTGTCATTGAACTGCATGCTGGGAAAGGCCCATGGGGAATTTGGGGCAAATAATTGGTCTACTTCCTGCAGCCTACTGGCCTTTCCCTACCCTGGTGGCTCAGATGGTAAAGCGTCTGCCTACAATGCAGGAGAACCCAGGTTCAATCCCTGAGTTGGGAGGATCCTCTGGAGAGGGAAATGGCAACCCACTCCAGTATCCTTGGCTGGAAAATCCCATGGACGGAGGAGCATGGTAGGCTACAGTCCACGGGTCGCAAAGAGTCGGACATGACTGAGTGACTTCACTTTCTTTCCGTTAATGTCTGTCCTCCACTAGTGTGAGGCTTCCTGTAGGTAGAGATCCTGCCAGGTTTTATCATCATTTATTTCTCTATCACTCAGTTTTTGTTGTTGTTCAGTTGCTAACTCATGTTCGACTCTTTGCAACCCCATGGACTGCAACACACTAGGCTTCCCTGTCCTTCACTATCTCCCTGAGTCTGCTCAAACTCATGTCCTTTGAGTCGTGATACCATCCAACCATCTCATCCTCTGTCACCCCCTTTCCTCCTGCCCTCAGTCTTTCCCAGCATCGGGGTCTTTTTCAGTGAGTCAGCTCTTCACATCAATCAGGTGGCCAAGGTAGTGAGCTTCAGTATCAGTCCTTCTAATGAATATTCAGGGTTGATTTCCTTTAGGATTGACTGGTTTGATCTCCTTGCAGTCCAAGGGAGTCTCATTAGTCTTCTTCAGCACCACTATTCAAAAGCATCAGTTCTTTGGTGCTCAAACTTCTTTATGGTCCAGCTCTCATATCCATATGTGACTACTAAAAAAACCATAACTTTGACTACAGGGACCTTTGTCAGCAAAGTGATGTCTCTGCTTTTTAATATGCTGTCTTGGTTTGTCATAGCTTTCCTTCCAAGGAGCAAGAGTCTTTTAATTTCATGGCTGCAATCACCATCTGTGGTGATTTTGGAACCCAAGAAAATAAAACCTGTCACTGTTTCCATTGTTTCCCCATCTATTTGCCATGAATTGATGGGACTAGATGCCGTGATCTTAGTTTTTTGAATGTTGAGTTTTAAGGTAGCTTTTTCACTCTCCACTTTCACCCTCATCAAGAGGCTCCTTGCTTTCTGCCATTAGGATGGTATCATCTGCACATTTGAGGTTGTTGATATTTCTCCTGGCAATCTTCATTCCAGCTTGTGATTCATCCAGCCCGATATATCAAATGATGTACTCTACATATAAGTTAAATAAGCAGGGTGACAATATACAGCCTTGAAGTACTCCTTTCTCAATTTTGAACCAGTCCATTGTTTCATGTCTGGTTCTAGCTGTTGCTTCTTGACCTGGATTCAGGTTTCCCGAGAGACAGGTAAGGTGGTCTTGTATTCCCATCTCTTTAAGAATTTTCCACAGTTTGTTGTGATCCACACAGTCAGAGGCTTTAGCCAGTGAAGCATAAGTAGATGTTTTTTCTGGAATTCCCTTGCTTTTTATGTCCAATGAATGTTGCCAATTTGATCTCTGGTTCCTCTCCCTTTTCTAAATCCATCACTCATTAGGCACATAGTAAAAGTTAAATAAATATTTGTTAGATTAATTAATTTGGAAGAGAAAGACAAAGTCAAATTTACTACGTAGCCCAAAATATTTAGGGAAAATTAATTCTGATATATCCACTTAATTTTTAAAATAATTGATGCATTTATGTTTATAATTGAAAATGTCCAAAATTTTAGAATTTTTGTTATATATAAATAAAAAGTTCTAAGACTTTAAATTTATTGGAAAAAACAATTTTTGGTTCAAGACTGTTTCTTTTCTTATATAACATGCCTTTCAATTATTTAGGTTTAATCTGTGCCTTCAGATGTGGCTCACAAGTCTCTGTGTAACTAGTTGGCTCCTTGTCCTTTTTTTCTGAGGGAACTTTAAATTTAAAAAAAAATTATTGTTGCTTTGATTTTATATTCATATTTTAAAATCAGTTACACATCTGAGTTGTGAATAATATGTATAAAATATTTCAGAATTGATTGTATTTCAAAGAAAATGTTAACTTTCTATTATTGTTATAGCAGTTTTAATCACATTAAATCAAGGCTCATGCACATTTAGTGAATCAACCATTTAAATTTATTTGATTTGAAGTCAGTCTATCCTGATGGAAAAATTGGGAGGGGAAGTTAGTATATACTTTCCCTTTTGAGACATTGAAAGTGTCTGGCATAAATGTAATGAAAAGGGAAGGAAAAGCATGTGATTATTTTTGATTATTTTGGTCACATGTCTTGGGGGAAAAATTGTTACCTTCCAGTAACAAATTTTTTGAGGTTTACTAAATTTCTCCATGACACAGTTAGTACTGATCTCATTTAATCATAATTTAAATAAGATAATTTAAAGTATTCTATGTAGTTAAAGTAGGATGGAGCATCCAACAGATACTGTACTAATTATAGTCATTAATGGCCTACTTTTTCTGACCTAAAAAGGTAAGGAGGGAATTGTCTTTGTTTCAGGGATTTTCCCTCTAAAAGATATCAGTTCACTGTTATTGCTCTTTATTTTCACATGATGCTTATCTAAAATCCTTCTAAAACTCCACAGTACTGAACTAATCCATGGCATCTTCTCCTATAGAAAAAGGCTTGGCAGGTCAGACTTCTCTCACTTGGATTAGAAATTGTGAGGTTTAGGGAATTTCCTGGCCGTCCAGTTGTTAGGACTTCACACTTCCACTGCCAAGGGTCAGGGTTTGATCCCTAGTTGGGGAACTAAGAAACTGTGAAGTTTTATAAACAGGCTCTTTATTAAAAGAATGTAGATGTAGATTGGATCTACGAATCAGCAATCCACGAATCAGCAATCCACACATAAAGTGTTAGTATGAAAATGCTATTACAACTTTCCAGGAATAAAAAAAACTCAAAAAATTACACTTTGTTAATGTTTTATTTAGTAGTGTGAGCTTTTTCACAAATTAGGTGATATTTACTCCTTAATATAAATGTGCATGTGTGTTGTTGTTGTTCTCTTTTATTAATGTGCAATGCTTAACTGAAACCTAGCTTGGGTGCTTTTAGGCTCAGAACTAAAGGGGTGATTTGTAGAAAGCCAAAGTACATCAAAGAGTACCATGGTAAAGCAAAGGGGAAGTCCCCAAGCTTACTCATGTTGTCTTGCCTCTGTTGGAGTTCACTTTCATTGTTGTGGTCTAGATCTGTCTTCCTGTGAATGGAAGAAAAATCGAACTGAAGAAAAATCTCAAAACAGTATCATAAGTAACTTTTTAGAATAATATGTTATTAGTTATTGGCAGGACTGGTGGGGGCAGCATAGGTGGGAATGAAAATTAGAACTGAGTTTAACCCTAAATTTTACAGATCAACAGCAATAGTATGCATAAATAGATAACTTCTCTAAGTATAATACAAAGAGTGCTGTGTGGGTCTTTGTGGAATGGAAATTATTAATAGTATTTCAAATTTTGCCAGCCGGTTCTGCTTTTTTACATGTTGTAGAAATGACCATGTTTTAGGATGAAGGAATCAATCCATTTCATATTAGTTCTGAACATATGCAATTGAATGAACATTCTAGGCAAGTCTACTGATCATTGGAATAGCAACTATCACATGTCTGTGAAACACTATTTTGTGCCTGCTTTACTTCACTAATCTACTGTTAGAATCTAGGAATGTACTTCAGCTAGCTTCAACCATCCTAGAATGCTTTTTACATCTTAGAGCGAAAATGAGATTTCCTTAAAATTAAATTTTAAGAAATTCGGGAAACTAAATTTGGTGTTTCCTCAAATGTAGTATGCTAGTATCTTGGATCATGTTTTCTCTTACAGTAGAAGATTTCTTTTCTGGCTAAATTTCCTTTCTTGGGTTCTTCCCCTGCTTTACCTTTTTTAAAGGCAAGAGACCTGTGAAAGCTAAACCTTTTAGAGCTCAGAGTTGTTGAATGTACTTTCTCCCATCCAAGTAACTAACCAGGCCTGACCCTGCTTAGCTTCCAAGATCAGACGAGATCGGGTGTGTTCAGGGTGGTTGGCCATAGACGAACTTACTTTCTGTCCTTATAGTTGCCAAGAACTGCTGACAACTTAAAAGCTATCATATGAGTGAATACCAGTTGTCCGGTTTTTTGATTTTTGGACAAGTGTGAATCAGGATTTCCTGTAATTTTTCTTCCTCTTCTGGGGCTGTGTTGCCTCTATCTCTGAGCAGTTTTACACTTGGAAAGAAAAAGCAAGGTCACTGGATCTAAATTACTTTTACTTCTGTGCCAGATGAAACTTTCCTTCTGTTATGTGTTACAGTTTGGGTATCTTTTGGCATCTAGAGAGCTTACATTTGGAAAGGGGAGCATGGGGGTGTTTAGGAGAGGAGTTTGTTGTTTTAGCTTAATCCTCACTTTTTCTGTACTTCATTCAGGATAGACAGCCAGTCCCTGCTCTTTGGCTGACACATGGTCCTAGAATCCATATGATAAAGCAGAGCATCCTAAGAGAAACCAGTGTTCCTGTGGATTATAGAATCCAGCAGTATAGAATCCATTCCTGAATTCTCTGTTTTGAGGTGTAGCTGAATGGATTTTTAAAAAGGATCCATCAAAAGAAAGATTTATTTGAAGATTAGGCATACTACTTAAAGAACTGTAATTACTGCCTAAGTGAAGGCGGTAATTCTAACCATTGCCTTCAGATATGAGGAGTATCTGCTGTTCAGTCTGGATATTTTTTCTGGATCAGAGAATGAACAGCTGGGTTCCAGAAGATAAGAGAAGTATGAATTTCTGAGCAGAGGCATAACTTTGAATAAAAGGAACCTCTCTTTGAAAATTATAATTGGGTTTGGGGCAGTGTTGAGTGTGTTGCTTAGGAATGTGTTTGGCTGCAGATAACAGAAAACTTTACCATGTGGCTTAAACAGATGGAGGTCTTCCTCTGTAGGAAATCTTAATTGAAGTAGTTCAGAGCTGATGATCATGCTTAACTATATTAATATTGACTTTATACCATCTATAGAATGAGGTTCTCATCCTCAAGGTCACCAAAGAGCTATTATATTTTCAGTCATCACTGTGTTTTTTAATCTGTTGTCACATAACAAATTACCCCAAAGCATATCTTAAAGCAACAAACATTTATTATCTCATACAGTTTCTGAGTGTTGAGAATTGAGAGTGGTTTCTCTGGGAGGTTCTGGCTCAGGGTCTCTCATGAGGTTGCAGTCCAGATAACAGCTGGGACTATCATCCAGTTAAGGTTTGGCTGAGCTGGGGATCTGCTTCCAAGCAAACTCACATGACTTTTGGCTGGAGACTTCAATTCCTTACCACGTAGACCTCTCCATAGGGCTGCTCATGACTTGGCACTGGGCTGTGCTGTGTTGTGCTTAGTCGCTCAGACATGTCTGACTCTTTTCGATCCTATGGATTGTAGCTCGCCAGGCTCCTCTGTCCACGGGGATTCTCCAGGCAAGAATACTGGAGTGGGTTGCCATGCCCTCCTCCAGGGGATCTTCCCAACCCAGGAATTGAACCCAGGTCTCCCTCATTGCAGGCAGATTCCTTACGGTCTGAGCCACCAGGGATAGTGGAGTGGAAGCCTATCCCTTTTCCAGGGGATGTTCCCAACCCAGGAATTGAACTGGGGTCTCCTGCATTGCAGGTGGATTCTTTACCAACTGAAGTACCAGAGAAGCTCTGGTAGTGGGCTACCCCAAGGCAAATGATCCAAAAGGGAAGGGGAGCAGTCTTTTTATAACCTCAACTTGGAAGTGAGATATCATCACTTCTGCCTTATTCTGTTGGTCACACGCCCTGATACAGTATGGGAGGGAACTACACAAAGGTGTGAATAAATAGAAACAGGAATTACCGAAGCTGCCTATTACACATCACAAATATGTTCCTGTCAATAAAAAGTAAAGGAAAGAAGCAATGCTAACAGACATCTATTTGTGTCTCACTGGCCAGAAATGTGTAACAGGTCCTCTCAAGGGAGGCCGAGAAATCAAGTGTTTAGCTCTTGGAGCCTCTGTTGTAGAGACAGCTAGGGGAGAAGTGGGTGAGAAATGGAATTTGGGCTGGCCTAATGTCCATTGTCTGCCACTACTGGAGATTTAAAGACTATAACTACTTTTAATTGGTCTGTATTGCCCATTCTAAGATTTAACAGTTTCCCAGGAGGAGATTTAATCAATAAAAGTGTGAATAAGTGGCACCCGGAAAAAGTTTTTTGAACTTTTTAATTGGGGTATATTTGCCATGCTATGCTACTGCTGCTGCTAGGTCGCTTCAGTCGTGTCCGACTCTGTGCGACCCTGAAGACGGAAGCCCACCAGGCTCCCCTGTCCCTGGGATTCTTCAGGCAAGAACACTGGAGTGGGTTGCCATTGCCTTCTCCGTGACATGCTATAGTAGTTTCAAATATACAGTGTTATGATTCAGAATTTGCATATATTACAAAATGATCACCACAGTATATTTAGTTAACATTCATCACCATACAAAGTTATAGAATTAAAATTTTTTCTTTTTAATGTAGTGATTCCTTTAATTTTACAGAAATAAAGCTCTTAGTGGTGGCTTGCAACCAGAAATTATCAGCCATTTACTTAATTATGAATCATAATGAAGTTTATTATGAAGAAATTTTAGGTTATTTTCTCCTCTGTATTGTTTTTTATTTGTTTGAACAAAATGTTCTGACATTAAAAGTTCTGAAATTTGAAATTATTCCTGGTGTCTGTATTTTCAGACCTAAAAAGATAAATGTTTCCCTTCAACAAACATCCACTGAGGGCTTATTGTATAGCATATATAATTTGATTAGTAACATAAAATTTTTGGAAAATCTGAAGTAATCTCTGCCAGGCACTGTTTCACTGGGTGGTCTTTTCCTTTTTATTGGTTACTGAATTGGGGGAACCATTTTGTTGATTGGAATAACCATGTTTGTATTTCATATATTCTTTCAGTGATTAATACCAATTAAACACCTGAAAACCCCTACAACTTGAAAACATGAGAGTAGAATCTGAACTTAACCCAGGGACCCAAGGAGGACTGGAGAGGAAGGTGGAGGAAGCTGGATGCCAAGAAAATTAAAGGGAGGTTAGGAACAGAGTTATCCTACGCTGTTTTACCCAGAGACCTATTTTCTGTCTTCAGAAAATAGGCTGTAAAATATACTGTAAAAATCTAATGGATGAATCAAATCTTCATTGTAAAATTTATGGTAAAAGAATTTATTTCAATGAAAGTCATTTCAGGAAATTGAAAAAGTTGGGTAAAATGTAACTATCAGTTCAGTTGCTCAGTTGTGTCCAACTCTTTGCCATGGACTGTAGCACTCCAGGCTTCCCTGTCCATCACCAACTCCCGGACCTTGCTCAGACTTGTGTCCATCGAGTTGGTGATGCCTTCCAACCATCTCATCCAAATGTAACTATACTATATAGATAATTGTTCATAGACTTTAGTTGCTTTAGAAAGTATACTCTAGATGAAATTGATTATCATAATTAATAAAAGTTCAGAAGATAGAGTCAAAACATTCTGAACCTATGGGATCCAAAGGACTATGTAAATGAATATAGCAACTAATCTACATGTTTATGGCGATTACAAAAGATTTATTATCCAAGGGTCAAATTCATTGAAAGTAACATAGTTTCTATATGCTATACAATCTTGTTATATTAAGATTGTTGGCATATAAGGAGCTATAAATTTTAAAACTTATCTTGGAAATACCTTTTACATTAACTTTCCCTTTACCCTACTTCCCACAACCTGATGAATAGCCCAGGTTTTTCCAGCCTATTCTCAATGGTATGTTTCCATTTTCATAATTTGGATACCATCATTTCTTGACTCTATTAAGTCTGAAATCTGTGTCAACTTTTCCCTGCTTCTAGCTCAGACTCAGGGCCTCCATATGCCTCTGTATTAAATATCAGCTGACTGACCCTCATCTATTACAACCTAGACCAGAGCCATTTTCTAGTAGTATCTCTTTATAAAATTCTTTTCTTTAGTTGTACATCAGATGCAGAAGGAAAAAAAAACAAACCTCTTTTAGATTTGTCCATATTTTAGTTTATTTTTAAAGGTATTTAAAAGCCTACTTTTGTTCCTAAAGTATTTAGACTTATTGATACAGATATGATAGGTACCAGAAAATATTTTTAAAACTGAGCAGATCTTTGTCCTTCTGTTCCTTCCTTCATTAATCCAGCCTTTGTGAATTTTCCACCTTTAAGTTTTTAAGTTTCAAATAAAAGAAATAAAAATGTCTTGTGCCTTCTCATAGCATTTAGGATTAGAGCCAGTATTCTTAATGTGGCCCATGAGGGCTTTCACTGCCTGGGTCCTGCCTATTCTTCCATCAGGGGCTTATTAGTTGTTGCACATGGGCCCAGACTCACACAACATGTGGAATCTTCCCAGACCAGGGATCAAACCTGTGTCCCCTGCACTGGCAAGTGGGTTCCTATCCACTGCACCAGCAGGAAAGTCCCTGCCTATATAAAGTAAATCATTTGACTTCTCCCTGAGACTCAATTTCTTTATCTGTAAAATGGGGGAAAATAATTGACTCATAAGGTATTATGATTATTAAATGAGAAAATGAGAATAGCCATGCAATGTACTCAATTTAGGGCCTAACATTGAATAAAGTACTCAGTAAATGTAGATAAAAGTATTCCCAGCCCACCTTCAACTCCCAGTTCCTGATACATACACACATATTACCAAACAGTCTAGGCCAACTCTTTTGCTATTATGTAGAGACATGTTATATTCGTCTTATTCCTAACACTTAAAATTCACCACCACTGTGTTTTTAAATTCATTTGTTGATTGGTTAATTAACTAGTTTATAAGCTCAATGGGAGCAGTAACTCTAGTTTTGCTTACTGTATCCTTATATTACTGTTTTTGTTCAGTCACAGAGTCATGTCACACTCTTTGCAACCCCACAAACTGTAGCATACCAGACTTCCCAGTCCTTCACTTTCCCAGAGTGTGCTCAAACCCATATCCATTAAGTCAGTGATGCCATCCAACCATCTCATCCTCTATGGTTCCCTTCTCCTCCTGCCTTCTGTCTTTCTCAGCATCAGGGTCTTTTCCAATGATTCAAGCTCTTCACATCAGGCGGTCAAAGTATTGGAGCTTCCGCATTAGTCCTTCCAGTGAATATTCATGGTTAATTTCCTTTAGGATTGACTGGCTTCATCTCCTTGCCATCCAAGGGACTCTCAAGAATCTTCTCCAACACCACAGTTCAAAAGCATCAATTCTTTGGTGACCAGCCTTTCTTTATGGTCCAACTCTCATATCCATACATGACTACGGGAAAAACCATAGCTTTAACTAGATGGTCCTTTGTTGGCAAAATAATGTCTCTGCTTTTTAATATGCTATCTGGGTTTGTCATAGCCTTTCTTCCAAGGAGCAAGCATCTTTTCATTTCATGGCTGCAGTTACCATCTGCAATGATTTTGGAGCCCAAGAAAATAAAGTCTGTCCCTGTTTCCATTTTTTCCCCGTCTATTTGCCACGAAGCGATGGGACCAGATGCCATGAGCCTAATTTTTGAATGTTGATTGTTAAGACAGCTCTTTCACTCTCTCCTCTTTCACTTTGATCAGAGCCTTCTTTAGTTCCTCTTTGCTTTCTGTCATTAATATGGTATCATATGCATATCTGAGGTTGTTGATATTTCTCCCAGCAATCTTGATTCCAGCTTGTGCTTCATCCAGCCAGGCACTTTGCATGATGTACTCTGCATAAAAGTTAAATAAGCAAGTGACAATATACAGCCTTGACGTACTCCTTTCCTAATTTGGAACCAGTTTGTTTTTTCATATCCAGTTCTAACTGTTGCTTCTTGACCTGCTATACAGGTTTCTCAGGAGGCGGGTAAGGTGATCTGGTACTCCCATCTCTTTGAGAATTTTCCACAGTTTGTTTTGAACCACACAGTCAAAGGCTTTAGTGTAGTCAATAAAGCAGAAGTTGATGTTTTTCTGGAATTCTCTTGCTTTTTCTGTGATCCAACAGATGTTGGCAATTTGATCTCTGGTTCCTCTGTCTTTTCTGAATCCAGCTTGTTCATGAAGAATTTCTTGGTTCACATACTGTTGAAGCCTAGCTTGAAGGATTTTGAGCATTACTTTGCTAGCATGTGAAATGAGTGAGAATGTTCTTTGGCATTGCTCTTCTTTGGTATTGGAATGAAGAAAACTGACCTTTTCCAGTCCTGTGGCCACTGCTGAGTTTTCCAAATTTGCTGGCATACTGAGTGCAGACTTTAACAGCATCATCTTTTAGGATTTGAAATAGCTCAGCTGGAATTCCATCACTTCCACTAGCTTTGTTTGTAGTGATGCTTTCTAAGGCCCACTTGACTGCACACTGCAGGTTGTCTGGCTCTAGGTGAGTGGCACCCCACTCCCAGTACTCTTGCCTGGAAAATCCCATGGACAGAGGAGCCTGGTGGGCTGCAGTCCATGGGGTCGCTAAGAGTCGGGCACGACTGAGCGACTTCACTTTCACTTTTCACTTTCATGCATTGGAGAAGGAAATGGCAACACACTGCAGTGTTCTTGCCTGGAGAATCCCAGGGACGGGGGAGCCTAGCGGGCTGCCGTCTATGGGGTCGCACAGAGTCAGACACGACTGAAGCGACTCAGCAGCAGCAGCAGCAGGTGAGTGATATCACCATCTTGGTTATCTGGGTCATTAAGCCCTTTTTTGTACAGTTTCCGTGTATTCTTGCCACCTCGTTTAGGTTCATACTGTTTCTGTCCTGTGTTACGCCCATCTTTGCATGAAATGTTCCCTTGGTATCTCTAGTTTTCTTGAAGAGATGTCTAGTCTTTCCCATTCTATTGTTTTCCTCTATTTCTTTGCATTGTTACTTAAAAAGGCTTTCTTATCTATCCTTGCTGTTCTTTGGAACTCTGCATTCAGATAGGTATATCTTTCCTTTTCTCCTTTGCCTTTCACTTCTCTCTTCTCAGCTATTTGTAAGGCCTCCTCAGACAACCATTTGGCCTTTTTGCATTTCTTTTTCTTGGGGATGGTTGTGATCACCACCTCCTATACAATGTTACAAACCTCCGTGCATAGTTCTTCAGGCACTCTATCAGATCTAATCCGTTGAGTCTGTTTGTCACTTGCACTGTATAATCATAAGGGATTTGATTTAGGTCATACCTGAATGGTCTAGTGGTTTTCCTTACATTCTTCAATTTAAGTCTGAATTTTGCAGTAAGGAGCTCATGATCTGAGCCAGTCAGCTCCCAGTCTTGTTTTTGCAGACTGTATAGAGCTTCTCCATCTTTAGCTACAAAGAATATAATCAATCAGATTAAGCCAGTAATAAATATTTGTTGAGTGGATGAACAGATGAAAGAACGAGAGATATATCGTGTCTCCTCTCAAAACAGCATGCTACTGCTGCTGCTGCTAAGTCGCTTCAGTCATGTCCGACTCTGTGCGACCCCATAGACAGCAGCCCACCAGGCTCCCCCGTCCCTGGGATTCTCCAGGCAAGAACACTGGAGTGGGCTGCCATTTCCTTCTCCAATGCATGAAAGTGAAAAGTGAAAGCGAATTTGCTTAGTCGTGTCTGACTCCTAGCAACCCCATGGACTGCAGCCCACCAGGTTCCTCTGTCCATGGGATTTTCCAGGCAAGAGTATTGGAGTGGGGTGCCATTGCCTTCTCCCAAAACAGCATACTAGATGGTAATTTTTCCTGTAGGATAATCTTGCTTTTAAGCCCATAAATCACAAAAGTCAACACCAATGACTAGAGAATAAACTAGTACCAGTACCTTACATAAAACTTACTTGTCACTAAAAAATGTATTCTGTTCTTTTTGAATATAATATTTTAAAAATATTAAAGAAGACCCTTGTTTTCATCATTAGAAAAGGCTTACAAAAATGTAAATGTACAATGAAGGCTAGATCAGTTCAGTTCAGTTGTTCAGTTGTGTCTGACTTTCTGCAACTCCATGGACTGCAGCATGCCAGGCCTCCCTGTCCATCACCAACTCCCAGACTCATGTCCATTGAGTTGGTGATGCCATCCAACCATCTCATCCTCTGTTGTCCCCTTCTCCTCCCATCTTCAATCTTTCCCAGCATCAGGGTCTTTTCAAATGAGTCAGTTCTTCACATCAGGTAGCCAAAGTATTGGAGTTTCAGCTTCAGCATCAGTCCTTCCAATAATATTCAGGACTGATTTCCTTTAGGATGGACTGGTTGGATCTCTTTGCAGTCCAAGGGACTCTCAAGAGTCTTCTCCAACACCACAGTTCAAAAGCATTAACTCTTCGGCACTCAGCTTTCTTTATAGTCCAACTCTCACATCAATACATGACTACTGGAAAAATCATAGCTTTGACTAATCAGACATTTGTTGGTTAAATAATGTCTCTGCTTTTTAATATGCTGTCTAGGTTGGTCATAACTTTTCTTCCAGGGAGTAAGTGTCTTTTAATTTCATGGCTGCAGTTACCATCTGCGGTGATTTTGGAGCCCCCCAAAATAAAGTTTGTCACTGTTTCCACTGTTTCCTCATCTATTTGCCATGAAGTGATGGGACCAGATGCCATGATCTTAGTTTTCTGAATGTTGAGTTTTAAGCCAACTTTTTGACTCTCCTCTTTGACTTTTATCAATCAAGAGGCTCTTTAGTTCTTCACTTTCTGCCATAAGGGTGGTGTCATCTACATATCTAGGTTATTGATATTTCTCTCATCAATCTTGATTCCAGCTTGTGCTTCATCCAGCCCAGGGTTTCTCATGATGTACTCTGCATGTAAGTTAAATAAGCAGGGTAACAATATTACAGCCTTGACGTACTCCTTTTCCTATTGGGAACCAGTCTGTTGTTCCATGTTCAGTTCTAACTGTTGCTTCCTGACCTGCATGTAGATTTCTCAAGAGGAAGACTAGATAGATTAGTTTAAATAATGTTTGATCTCAACTCTAAAAATATGCATAGGAAAAAGAGCTGAGAGTAAATATATCAGTATGTTAGCAGCAGCTTTGTTTGAGTGGTAAAATTGTGATCAACATGCAGGTAACTTTCTATACTTTCTTATAGCAAAAATATTAGTTTTACATTAACAAGAGTTATCTTTAAAGCTTCTTAAATATTTCTGAAATGTGTAGAGGATTACTTTTCATTCAGTTGTTTATTCAACAAGTATTTATTGAGTTAGGTGCAAAGCACCAAGCACTGTTCTAAGCCAAGTGGATGAGCTTATAATAGAATAAGCAAAAATCTTTGTGGAATTTCCATTCTGATACATCGCAGCTATCTGTGTGGCTTTGGTTTGAAACTTATTTTTCCCGTCTTTCCTAAAAACTTCTGATATCACATTAGTGATTTATCATTTTCATCCTGTATTCAGGTACAGAAAAAAAAAAAGAAAACCATAACTGCAATTTCTAAACTTTTTGCAATTCTTCAACCCTTGTAATGTTTTTCATACTTTGGAATGCTATCTTTGACATAATAATAGTCCTGTGTAAAGTTGATAAGAAGGACCCAATTTAAACATTCCTTAAAAGGTTACCTTTTCTCTTTCAAAGAATCCATTCAGTTATTAGCACACACTGTTGCAGTTTATCTGACTTCTTTAATGTTAAAAATAGTCAGCTGATTTGTTATATCATCACTAAAGTAGCACTGAAGTAGCCCCATTATAGTCTGACTCAGTTCAAGTGTTCAGTAAATAAAAAACTATTAAATCTAATTTTCTTTGAAACTTCTTGAAACCCTGCTACTACGTAAAACCAACTTTAAAGCTACTGATACAAAAGAATTTTAAACTGTTAAACTAATCTCTGAAATGAATTCCTCTTTTTTAACAGGAACTAGTTTGTAAATCAGCTATTTAGGACTCACCTTATATTTCTGTGTATATGAGGTATTAATACTTGGTGATTAGTTTCAAGGATCAGCTCACACAAAGTGTTCAGCCCATTCTTACTTGAAAAGTTATGATAATTGAACAATTTTTACCATAGCAAACTACCGCTTCCATTATTCCTATGGAAATGGATGTTTTGAGGAGCACATCTCCCCTACCCAGGCAATAGAAGCTGTCCTTTTGCTTCTTCCGTTTCCTTTCTAGACTGGGATACAGAGACATGAAAGAGGGTTTGGAAAAGAAGGGAGTCCAGTGGTGAGTGATTATTTGTTGACATTAGTATTTGGTTAATTCCACATGCTTACTAAAAGAAGATAGCTCTCTTGGAAAGTTGCTTTTCCGGTGGTCAAACTGGAAGACAGAGCATTTACCCTTAGGCCTAGAAACCTTGGTTAAGGGTTGTGTATGTCTGCTGTTGGTGATTTGGGAGATGGGAGGGAACTACTACTGTTGCAGGAAGGGGGACCCCTTCCAGGGCCCGAGGGCAGGCAGGCTTTTGTCCAATGCTCAGAAATGAATTGTCTGAGGAGACACGTGCTGACAAAGCAAGAGACTTTATTGGAAAGGGGTGCCTAGGCAGAGAGCAGGAGGGTAAGGGAACCCAGAAGGACTGCTCTGCCATGTGGCTTGCAGTCTTGGGTTTTATGGTGATGGGGTTAGTTTCCAGGTTGCCTCTGGCCAATCATTCTGACTCAGGGCCCCTCCTTGTGGTGCATGCATTGCTTAGCCAAGATGAATGACAGCAAGACGGATTCTGGGAAGTGGTAGAACACATGGCATCTCCTTTTGACCTTTCTCAAACTCTTCTGGTTGGGGGTGGCTTATTAGTTCCTTGTTCCTTATCTCCTGTCATAAAATAGCTCATGCAAATAGTTACTATTCGTGCCTGGCCAGGGTAGGCAGTTTCGGTCAGTGTTTCACCTAACTCTACTGCTTGCCCACTTGCATAGGCAAAGAATTTGAAAATTGGAAACTGCTTTGGTATTTGTGTGCCTCCCTTAGGAAGTGAATCTCATCAATCTTTTAGATCATTGCAACCAACTTGATTCCTCTTGCAGTTTAAACTCTGCTTTTTAATATTTAAAGGCTTGCCATACTGTCTCTATTCTTTAGCAAGATGGTAAATCTATGACTATAATTGAAATGATTTTTTTTTTAATCCATTTGTCTTTTCTAGGCTGGGGATGTATTCACTGCTACCTAAGGTACTGTTGCAGACAGACACCACCTCAGCTAATAGCACAGTTGATCAGTCTTTGGGCAGACCAGTTATTACTCTTATTTGGACACATTTAGATTTGAAGTTTCTCCTTTCCACTGGCTGTCTCTAACATGTGATTAGAAAAAGATTGTGACATGCCACAAAACCTGTTGAAAATTGAAAAAGTAGTTAAGTCAGATGCCTGATAACCAATTTCACTTTGTCACTGAACTGGCCAATATTTTTACTTCACATATAGAGAGGCTTAATGGGGATGCAGACATGGAGAGCAGACTTGTGGACACAGCATGGGAAGGAGACGGTGGGGCAAATCGAGAGAGTAGCATGGAAACATGTACATTGCCATATGTAAAATAGATCAGATCAGATCAGTCGCTCAATTGTGTCCAGTTCTTTTCGACCCCATGAATCACAGCACGCCAGGCCTCCCTGTCCATCACCAACTCCCGGAGTTCACTGAGACTCACGTCCATCGAGTCAGTGATGCCATCCAGCCATCTCATCCTCTGTCGTCCCCTTCTCCTCCTGCCCCCAATCCCTCCCTGCATCAGAGTCTTTTCCAATGAGTCAACTCTTCACATGAGGTGGCCAAAGTACTGGAGTTTCAGCTTTAGCATCATTCCTTCCAAAGAACACCCAGGGCTGATCTCCTTCAGAATGGACTGGTTGGATCTCCTTGCAGTCCAGGGGACTCTCAAGAGTCTTCTCCAACACCACAGTTCAAAAGCATCAATTCTTCGGCGCTCAGCCTTCTTCACAGTCCAACTCTCACATCCATACGTGACCACAGGAAAAACCATAGCCTTGACTAGACGAACCTTTGTTGGCAAAGTACTGTCTCTGCTTTTGAATATGCTATCTAGGTTGGTCATAACTTTCCTTCCAAGGAGTAAGCGTCTTTTAATTTCATGGCTTCAGTCACCATCTGTAGTGATTTTGGAGCCCAAAAAAATAAAGTCTGACACTGTTTCCACTGTTTCCCCATCTATTTCCCATGAAGTGATGGGACCAGATGCCATGATCTTCATTTTCTGAATGTTGAGCATAGCCAGTGGGAATTTTCTGTGACACAGAGAGCTCAACCCAGTGTTCTGTGACAACCTAGAGGGGTGGCAGAGGGTGGGAGATGTAAGGGAGGTTTAAGGAGGAGGGGCCATATGTACACCTGTGGCAGATTCATATTGATGTGTGGCAGAGATCAGCACAGTATTGTAAAGCAATTATCCTCCAATAAAACTTTTTTAAAAATCAGTTTTTCCTATACTTACCTTTCTTGCTGTTGTTGTATTTTACAACACTGTTTTATTTATGAATCATCATTTCAAATTTTCATTTAAAGCTGTTGCCTAGGTTTCAAACCAAAGTCAGGCATGTAGTTTTATTTATATATGTACGCTTCTCTGGATATTTATGTTTTTTTAAAAAAATTTATATTGGAATATAGTTGATTAATAGTATTGTTAGTTTCAGGTGTATAGAGAGTGATTCAGTTATATGTATATATGTATCTATTTTTTTCAAATCCTTTTCCATTTAGGTTATTATAGAATATTGTTCCTGGTGCTATACAGTATGTCCTTGTTGTCTATTTTAAATATAGTAGCGTGTACAAGTTACTCTCAACTTCTCAATCTACCCCTCACCCCTTATCCTTCCCCCTAGTAACAACCATAAGTTTATTCTCTATGAGTCTGTTTCTGTTTTATAAATAAGTCCATTGGTATTGTTTTCTTTTTTAGATTTCACATATAAGCAATATCATATGGTATTTGTCTTTCTTCACTTAGTGTGATAATCTCCAGGTTCATCCACGTTGCTTCAAATGGTGTTATTTCATTCTTTTTAATGGCTGAGTAATATTCCATTGTGTGTGTGTGTGTGTGTGTGTGTGTGTGTGTGTGTGTGCGTGTATATATATATGTATATATATATTATAAACCATATCTCCATTCATTTGTCAGTGGACATTTAGGTTGCTTCTATGTCTTGTCTATTGTAAACAGTGTTGAAATCAACACTGGGGGGCATGAATCCCTTTGAAATATGTTTTTCTCTGGATATATGCCCAGGAGTGGGATTGCTGGATCATGTGGGAGCTCTATTTTTAGTTTCTTAAGAAACTTCCATACTGTTCTTCAAAGTGACTACCTACTTACATTCCCCCCAACACTGTAGAAGGGTTTCCTTTTCTCTGCACCCTGATGATGGCCATTCTGACCGGTATGAGGTGATACCTCATTGTAGTTTTGATTTGCATTTCTCAAATAGTTAGCAATATTGAGCATCTTTTCATGTTCCTCTTGACCATCTGTATGTCTTCTTTGGAGAAATGTCTATTTAGGTCTTCTTCCCTTTATTTTTTGCTACTGAGTCACATGAACTGTTTGTAAATTTTGGCAGTTAATCATTTGTCAGTTGCATCATTTGCAAATATTTTCTCCCATTCTGTGGGTTGTCTTTTCATTTTGTTTATGATTTCCTTTGTTGTACAAAAACCCTTAAGATTAATTTAGTCTTATTTATTTTAGTCTTTATTTCCATTACCCTAGGAGATGGATTGAAAAGGATATTGCTGCAATTTTATGTCAAAGAATGTGCTGCTTATGTTTTCCTAGTTTTATAGTGTCCAGTCTTATATTTAGGTCTTTAATCCATTTTGAGTGGTTTTTTTTTTTTTTTGTATGATGTTAAAGAATGTTCCAATTTCATTATTTTACAGGTAACTATCCAGTTCTCTCAGCACCATTATTGAAGAGAGTGTTCCCTCCATTGTGTGGTCTTGCCTCCTTTGTCATAGATTAATTGACATAGGTGTGTGGGTTTATTTCTGGGCTTTCTATCCTGTCCCATCATTAATGTGGCTGTTTTTGAGACAATACCATATTGTATTGATGATTGTAGCTTTGTAGCATAGTCTGATGGAAAAGGCAATGGCACCCCACTCCAGTACTCTTGCCTGGAAAATCCCATGGACAGACCAGCCTGGTAGGCTGCAGTCCATGGGGTCGCTAAGAGTTGGACATGACTGAGCGACTTCACTTTCACCTTTCACTTTCATACATTGGAGAAGGAAATGGCAACCCACTCCAGTGTTCTTGCCTGGAGAATCCCAGGGACGGGGGAGCCTGGTGGGCTGCCATCTATGGGGTCGCACAGAGTCAGACACAACTGAAGTGACGCAGCAGCAGTAGCAGCATAGTCTGAAGTTGGGGAGCCTGATTCCTCTAGCTCCATTTTTCTTTCTCAAGATTACTTTAGCCATTCAGGATTTTTGTGTCTCCATATACATTTTAAGATTGTTTGTTTTAGTTCTGTGAAAAATGCCACTGATAATTTGATAGGCATTGCGTCTAATCTGTAGATTGCCTTGGGTAGTATTGTTGTTTTGACAATATTGATTCTTCCATTCCAAGAATATGGCATATCTTTCCATCTGTTTGTATCATCTTCGATTTCTTTCATTAGCATCTTATAGTTTTCAGAGTAACACTCTTTTTTTCCCCTAGGTAGGTTTATTCCTAGGTATTTTATTATTTTTGATGTGATGGTACATGGGGTTGTCTCTTTAATTTCTATTTCTGATCTTTAGTTTTTAGTATATAGAAATGTAACAGATTTCTAGATATTAATTTTGTATCCTGCAACTTTATCAGATTCATTTATGAGCTCTAATAGTTTTCTGGTACATATTTAGGATTTTCTATGTATAGTATTATATCATTTGCAAAACAATGACAGTTTTACATCTTCTTTTCCAACTTAGATTATGTTTCTTTTTCTTCTCTGATTGCCATGGTTAGGACTTCCAAAGGTATACTGAATAAAAGTGGTGAAAGTGGACATCCTTGTCTTGTTCCTGACTTTAAGGAAATGCTTTCAGCTTTCGATCATTGAGTTTGATATTAGCTATAGGTTTGTCGTATATAATCACTACAGTATTCTGGCCTGGAGAATTCCATGGACTAGTCCATGGGATCACAAAGAGTTGGACATGACTAAGTGACTTTCACTTTCACATTCACTTTGTCATGTATGGACTTTATTATGTTGAAGTATGTTCCCTCTATACCCACTTTCTAGAGAGTTTTTATCATAAATGTGTGTTGAATTTTGTTGAAAGCTTTTTTTGCATCTAATGAGGTAATAATATGGTTTGTATTCTTAATATGGTTGAGTGCTGTGTCACACTGATTGATTTATAGATACTGAAAAATCCTTGCATTCCCAGAATAAAATCCCACTTGATCATGGTGTATGATCCTTTTAATGTATTGTTGGATTCAGATTGCTAGTATTTTGTTGATGATTTTTATGTCTGTGTTCATCAGTGAAATTGGCCTGTAATTTTCCTTTATTATGGTAACTTTATCTGATTTTGGCATCAGGGTTGTGGTGGCCTCATAGAATGAGTTTTGGAGTATTACTTCCTATGCAATTTTTTGGAATGGTTTCCAAAGGATAGGTTGGTTGACTCTTCTTTAAATGTTTTATAGAATTTGCTATGAAGCCATCTGGTCCTGGACTTTTGTTGGGAGTTTTTAAATCACAGTATCAATTACATTACTTCTGATTGTTCTGTTCATATTTTCTATTTCTTCATAGTTCTCAGAAAATTATATATTTCTAACTGCCCATGAATCCTAGGTCTCTTTGCCCTCGCTGCCAGAGAGGATATCATTGGGCGAGGGACTGTAGGTCAAGATCTCATAAAAATGGAACCTTTTTAGGCCCCGACCAGCACTCGGGAAACGGGTTGAGGGGCTGAAGCTGCCCCATCTAACGATTTGTCTATTTCTTCCAGGTTGCCCATTTTACTGGCATGTAGTTGCTTGTAATAGTCTTTTATTATCCTCTGCATTTCTATGGTGTCTGTTGTAACTTCTTTTTTTATTACTAATTTTATTGATTTGAGCCTATGGTCTTTTTCTCTTGATGAGTCTGTCTAAAGGTTTATGAATTTTTAAAATCTTTTTAAATAACCAGCTTTTAGTTTCATTGATCTTTTCTGTTGGTTTTGTTTGTTTCTATTTCATTTATTTCTGCTCTGATCTTTATTATTTCTTTCCTCCTACAAACTTTGGATTTTGCTTATTCTTTTTTCTAAAACTGCTTTAGGTGTGAGGTTAGGTTGTTTATTTGTGGTTTTTATTGTTTCCTAAGGTAAGATTTTATTATTATAAACTTCCCAATTAGAACTGCTTTTGCTGTGTCCCAAATGTTTTGGATCATTGTGCTTGTGTTTCATTTGTCTCTAGGTATTTTTGATTTCCTCTTTGATTTCTTCAGTGATCCATTGGTTGTTTACTAGCATATTGTTTAGCCTCCACATGTTTGTGTTTTTTTACAGTGTTTTTCTTGTAGTTGATTTCTAATCTCATGGTGTTATGGTCAGAAAAGATGCTTGATAAGATTTCTGTTTTCTTTAATGACTGGGCCTTGCTTTGTGGCCCAGTATGTGATCTGTTTAAAAGAATGGACATGTGCGCTTTAAAAGAAAAGCATGTGCATTTGCTGCTCTATTAAGTTAAGTCTATCTTGTATAATGTGTCATTTAAAGCCTGTGTTAACTGATGTTCTTTCTGGATGATCTGTCCATTGATGTAAGGGGGGTGTTAAAGTCCCCCAGTATTATTATGCTACTGTCAATTTCTCCTTTTATGGCTCTTAGTATTTGCCTTCTATATTGAGGTGTTCATATGTTGGGTGCATATATATTTACAACTTACAATTCTCATCTCTTCTTGGATTGATCCCTTGATCATTGTGTAGTGTCCTTCTTTGTCTCTTGAAACAGTCTTTATTTTAAAGTCTATTTTGTCTGACGTAAGTATTGCTACCCCAGCTTTCTTTTAATTTCCATTTGCATGGAATATCTTTTTCCATTCCCTCATTTTCAGTGTGTATGTGTCCCTAGATCTGAAGTGGATCCCTTGTAGATAGCATATATATAAGTATTGTTTTTGTATCTATTCAGCCAGTCTCTGTCTTTTGGTTGGAGCATCTAATCCATTTACATTTAAGGTAATTATTGATATATGTGTTCTTATTGCCATTCTGTTAATTATTTTGGATTTGCTCCTGTAGGTCCTTTTTCTTCCTCTTTTGTTCTCTTCTCTTGGGATTTGAAAACTAACTTTAGTGTTGTGTGTGATTTCCTCTGTGTGTGTGTGTGTGTGTGTGTGTGTGTGTATCTGGTTCCTGCCCACTGATGCCTGCCCACTGGTAAGTTGACTTGGATCTTATCCCTCTGCTGGGCAGGACAGTGCTCAGGAAGACTTTAAGCAGCCTGTCTGCTGTTGCGTATAGCTGTATTTCTGCCCAGTTGGTGGTTTGGCCTGAGGCATCCCAGCACAGGAGCCTGCAGGCTGTTGGGTGAGGCTAGGTCCTAGGGAGAAAAATGGCACCTTCAGGAAGGCTTATGCCAATGAATATTCTCCAGAACTGCCCCTGCCAGTCTCTTTGTCTCTGCAGTCAGCCACAGCTGCCCCCTGCCTCTGCAGGAAACCCTCCAACACTGGCAGATAGGTCTGGCCCAGTCTCTTATGTTGTTCGGTTACTAAGTCATGTACAACTCCTTGTGACCCCATGGACTGCAGCATGCCAGGCTTCCCTGTCCTTCACCATCTCCTGGAGTTTGCTCAAATTCATGTCCATTGAGTCAGGGATACCATCCAACCATCTATCTCATCCTCTGTGGCCCCTTCTCCTCCTGCCCTCAGTTTTTCCCAACATCAGGATCTTTTCTTATGAGGTCACTGCTTTTTCCCCTGGGTCCTAGTGTGCATGAGACCTTGTGTGCATCCTCCAAAAGTAGAGTTTCTGTTCCCCCCATCCTGTGGAATTCTTGTGATCAAACCTTGCTTTCACTCCTGTGGGAGAACTTCTATGGTATAATTATTTTCCAGTTTACATGTTGCTCACCCAGTGCATATTGGATTTGATTTTATCATGATGGCACAGCTCCTACAGTTACATTGTGGTTTCCTCTTTGTCTTTGGATATAAGGCATCTTTTTTGATAGGTTCCAACATTTTTTTGTCAATGGTTATTCAGCAGTTGTAATTTTGGTGTTTTCATAAGGCATGAGTTCATGTCCTTCTACTCTGCCATCCTGAGACTTTCTCCCCTTTATGCTTGATTAGATATTAATTACTATGATGGAGTTTTCTTCTTGAAAAAATAATTTAAAAGTTCTTATGTAAATTAACTTCCTTTCAGTTCTATATTTTAAAAATATTTGTTAATATATATAATTGACTTCAAACACTATATATTAAATACTAGTGTATAGCATGTTAATATAAATAATAAATATCCATTCTTCTCTGTTTCCTGCTCTGATGTGCCAAGATGTTTTCCAAGTTTTACAGAAGTTTTGGCTATCATTCACTTATTCATTCAACCATTCATACATTCTACAGATGTTTGTTGAAAGGCAACTCTGAGAAGTATGCCAAGTAAAAGGAAGGGAAATACTATGTCCTAGCTCCTGTCCTCAAGAGACTAGCTATTTAGTGGAGGAGATAAAATAGTAAACAGTTAAAATGTTTAAAGTACTCACCCCCTCACTTTTTATAGTTCTCAGCTTCACAAATTGGAATATTATTGCAGCCTAGGATATGTGGCTGTATGTCTGTGGAGTAAATATATGACAAGTTATAACTTGAATCTATTGCCTTGCCTTTATTACATGTAAATTTTGAGTTATGTGACCAGTGATGTTGGTTTTATTTTGTGTTTATAGGGTTTTCTATTAATAATTAATGCACCTCTTATAGAATGCTTCTATTTGTATGTCAACAAATGCAAATTTTTCTCTTGTTTAGCCTACAACCCTTTTGGTACACTTAGCAGTTGATTTCCGTTGATGGTTCTCTTTCTTAGTGTTTTAAGTTGGAATCTAGTTTGCCTCATGAACATTTAAATTATTATTTTAAGTTTCTCCCAGATGAAGTACTCTCATCTAACATATGCTTGGAATTGTGCCACTTCCAGTCATATGCCAGCTATACCATCCTCTCCAGTATGATATTTCTGTTGCACCTTGTACTGAAATCTGCATATCTTCTTTCCCACCTAGAATAAATGCAATGTATCTCCCTGGAATTTAAAGTGGGATGGCATTTACAGGGGGAACGAGAGATAGGTAATTTAATTGTTAAGTAATTTTAAACATTATTTTAGGTTAAAAATAAGAATGGCTATATTAGGGACTAAGATACAAAGTTTGACATAAGTAATTATCCTGCTTTGGGCCAACTCCTCCTGTGTTGGTCACTGCTTTATCCCCTGTGGAAAGAGTTCTCGCCTCTAAAAGATTAGAAATGCCTCTGTGGAAAATTTTGAGAGGCTCTTCCTATCTGATGTTATAAACTTGTTGGTGTTAAAAGGAAAGGATAGAGAAGGTAGCTGCCTTTTCAAAGCCTTATTTCTTTGATAGTTGCTACATTTTAACAGCTGTCCTATAGAAGCAGTTCCACTGCTTTGTTGACTAAATCCAGTGGAGCAGTACTGATGGTGCAGATCTCAAGCTGAATAGGCAAGGTAAGCAGAGGAATGTCTATGGTAAACTCCTGCACTACCTATGAGCAGGGCCAGTTAGGGGCAGCTAAAGGTTTATTTAAAACAAAAGATGTGGGGAGGCTGTTTATAATGGACATTCTTCTTATCATGGTCTCAGTGAATTTTGAGAACAAAAGTATTCCATCAGATTTTTTAAAGCCTTGTAACTATAACATTTTTTACTTATGTTCCACACTGGATGAATTATTGAATGTTGAGGCACTGGTTTTTCTTTTAGAGCAAAGGATGGGATACACTTTCTTCAGTCCATACAGATTCAAAATCAAATTCTCATTTTAATTAGGATTTTTCTACATCATGCCTCACATGAGTTTATTTAAGAAACATTATTGAGTATTTACTCTGTGTACTGGGAAACAAATAAGGCAAAGGCTTCACTCTCAGGGAACTCACAGACAGGTGGGAGAAGTGGACAGGTAAAAAGCAGTTGCAATACATAGTGGCAAGTGGTCTGAAGGAAGGTAATCATCCAGGAAAATGACTAAGAGGGGCAAGACCTCCAGTGGTGCTGTGGTGTGAACATGTGCTCGACCCCAGAAGTATATGGGTAGTAGAGGAGGCTTTGGATGATTGAAAATGAGGGGACTCAGATGAAGAGTGGTCAGAGGAAGGCCCTATGGAAGAGTATAGCCTCAACTAAAGCCTGACTGAGGAGTACCTGGTTGAAGAGGTAGGAGATAGGGTGCTCTCATCAGAGAGATTAGCATGTGCAAAAGCACAGAGTCATGAGAGTTAGCATGATTCAGAAGGCAACTGTATTCGATGGGAGGAATCTGAATCTCATTCTAAAAGTTAAGGGGGAACCTATGAAGGACTGTAACATCATCAGACTTGCAATTTAGAAAGACTTTTCCAGGATGGAGAATAGGCTAGAAGGTGGCACAAACAATGAGACAGAAGGCTGTTGCTGTAACAAAAGAGAGACTGGAGGTAGAAGAAGGCAGCCATGGAGTGGTGAGAAGAGGAAACCCCTGAAACAGCTGACAGATATTAATTGGGAAATGTGGGCAGGCCAATCTGCAAACAGTAGCTGAAATTGGGAGGAATTTTGTTTATTCCCAAAGTAGATGAGTGCAAGAGATTCACTGTAAGAAGAACTGAAGAGGCTGGAACAGCTTTTATGAACTCTTAAAACCAACTTTTCCATGACTTTTTTCTAAAACAGAGTCCCCTATTGAAAAATAGTTGCTAGGAGTGGGATAACAATTAAGCAGAATAGGGACAACAGAGATGAAAGGAAAAGAAAGTCTATGAGAGAGGAGAATGGAGCCCCCAAAATTGCAGAATGCAAGTTGTCACACTACTCAGAAACAACAGAAAATTCCATATAGTTAGAAAATCAGTTCTGAGCCTGTCTCATTCAAGCTTATTTCACATAAAAATGAGCAACATACCAAATTATAAATGAGAATAAGGAGTTGAATATTATCTACAATGAAAGCATACTTGAAAGATTAGTCAAATACTGTAACCTGCTATTTAAAACAAAAGACATAAGGAAAACAATAAATGAAAGAACAACAAAAACCAGAATTAGAAAAACTCATAAGTGAGGTAATATAACGCTGCAAAAAAAAAAAAAAGAATCATTTGAAGTAACGCATTAAACTGGAAAGAACATAAATCCAAATAAATAATACCATAAGAAAAATAGGTGAAAAATAAGCTTTAAAAATATTAAAGAGATGAAAAAAATTTTTAAGGATTTTTGAAAAGTGACAGATATGAAGAGTAGACAGAAGAGCCTACATAGATAACAGCCACTAGAAAAAAATCAGAAGAAGGGGAAAAAAATGAGTACTAAACAGTACAATTCAAGAAACTATTCTTGAAATTAAAAAGAAAGAAGCTACATATTGAAAGAATATATTGCATGCCTAACAATATTAACCCAGAATGACCATTACCAAGACATAGTCATACTAACTTATAAGGGAAAAGTTACATTATCATCATACTTTTCAATAGCAATATCAAAAGAAAATAGAGCAGCATATTTAATATATTCTAGGAAAGAAAATGTGAGCCAAGGATTTTCTAACTTTCAAGCATAAACAACAAACATTTTCAGTATTTCAGAGCTGGAACTTCCCTGGTGGTCTAGTGGTTGAGAATCCACTTTGCAGTGCAAGGGGACGAGGATTTGATCCCTGGTTGGGGATCTAACATCCCACGTGCTGTAGGACAACTAAGCCTGCGTACCGCAACTACTGAGTCCACATGATGCAAGGAAAGATCTTGCATGATGCAGTGAAGATCTCACATGCTGCAGCTAAGACCTGTCACAGCCAAATAAATAAATATGTAAGGGGAAAAAAGCTCAGAGAATCTATTTCCTGTGGTCACTTCCTATAGAATCTACCTAAGAATGAGCTTCAGATGATTAAAATGACCAGAGAGACATCAGCGAGATGTGCCTATTGCTACTAGGGTGTCATTCATTGGTTTTAGGCCCTCTTGGCAGACAGAGCAAGGAAATGTATATGTGTGCACACACCTGTATATGTGTGTGTTAGTCACTCAGTCCTGTCCGACTCTTTGTGACCTCCTAGACTGTAGCCCACGAGGCTCCTCTGTCCTTTGATTTCTCCAGGCAAGGATACTAGAGTGGGTAGCCATTCCCTTCTTCAGGGGATCTTCTGACCCAGGGATAGAACCCAGGTCTCCTGCACTGCAGACAGATTCTTTACTGTCTGAGCCACCAGGAAAGCCCTATCTATATACATCTATAAATACTTCTGTATATAACCATCTGTATCTGTATTAAGCTAAACATGAGTTTGTAGTGATATTTCTAACTCTAATCAGTTACCACATGGACCATTCTAGATTTCTCCCCTTATCTGTAATTTCCCTCCTCCAACAGTGGGACATCTGGCTCACACCAGTCACAATTCATTTACTTATTCAATTGTAGTATATATGTATAGCAGTATAGAATTGTTGACCCATATTATGTGGAAAACAACTTTAGCAATGACAGTACAGTGCTTACATACAATTCCTTTTGCTTTAGTCTTACAGACTCTACTTGTTTTCAAAGTTACTTAGGTCAGCACATTTTTTCCTGTTATTTAAAAAATAATCTCAGTGCTGTATTGATAGATTTTGTTATGAAGTTTTTAAATAGTTCAGGAATTATGATGTGGTTTAAGGGAGAAGAAATCCCAGTATTCTTAGTTAAGCAATCAATTCTGAACTTATCAGTGCTAGATTATTAAAGTATTTTATGTTATTCACATATTAATTATGGGTCCTATTGTTTTCCCATGACATGAGGAATTTTGTGATTGAACCTTTATTTCTTATGTTCTGAAAACTTCTACTACGTCTTCATTGCCCTCAAAATCCCTCTTTTGGATCATTAGTTACTTGTTAGTGGCACAGGTACTTGTACAGATAAATGCTAGGTTGTCCTTGGAGGGAAGAAATTGTAAAATGTTTGAGATTGTTATGTTTCTTTTTTTTTAATATAAATTTATTTATTTTAATTGGAGGCCAATTACTTTACAATATTGTATTGGTTTTGCCATACATCAACATGAATCCGCCACAGGTGTACATGTGTTCCCCATCCTGAACCCCTAAGAGATTTTTAAGTTTCAAATTAAAATGAACACTCTGCAAACTTAGGATATGTTATTTTAAAAAAATTTATACTAGTTTGCCATTTAGGTGGTTTTAACATTTCATTTATTTATTTATTTTAAATTAATTTTTTATTAAACATTTTAAAAAGTGTTTATTTATGTGGCTGCGTTGGGTCTCAGCTACAGCACCTGTCTCTCTACTTGTGGTGCGCAGGCTCCACAGCTCACAGGCTCAGTAGTTGTGGTAATGGCTTTAGTTGCCCTGTGACTTATGGGAGCTTAGCTCTCTGATCAGGGATTGAACCCTTATCCCCTGCACTGGAAGGCAGACTCTCAACCACTGGACCACCAGGAAAGTCCCCACTTTTTTTAAAATTTATTTTTAAGAAGCTAAAATAAAATCAAGGAAGTGATACCAAGGACTTCTGTTTTAATTTAATAATCGTAGCAAAACACCTAATGTAATTTGCTGGAGTTGCCTTAAGAGTCCTTGGACAAATGTTTACATGAAGAATAAAGTAGCACTACTAAAGTGATAAATTTGTAATAATTCCTCCTCGCTAAGTTGACAGAGAAATCAGAAGTCTGAACATTAAATTCAACCCTTTCATCCTTTCTGAAAACCCATCACAAAAAACCTTCAGTTTAATACCTTTGTGCCTAATTAAAGAAGTTCATTTAAGTACAATTAAAAAAGGATATCAAGAGATCTGCCAAATTATTTCTTTTGTGGAAGGGAGAGTTACTTTTGTTGCTGAAATAATTTTCATTAGTGCCATTGCTGCTGCTGCTGCTAAGTCGCTTCAGTCGTGTCCGACTGTGCGACCCCGTAGACGGCAGCCCACAAGGCTCCCCCGTCCCTGGGATTCTCCAGGCAAGAACACTGCAGCGTGTTGCCATTTCCTTCTCCAATGCATGAAAGTGAAAAGTGAAAGTGAAGTCGCTCAGTCGTGCCCGACTCTTAGCGACCCCATGGACTGCAGCCCACCAGGCTCCTCCGTCCATGGGATTTTCCAGGCAAGAGTACTGGAGTGGGGTGCCATTGCTTTCTCCGAGTGCTGTAGCTAAAGACTAGCAATTCAAACAATAATCTCTAATCCCAGAACTGGGGTTTTCATGCTAAAGATAACACCTGGTATCAATTGGTCATGTGTTTCCAGTAGTTATTTTCCCAATCATGGTTCCTAAGTGAGCTCAGCCATATGTGGTACATACACATTTGTGAAATCCCAGTCACAGCCATGGTGCAGTGTGTGGCCACAAAATAATCCCTCTCATTGTGTTTTCTCCTCTCACCCATCCCTGTTTCCTTTGGATTTATTTATTTATTTATTTATTTTTGGCTGTGCTGAGTCTTCGTTGATGTGTGTGGGCTTTCTCTAGTTGCAGTGAATGGGGGCTGCTCTCCCGCTGCGGAGTGCAGGCTTCTGATTGTGGTGCCCTGTCTTGTTGTGGAGCACTGGTTCTAGGGCACACAAGCTTCAGTAGTTGCCTAAAGCACAGGCTCAGTAGTTGCGGCACACGGGCTTAACTGCTCCACAGCATATGGAATCTTCCCAGACCAGGGATGGTAACCATGTTCCCTGCATTGGCAGGCAAACTCTTGAATATTGGACCACCAGGGAAGTCCCTGTTTCCTCTTTAGATTTGAAGCCATAATAATCCACTTGACTAGTATATCTTCTACACGAACAATAGTTTAATTAGGAAAAAAGAGGACTATCAACAAGCTTCTTAAAGAACTGAATCTGTGGCCAAAAGAACTCTTAATAGAAACTTAGTTTGTAAATTCATGAAAATACTTGTTCCCGTTTCTGTCAACTTCATTTTGCTCTTTGGGTCAACCAGTTTAGAATCTGTACATGTAAACTGTCTTTATCTAATATGGTAACAGGATTTTTACTATTAATGATAGGACTATGATCCCTCCACTTCAGACACTTTAGCAGTGGTTAGCTCTCAGCAAGAAGCCAGCACTTGCTGGCAGTACTCAATAGAGAAGCCACAAGACAAGATAACACTGTGACTTACAAACTTGATATTCTCACCTCCAAGTTCTATTTTTTAAATTGGACCTCATCTTGAACGGAAAACAGTAAAATATAAATATTGATGTGTGTGTGTCCTTAGTTGCTCAGTCTTGTCGGACTCTTTGTGACCCCATGGACTGTAGCCCACTAGACTTTTCTGTCCATGGGGATTCTCCAAGCAAGAATACTGGAGTAGGTTGCCATGCCCTCCTCCAGGGGATCTTCCCAACCCAGGGATCGAACCCAGGTCTCCCACATTGCAGGCAGATTCTTTACCATCTGAGCCACCAGGGAAGCCCCAGTATAAAGATGATATTTTCACACTAATAGCTACTGTGTGCACAAATTCTCTGTAATCTATCATGTTTGAGAATATTGGATATTATGGTTAATAAGCTCTTGCGACTTACAAGCTTTATGCAGCATATGTGTACCTATATTCTAAACAGATTTGTGAAGTAGGCAAAATTTACCTTCGACTGTGGTAGATCCACAGTCAAAGGAGTAGATCCTCTGACTACTACTTCTAAGGAGTAGATCCACCCTCCGTGAGATCTTTCGTTGTTCACAAAGAACTTGTTCTTTTCTCTGTTGCTCTAATAGGCCGTCAAAACCTGGTCTTAAGGAAAGAACTGACTGTTAAAATAGCATTACATCCTTCATACATTTAACTTATGTAAATGTAACTATTCTTACTCATCAAAAGAGTTTTCAGTGTGAGGCAGAATGTATTTTAATATAAATATCATAGGCAATTCTGCCTAACATTATACTCAGTGAGCATCAGCTCCTGAGTGAGTGTTAAATAAAAAGTGGGAATCTGCTATGTTCTTCCTTGGTCTGAGTTCCTGCTCACTTCTTATAGAATGACCACCTGATCATTCTGAGGGTGTTTCAAGTGTTAAAGATGTATGTTTTACACGAGGCTTTTTTTATACAAGGCTCCTAAACACAAACCAATGACTCCAACAGATGTTGAACCAAATAAACAGTCATCAGCTCTAATGCTGAGGGACACACTGCCTGTTTTGGACTTAGTAAGAAGTGGTTTAATCTGTTTTCAGTCTGGTACCTTCTAAAGAGATTTTCAATGATAATTTTACCTACATGATTTTCATCTTACATGTCTGTGTAAGGTTTGAGTCCATTACATGGTTTGAGTTTTTTCTTTTGTATGAGTTTTATATTTGCATTTTAATTGAATTAATAGAACTGATCTGCTTATAGAATTATTAAATCTCAACTAAATATGAAAAAGAAAGATAACTAGATATCATTTTACTGTTTTCATCTTGAGGGAGAAGTTGAGTGACACATTTTTATGTGGTTGGGGTTTTTGATTTTTTGTTTTTTGGTAATAGCACTTCTAAAATTACACCAAGTAAGCACTCATTTACTCTATAAAACCCAAAGACCAACCCTGATTTTACACACAGGTGCCCAATTTTTCCCAAAACTATAATATGATAAATACCTCAACATTAAAACTATGTATTTCGCCTCTGGTTCTCAATTTTTTCATTTATAGAATGAAAGCATTTGTACTTAGACACTTTCCAAATTCCAATTCTAGCTTCAGTTTATAATTATTTTACCTCTGAAACCTATGATTATTACATCAGATGTGGACTAGATGCTGAATACAATTGTGTTGTTTAATCAGAGGAGATTTTTAACATCTTGTAGTACTACAAAATCATCCTCATGAATTAAAGTTGCCATAACTTTTGCTGTGCAAAGATACCAATTAGTAGAGATTTATAGTTTTTAAAGCCTAATGAGGTTTACTGTGTGAAATAAAAACGTACTTTTTTCTACTCCCTAAATCCAATTTGAAAGAATAAGGAAAAAAAAAAAAGCTGGATTTTTAAAACTTTTCTGTCCAACATTTGAGCTGAGATTTTCATTGAAAGAATACATTTTTATAGAAAATAGCAGTGCACATCACAGAGTCTTAAATAGCATGGTTCATAAACAAGGAAACTTGTTTTTCTGAACTTATGGTCCATTGGGGAAGAAAAGACTGTCTTTACTACTTAGAATGTTTTCATGCTTTTTTATGCTGTATCAGGAATATATTAATAACAATCGTTATTTTTTGGCTGCATGTTATGGACAAGGGCCCTGTAGAAAAAGGCAAGGGACCCTGACCAGTAAGAGTTTCCTGACTCAGGTGCTAAACAAAAGCCAAAGAAAATTTTAAAGCATCCTATAAGCCTTTTGCTAGTACTTGTGGAACAGTGTTCCTGTTTTTCTCTGTTTTAGATTTATAATTGTTTCATTATTTTGCCATAATTATTTCATATTAATTTTTATATACTGTAAAAAATTTTATTAGGTTAGAGAGTAAACATATGATACTTTACTAATGGAGAAATATTGAGAATAATATTGCTCAAGTGGAAACAAAAAAGCTAAGATTGTGGTAGCACTTCCTCCAGGTATTTAGCTTAAGCTTAAGCAGAGTTGTCTGAAAAGTTAACAGGAAAAGAAACTACTTGCGAAGTGTTAAAACCACAATCTAAGAAAAAAAATTCATAAAGTTGTATTATAAAGTATTAAGAACTAAATGTCACAAACTTGTTTAGTAGTATTTAATAAATATACTTTTCCTCACCTAAGATAACAACAGCAACAAAAAGCACCAAAATCCCAACATTGGTGGCTGCGTTTGGTGTTTTGTTTTTGTTTTTTCATTTTTCTGGAACCATGTGTCCAACAATAGTACTATCTTATATTACAGGCAAAGAATGATTTTCAGGTTTTCTGTATCTGACTGTAGGGTGACAATCCTAAGGTAAAATTCATATTAATTATTTGAAACTTTGAACTTATTTTTTCAGTCTGGCAAATGCTAAAGACAACCCATAAAAGCCAATTTTAACTGCTTTATTGCCAGACAAAAGAGTTGGTAACAAAAATGATATTTACATTCTATTTTAGCAGTGTTTGAATGAGAAAACCAAACCTAAATTTTCACTGGGGATTTCAACAGTACTTCCTCCCCATTCTACTGAATCGCTTCTTCCCTCAGGAGACCCTGGCAGAAGAAGGTTCCAGTGAGAAGTGAGAAGGGGTAGAAGTTCTAAATAGGTTGCTGGGATTGGGAAACAATAATGGAGAACCTTTTGAGGATTTCTGAAGGTCTTTGCTTTAGCAATGCACACAGCAGATATATTAAGGACAGCAGCAGTTGCTATGCTCTAAAGGTTCCAGAAGTTTAACAATAAGCTTGTCCCTGTTAATCATTAACACATGAAAGAGGTTGTGAGGGTATATGAAGCCCCGTAAAATTCAGTGCATGTGTGTTCCTTTCCCTTCTGCCTTTGCTGTACAGTTACATCTTTGCCTTTGTCCCCGAGAATTCTCCTCCATCCCTCCCTATTTCCTGCTCCCTCTCCATATATCTGCTTTCTCCCTATCTTTTACATTTACTTATCTTTTTCACTTTGATCCTTTGTAAAATTTGGGACCATAGAGGTATAATATATAAATAATAAAACAAAGTTCAATCTGCATTTTAAGATATTGCTTGACTTAGCTCTCTGAAGTCAGGGTCTGTTTTATTCATCAATTAACAGAATACAGTAGATACTCAAAATTTGTTGAGTGGGTAGTGAACAAATAAATGCTTTTTCTGAGGACAGTTCTTTAATGGAGTTGAAATTCTAGGATGAAGAGGAAACTAGACTCTAGAGTGGATGGAGGTAGACTAAAGGTAGATAAGGAATATAGTAACTGAGAGTGGCGAAAAGAAGGTGGGCTTCCACACTAAAGCTCAGGTTAGGAACAACTGGTGGTGGTGGAGCAACTGAGAACTCACTCTCTCTCCCTCCCTTAACACCATGGAAATAAACCAAAGGTAATATTTACACCATGGAAATGAACCAAAGGTAATATCTACAGGGGTCCAGGAGTTTACAGAAGGAATAAGAAGAAAAAGGGTATAAAAAGACCAGGCATGTATAAGATGAGAACAAATTTGTTAAGGTAACAAGTGAGTTTAAATCTTGACTTTCATTTTGTCTGTATTTTTTAGGACTTGATTACATTACGTTGCCAGTTTAGAAAATTCAATGTAAGACTTCTAATATGAGACAGTTTCTTACTTTCTCATATAAATGACGGTAGTCCAGGACTGATTTAGAAGCTTCATATAATCATCAGGTGCCTTTTTCATCATCCTCAAGACATGGCTTCCATCTCTAAGACAGATGTCCAGAATGGCTGCCCTAGCTTTAAAATCACATCCACGTTCCAGACAGAGGGACAATTTACCAAGAGGATAAGCATATGCTTCTTCACTTTAGTGACATTTATTGTGCACACTCCATTTTCCTTTATAATCACATTGGCCAAAACTTTCCAACTCAGTCACACCAAGGAAAACTGGATAATTTACTTTTATTCTGAGTGGCAATATACCCAACTAAAGACATGGGTTTTTATTAACCATAGAAGAAGCAGAGAATCCACACTAGGAACAACTAACCATCTCTACCACATTGACCAGTGGATTTTCTTGGAAGAATATCAGTAATAAAAGATGGACAAAGAGTTGTTAAAAGAAGCACTGTATTGTTTTTAGAATATAGGTTAGGTTCTCTTTTTTAAAATTTATTATTTATTTTAATTGGAGGCTAATTACATTACAGTTTTATAGTGGTTTTTGCCATACATTCACATAAATCAGCCATGGGTATACACGTGTCCCCCATCCTGAACCCTCCACCCACCTCCCTCCCCATCCCATCCCTCAGGGTCATCCCAGTGCACCAGCCCTGAGTGCCCTGTCTCATGCATCGAGCCTGGATCGGCGATCTGTTTCACATATGATAATATACATGTTTCAATGCTATTCTCTCAAATCATCCCACCCTCGCCTTCTCCCACAGAGTCCAAAAGTCTGTTCTTTACATCTCTGTCTCTTTTCCTGTCTCATATATAGGGTCATCATTACCATCTTTCTAAATTCCATATATATGTGTTAATATATTATATTGGTGTTTTTCTTTCTGACTTACTTCACTCTCTATAATAGGCTCCAGCTTCATCCACCTCATTAGAACTGATTCAAATGCATTCTTTTTAATAGCTGAGTTAATATTCCATTGTGTATATGTACCACAGCTTTCTTATCCATTCGTCTGCTGATGGACATATTGGTTGCTTCCATGTCCTAGCTATTGTAAACAGTGCTGTGATGAACATTGGGGTACACATGTCTCTTTCAATTCTGGTTTCCTCAGTGTGTATGCCCAGCAGTGGGATTGCTGGGTCGTATGGGAATTCTGTTTCCAGTGTTTTAAGGAATCTCCACACTGTTCTCCATAGTGGCTGTTCTAGTTTGCATTCCCACCAACAGTGTAAGAGGGTTCCCTTTTCTCTGCACCCTCTCCAGCATTTATTGTTTATAGACTTTTTAATAGCAGCCATTCTGACCTGTGTGAGATGGTACCTCATTGTGGTTTTGATTTGCATTTCTCTGATAATGAGTGACATTGAGCATCTTTTCCTGTGTTTGTTAGCCATCTGTATGTCTTCTTTGGAGAAATGTCTGTTTAGCTCTTTGGCCCATTTTTTGATTGGGTCATTTATTTTTCTGGAATTGAGCTGCAGGAGTTGCTTGTATATTTTTGAGATTAATTCTTTGTCAGTTGCTTCATTTTCTATTATTTTCTCCCTAGATTCTCTTTTAATGTGTAAAATTGTTGAGGATAGGTTGTGCTTGACGTTAAATTATTTGCAGATATTTAGTAAACATTGCAATTAGAAGAAACATAACATTACAGATACTAAATTTTAAAAGTGTATCAATACCTAGTAATTTTAATCTTAAATACACATTGTTCTAGCCTAGAACACCAAAAGGAGGAGTAAATTTGAGTATTTCACAAATGCCATGCTAAAGAATGATTTAACTAATGATTTACCTTTAAAAACAAATTTTGGCCACATTGTGCAGCATGCAGGATCTTAGTTCCTGAATCAGAGATTGAACCCATCCCCCCTGCAGTGGAAGCGTGGAATTTTAACCACTGAACCACCAGGAGAGTCCCTTAATTTATATTCTCAATAAGACAGGGCTGCTGGTAGTTCTTACTATGTAGTTCTCAAAGCAAATATTTACTGACGATTTACTATTCCAGTCATTGTTATGTGATTTCATGTAATCCTCTGGCCTTCTAAAGTCACTGAAGTATCATTCCCATTATACAGATGAGGACATCAAGGCTAAAAGAGATTTAATTTTTCCTTGGAACCCAGGGTTGTTGGACTCTAATGCCAGTGCTTTTAGTCATTATACTTTACTGTTTCTTCTTTATAAACGTTTAATAGTATAATTTGATGGTCATCTTTTATCTACATAGAAAAAGATCTCATTTTAAGTATTCTTTTCACTTAATCATACTGCTTTAAGTTCTAAAGATAATTGCAGAGGGACATTATGGAATAAAAACAGCTGCAGGCATTTGTTCATAAGTGAACCATCACAAATAAAAGCAACCTCAGTATCCTATCCATAAGCGTCTCATCAAAACTGTCTTAGAGAATGCCACCTTTGTCTTATATGGTATTTGCTTAGTTATAAAGTGGAAAGAAGCAAAGGTTTCTTTGGAGATATATTTTCTTTCCATAAGCCATTTTCTTTCCATAATCCAGTTTTGAGGAGGCATCATCTTAGGGATGACCCCCTAGGTAAAAATCTCAATTTTTACCTGCTAAAAAATTCAGTTCACATTAACAGTAAGGATTCAGGCATTACTTTGACTCATTTTCCTTACTCATAAGTTTACGGCATTCATATCCAATTTTTAAGATTCTGCCTTCTTGACTTTCAGAATGTTTCCTACATGCATTTCTACCCTCATCATTCTGGCTTATGTGTCAGTTACCCCTTAGCTATACCATTACACTGTCTTCAAGTCCACCTGCCCTTAGCTTCTCCTCACAATTCACTATCTTAGAGGCTTCTAATCTTCTAACATTGAAGACCAATCATCTCTTCTCCCTGCTTGACACACTTTTTTATGGTCTCTTGACTTCTTCCCCTCATCTGAATCTATAGCACTACTTATACTTTTAACTAAATTCCACCTTATGTAGTTCTTTATTGGATTATAAAGCTCCTTAGGGCTGGAATTATGTTTCTTTCATCTTAGTATGCTCAGAAATACCTTGTGTGGGTTCTTGCAAAGCACTGTGCTCCCTGTAGAGAGCTGTTAAATGAAAGTTGTTAAATTCTTTGCTCCCTTTAAGGCCAAAATGTGGTTTAAAAAAATTACAGCCTGTTTCCCTCTAGCAGTGGTTATAAAAAGTATATCTTCTTCCTACCTTTGTCCTGACTCTGATTCAACCCTCCCCTTCCTTGAGGGGTTTAGGTAGATAGAAGAAAAGAAGGCTTGGAATGTCTCTTTTATTGAGATTGAAGTCATCTTCCAAATTACATTCTTCCTTATTTAAGCATGCCTATACATGTATCTGTCTTTTTACTTGTTCATATAACTTTAAGGATATGTGTGTGTGTTAGTTGCTTAGTTGTGTCCAACTCTTTGCAACCCCATGGACTTGGTAGCTCACTAGGCTCCTCTGTCCATGGGATTCTCCAGACAAGAATACTGGAGTAGGTTGCCATTCCCTTCTCTAAACTTTAGGGACGGTAAGCCCTAAATCTGTTTCTTGATCTTATATCCCTCCTTTCTTCCTCTGATTCACTCATTATGTGCCAAAGGACTCAGTGCTGGACAACATGGGTCATTTCTTACCCTTGGAACTTTCAGTTTCATAAGAGAGACTGGCTAACCCACTAGGAATTACAATTCAGAGATAAGTGCTTTAACAAGGGAAATATTTAAGGGAGATATTTTACCCCAGGCATGGAGGGGTCAGGGAAGGCTTCTCCAAGGCAGTGACTTCTAACTTCAGACTAATGGTGAGAAGTAGGCTTGGATTAGAGGAAACAGAATTGTAGTCAGAGGTAAGAGCCTGTGCACAAGTCTAGGAATGATCCCTGTGGGCAGACTATGAAGTTTGGTAAAGTCGTAAGGCTGAAGGAGGGGAATGGTTAGTCTCACTACCTCTTCCTTAGATGTGCACAGGTTTCCTTTGCCTGTACTCATTTTGTACACTTAAGAGAGACACTGCTTTCACCACTTTATGCCACCACTCAGAAAGCTTTTAGGCCTCCATTATTGCCTTTTGCTTTCTCTTGTTTTCTCTTTCACTGGCTTTGTAAGCTCCCTAAAACTGACCCTAACTTATTTCTCATTGCTTACCAACTCATATCCCCTGCCAGGGACAAGACAGTCTCCTTATAGTCTTCAGGAGTTCATCAAGCTTGTTCTCTACCCTATGCCATTCCCCTCTACCCATCTTTCAAGACTTCACTGACACTCTTCCTGCATATTTCTAGTGTTGGCCTCATTGTTTCTGAGTCTTTATCATCAACTGGATTGTAAGCTCCCTGAGAGCTGGCTCAGAAGCTACATTTTAAACTATTGAGTAAGAGAAAGGAAGGGGCATTGGACCTGAAGTCAGACAGACCCACCTCTGACTCTATCTCTGCCACTTAAAGGTTGGCTGGTTCCTTGTTGGGTAATACAAGAATAATGAGCTCCATTTCACAAGGTTGTTGTGAGAAATTGCACAAGTCACTCCATGTGAAATTTATAGACTATAACACTCTATATACACTTGCATTTTGTTTCACAGTTCTATAGAGTTATAGTCATTACATAATGTGTGATTTTATGGTTCCTTCCAAGACTGGATCTTGAGAATTTCAGACAGTTATTTTTCCTTTGTGACATGAAGGAGTGAAGTGAAAGTCGCTCAGTCGTGTCCGACTCTGTGACCCCATGGACTATAGAATCCATGGAATTCTGGAGAATTACTGGAGTGGGTAGCCTTTCCCTTCTCCAGGGGATCTTCCCAACCCAGGGATCAAACCCAGGTCTCTCGCATTGCAGGTGGATTCTTTATCAGCTAAGCCACAATGAAAGCCCAAGAATACTGGAGTGGGTAACCTATCCCTTCTCCAGCAGATCTTCCCAACTCAGGATTCGAACCGAGTCTCCGGCACTGCAGGCGGATACTTTACCAACTGAGCTATCAGGGAAGCCCGGATATGTCCTTTGTGACAGATTTCTTTCTAATCCAGGTCCTGGTCATTTTTATTTTTTCTCTTTTTCACCTGTTTCTACCCTGTTCTCAAACTTATGGATGAAATCACTTTAGGCAGCCAAGAAAATAGGTTGAGACATGAAAAAGTTCAGTTTCCTAATTTATCAATACACTGATGAAATCTACTGTCTTCTTCCCGTAGCATACACTGCATGCATAAGAACCAATTACTTAGCATCCACACCTTTATGTGAATGCTCTGGACGTAAAACACTGCTCAGGCCACTGTGGGCATTCGTAGTCCTAAGTAGTTTTTCTGATATCCCTGCTTCCCCAGGACCCATTATTCTTATTTTTTATTTTTATGCCTCTCCTCAGATGATTCTCAAATCAAAGGGTTCTATCAGTAACTTCTTGTCAGGTAGTAAAGCTCAGATTCTGAGGGTTCCAGAGCTAGGGATCTTGTTTATGCTTTTGCAGGACCAAAGAATGAGGAAACCCGAGGAAGCAGACACATGCCTCTAATCCCAAGTGTCAGGGAAAGCTATGGCCAAGTTAAAAGGCCATTTATTAATTTTTACCTTCCACAATACTAGAGGGAAAGAAGGGACCCAACATACTGATGTTGGTTACCTTACTAAGAGCTTATATTTTCTGTCAGTCTTTGACTATATCTAAGAACTTTACTGAGGGGATTGAAGAAGCTCAGGAAAATAGACTTTAATTGAATGCAGATTTATATAGGAAAATAATGAACACTTCCTTCCTTACTAAAAAATCTGCTTATTATTGGGGAGAAGGAGTGTTTCAGTGGGATAGGAGGTGGTATAAAAATGGCAACATCTAAAATTCAGCATTCATGGCATTTTAGGCAATAATTCACCCTCAGGAAAAGTATTTAATAAAGCAGAATCAAACCTGCTGCTCATAAGAATTTTTCTGAAAAGTAAAATTGGCCTGAATCAAGTGCACTTAGTCTGGAGACCACCTTTTTGGTACAATTACTGTATTTTAAACCATGGTTTCATTGTTCCTAATAGTGTCTTTACTCATGAACAGCTAGGAAAAAAAAATATTTCTAGGACATGGAGCTTTGCAATCTTTAGGAAGTGTAGCCCTCTGAAATCCCTCATAGAACTCAAGACCATTTTTGCCACTTTAGTCCCCCATTTACTGCTTACATTATTGCACATGTTTAAGAATAAATAATTTTCTTAAGCAGAGAGGATAAAAAGTATCTTGAGTTCATCATTTTCATATGCTAAATGTGTTTGAGTAATCATGAAACTGTAAGAAAGTGAATTTAGACTCTAAATGTATAGACAGTGTACATTTTCAAGGTAATCTTCACACCCAGTTCAAAGATGCCTTCTCTCATGCCGCCAATAGGCACCACTGTGCCATTCCAGTGCCATTTTTTCATTTCTTCATCTGCAGAGTTTTTTGAAATATTTTTGGTGGTATTATTTTCTGATACAAATAACCATTGTTTAGGGACTGTTAGTATCTCTTTGTTCAACATACTGCTTACATGCCCCGGTGTTTGTTCTGTCCCAGGTCCTAGGCTTAAGGGAATCATTTTTAATTATTAGATTCTTTGTCCCTGTGGTAGGTGCTACCCAGTTTTCCATGTGTTATCAACTAATACTGCGTTTTAGGAAGTGCTTTTTTATGACCCAAGGATTTTAAAAGCAAAACTGTGTTACTTAGCCCAATCTTACTCCAATTTCTGCCTGCTCTAGTCTCTGGAAGAAAGATCACTTTACTTTTTGCCATATTGAGTTATTGAATTTTGATGATTTGAGAAAATCATCAAAACAAGACATAGACTGAAAGAAAGTATTTACAACACATATATCAGATAAAGCACTTGTATACAGAGTAAAGAGCACTTTCAACTCAGTAACAAGACTCCCAGCCAAATTTTTAAAAAATGAACAAAAAATTTGAACTGACACTTCATGAATGAAGATATATAAATGACCAATAAGCATATGAAATGATGTTCAATATAATTATCCAAGATATGCCAATTAAAACCACAATACATTTTAATTTGCTTTATACATAAGGGCTTCTCAATTTCAGCACTTGACATTTTGGGCCAAGTAATTCTTTGCTGTGAGGGGTTGCCCTGTGTGTTGTAGGATGGTTTGGCAGAATCTTTAGCCTCTCCCAAGTACGTGTCAGTGGCAGCCCATCTACCTACCAGTTGTGAAAACCAAAAATGTATCCAGACATTGTCAAATGTCCTCTAGCTGGGCAAAATCACCCCCAGTTAAGAACCATTGCACTACATCCATTTGATTGAAATGAAAAATATTGACTATGCTAAAGGTTGGTGAAGACGTGAAGCCTCTGGAACTCTCTGGTACACTGCTGGCAGTAAAATCTAAAAATGATACAACCACTGTGGAAAACAGTGTGGCAGTTCCTTGCATCCCCGGTGGCTCAGAGGGTGAAGAATCGCCTGCAGTGCAGGAGACCTGGGTTTGATCCCTGGGTCAGGAAGATCCCCTGGAGAAGGGAATGGCAACCCACTTCAGTATTCTTGCCTGGAGAATCCCATGGACAGAGGAGCCTGGCAGGCTACGGTCCATGGGGTTGCAAAGAGTCAGACACACTTGAGTGACTAACACATGCTTATTATATGAGCTGGCCACTCCACTCTAAGTGAAGAAAATGAATACATACATTTATACAAGGCTATTTCAGATCTTTAAGGAATATACTATCCTACTTGGGTGAAAAGCTTTTCATTTCACAGGTTTTTTCTTTGTTGACATATAGTTTCCATACTAAGATCATTTGGCTTACTAGGATCATTTTGCTTCTTTGTGAACCAAAGCTCCTTCAGTGAGGATCTACTGGTGTAGATTCTTACTTTTTTTCTTTTAAAATGTGTTTCTTCCATTCAGTTTCTTGAAAGATAGTTTCATATGTGAATATAATTCAAGAATGTACATTTTCTCTCGGTGTTTCAAAGACACTATTTCCCAATTTCTGACTTCCATTGTTAAAATTAGGTTATTGGTTTAGTTTTTCCTTTGTAGGTAATCTGACTTTTCTCTTGGATAACCTTTAAGATCTTTCCTTTTTCTTGGAATTTTTCAGTTTTACTCTGTCAAAAGATATATATTTCCTTTCAGTTACTCTGCATGGGATTCATTATACTTCCTGGAAAAATGAGGATTGGTGTCTTTAATCAGTTCTGGAAAATTCTCAACCATCATCTCTTAGAATATTGCTTTTCTGCTTTAAGAACTCATTAGATTTATATTAGACCTTCTATTCCATCTTCCATGTTTTTTAATTTTGTCTTTCATATTTTCCATCTCTCTGTGTTATGTGCTACATTCTGGAATATTCAGATTTTCTAGTTTATTAATATTTTTCTCATCTATGCTAAATATGCTGTTTATCCATTGAGTTTTGTTTCAGTTATAAAATCTATATTTAATCCATTTTTAAATCCGTCTTTTTTTATGGTTTATTGTTCCTCACCCATACTTTCCATTTCCTTTAAAGATTTAAGAAATGTATTAAACTGGTATTCTGTATCTATAATTCTAATACCTGAAGTCTTGAAAGTTTGAGTCAGGTGATCATTGTTTCTTCAGACCTCAGTAATGTTGTTTTTTTCCACAGTATGTTTTATTATCATAAGATCATATTCATTGGAATTTTATCTCCTTCAGACATAATCTGCATTTCTGACTGGAGCCTGGGGGACATAACCAGTCCACTTTAACTGAATCCTTGCCTTTTTTGATCGTTAGTTTTCAGTCCAGGTAGGTAAAGGGATTTTAGGCCCCAGCTCCTTATGTGTGAGCCACTTTGTGTTTGAAAGTTTTCAGGGGAGATTTCATCCCTTCAACCAAGAACAGAAGTTGAAACAGGAAAATTTTCTATTTCCTTTTGTAGCTGAGGTGTTTTTCCTAGCTTCAGTGATAGTCTAGCCCTTTGAGGTTGGCATTATGATGGGGTCTCTTGCCCACCCTCCAGTTTCCCAAGTCCTAGTCTTTGCTATCTGTTCCCTATGTTGCTGCTCTGGGTTACTGGGGATTTATAGCTCCCAGCCTATGAATAATCCCTACCTCCTTGGATTCCTTCTATTGGTCATTTTTTACTTCTGAAGATTTCTGTTACTTTGCCAGTTCAGCTATACCTTTTAAATTATATTTCTTACAGAAATATTTGTAGGTGTTTTGTACAACATGAGAAAGAATCATTATTTTGGAGGTTAGTTATTACCCTAATCTGTCAGAGAGTGGTGCTATTAGAGTTCTTTAAGGCTTAGGTCAGAGTGCACTTTTAGTAAACGGCTTGCTACTGTGCTGTCCACATTCTTATTTCTGCTTTTTAGAATTTTTCTGACCGTTTCCTTGTGATCAAATGATTGACTATCATTCTTTTTCTGTCAGTTCAAACAGTAGTCCCTACTTCCTTCTAAATTACTGTGGACTTACAAACTAAATAAATAAGCTAGTTATAATTTTGTACAAAATAAAAGTAAATTATCTCTAAGGTAAACCAAAGGTTTTCCTCTGAGTGCAGTATGTACTCTTTGGTATTAATATATATATTCTGTGGCATCTGTTTAACTTTTTTTTTCTTGCTTATTCTGGATTCTCAAGCTTGTCAAAAAAAAAGTCAATTCAGGTATAAAGAGATATTACTATATTAATAGTCTATAATAATCACCTATTTGGCCGGAAGTACTGATTTTCAAATGTAGAAGAAAATATTTTAAGGGATTTTAATCCCTTAAAATATGTATGTGTAAATACATACATAAAATATGTATAGTGAAGTCACTCAGTCGTGTCCGACTCTTTGCGACCCCTCAGGCTCCTCAGTTCATGGAATTTTCCAGGCAAGAGTACTGGAGTGGGTTGCTATTTCCTTCTCCATGGGATCTTCCCTACCCAGGGATCGAACCCAGGTCTCCCGCATTGCAGACAGACACTTTACCGTCTGAGCCACCAGGGAAGTCCAAAATATGTATGTGTATGTGTAAATAATCACTAGATATAATCCTACTAAATAAATCACTCTGAATTCTATATTTTTTTTTCAGTAGGCAATATGATATTTAGCCACTAAGAAAAGTTACCATGTTTTCTTATGTTTGAAGTCTTTCATACTGACTGATGATAATTGTGTGCCAGTTTGTCTTCATTTATGTTTTCCTTTTTCTCTTTTATATAAAATGTAATGTTTTCTAGATGTTATAGAGCATTTTTATTCTGGCAGTAGCATCAATGGAGAGTCAGTCTAGATTTCCTGGAAAGGAATGATGTTCTAATGAATTGGGTGGTCACAGAGAGTGGGCTGAACAGTCAGTTATACAAAAGAGATTGCAGAGAAAATAGAACAGGGAAGATAGGAAGAGATGAAGAGGAAAGTTCATGGTCCATTGACCTCTTTCCTAATCGACATGCAATCACTGGAATATTAACAGTGAAAAGAATACTAAATCTATGAGATCATCATGGTATAGTAGAAAGAACATGCCCTTGGAGGCAGACAGACTTAAGTTCTAACCTTCACTCAAGCCCCTTGTTTGCTCTGTAAACTTAGGTATTTAACCTCTTTGTCTCGAAGTTTTTCATTTCTGAGGGGCATCCCTGGTGGCTCAGTTCAGTTCAGTTGCTCAGTCACGTCCAACTCTTTGTGACCCCTTGGACTGCAGCATATCAGGCCTCCCTGTCCATCACCAACTCCTAGAGTTTAATCAAACACTTGTCCATTGAGTCAATGATGTCATCCAACCATCTCATCCTCTGTTTTCCCCTTTTCCTCCCGCCTTCAATCTTTCCCAGCATCAGGGTCTTTTCAAATGCCAGCTCTTCACATCAGGTGGCCAAAGTATTGGAGTTTCAGCTTCAGCATCAGTCCTTCCAATGAACACCCAGGACTGATTTCCTTTAGGATGGACTGGTAGGCTCTCCTTGCAGTCCAAGGGACTCTCAAGAGTCTTCTCCAACACCACAGTTCGAAAGCATCAATTCTTCGGTGCTCAGCTTTCTTTATTGTTCAACTCTCACACTCATACATGACTACTGGAAAAAACTATAGCCTTGACTAGACGGACTTTTTTTGGCAAAGTAATGTCTCTGCTTTTTAATATGCTGTCTAGGTTGGTCATAACTTTCCTTCCAAGGAGTAAGCGTCTTTTAATTTCATGGCTGCAATCACCATCCGCAGTGATTTTGGAGCCAAAAAAAAAAAAAATAAAGTCTGTCACTGTTTCCCCATCTATTTGCCATGAAGTGATGGGACTGGATGCCATGATCTTAGTTTTCTGAATGTTGAGCTTTAAGCCAACTTTTTTACTCTTCTCTTTCACTTTCATCAAGAGGCTCTTTAGTTCTTCACTTTCTGCCATAAGGGTAGTGTTATCTGCGTATCTGAGGTTATTGATATTTCTCCCAGCAATCTTGATTCCAACTTGTGCTTCATCCAGCCTGACATTTCGCATGATGTACTCTGCATATAAGTTAAATAAGCAGGGTGACAATAGACAACCTTGATGTACTCCTTTCCCAACTTTGAACCAGTCCACTGTTCTATATCTGGTTCTTACTGTTGCTTCTTGACCTGCCTACAGCTTTCTCAGAAGGCAGGTCAGGTGGCCTGGTTTTCCCATCTCTTGAATTTTCCACAGTTTGTTGTGATCCACACAGTCAAAGGCTTTAGTGTAGTCAATGAAGCAGAAGTAGATGTTTTTCTGGAATTCTCTTGCTTTTTTGATGATTCAACGGATATTGGCAATTTGATCTCTGGTTCCTCTGCTCTTTTTAAATCCAGCTTGGACATCTGCAAGTTCTTGGTTCGCGTAGTGTTTAAACCTGGCTTGGAGAATTTTGAGCATTACTTTGCTAGCATGTGAGATGAGTGCAATTGTGCAGTAGTTTGAACATTCTTTGGCATTGCCCTTCTTTGGGATTGGAATGAAAACTGACCTTTTCCAGTCCTGTAGCCACTGCTGAGTTTTCCAAATTTGCTGGCATATTGAGTGTAGCACTTTCAACAGCATCATCTTTTAGGATTTGAAATATTTCAACTGGAATTCCATCACCTCCACTAGCTTTGTTTGTAGTGATACTTCCTAAGGCCCGCTTGACTTCACACTCAGAGATGCCTGGCTCTAGGTGAGTGATCACACCATCATGGTTATCTGGGTCATTTTCTGTACAGTTCTTCTGTGTACTCTTGCCACCTCTTCTTAATGTCTTCTGCTTCTGTTAGGTCCATACCATTTCTGTCCTTTATTGAGCCCATCTTTGGATTAAATGTTCCCTTGGTATCTCTAATTTTCTTGAAGAGATCTCTAGTCTTTCCCATTCTATTGTTTTCCTCTATTCTTTAGCAAAACCTAGAGTTAGTCTCCAAATATATTTTAATTTCTCTCTAACTTCCTAGGGATGTATAGAATACAATGAAATATTGAGAAGAAGTATACATACATGTATACATTTTTGACAGCACCCTACACTATTGGTAGGAAATCTCCCTATGTTTAGTACATGGTAAGTTCAGGAGACAACTGATATGGCAAGTCAAACTGATGTATTTAAAGTAATTATCTTTTTAGGGAGCTAAAACTTGCAAATGATTTAAGCAGTACTTAAAAAAACAACAAACAAAGTTGTTCTTGAAGATTTTTAGGGAAAATATTAGAAACTGCTTTAGAATACTTTATAAATTTGGCAAGCCAAAAACAGAATGAAGAAAATTCTTCACTATTGTTTCATTGTGTTTTTATGTTTCTACTTCAAGTAACTGTCAATTTAAGCAAATACTTAGGTTTGAGCTAAACATTACAATGGTGAAATCTGTAACTCTGAAAAATTTCTTCTAAACCCTCAAACTTGCTTCTCTCAAGGATATGTATTGAGTAATAGAAATGAAAAAATTTTACATAGAATGACACTGTACAATTTGTTGTTTGCTTGCTTGTTTCAAAGATTATATTTGTATGTGGTTGTTTTTAATCATATTTTACATTTTTGGATCTGGACTGCAGCATTTTCTTCTTTGGTAGGTACCCCCTCTCGAATCCCCTCATGAATTTTAGAACCAATATTAGGGAATTTAAAAAGAGAAGAATCTTATACATATTCTTACCCTTATCCTCCATCCACAAATAAGAAAGAAAATTTCCCACAAAATTCTATATACTATTACAAATACAAAAATATTTTCAAGATAACTTTAATGTATACAGTGTCTGGCACAATAAAAATGAAAATGAAATTATCATGACATTATTAAAATTGGATATATTTTGTTAAAGGTTGATGAAAGGATTTTATCTTTCTTTATGTTACTTTTAACCCAGGACACTCTAATCTGTTATATAACTTGTCTCTGCTCTGACTCTGTATAATTTAAAAACAAAAAAACACACATTGAAGGTTGGACTTCTTTGGTATCTGGAGTGGTTGAGGCCTTACCTCTTTGTCTGCTTTCTGATTGGCTGAAAACTGTTGCTAAGCTTGTTTCTTTGTTCTTTGGGAAAGTCAAAAGTTGAGTGTGACCTATTTGAACTGTATCCTGCTGCTTTTGACTCTGCTTTTGCCTTCCTCCTGATCCATATGCTTTTTTCTGATATTTTTTGAAGTTTAGATTTTTTTAACCCATCAATTTGTAAATTTAGTGTTCTATATTTTAAGGTTTTAAGATTTTAGTTGTACCTTTATAATGCACAAATTACTATGGTTTAATTTTTAAAAATCTGGTTGAATACTTGAAAGTTGAATTTTCTGTCAGAAAGCATGTTCTCATTGTAAAGAGTAAATAGACTATTTAAAGACCTGCCTGTCACAAACACAAAAGATTAGCTTGGAGATCAATAATATCCTTATTGTTAATAGAAACAATTCCAAAGATCATCATTGAAAAATTTAGTAGGTCAACTTTTTGTGTTTTAGGTTAAAAGCTACTATTGATCATATTGGCATGTATGTTACTAAAGGATAAGACTGACTTTATTCATGTTTCTGGAGAAGGGCTAGAAGAATTGATAGTCCTTTCAGTTATAGACCAAATCCAGGACAGCTTAAATAAAAGTTGTACTGGAAGACAAGTTTGGTTTTTCATTCAGTAAACAATAATCAAATCATTGTGGTTATAAGAGTCTTTCCTCTAAGGCTCTATTTGGCATTGATGGGAATGAGACTTTGAACTAGATTTTCCCTAGCACTCCTTTAGAACCAGCATAAATCCTAGGAACATTCTCTGAACCTTAAAGCCTGACCTAAGCCTTGGATGAACAACATTGGGAGCTACAGACTAGACGGATTTTCTAAACCTACTGGGAGTTCTAGTGAACAGAACAGGAGATGTGGCATGTATATAAAAGTAATATTCACGTCTGATTTTTTTTTTTTGTCAGCATAGTCTTTAGTGAAACAATATTATCAGGATTCTGATTTATATACAATATCTAAAACTGGTGTTTTACTAATAAATGATCTCTTTAAAGTTCATATAAGTTACATTATTAAGCCAATTAGTGAGAACAATGAGGCTATCTTATGTTTTAAGCAAATTTGAAATAAAGGGGTTATGGATTATAGTTACTGTATTTCTGTATTTTCTTATATTCATAATATCAGAGAAGTCTATATTCACACAGCAAAGTACCTACATGCTGTGGCAGCCCACTCACTACTATAATTTTACTCATTGAGCAGAGGCAGACAGGCATGAATTTTTTTTAAAGGAAAGAACACACAAACTATATCCTTCCTTGTCACTGACAAATTTATAAGAATGTTCAAACGTGTACTCACAGAGAAGATGGAAAAAGTTTTATTTACTCCAGTATCTAAATTATTATTTTGATGGTTTCCAGTGCATTTAATGTTTATATATGTTTGTAGGTTACCTTGAAAAAAAAAAGCTCAAAACTAATGTTTCATAATATCTTTAAAGTACTTGCAAGAAATACAATTCTGAAATCACTAGTAATGTACAAAGAAGCCTGGTATAGGAGGAGGCCAGGATCTGGTTAGCTTAAAGCATATAGTTCTTGATAAAATCAGGAATTATATTCACAGAGTAGAACTTTAAAGCTGAAGTAAAGTTTGAGAGCTCAAGAAGTTCAGGAACCCTTCATTTTAAATTTGAGGGGATTAAAACTAGAAGGGTTGTTAAGAAATTGCCATACCTTCTGGGTTTTTGTTTTTCTTACTTGTTTGGTACCCACCCCCCCACCCCCCCACCCCCCGCCTAGAGTTGGACAGTAAAGTAGATGATTCCCTATTTAATGTTCCCTGACAGAATCCCAAGCTATCTGCCAATCTGTGTGACTTACACAAGAGGTTTAAGTCTAAATAAAATAGATGTCCAGTCTCAAATTAAGATATTTCTGCTTGCCCATAGATTTAAGAAACTAAATGCATATAGTTGGCATTCAGTAAATATAGATAATAAATGACTGAATACTAAGTGTTTACGTAGTATTAAGATTTCTGTTAATTGGTAAAATAACAGCACTGACATCCATACATAAATCTATGCCCAAATATATTTTTTTAATTAAAGATATAATGAGTTTAAAAAGAATACTACCTTCTCCAACTTGTAACGTCTGAATAAAATCCTATTTTTGTATTTTTCAATTATTTGCCAAAAATTAGGAAAATCAGATTTTTCTATCACTACAAATGAAATGATCTTGAATTCTGTTTAAACTTAAACTCATGTAAAAAAAATAATTTTTAAAGTTGCATTATTCTTTTTTTGAGTATTTTTAGCTAAACAGAAAGATAGTAGTAACAAGTGAAAATAAATTTATATGTGAACTATGATGTCCTGAATGTACTCACATCCTTTGCACAAAGGGAAACGTGGCCTGCAGAGGTGCAGTGAGGGTTTTGGAGGGCAGAAGAACAGATGAGAAAGTACAGTGAAATGCCGTTATTTCTGAAACACTTGATAGCATGCAAGTAGTTTGTAGATGTGGCCTTGTACTTTGTGACCAAGTTAAAGATCTACAACTTAATACCCTCTTGAAAAACAGGAGATCTCAGGAGGCGGCAAAGAAAGAAGGTGATTTAAAGGATTAAAGGACCTTCAACTAAAGATTGTCACAAAGGAACTGAGGGTTCTTTGAGCTATGTTAGAAAAACATGTATTATTGAACTCTATTCACTGCTTGGTAGTACTAATCATGGTGAAGGGGCATGGATAGAGAGGTCAGGATAGCTGTTATAAACAAAAAATAACTTGCTTAAAAGATTTAGAACATTGTCATTAGGATTTTGTTTCTTTGAATGAAAATTATCTCTAGTATGAATGAAACATTCAAAATTCAGACATGATTAAGCTGATGACTTACTAATATGCATTTAGCCTAAACTCTTTAACTGTGGGTAAATTCAGTTCTATAAAGTCTGTGTGGGCTCAGGATAAGTTGAAGACACTAAGTTTGATTTTATTCTGTTTTGGAAAGACAATTTTTTAATATTATGCCAGACCAATATATTCCTTGGACTTAAAATTATAGGTTACATATGTAAACCAGTTATTGCCTAGTGCCCACAAAGAGAAGCATTTTGAGAATTTAAAAATATTTTCACATATGTTTTTAGGTAGAGATTAAATCTGGCCCCTCCAAAACTACTTTAAATATAACATATATGCATAGTCTGAGAAATATTTCTACTTGAACATGTCATACATTAAGTATCTTCCATTACTTTTTTTTTTAAGTTGGTATCTTACCAACTTAAGTTCATAAGTTGAACTCCTAAGAACATATGGGAAAAAGTCCTAACTCTCAACTTCCCACTACACTCACCTTTTTCCTGAACCTTGTCCTATTCCAAGTTAAACCTTTTCCTTCTTATTTACCTCAAAACAATGCTGAAAAGTAATTAGCCTCTAAAAGTTGTAATGAATGAATTCTTCCATTTAACTTTGGTATCTCAACTGTCACTTTCTTTCCTGATATTTCACTTTAGATAAGCCTGTGGATGTTTAAAGCCAGACTTGGGCTTTAAAATGTTCGTAAATTTGTCAAACAATGGTATGAATACAGGCAGTGTCTGACTTGTAAGTACCTGCCTGACTTAACAAGTGAGCCATATGTACCATTGCCCAAACCTTTATAGCCTCTATCTTGGCAGTATAGGAGAACAGGAACAGAAAAATCAAAGGAGCTTGGGAATACCTGGGGTTCCTGATGAGAAGAGACAATGAAAAATACAATTAGCTTGTTAGAGCTGGAAAGGACAAGTTGATTCCTAAGCAGAGCCTGCCTGCCTGCCTAAATAGTGACCCCAAAGCCTCCAAGAGTGTTTGTCTGGATGGCCCAAATCTTTTATAATATGAATGTTGAAATTCATTTTTAAGCTTTCAGTTGAGTTAAACTTCTTTTTCAATGGAATCATCTCTGTGGTGTTCATTCATTACATTCTTATTGAAGGTCTACTGTGTGCTGGGCACTAAGACATTGGAAATACAGCAGTGAACAAGACAAATATTCTGATATTACATTCTATTGAGACAGACTAAATTAGCATGAAATGTCAGTCCCTCATACAATAATAGGTATGAGTTAGTTTAAGAAACCTATTCTCTTTCTAATACCTACCAGTTATTCTAAGAAAAAGAGTGGTAATGTGAGGAGCAGGTAGGAGGTTGGGTAGACTCAGGTGAGTTATGTAATAGGGGAGTTTGGGGTAGCATGAAGTCAGCAAAGGTCTGGGAAGACACTGAGGAATGATAGGGATAGAGAAATAGAAGAAAGCAGCTCTCAAAGACCAAGACCACTGATTGCATGATTGCTTTTTACTTTTCTTTTTTTTTTAAACCAGATCTCACCCTGAGATAACTAGATCTCACAAAAGGGATACATTTTTCTTTCTTCCTACCTTCTTCTCTTGCTATCAGAATCAAGAACGTAGGCTAACACACAATTATTCTAATTTTTAAAATATTCATTAAAAGCAGCAGCCTAGCTTATGCTGCTTTGGATTCAGACAGACCTAGGTTCTAAACTCAGTCTACTTTTACAACTTTGGATGAATTACCAATATTTTACATTTCTGTTTTACAGATTTTTAAAATAGAAATAATTGTATCTGCCTTACATGTGTAAAATCCTTAGTGTCTGATATTTTGGTCTTTTTATCATTAGTCTGGAAAGCCTGACCATGACTTAGCATGCTTATTCTTTTAGGAAAGGGATTTTCTAATTTAAAACTACTGACACTATTTGGAATATTACTTGTTTACAAATATGAGTGCTGGTCTGTTTCTAAAACCCTATATAAAAATTTAAAACTGTTCATTTCTAAAAGAAACCCTGAAGGAGAAAAGAGAGCAAAAATTTGTCAACATTCTTGCTTCTTTATAAGTAACATAATTCTAAAAATTAAATTGAAGAAGTGAAAAAAGTAGAGGACAAATAAGAGAAACGATCTCAATGTACCCAAAACATGCTGTTGAAAGGAAAAAAGTGCTTAGCAGGCAAGCTATATATAAGAAACAGGAAGATATCAACTAGAGGAGGAAAATCTAGACAAAATTAGTAAGCAGAAGTAATATTATAAACCAGAATTCATTCCAAATAAAAAATGTTTTAAATGACAATAGGGCATTTTTTTCAAGAAGCTTAAACTACATAAATCTAACAAATCCCACTCCCATTCTTAAAGGAGTTGTTTGGTTTAATGGCTGAAATCATTGTTATGTGTGTCTAATCAATTATTAAATATTTCTATTCTGAAGAATAGATCTACATATCTACAGTACTTTAATTCACTTTCAATTTCTTTAGTTAATAAAAAAAAATTCAAGGTTTAATATGTGGCCAATGAAAGTGTAATTACACCTTTTGCCCTGACTAGTATTCTATTAAAAGATATCTATTCTTTTTCATGAATTGACTATATTTTTAAAAGTCTAATGGGTTTAGGGAAGCCACTTGGTCAAGAGAGCATACAATTTGAGATTTATCTCCTGAATTTCAAAAACAAGAGTATAAGGCATCATTTCCTTTCTCAAGTGCATGGTGGTTGCATGCTTAGTCATGTCTGACTCTTTGTGACCACGTGGACTATAGCCTGCCAGATTCCTCTATCCTTGGGATTTCCCAGGCAAGAATACTTGAGTGGGTTGCCATTTCCTACTCCAGGGGATCTTCTCGACCCAGGGATTGAACCCATGACTCCTGTGTCTCTTGGATCAGCAGGTGGATTCTTTACCACTGTATCACCTACGTAGCCCCAAGAGAGACAAATCTACCTTCATCCCTGCACTTTGCTTCATTTCCATTGTTCTTCAGAACACCATCTTGCCTTTGCCACAGTTACCTCAACAATCTTCATAACACATCTTTGTACCTCTAGTTTTGCCTGAACCTTAGCTGAAATGCAAATTTGATGTCATTACATTCTTTAAAACTTTTAGTAACTCCACAGTACTCTTAAAAATGAAATTTATTGTCTTTAATGAATCTTAAACAAGGTCCCTCCTTACTGTTTGACCTAAACTCCATCCATTACTCTCCAAACTCTCTGCTCTAGACACCAGTGAGTGAGTGAGTGAGTGAAAGTTTCTCAATTATATCCAGTCTTTGCTTCCCCCATGGACTATACAGTCCATGGAATTCTCCAGGCCAGAATACTGGAGTGCATAGCTGTTCCCTTCTCCAGGGGATCTTCCCAACCCAGGGATCAAACCCAGGTCTCCCGCATTGCAAGTGGATTCTTTACCAGCAGAGCCAGCAGGGAAGCCCTCCAGACACCAGTTGTTGTTGTTGTGTTACTCGCTCAGTCGTGTCTGATTCTTTGCGACCCCATGGATTGTAGCCCACTAGGCTCCTCTGTTCATGGGATTCTCCAGGCAAGAATACTAGAGTGGGTTGCCATTCCCTTCTCCACCAGACACCAGTGAACTTCCTTTATTCAGCTTCCCTCTCCCCTGCCTCTGGGCCTTTGCACAGTGCTAGTTTCTTTGCGTAGAACTCTGTCTTTACTCTCCCAAACACTCCACCAATTTTCTTTCCAAGGCCTCTCTATTAATCCTCTAAGCCCTAGCTCAGATATCACTTACTTCAGGAAGCCCATCTTGAACCACCAGTCCAAGTCTGGACTCTAATGCTTCATGGGTCTCTGCTCAGATCAAGTCATTTGACACCACTCTTGTTTTTCACATGGGCGTACCATGGGCTTCCCTAGTAGCTCAGACGGTAAAGCGTCTGTCTGCAATGCAGGAGACCCAGGTTCGATCCCTGGGTTGGGAAGATCCCCTGGAGAAAGAAATGGCAGCCCACTCCAGTATTCTTGCCTGGAAAATCCCATGGACTGCGGAGCCTGGTAGGCTATGGTCCATGAGGTTGCAAAGAGTCCAACACGACTGAGCGACTTCACTTTCACTTTCACCATCTTGTTCTGGGGCAATTAGCATTGAGATCATTATTATTAATGTCAAGTGCAAAAACCTCACTTTGATACAGTTGAGTTGGGTAGGTTAACCCCCAACATTTATGTATGTGTGTGCTCAGTCCGTCCAGTTGTGTCCAACTCTTTGTGACCCCATGGACCATAGCCTGCCAGGCTCCTCTGTCCATAGGATTTTCCTGGCAAGAATACTGGAATGGGTTGCCATACCCTCCTCCAGGGGATCTTCCAGATCCAGGGATCAAACTTGCTTCTCCTGGTCTCCTGCATTGCCAGGTGGATTCTTTACCACTGAGCCACAAGGGAAGCCCATTTATGTATGTATGTATGTATGTATGTACGTTTTTGGCCATGTCTCATAGCTTGCAGGAGCTTAGTTCCCCAACCAGAGATTGAACACACATTCTCAGCAGTGAAAGCATGTGGTCCTAACCATGTAGCCACTAGGGAGTGCCCAGAACATTTTTAGAAAAAAGGAGAAATTCAGAATTACTATTACTTCTTGGATTAGATGTCAGGATTCTTCATTGAAGAAATAAAATGTTGAAATGAAATGTTTAAATAGCAGACTTTGTAAATAGCCGCTAGCCTATAATGATAGCCTATGGTAAATATCAAAAGCATAGTCCTTTCCAATTACTAATTGGTGTTCAGGAGATTTATTACATGCTTAGCACTGGAAGTTCATTAAGAGAAGCACCTTCAGGATATCTGGCCAACTCAAGTAGTGAAATCTTTGGAAAATACAAACTCTTTATTAAATGATTTGTAAAAAATCTCAGAAATGAGATCTGCATAATATTTGCAGGTCAATACAGTTGTTGGAACTCTTGGTTAATAGATTTATTTGGAGGCAACCTTTTTATGTTATAGAAGAGAGTGACTAATTCAGTTACTGCTCGATCAAAAAGCAAAAATTAGTACTATCTAATGACTTGAAGGGCCTCGATAGGACTGAAATAGAATATATTAAAATTAATTTTCTTTTTATGTAAGGCAGCATCAAAATAAACTGAAATTTTCTTTAAAAAAAAAAAAAAAGAAATCCTAATGGGAGCTTCCTATTAAATTTCAACATATGTATCTTCAAAATTTATGAATCATGAAGTATCAGATATGAACATATATATATATACACACATATGAATATATACACATGTACACACACAGTTTGCAGTTCTAATTTGCATTTAAATGTTTTAAACCACTTTTGCATTGGCTAGATACATGCTTTTCCCTTGCCTCTCATTAAAAAAAACAGTAAGGCAAACCTTCTCCATTTTGCAAATAATATAATTTTAATATCAGACAAGGTTATGCCCAACTAGACAACTAACCCTCACTGCTGTTTTCTTTCCAGAAAATAAAATCACAGCTCAACTCTTCTAGAACCAGAGTCATCATTTTTCACATACTTCCCTCATTAAGTAGCTTTATCGCTCACAACCCTTACATCAAGTCATTTATGTTTCCAAGTTACTCATGTACAATCAGTTTATCTTGGAAGGTATGTCATATAGCTGCAAATTGGATGATTTTCTGTGTTTACTTTTGCCTGTTTGTGGCTGAGTGGGCATTAGATTATACAGTTTTGTTGTTATTGTTTTGTGGCTCTGCTCAGAGAAAGAGCACTTGGACGTCTCTGTAGCCTTATTCTGTGTTAATTATTAACCTCCAATTGCTTTTCTTGACCACGTATTTGGGTGCTTCAGCAATTTATAAAAAGTATATTAGAACATATAATCTTATTTATCTGGAGACGATAAATAAAAAGTAACCATTTTAACATTCTGCTTTTAAAATGTGACAGTTTAAGAGCTAAAAAAGTAACTCAGTTTTCTCTGAGACATTGTAACCTCTAAGACTGAAACTTAATATTCATCTATGAGCGGGTCCATATTCATTGACTTAAACTCCACTTGTTTCTGATAGAATGTTCCAACTTTTTTTTTTTTTTTTTAACCTGAGCATGTAAGGTTGAAAATACAGGGCAAACATGCAAAAAGAGATCTAATTTAGGAGTTAATTTATTTTTTTTTTTAAAGAAGTTAATGGAGCCCTAAGCTAACAGTTATGACAGAAGACTTGAGAGATTTGTGTTTCAGATCCAACAATGTCAGTTGTGTTCCTTTATGATGTGTTTTTTCAAGTTCCTCATCGGGTTTCAGAGAGAGATTCTTTCTTTAGATCCAGGGTACTTATGAGGAAACATTAGAAATTTAAATGCTTTCGAATATACTTGGGAAGAAGAAAATTTAGAGATCTGCTGCCAAGGCTTATTATCTGTGTAGGAGAGTTGATACTTAGTTTCTACATAGTTTACCAAAAATAATTTTTAACTGAATGTAGGTCATGGTCTCCTGCTTGTTTCTGTATTTTATGGTCCAATCAGCTTTGTTTGGGCATTTTTTGGAAAGAAAGAAGGGAAATTTCAAGACTTCATAAAATGTGAAGCAAATTTGATTTCCTCCTAGTGGTGTCGGAGTCAGCCTAGAGGTTGGTTGCCCTTTGGCAGGTAATTGGACCTGAACGGGTGGATGGAGGGCAGGCTCTCGGCTGCTGATGCTGGGACAGGGGTACACATTTGCCTTTCACTGAAGCCCGACAGTTCAGGGTGCACCTTCCAGCCACACTGTAGGCCCACATCCCGGCAGACCAAGCCCACTAGGGACCAGAGGATTGAGCTCCTTGGGGGAAGTACAGTCCCTCTACGGTCCCTAGAGGTTGTTTTTTGCCGGGCCGTACTGACTGCCCCCGCCAGGGCCCGCCCCTCCGCGCCGAGGAGGCGGGGCGCCGCGGCGCTGAGGGCCCCCACTGGCTATCGCGGCCGCCCACTCAGCTGAGTGACGGCAAGGGCGGGGCCGCGTGGCTTGTTTGTTTGCGCCGCCCCGTTCCGCCCCGCGCCGCCTCGGCCATCAGCGCTGACTGAGGCTGCAGCTCATATGTAGGCTGGCCGCCAGCCCAGCGCTCTCCTCTGCGCTGTTGCGGTACCTCTGCGCATCCGCCACTGTCCCTGCGCCGACATGCGCCTGGCTACAGCCGCGAACGAGGCGTATACGGCGTCTCTGGCCGTCTCGGAGCTGCTGGGCTGCAAGCAGTGTGGTGGGAGCCGCGGCCAGGACGAGGTACCTGGGCGAGGGACCGGGCGAGAGGGCGGGTACCCAGCCGACTGTCTGGGCTGCACAGAGTCGCGTCGCTTCTCTGCCCTCGCACCCTAACAGCTTCGGAGAACGCTCCCCAGGGAGGGCGCCTCTGGAGCAACCGCCCGGCCGGCGCCCTGCCCAGCGGGGCGTGGCGGGCTGGCCCGCGCCCCTCAGGTGAAGGGGCGGCCAGTGGTGGGTTGGGGGGACGTTTGCCACTGCGAGTCGTCTCCGGGCAGAAAGTGCCACGGCTGGAAGAGAAAGCTGTCTGGATCATTTAAATGGAAGTCTCCAAAACGTAAATAACGTTGTCTTCTGTACAAGTCTCCACAAGTCAGAAACCAAACAAACTCTAGTCCCGGGGTGGAACAGCCTATGGATTTTTTCCCCCTCAACGTCTTGTCAAAACAGATTATTTGGTGACCCTCACTCTTTGCCTTTTACTTTAAAAAAGAAAAAAAAAAAAATGCATCTCAGTCAGTTTTGCCTAGAATAACTATGTTCTGCCAGCTCTATGACGTTATGCACAGCGTTTACTCTTGTTTATTAATATTTCTTTTGTGTCTGAATTGGCCTTCGGAAAGAGCTATTTAATTGTGACATTTTGTATTTTTACCAAGTGGTTACAAAGAGGGCACCAGTTGAATATCCTGCTGCATGCAGGATCTAGTTCCCTGATCAGGGATTGAACCCAGGGTCCCTGCATTGAGAGACCAGAGTCTTAGCCACTGGATCACCAGGGAAGTCCTGTAGGACCCCAATTGAAAGTTACCAGTACAACTTTAACTCAAATTTTAGCCTTTAATTCAAATGGTAGCAAGGGAGAAAGAGAAATAGTAATTAAAATTGAATTGAAATCAGATTGTTTTAAGTATTGACTTAGTTCAAGAAATGTAAATACCAGGTAATTTCTCTGCACTATTGCCCACTAAAATGACTGTTAGTTTTATATGTTTTTTTGTAAATGGAGTCAACACTATGAGTATACCACATATATTCAATATAAACATAAATGAAGAACACTTTCTCCTGAAGGTTGTAGAACACCAAACACTTCTGTATTTTAACATTCATGTTTACATAGCGTGCTCCTTGTTTTCAGATAATACAGCAACCTAAAAAGAGTCTCATGACTGTTGCTTTGAAACTTTACTATAGAGGGAAAACGGTTCAAAAGTGTTGAAATAGCATTTACAATTTCTGTTTGCAGGCCATAACAGATCTTTTGTCATTTTGAGAAGTGAGCCTCATGATTGTGCTTGAATCTGTTCTTTCTTAGTGGTATTTGTGTGTAGAATCCTGGTTCTTGCCCAGATCTAGAATCTCTAAATATAGCCATGTAAACTAGAAGATAAAGAGATACATTTTATCTTACACATTGATTACAGAGCCTATGGGATTGTGTTCAGGAGACCAGGCAGCTTTGTGTAGTTGTATTTCAGTTTTAAAACGTCCAACATGTGGGAAGATAAATTAGGAAGTAGTGCTTTATAAGAAAACTATTCACTTTACAAAATAATTAATAACAGAACTCTTTCAAATAGCAAACTTCCACAGTGCCTTTAAGTTAAAACACCTTCCAGAAATGGAACCCTGACTAAAGTGTAGGGCACACATAAGAGCCTAAGTCAGCCTTATAAATCCAGTACTTTGAAGTCAGTTGAGTTTTTATTTTTCTAGGATGTAGTTCATAGAATACCAGACACTGGGAAAAGAGATACCTGAACTTTAAATATTTCTAAATTCCCTATAAGAGTTAGTGACAAATTTAGAAGAAGCATTAGTACATTTTGTTTTAGTACATAGGAAGATTTCTTTATAAGGCCTTAGGATTTCTTCATTTCTATTTAAAAATTTCAAATGTCAAAAGGCTAGCACACAGCTATAGGCAATGATTCTCATAAACAAGGGAGAGTGGGATGGGAACTCTTATTTTTTTACACAGTATATTTTTGCCTTGTTGAAATGTGTTTCAAAAAGAACTGCTTTTGTAATGTTTTACAAATCAAAGTTAGCATCATTGTTGCTATTATCAGTATTAAGAGATCTAGATAGTTTTAAAATGCACCAAGTGCAGTGAGAAAAAATAAAATGATTCAAGAGATCTGATTGTTGTTACTTTTCAAATGGATAGATGTGTAAGCCAGTAAATGCTCTCATTTTGCGTTTGTGACAAATTGTCCATTCCTTTGCTAAAAGATATTTATATAGATTCATAAGTGTATCTGACAAACTTGAAAAATCTGATTAGAACAATACATTCAGTACATAAACAGATTTACACAGTGAATATATTACAGTCATCAGTCATTCTGTGGTATTGTCAACATTTGCTGAGAATTTTCATGTTGTGAAAATTAGTATGTTAGTATCATACACTGGAGAGGAAACAGATACCACGTCAGAGATTTGCAGAAATGTTGTGATAGCAGAAGCTGTTGCTGTCTCTTTCAAAGATGCTGATTAGGAGGACTGTTGAGAGGAGAACTGTTGGTTCCCATGTTAGATTTCCCAGCCACACCTTCACCAAGAACCAGTGAGGTTTTGTGTTGTGATTAGCATATACATCTGCTTCACAAGGTCATTAGCTGTTGGCAACTTCTGCCTCCTTGAGTCTAAATTGGCCAAAATTTGTTCTAAATCTGTAATTCAGTTTCTTAGATACGTATGAAGGCACAATTGAAGTAACCTTTAGGAAGTTATGAAAGGCACTTAGTTTGGCTTTCCATAAGCCAACTATTGAATACCCATAGTGCCTTAAAAAAAAAAAAAAATCAACACCTGCTAGAAAACAGGGTAGCAACTATTTTGTCATGTGACTAGGAAAAGAAGTGTTTCAAAAGTGAGTTTTCCAGTAAATTGAAACTTTTAACCCTTTAGAAGTTGAGAATGCTATTGTATAACAACAGTGGTATCTAAAAGGACCTTTAAGTATCAAAAACTCTTAAAGAAACTCTTGAGAGTAATTAAAGACAGGAACTCTAGAAAACAGACTTCATGGATGTTTTCAAGATAACTGTCACCTGTTTACTTTTTCCAGAAGTTAGAGAACAGTTTGTGTGCAATGGGAAGCTAGATGGAATCAATTATCTGCTTTCTGATAGAATCTGAATTAGGATAAATTGAGATACAGCTCAGAGCTCATATAATTGTTTTACCTAGAACTAGCCTTAAGTAAAATAATGAAATTAGAGTATTGAATATCAGAGACTCCTTTCCATTCCTTTCCTTCAGTTTTTCTTTTCTGTCCCCTGCTTTCCTGTTAGACTGGTACCTCATCAAGGAATGAATGTGATCTTAACACTGAGAGGTTATTAGCATAAAAAGTGAAAGTCGCTCAGTCAAGTCTAGTTCAGTCATGTCCGACTCTTTGTGACTCTGTGGACTGTAGTCTGTGGAGTTCTCCAAGCCAGATTACTAGAGTGGGTAGCCTTTCCCTTCTCCAGGGGATCTTCCCCACCCAGGGATGGAACCCAGGTCTCCTGCACTGCAGGTGGATGCTTTACCAGTTGAGCCAAAAGGGAAGCCCGGTTATTAGCACAGTAGGTCTATAATCCATTCCTAAGAATGTTTGCTTTTTCTTAACATCCTGTTTTAAAACAATTTTTCACTTAAAAAAAAAAAATTTGTAAAGGAACTGGGAAGGAAAGGTTTGACCTGTGAAGGCAAAGAAGAGGGGAAACAGTGATACCAATATAGCTACTAAATTTGGCTATAGGGATAGACTTTCAAAGACTTGAGAATTATGTAGGATCCCCTTGGCACACCTATAGGAAAAGATTCCATTTCTGAAACATTGATAGGCACTTGCTTAGAATTATAAAGCTGTTGTAATATTAATAGTTTGATATATAAACTATTTGGTATAGAAATAAAACCAAAATAATATACTTCAATCCCTTTGTTTTGAAGCCTGTGTACTAACAATCTGGTCTTATTTTTAAAAATACACACATACACACAATCCACATACTGCTAATGTATGTGGTAAGATAAAGTCCTAGAAATGGAATTTCTAATTTTTTTCCTTTCCTCACAAATAGTAATATATGCACTTTGCCTTTTTCCCCCCTACATAATATATCCTAGAGATCTTTTAAAGCCAACTTGTATACAACTGCTTCATTCTTTGTAAGGACCTCATGCTGTTCTAGTCTATGGTCATACTAAACTTTATTGAAACAGTCCTCTATTGATGAGCACTTAGGTGGTTTTATATCTTATATAATTGTGAACAGTGTGACAGTGATTATACTTTTACATATGACATTTCAAAAATGTGAGCATAAGTTAATGTCTAGGATGGAATTGTCAATTAGGGTATGTAACTTTTAAATTTTGATCGGTATTTCAGATTGCCCTCCTGGAAGTTGCAGTAATTTGTACTTCTTATATATTTCTTGATCTTTTTTCCTTACATTTCAAAACAGTCCCATCAGAGATATATAAGTGTTGAATAGCTCTTTCTCTACCCCTTCTCCAACATAGTCTATCATCAAACTTTTTGATCTTAAGCAGTCTTTTAGGTGAAAAATTGTATCTCAGTGTAGTTAAACAGCAGTTGTTTTGTGAAGATGGACCATTTTTTCAGACGTTTATATTTCCTTTTCTTTGAACTGTTCATGTCCTTTGTTCATTTTTTTCTATCAGGTTCTTGGGGGGTTTTCTTAGTGATTTGTCATTATGTATTTTTTTAAAAAGCCCTTGTCTGTGTGAGTTGCAAACGTATTTCCAAGTTTTCTGTTTGTTTAACTTTATATAATGTTTATTTTTCCCATATGAAAGTATATTTATGTCATCAAACTTATCAGTCTTATGTTTTGTGACTTCTGGGTTTTGTTGCATTTTTAGATCTAACTCCACAAGTATTTTCTTCGAATATTGTAATTATTTTTTAACTTACATATGATTTATTGTGAAGTAAAGTATGATTTAAGGTTCCAATTTCACTTTTTTCTGAGTGGGTCTTCAGTTGTATCAAAATCATTTTTTGAATAATCCATTTCTCTTCCTTTGAAATGACATCTTTTTGTATACTAAAGTTGCAGGAATAGTATAAAATGAATAATAAATCCCTGAAAAGTGGGGTGTGTTGCTAAAATGCATTTTGTTTAAATAAGATGGTAAAGAAATTAAAAAGGGTAAATATTAATTTTAGCCTTGAAATCTTGTCCAGAATATTTTCTTTGAAATGTATGTAATTAGATCAGAAGTTCAGCAGTTAGAAAGGCCAACAGAGTCATCATTTTATATAAATAGCTGCATTTGTGCCAAGATTCTGTATTGAATAGAAGGAATGTGGGTTTTTTCTTGCATTTATTATAGTATGTTAAATTGAGACACATAGATAGCTGGACCAGTAAATTTAGTGCCTCCTCAGTGAAGGATACGGTTATTAGACATTACTATCTTCAGTATAAGTCTGTAATTATCAGAGTAAAAAATCACTGACCTCTAATACAAAATTATTTGAAACCTATATAAAATTTTAGTTTGCAAATGGAGCCTACTTCAAATCTGAACCTCGAGTTCTACTGATTAAGATTCTCTTCGATTTTTTCCTGCCTGCCTAAATCAATTCTGCTCAAAAGGTTTCCATTCACTTGGACCAAATTTCTTGAATTGCTGCCATATGTTCTTCTCTGTCTGCATCACTGCGCCCCCACCCCCGCCCCCCACACACCTTTTTTTCTCCTTTAAAAGAAAAGCATCTGGTTTATATCATGAAGGACTTTTGGAAGCAGTAAAGAGAGGGTGGAAATAGTATTTGTATGTAATTATATAAGCAAGGGTTAATATTTAGTTGTTAAAGAAGGTGGGGGTTTGTTTGCCTAGAGACTAGATAGATAGGACATGAACTCAAAAAAAAAAAAAAGGCTGAATTACATTTTGGTTTTGTTTCTATAAGCATATTACATTGAGGGGAAAGCTGGTATGGTAGATTGTCAGTTTTTGTTAACCATACTACATTGTCACACAAATTACAGAATTCTAGGTTCCCTATGTCAAAGGGTAGAAAACCATTTATTCTTAATTAGTTGAGCTCAAAAATATAAGTGAAGTCAATGAGATCCTATAAATTAAAAATTTAAGGAAAACTCACAAAATTAATTTCTCTCAAATTGTTTTACTCAACTACAGAGGAACCGTGTCCTGTAGCACTTTCTCTTTTGTGGGTTTAAATAATCTTTATTTTTCATAATATTTCTGTTCTTGTGAAGTATTATTGTAGATGCAATAATAATTATACTTCTTTCAGTTTAAGACCTCTAGGTAGAGGTTATGACTTTTTCATTTCCTGACAAGACGCACAGGGATTGATATTTTGGTTGGTTGGGTTTTGGATGTATAACCACATTGGTCTTATTTTGTATCACTGTCAATCCACAGGGTTGGCTGCTGTGTGCTGAACTTTCTGTCCTAGACTTTCTGCCAAGTACTTTATGCAAAACTCTGGTTTTAGTGAAACAGGTTTTATTGTTTTTAGTCAGAGTCTTATTATAAACTGTTGTCAGTTATGTGATGCAAAAAGAGGAGCTGATATATATATATGGTCATGAAAACAAACCACCAAAACAAGCCAGGCTCTGTTCAACTGGTTGTTTTTCTCTCCCATTCCTGTGGCCTCAGTTCATGTTGTTTACTGCTAGAGGCCTGAGATGGGGTAATTTTCTCTTCTAGGAACTTGGAATTAGAATTCCTCGACCACTAGGACACGGACCAAGCAGATTCATCCCAGAAAAGGAGGTATGTTGTTTGTGAAAGTACATAGTGAACTCTATGCTTTTAAGGAAAAGCTTTCATGACCCACATCTTGGCATCTGAACAACTGTTGGTCAACAATATGCTTTACACAGAGTTGATCATTGTTAATCATGCTTTGGCAGTGAATCTGTGGGATTAGAAAGCTATTATAGTCCCTTTGATTTCTAGTATTTCATGGCACTTTTCTAACACCCATAATTAGTCAAGCAAAGGCAAGACTTGTTTTTGACCAAGATATGCCACCTGCTTATATTTAGATGTTATTTAAGTGTGCCCATACGCTGAGTTACTTGGTCTTGGCCAACTCCACAGGCTGGTAATCAATGCTAGCTTAGATCTTTAATTCTAAATATGTAAATGCTTCTATGCTTTGTTTTCACAAGGATTGTTTACTGTTAGTTAATTTTGGTTCTCTGTAAATTGTGGGAGAGTAGGTGTTGTTAAAAGGAAAGGCATTAGTGTCTGCAAGCTCTGCAGATTTGATAATCTAAATCTGCTTCTTTATCTGGATTCTGGCCAAGCCTACAAGAAGCCTATCTAGATGGCCCTTGTTGTTTCTCCCCTGCTACATGATATGTGACTTTTATTCTTCTATCTTGCAACCAGTTGAGTTAAACTCGTAGAATTACAACCTCCCTTTCTTTTTTTTTTTTTTAATTTTATTTTATTTTTAAACTTTACAGTATTGTATTAGTTTTGCCAAATATCGAATAACCTCCCTTTCTTAAGCCAAATTTAAGCTGCTTCTGAATGACACACAGAATGCAGTGCATGCATGCTTTATTTCTCCCCCTTCCGTGTTTAACACCGATTTACAATTTCTGTAACCGTGGTTTTCCTCTCTTTCATACAGATTCTCCAAGTGGGGAGTGAAGACGCACAGATGCATACTTTATTTACAGATTCTTTTGCTGCTTTGGGTCGTTTGGATAATATTACCTTAGTGATGGTTTTTCACCCACAGTATTTAGAAAGTTTCTTAAAAACTCAACACTATCTACTGCAAATGGATGGGCCATTACCCCTTCATTATCGGCACTACATTGGAATAATGGTTTGTAAACATTCAGTGAAAAATTCTTTCTCCCTGTTTTTATTAATCTTTTAAAGATATGGTTAATGCTTCAAACACAGGAATAAATACTTATATTCCAACTTCCAATTGGATTCCTGTTAAGTAGTACCTATTTTTCCTCTTTCTAAATAATAGGAAAACTAATATGTATTTACACTTTGTTGAGTCCCTGGAAATCTCCAGGCCAGAATACTGGAGCGGGTAGCCTTTCCCTTCTCCAGGGGATCTTCCCAGCCCAGGGATTGAACCCAGGTCTCCCGCATTGTGGGTGGATTCTTTACCAACTGAGCCACCAGGAAAGCCCAAGAATACTGGCATGGGTAACCTTTTCCTTCTTTATCAGATCCTCCCAACCCAAGAATCAAACTGGGATCTCCTGCATTGCAGGTGGATTCTTCACCAGCTGAGCTACCAGGGAAGCCCTTATTGAGCACCATTTTCTACTAAATAAGAAAATAAAGTAGGAAACAAGATTATTTCACTACTATATAAATAGTAGTTCAGATTGACATAAGTGGTTTTCACTCATGTTCAATTTATAAATAAGATTCCATTATTTTATGGTTGGCATCTTAATGAAGTTTCTTAATCAGGTTCTGACAGTAGGTATAAAAGTTTTCTAAAATTCAAATACTTTTATCAAATATTTTTTGTTAATGGGATATTTTTGAGGTGTTTTCTATAGCATACGTGAATTTTTGAATGTTTATATGAAAACTTCATTTCTGTAGTACATGGAAAATTTGAGAACATACTAATCAAAAAATTAACTGTTTTGCACATTGTAAAGAAAAAAGACATGTAGTTGTTCAAGATTTTAATATGTATAGTTAGAATCATCTTTTGTTTTCTCTTAGGCTGCAGCAAGACATCAGTGCTCCTACTTAGTGAATCTCCATGTAAATGATTTCCTTCATGTTGGTGGAGACCCCAAGTGGCTTAATGGTTTAGAGAATGCTCCTCAAAAACTACAGAATTTAGGAGAACTTAACAAAGTGTTAGCCCACAGACCTTGGCTTATTACCAAAGAACATATTGAGGTAAGCAGAGAATATATCTAGGGTGTCTTTTTTATTTTAATTAATAGACTATTTTTCAAAGCAATTTCAGGTTTACAGAAAAATGGCACAAGGAGTTCCCATATTCTACCCACTTCAACTTTCATCAGGAGGCTTTTTAGTTCCTCTTCACTTTCTGCCATAAGGGTGGTGTCAACTGCATATCTGAGGTTATTGATATTTCTCCCGGCAATCTTGATTCCAGCTTGTGCTTCTTCCAGCCCAGCGTTTCTCATGATGTACTCTGCATATAAGTTCAATAAGCAGGGTGACAATATACAGCCTTGACGTATTCCTTTTCCTATTTGGAACCAGTCTGTTGTTCCATGTCCAGTTCTAACTGTTGCTTCTTGACCTGCATATAGGTTTCTCCGGGTTGTTCTATGTCCAGTTTTAACTGTTGCTTCTTGACCTACATATAGGTTTCTCCAGGAGTTGGTGATGGACAGGGAGGCCTGGCGTGCTGCGATTCATGGGGTCGCAAAGAGTCGGACATGACTGAGCGACTGAACTGACTGACTGACCCGCTTCAACCCTCCACTCCCCCCACACACACATTGTTTTCTTTATTACTAACTTCTAGTATTAGCATGGAGAAGGCAATGGCACCCCACTCCAGTACTCTTGCCTGGAAAATCCCATGGACAGAGGAGCCTGGTAGGCTGCAGTCCATGGGGTCGCTAAGGGTCAGACACGACTGAGTGACTTCACTTTCACTTTTCACTTTCATGCATTGGCGAAGGCAATGGCAACCCACTCCAGTGTTCCTGCCTGGAGAATCCCAGGGACAGGAGAGCCTGGTGGGCTGCCGTCAATGGGGTCGCATAGAGTCGGACACTACTGAAGCGACTTAGCAGCAGCAGTATTAGCATAGTACATTTGCTTCAATTGATGAATTAATAATGTCTGTAATTTACTTTTGGAAAAGGAAATGGCAACCCACTCCAGTGTTCCTGCCTGGAAAATCCCAGGGACGGGGGAGCCTGGTGGGCTGCCGTCTATGGGGTCGCACAGAGTCGGACACTACTGAAGCGACTTAGCAGCAGCAGTAATTTACTTTGGGGTTTACTGTTTGTGTTGTACAGTTCTATGGGTTTTGACAAATGCATAATGTCATGTTATCCACCATTATGATGTCATACAGAATAGTTTCACTTCCCTAAAAATCTCCTATGCCCCCCTTATTCATCTCTCTCCCTTCCCCCTGAAACTACTACTCCTTTTATTGTCTTTATAGTTTTCCCTTTTCCAGAATGTCATATAGTTGGAGTCATACAGTATATAACCTTTACACACTAGCTTCTTTTATTTGTCAGTATGCATTTAAGGTGCCTCCATGACTTGATGGCTCATTTCTTTTTACTGCTGAAAAATACCCCAGTGTGTGGATGTACCACAATTTGTCCATTCACCTACTGAAGGACATCTTGGTTACTCCCAGTTTTTTGGCAATTATGAATAAAACTTCTACAAACATTCACATGCAGGTTTTTTGATGGACATTAGTTTTCAGCTCAGTTGGGTAAATAACTGGGATTGCTGGATTGTATGGTAAGCTTGTGTTTAGTTTTGTAAGAAACTGTGAAACTGTCTAATGAGGTGACTGTACGTTTGTGTTCCCACCAGCAATGGATGAGCATACTTGTCAGCATACTTGTCAAATTCTTGTCAGCATTTGCTGTTGTCAGTGTTCAGATTTTAGCCATTCTGATAGATGTAAAGTGCAATCTTGTATATCTTTGCAAAATACCATCTTAAACTAGTTTCTTCTGGTTCTTTTTATTGAAAGTGTTAAATGCTCATTCAAATCCGACTCTTTGTGACCCCATGGATTAGAGCACGCCAGGTCCTTTTTCCATGGAATTCTCCAGGCAAGAAAACTATAGAGTGGGTAGCCATTCCCTTCTCCCAGGGATCTTCCCGACTCAGGGCTCGAACCCAGGTCTCCTCTATTCCAGGCAGATTCTTTACTGTCTGATAATAAAGACAATAGAATAAAAGTAGATTGACTTTCTCTAAAAGAATCTGCCATGCAGTAGAAATTTTTAAATTTTTATTTTTTTTTTATAATTTATTGACCATTCCACGAGGCTTGTGGGATCCTAGTTCCCCAACCAAGGGTCAAACCTGTGCTTCTTGCAGTGGAAGTTCAGAGTCCTAACCACTGAACTGCCAGAGAATTCCCTAGAGTATTTTAGATACTTTTATATAATTGAAGCATCTTATTTTCAAGGAGATATAAGATTTGAATATGATTAATGCAATGTCTGTTATATTGTCTAGTAACATAAAATTATACAATACTATGAAATAGATAATGAAGCAGAATGGAAACAGATTTGTAGACTTTTAAGGATTGTAGACTTTACCTTGAGCATAACTTTTTAAATATAATTTGATGATTTAGACATATTCAGAGTCAAGTTGTTCAAACCACTATCTTAAAAATTCCTTGAGGAAGCCTGATATTAAAGAAAAATAGGCATATTTTCCACAGTAGCTTCTACTTTAAACTCAAATTTATTACATTTGGTTTGAGATGTCACACTAACAACATAGTTAATGCGTTCATAATCCATTATCTGAAACACAGCAACTGCCTTAAACAAAATGTATTCTACTGCATTTTTAAATCAAGATTTCAGATAATCAATAATGAATTAGTCATTATCAGATTATGTTAAGCTCAATTTTTGAATATATACTCATAAAAATTAGCAAATTCTGAGTTCTACATGCCTCAAATTGTCATTTTATCCTAAGTTTTATACAGTAACTAATCCTGTTTTCAATAGATTAAATACCAAGATGAACTATGTTCTTTCACCAACACCATACCCCAGTATAAAAATATATTCTCATTTTTTTCCCCAAGGGACTTTTAAAAGCTGAAGAGCATAGCTGGTCCCTTGCAGAACTGGTACACGCAGTAGTTCTACTCACACACTATCATTCTCTTGCCTCGTTCACATTTGGCTGTGGGATCAGTCCAGAGATTCATTGTGATGGTGGCCACACATTCAGACCGCCTTCTGTTAGTAACTACTGCATCTGTGACATTACAAACGGCAATCACAGTGTGGATGAGATGCAGGTCAACTCAGCAGGAAATGTTTCGGTAAGTATCTATTTGTTACAGGATTGTCGTAAGACTAATCACAGTAATTGCTGTTGTATTATTTTTTTACTTGGCTTTTAGGAAAATTTACCCTGTTAAGTCCAAAAAGGTATTAGACCCCCCAGTCTATTCATTCAGCAAGTATCTGACTGCCTCCAAATGCTGAGCATTATAGTGTCTGATGCTAAGGGACATAAACAAAATTATATGACTTATATATAAGACCCTCCAGGAGACTACATTCGAATAACTTCAGGATTGGAAGCCACCAGGATGTGCCAGAGCCAGCTAGTATTGAATGGCTACTGAATGTGAGATGCCGGAAGACTGAGGAAAGAGGAACTTGATACAAACTGCCTGCTGCTGATCACATCCCATCCTTCCTTTTTGCACGAAAGAAACAGGCTGTCATCTCAATTATTTCTCTTTTAGAAGAGTTAATCAGCTTTGATCTGGAATTTCTCCTTTTAAAATACTCCTTCATGTTTTAACTTCTCACAAATATATATAGAAGTGAATGTAAATATATTAAAATGCTTTTATCTCTATTCCTTGTCTTCTCTGGCATTTATATTTTCTCAGCTTTGTTATTCCTTGGAAAACAGATCACAATGAGTTGAATTTTCTATAAGCAAGTTTTAACTCCTATATATGATGTTTCAAAACTCCCTCTGCATTCTTTAGCTGTAGTGAAAGAGCAAGGGTTTATATTTCCAAATAGAAACATTACAGCCTTCTCAATACTTCATACAGATTTTCTCAGTTTTATTATTACTTTAAGACAGATTTAGACAGGTTGAATTTATATGTTTGACTTTAACAAACACTTGACTGTTAACATATGATTTGACTGTTGGCAAGTTATCTACCCTCCCTGACCCCCCATTCTTTCATTTCTAAATAAAGGTCAAACACAAGGTTATTGCAAAGTTTAAGTGAAATGTCTCTAGAGAGGTAAAAGGGCTAGTACAGTGCTTAGCATTTATCAGGTACTAAATAAGAGGTAGCATTTACATACGGTAAGATTAGCACAGGAAGGAAAATCATTTTCCCAAGGTTGACTGCTGTGCTGTGGTGTGTTGGTAAGGCCCAAGACCGTCAGTTTCACCCTCTTTTGAGCTATCTGGATTCATGTGAGAGGCCCGCATATGGCCACTGATTATTTATCAAAGTTTAAAGGTTATAAGATGGACTAAGGGTGAGTACATCAGTTGCCAGGATGCTGAGAATTGGATTCTTTCCCCACCTTTGATTTAGTACGAGGCTAAAGAAGTACTGTTCCTAGTTATCCCTCAATTAAATAATAGTGAAATAATATAATTTTTTAAAAAACTTCTCTAGTACATAAGCTCCCTGTTCCCAGGTGTTAAGTATTTTTAGTAATGAATTTTTTAAGGTATGTACATTGTTTTTTAGACATAATACTATTGCACACTTAGACTACTGTATAGTATAAATATAACTTTTTATATGCATTGGAAAACCAAAAAAATTCTTGACTTGCTTTGTTATGATACTCGCTTTATTCTAATGGTTTGGAACTGAACCCACAATATATCTGAGGTATGCCTGTCTATTGACAATATGCCCAGTGTACAATGTTGATGTAAAACCACTTTATATTTTGTATACCTTATTTGTTTCACTGAGCAAGTAAAAGTGTAACTCAGTTCTGTTTTAAACTGACAGTGTTAAATTTTAATTTTTAAAACTTAATGACAGTAATATTACTAACTTTTGAAATAAAAATTTAAACATTAGAATATGTTCTTAAAATTTTTTCTATTGTTTTAAATTTTAAAATTTATATCTGTATATATGATAGGCCAAAGTAATTGTTTTTGATTCATTCATGTGCATTAAAGTTATAAGATCTATTTTTCTTATATTGTATTAAGATGCAAATTCTTATGAGATAGACTTAATAAAATTTATTCCATATTTGACATATGTAACAACCTTAATTGCACTTTTATTTCAGGTAAGTGATTCCTTCTTTGAGGTTGAAGCCCTCATGGAAAAGATGAAGCAGTTACAGGAATGTCGAGAAGAAGAGGAGGCAAGTCAGGAAGAGATGGCTTCACGTTTTGAAATAGAAAAAAGAGAGAGCATGTTTGTCTTCTCTTCAGGTAAAAGCAAGCATTACATAGTCAATGTCTATTTTGAAGAAAAAGCCCAATTTTTAAAGACAATTTAAATAAGTTTTTCGTATGGGAATACAGTTGATTTACAATGTTGTGTTAGTTTCAAGTGTACAGCAAAATGAATCTGTTATACATATATCCACTTTTAGATTCCTTTCCCATACAAGTCAGTACAGAGTTTTGAGTAGAATTCCCTGTGCTATGCAGTAGGTCCTTATTAGTTATCTGTTTTATATATAGTAGTATGTATATGTCAATCCCAATCTCCCAATTTATCCCTCCCCCTACCCCGGCTGCATCCCAAACCCTTGGTAACCACAGGCTCTCTACAACTCCACATATAAGCTGTATTGTATGATATTTGTCTTTTTCTTTCTAATCTCACATAATATGGGTCCAGGTCCATTCATGTTGTGGCCAGTGGCATTGTTTAATTCTTTTTTATGGCTGAATAACAGTCCACTGATACATGCACCACATCTCTGTCTACTGCTGTCAGTGGACATTTAGGGTGCTTCCATGTCTTGGCTACTATAAATAGTGCTGCTGTAAACACAAGGGTGTGTGTGTCTTTTTGAATTACGGTTTTCTCTGGACATATACCTAGGAGTGGGATTGCTGATTAGATGGTAGCTCTATTTTTAGTTTTTTGAGGAACCTCCGTACTGTTATCTGTAGTGACTGCATGAATTTACATTCCCAACAACAGTTTTGTAAAATTTATTGTTTGTAGATTTTTTGATGATGGCCATTCTAACTGATGTGAGGTGATAACCTCACTGTTGTTTTGATTTGCATTTCTGTAATAATTAGTGATATTGAATATCTTTTCATGTGCTTATTGGCCATCTATATGTCTTCTTTGGGGAAATGTCTGTTTAGCTCTTCTGCCCATTTTTTTTTTTTTTGATTGGGTTTGGTTTTTTAATATTAAGCTGCATAAGCTATTTGTATTTTGGAGATTAATCCCTTGTCAGTTGCTTTGTTTGCAAATATTTTCTCTCATTCTGTAGGTTGTCATTTTGTTTAGTTTATGGTTTTCTTTGCTGTGCAAAACTTTTAAGTTTAATTCTAATATGTCTTTCCTTTTAGAAAGGCTATTGCATAGGTATTCCTACTTCCAAAAAAGGAAGTTAAAGTGAAAATAGACTAAGAGCAAGGATTTGATTTAGGTCCTAAAATCACTGCTAATAAACTTTGTGAATGTTAAGTCATTTAGCATTGAGCATTCCTTTTTTTTTTTCTTTAAAATGAGGAAGTTGCATTCATAAAGGCCTAATAGTACTTCCAGCTTTAAAATTCTATAATGTGTGAAAAGGAGCTACTTATTAGATAACTAACAGCTTAAACCCTTTGTTAGGCCTTTATCAAATGTAACCTATAGGATTTAATAAGTAAACTAGGTAATTTAAAGGAAAAAAGTTATAGTGTCAATATATTTTGACAATAATACAGTGGAACAAAGAGTACATTGGTTTTAATAACCAATTTTCTTAATAGCAAAGAAAAAATCAAATTTGTATAAATGGAGGTTTGATGTTAGCCTGAGGAGAAGTCTTTGATTCTATTTACTTGAAACTAAATAATCTCATCAACTCCTAAACATGAAAATAATCTAAAAAGGCTTAGTGAGCCTCTTTTCTGTATTTATTTCAGAATTGTTTCTAGGACCTTTGAACTGTTAGTGTTCGTTGCTCATTTGTGTCCAACTTTTTGAGACCCCCACAGACTATATAGGCCACTAGGCTCCTCTGTTCATGGAATTTCCTAGGCAAGAATACTGGAGTGGGTAGCCATTCCCTTCTCCAAGGGATCTTCCTGACCCAGGGATCGAACCCAGGTCTCCTGCATTGCAGGCAGATTCTTTACCATCTGAGGCATCAGAGAAGCTGTTAAAAAGATCATTTTACATATTGTATGACATTAATATTCAACTAAAAATGTCCAAGTGCTAAAGTTTAGAATACAGCTGATTTGTTAGTACCATAAAGATTATTTCAAAAGGGTATTCATACTTGGAGTACATACTTTTAAGTAGAACCTCACAACTATAAACTAGAGAGAGGACACAGAGGAAGAGAGGATCTGTGAAAGAGAGGAATGAAAAGCACAGTAAATGCAACCATGAGTATGTTTTTTAACCTTTATATTCCATTTATTAAGCAATTTCTTTATAGTTTTAAGACTTTATTTTAGTTGATATTGGTTACTAAGTATCAGAAAAAGGGTTATCCTATTTTTACTTGTTATAGGTAAAATGAATTTTAACTAGCATCCTGTGTTTGAAAAGCTTTCAGTAGCTTTTTTAAAAAATTATTTCAGATGATGATGAAGTTACACCAGCAAGAGATGTATCACGTCACTTTGAGGATACTAGTTATGGCTATAAGGATTTCTCTAGACATGGAATGCACGTCCCAACATTTCGAGTCCAGGTAAAATCACAACTTGTATGTACATGACTGGTTAGAAATATCTCAATCTGACTTAAAGTTAGAAAGAACCATCTGGATTTGAGAACAGAAAGCATTGCAGAGAGAAATAACTTTTCTATGTACATGCAGTTCCTTAGATATAAGTTCATAAATCAGTTGCTCAGAATTCAAAACATATTCACCCATAAAACAAAATTACAATAGTGGTTAGGTTCCCAGATGGTATACTAAAACTCAAAGTTCATAATATAACTAAACAGTAAATAGTTGTGTTAGAACCTAGCTAGCATTTATAGCATTGTTTTACAGAGCACCAGTGTTAAAGTGAGGCCATTTCTGTGACAAGAGAAATGTCCTCAACATTTCAGGCATTATGTGTGTGTGGGTAGAAGGAAAGAGGATGAGAAAATCAGAGTGAAACATGTGCTTAAATTAGAACTTTTAGGGACAGCAAATTTGTTTTCTTTTAATTTGGGTGAGTTCTTATAAATCTCATATAAAATAAGTCATAGTGATTACAATAACCTAATTCCCTGGTAGAATATGAACTGAATGTCATTTGAAGCAATGAGAATTTTTGAGAGTTTCAAACTTAAATCTTGAAGAGGATTTTTATATAAAGATATCTTATTCCAAAATTAAATAATGCCCATCTCTTAGAATAAAGTTTTAGTGAGGTAGAGAGTCAAATTATTGTTGGTAGACCCAGTTTGTTTAGCTCCATAATCATTAACTTTGAAATACACAGTAAAAATTCCCAGTGCAATTCTGTGTATATTGAGTCCATGGAAACTTAGGGACCTTGTCATCCTCCAGGATACCAGCCTCCTTCTCTCTTATTGCTTTTCCAGGAAGCTAAGTGCTTTGCAAATATATTGCAGGAGCAACAATTGCTGTATCTTCTAGTTCCAGAATAAAAGTTGAGGATCATCAACTAGGAAACATTTATCTATTCTATGCTGTAGTTTTCTAAGACTGCTTCCAATCCATTACTAGACACACAATGCATTTAAAATGTATTTCTTAAACAATCTGTTATGAGTTGATAGTTCTAACTTTCCCAATTATTGCGAAGGGCTGCTGTTGCTAAGTCGCCTCAGTCGTGTCCGACTCTGTGCAACCCCATAGACGGCAGCCCACCAGGCTCCTTCGTCCCTGGGATTCTCCAGGCAAGAACACTGGAGTGGGTTGCCATTTCCTTCTCCAATGCATGAGAGTCAAAGTGAAGTCGCTCAGTTGTGTCCGACTTGTAGCGACCCCATGGACTGCAGCCTACCAGGCTCCTCCACCCATGGGATTTGCCAGGCAAGAGTACTGGAGTGGGGTGCCATTGCCTTCTCCAATTGTGAAGGACTAGTATTAACTTTTAGCAGAATTATGAAAATATTTGGGAACCATGAGATTTTTTTTTTCTTGACTCAAGGAACTAACATTATTTAAGGAGGCAAATTAGGCACAGGAAGAAATATAGAATATGTTACGTGGTAGTGAAGTTGTGTCACGAAATATAATACATTACAATTGGAGAGATCATGTAGACTAGAAAATTTTTTTTGGAGGCAGATTAGGGTTTGACAGATTTGAATAGTTTAAAAGCATGAATATTGTAAGCAGAGACGACTGTAGGTAATAATTGAGCCTAGGTTAAAGGACAGAGTGAGGGAAGGTATCATAAACTGGCTGGGCTGCTGAAAGCTTCAAGCAAAGGATTTTTCTGATTAGTTGGAAGTTACTTTAAAATTGATCAGACTTGGACATTTTGACCACAGTGATGGCATGATATCAAAGAGGTGTTTTAGGAAAACAAATATGGGAGCAACGTAGAAGTAGAGGCTTATTAAGTTTTGTTTGAGATAGAAAAAAGGAAACGGAGATTTAATGTAGGAAAACTAATTAGAAGACTTAACAGAGCTAAGAGGAAGGGGGGTTAGGAGGAAAAAGAATGAGTGATGGATGTGTTGAATTAAAAATTTACAAAATTTGAAGACACTTGAATGCCTGCAGCAATATAAAAGGAGAGTGGCCTCCCAGGACGAGTCATCTCTGGAGGCTGACAGGGGAAACAGTGAGAGAAAGCAGAGTACAAGTGATGTGTGTGTAAGGCAGAGATTCCACTGGTTTTTAAACTTGGTGAGTTGCAAAATTTAACTTTTGCATATTGCAGTATAGAAATTGAAAACATCAAACTGGAATGCAAATGAAACAGAAAGCTAGGGATGTTCTAGAAAGGGAGTGGATTTCAACTGCCAGTAGTCTCACTGCACCACAGAGCAATAGACATAGAACTGTATTTGACCACATTTTAATTATTCACATTTGTTCTGTTCTCTGTATTTAGGACTATTGTTGGGAAGACCATGGTTATTCTTTGGTAAATCGTCTTTATCCAGATGTAGGACAGTTGATTGATGAAAAATTTCACATTGCTTACAATCTTACTTATAATACAATGGCAATGCACAAAGATGTTGATACCTCAATGCTCAGACGGGCTATTTGGAACTATATTCACTGCATGTTTGGAATCAGGTTAGTCTGTTTTCTTACGTTTATGAAGAGATATTTTCTTTTAGGGAAATCATTCAGGTGCTTGAAACACATATGCAGATATACATGTTAATATACTCAGAACCATCCCCTCCCTAAGAGCTTATTTTTATGCTTTTTATGCTTTAGAAACTTGATTTTTTGCAGCTTAGTGTGTTTCCTCTCACCTAGCTAGGCAGGAAGAAGGAGAGTTAGGAACAAGAGTTAAACAACAAGCAAGGTTGTCCAGGAGCATGGAGAAAAAGGAAAAGTTTGTCTCTAAACATTTATGTGTTTGTATCATTTTTATCTCCTGAGACACTTGTACTTCTGCCTTCGTGGAACTTAGAGTGCCCTTCTAAAGAGTACCTACTCCCATGATACTTCATAAAATGCAAAACTTTATCAGTATTATGCTATTTATATACACACACTATACATCACCTTCTAACATACACAAACACCCACACTATGGTCCTTCCTAATTATTTTAGCTGTAAAGTCAGACTTTTCTCTTGGTTATTCATTTTTTCAGTAGCCAGACTATTGACTTTAGACTCCCGGATGGTTATATTATGGACCAACTTTACAAGAGTTTTCTCCCTTTTCCACTAAAAACCAAATAGGAGACTGAAGATCCTTGGATGTTGTAGAAAGTATTCTCCAGTGGGGCAGAGCAGACACTGGTGCCTACGACCATCCTGGCCTAAAGCAGAGTGGCCTAAGTGTAGACACTGTGAGGCCATCTTAGGGACCAATTCTTTCCTCATCTGACCCCAAGAACTGCTAACATGAGAAAATATTTATACAAGTAGATTATAATTTATATATCATGGGATATATCAATATTGTCGAATTTGTTAACTTCTTAATATCATCAATACTCAAACTGTTTCCAAAATTTGTTCCTCAGTGTGGTTGCTTATTCATGATTGTAAATATATACTGTTACTTTGCACTAGCAAATTTTTTGTTCATCTCCCTGACTTCTCTATTTCTTACTCCTTTATACTGATTCATCCACCCCCATTTAAACATTGTAAAGCTCTTATTTTAGGGGACAGCTGCCTATATAAAGAGGAGAAAAGAATATAACATTTACTATTATATCTGTACTTCTATAAGAAAACAGACTATCACATCAGATCAGTCGCTCAGTCGTGTCCGACTCTTTGCGACCCCATGAATCGCAGCACACCAGGCCTCCCTGTCCATCACCAACTCCCGGAATTCACTCAGACTCACGTCCATCAAGTCAGTGATGCCATCCAGCCATCTCATCCTCTGTCGTCCCCTTCTCCTCCTGCCCCCAATCCCTCCCAGCATCAGGGTCTTTTCCAATGAGTCAACTCTTCGCATGAGGTGGCCAAAGTACTGGAGTTTCAGCTTTAGCATCATTCCTTCCAAAGAAATCCCAGGGCTGATCTCCTTCAGAATGGACTGGTTAGATCTCCTTGCAGTCCAAGGGACTCTCAAGAGTCTTCTCCAACACCACAGTTCAAAAGCATCAATTCTTTGGCGCTCAGCCTTCTTCACAGTCCAACTCTCACATCCATACGTGACCACAGGAAAAACCATAGCCTTGACTAGACGAACCTTTGTTGGCAAAGTAATGTCTCTGCTTTTGAATATGCTATCTAGGTTGGTCATAACTTTCCTTCCAAGAAGTAAGCGTCTTTTAATTTCATGGCTGCAGTCACCATCTGTAGTGATTTTGGAGCCCAGAAAAATAAAGTCTGACACTGTTTCCACTCAAAAATATAGTAATTCTCACATTGTCTTTTAACAGATATGATGACTATGACTATGGTGAAATTAACCAGCTATTGGATCGTAGCTTTAAAGTTTATATCAAAACTGTTGTTTGCACTCCTGAAAAGGTTACCAAAAGAATGTATGATAGCTTCTGGAGGCAGTTCAAGCACTCTGAGAAGGTATGTACCTGTTGTGTTTACTCTGTAACTTAGCAGTGGTTCTTATTCTCCTTCACCTAAACTAATGGGTCTCCAGCCCTTTCCATCACCTCTACTGACCCAGAGAAGAACATTCCAGAACAGGTGTCTTAGATATGCCTTGGAAGGGAACCTCATTATGGTTTAAAGCAGGGGTCCCCAACTTGCAGACCAGGGACTGGTACCTGCTGCCAGATCAGCATGGCATTAGATTAAATGTAACGTGCTTGAATCATCCAGAAATCGGTTTCCAGTGCCAAAAAGGTTGGAGACTGCTGGTTTAACGTAAAAGAAGAATGACAGGGAGAACAGATCTGCTGGCCTGTCTTCAAAGTTCAGGCTTAGGAGAAAGAAGAGAATCCTTGAACCGTCTTTACAGAAATTATTGAATGATGATTTGGCAGGGAAAGTTTATTATTATAACAAACCTTCAAAAAGAGATGTGATCAAATACAAGCTCAAAACATTTCCGAGAAAGATCAGATGGCTTTTGTTTTGAGAAACTGATACTCTGTTCATCAAACCCAAGACTTGTGTTAAGCTATTCAGTGGTACACATACATTACTTATATTTGGTGTTTATTAAATGCACTGAAACTGATTGTAAATGCTTATAACCATATCTTAAATAATGTTGTGTTTTATATTCAGGTTCATGTTAATCTGCTTCTTATAGAAGCTAGGATGCAAGCAGAACTCCTTTATGCTCTGAGAGCCATTACCCGCTATATGACCTGACGCCTCTCCTCCGTTAAAGACGATGGAACGATCAGCAGATAGAGTCTACAAGGGGAAGGTACTCAGCCCCAGGACCAATGGTAGATAAAGAATTCAGAATCCATTGTGCCATGATTCCTTTAGTTTCTGCTATTTTACTGTGGAAACACCACTGCTGGCACAAGCAGTGAGTGCTCGGCAGCTTCAGGTTTAGAGCTGTGAAGAAGGGCTGCTGTTCACAGTATTTTGCTTTTTGACAGTACAAGATGCTGTATAACTTTTAATACAGCAAATAGTATCTCTCCAAATCCTGTTGCTTTTATGTTAACAAAAATTGGAGCATGCAAAGAATGGGACTTTGATAATGATGTAAGCTTTTATACATAAAGAATTTTAGATATTGGTGCTGCTATTCCTGCTGGTGGAATGAATAGAGTGGCTGTTCGGTTAAGCTATTAGTAATAAGGTGAACACTGCTACTATCTGAGCCTACATACGTAAAATTTGTGTGGTTTCAAATTAAACTTACATATATGTGTTAATTTTTTTGCATCTAAAATTACTCACAGCTCAGCAAAGACCATTATGATGGTAACAGCTCATTTTTTTCATATAGTTTTTTTTAAATTCAGTTATTGGATGATATTAAATTACAGTGGCATTCTTAAAGACTTCTTCAAAAAGCAATCTTACATGAAAAATGTATAAATTATCTTTTGATATGCTGTTTCCCAAGGTTCTGTGACACTGGAGGGCAGCTGTCCTGTGCGGTGTTTTTGTTTCCAGCACCGAAGTTATGAGAAATATTGTGTAGCTGCTGCTCAGTCCCAGGTGCATTCTGCCCCTGCCCACCTCATGGTCCCCCCTTCAAAGATTGTGCAGCTCCTTAAATAATAAAGCTGGAAAATATTTTTAGTCATCAAATTTGATTTACAAAAAATGCTAACTTTGAAATGCAAACAGGCTTGAAAAATGTATTAAGTACTTTGTATTCTGGAAGCGTGAATTGCTTTTGAAGTCTGTCAGTATTATTAGTATTTTTCAATAAAGAATAATTTTTCTCCAATTTTATTTGCTGTCTCAAAAAGTCATGACTTAACAATCAGTCACTATTCTCAGTTTGTATTGATTTTCATTAGCTATCACACTTAGATAATTCTGTAGTCAGGTGAGACTATTATTTAAATGGCAAACTCTTGCAGTCATGAGAGCTACAAGAAAAGTTTTATCTTGGATAACTGATACAGTCCCATGCCTTGTCCATTTTGAACTGAGATGTTTTAAAGATCAATTATTAAGAATTATTAGAAACAGGTTAAATTAGGGAGTCACTACAGAACAAAAAAATGACACTGTCAAACAATTAGTTCTAAATTTAATCAAAGCTTTTGTGATAACTGAGCTCAATAAATGTTTTGATGAGTAACAAGATAGTGCCTATAAAATATAGTGTGGGGTGGGAGCTGGGAGGCATAATTTTGAATGGAGGTGATATAGCTACCTTCATGGCTACATACCCTAGTGAGAAGATAATACTGTCATCTTAGATAAAAACTGCTTTCAATATATTTTATAAAGAAATATATCAGCCCATTTCTAGTTAGCTTACAATAATATACAAATGGTCTTACCTGTTGAATTTGCATCATGCCTCTGCCCTTTTTTGTCTGCTGCTGGGTTATTTCATCATAGCAATACAGGTGAATCCAACAAGTAAGTTTGCATTGGATAAATTTTTACTCATTCTGCTTCTGCTCTTTGTTCTTGGCACTTCCTCTTAAAAATACAACATTTCTAATAGAAGTTCTAATCAGTAGTAGAATGATTAAGAAAAACTGGGTTTATTACCTTATTCCACTTAGAAATCATGAGATGAAATGAAAATTTTAATGAATAAGAAAGTATGCTTGTACCTAAAGTAATAAAGGATTGCCTGTGATACAAAGTTGATGTTTCAACACCTCCAACTTAACAGGTGTTTCCTGTTAATGTTTTCTCAAAACTAAACATACAGGGTTTTTAATATTGCTATTTATCTTTGAAACTGTTTCCAAAAGAATTGAAGGTGGTAAAATAGAACATGGGATATCAAAACTTTTCCCCACAAGAGGAATTATTTTTCTTAAATAACCATGAATAGATTTCTAGTTGAGGTTTCCAAGATTCAACTTTTTAGATCACTTTTTTAGTAAAAATTAGGGAACTTTTTTATTAGGCAATACTTAATTCAGTATCTCTTTAAGAATGAAATTCTAAACACATTTACCACAGTTATTTAACTCCATATAAATATTGGTGATATTCTTAACTTAGAGGAATAATCTTAGCTTTTAAATGAATTTTAACAGTTTACCTATTTCAAATTATTCTGATAAAGGACCACTGGTAGATAAGTAAATAAAACTTGTTGGATAAGAATGTTTTCCAGGCACTTTTCACTCATTAAGATACTCTGAAATTTTGTTACATATTTGTGACTAGTGAATATCAAGGGAAAGCAAAGGCAGGTAGATGGGGAGTGACATTACCTATGATGTACCAGGTCCTTATTCCCAATGGAGACACTGAGCTAACAACAATATAAGGACCAAATACCTTTGTGAAAATTCTAGAAACCACTTGGCAAGCTACAGCTCAGGCAAACACAAACCAGGAGGAGGCTGCACCAAAAGGTATAGGTAAATTTGGGGCATTTTGCTTGTCCTAAGCTGGTGTACAGCACGACGGCAATTGAGAGGAAACTCCTAAGTCCCAGCTTCTCCCTTGGGACCAAAAGAAAAAAGGTGAACTTTTGTGTTTGAGGGACTGGATTCTATCTCACCTGACTTGGAGCACTAGTAGGAGTGGTAGAATGGTTTGGATGCTGGTTGTAGATCACTGAACACAGAAGTGAGCACAGAGGTGCATTAGAACAGCAGGGAATCTACAGTTATGTAGGCAGGTGCAGGGGATCCAAAAGAATACAGATAGGAATAAAACAGAAATTGGAACAGGAAGCTCCTGAGAAGAAACAGAGGCAAGCCTCTTAGGGAAATTAAGACAGCTAAAAGCAGATATTATATCCTGGAATAAAAACATATACACTCGTCCAAATAAGTTACATCCCTGGAAATGGTAGCTATTTTTCAAATGCCCAAATCACAACAAACTTGGCAAGGTATATATATATGTGTGTGTGTGTGTGTGTATGCAGGAGAATGTGGCAAAATCTAAAAAACAAAATAAATCCCCAGAAACCAACCCTAAGGCAATGTAGGACTCTGAATTACCCCACAAAGAATTTTAGGGATTTTACCTGGCAGTCTAGTAGTTAAGAAGTCACCTTCCAATGCAGAGGGTGCATGCTCAATCCCTGGTCGGGGAGCTAAGATTCCACCTACCTCGGGGCCAAGACCCTCTCCCAAAACATAAAACAGAAGCAGTATTGTAACAAATTCAATAAAACCTTAAAAAAAAAAAGATTTTAAACAACTGTCTTAAAGATGCTCAGTGTACTAAAGAGGGAGAACAAGACTGACATATCAGGAAAATGATGCATGAACAAAATGAGAATATCACCAAAGAGACAGAATAAAAAAGAATCAGATTCTGGAGCTGAAGAATACAATAACTGAATAAAAAAACTGACAACAACAGGCAATTTGATCAGATAGAAGAAAGACTTTGGAGAGTTATTGATATTATCAATAATAACCTCAGAGGTTATTTGATATTATCAAGTCAGAGATAAAAATGAAAAGTGAAGAGAGCCTAAGGGACTTGTGGGGACATAAAGTAGGGAGTGTGCAGAGCTGTAAAGGAATGGAGTTTTGTATGCAAATCAACTTATCAAAATAAACTTATAACTTTAACATTTTTAAACATAATCCCCATGGTAACCACAAAGAAAATCTCTTCAGAATTTACACAAAAAGAAATGAGAAGGAAATCAAATCATGTAACTCCAAAAAAAAGTCAATGAAACACAAAGGAGGAAGAGGGGGACTGAGGTACAAAAAAGCTACAAATCTTGCAGAAAACAAAATAGCAATAGTAAGTCCTTCCCTGTTAGTAATTATATCAAATGTAATAAATGGATTGAATCCCCCAGTCAAAAGACTCAGATTGGCTGAATGGATAAAATAAAAAAGAGGATCCAACTATTTGCTGTCTATAAGAAACTTAACTTTAGATCTAAGAACACATATAGGCTGAGTGTGAAAGGACAGAAAAAGACATTCCATGCAAATAGTAACCAAAAGAGCAGAGGTAGCTATATGAATATCAGAGAAAAGGGCCAATTCACCAGGAAGATAAAACAGTTATAAATAGATAGGCATCAAATACTAACACTCCTAAACATAGGAAGCAAATGTTGATAGAATTGGGGAGAAACAGGTTTGTTGTTATTTAGTATCTAGGTCATGTCTGACTCTTTGCAACCCCATGAATTGTAGCCTGCCAGGCTTCTCTGTCCATGGGATTTCCCAGGCAAGAATACTGGACTGGGTTGGCATGTCCTTTTCCAGGGGATCTTCCTAACCCAAGAATCAAACCTACATCAAACCCCATCATGCATTGGCAGGCAGATTCTTTACCACTGAGCCACCAGGGAAGCCCAGGAAATAGACAGCAACACAATAATAGTAAGAGATTCAATGTCCACTTCCAGGGACTAACCTGGTGGTCCAGTGGTTAAGAGTACTCCTTGCAATGCAGAAAACACAGGTTTGATCCTTGTTTGGGGCACTAAGATGACACATGCCACAGAGCAACTAAGACTGCATGCTGCAGCTACTGAACCCATGCACTCAGGAGCCCATGCACCACAACTAGAGAGCCCACATGACACAACAAAGATCCTGCATGCTGCAACTAAGACCCAATGCACCCAAATAAATATTTTTAAAAATACTCACTTCCAAAAATGAATAGAACCAACATAAGATAAATAAGGAAAAAGAGGACTTGAACACTACAGACTAGTTGAATCTATCAGATGTACACAGAAAATTCCAACAATAGGATATACAGTCTTCTCAAGGGCACATGGAACATTCTCCAGGATTGCCACAAATTAAGCCACAAAACAAGCCTTAACAAATTTTAAAAGACTGAAATCATACAAAGTATCTTTTCTGATCATAATGGAATGAACCTAACAATCAATTGCAGAAAGAAAAGCTGGAGAGTCCACAAGTATGTAGAAATGAAACAGCATACTCTTAAAAGGCCACTGCAAAGAAGAAATTACAAATGGACTTAGAAAATATCTTGAGATAAAAACACAACACACCAATATTTACAGATGCTGTGCCAAGAGGGAAGTTAACAGCTATAAACTCTTAGACTATAAAAGCAAAGACAATCTCAAATCAACATTGTAACTTCGTCAAGGAACTAGACAGAACAATCCAAACCCAGAGCTAGCAGAAGGAAAGAAAGATCAAAGCAGAGATAAATAAAAAGCACAAGAGAAAAAATACAACAAAATTAAGAGCTGTTTGAAAAGATCAACAAAATTGACAAACCTTTAACTGCATTAAGAAAAAAAAATCAGAAATGAAAAATGAGACATTCCCAACCAATATTAAAAAAAAAAAAAATAGGATAGAGAATATTATACACTGTACATCAACAAACTGGATAACTTAGAAACACACAGCCTACCAAGAAGGGAATCATGAAGAAATAGAAAATCTGAAAAGAACTATAACTAGTAAGGAGACTGGAATCAGTAATTAAAAACTCAACAAAGCCCAGGACCAAATGGTTTCACTGAATTATACCAAACAGTTAAAGAAAAGTCAACACCAAACTCATCCAAAAAATTGAAGACAAGGGAATGTTTCTAAACTCATTCTATGAGGTCAGCATTATCCTGATAACAAAGCCAAAGCGACTGCAAGAAAACTACTGACCAATATCTATAATGAATATTGTTGAAAAAATCCTTAATTCTAGTAAAGAAAACTCAACAGCACATTTAAAAAATGAAGTGGCGAACTTCCCTGGCGGTTCAGTGGTTAAAGAATCTGCCTTCCAATGCAGGGGATGTGGGTTCGATCCCTGATTGGAGAACTAAGATCCCACATGCTGCAGGGCAACTAAGCCTGCATGCTGCAACTAAGACCCAGTGCAGCCAAAACTAAATAAATCAATAAAATACTTTTTTAAAAAAATGAAGAGGGATATATTCCTGAAATGCAAGTATATATATTCCATTTATAAAAATTGATCAGTGTAATATACCACAATAACAGAATGAAGGGTGAGAAAACAAACACATGATCATATCAGTCGATGTAGAAAAATTATTTGGCGTAATTCGGTAGCCTTTTCATGATAAAAAAAATACTCAACAAACCAGAAGTAGAAGGAAACTGTCTCAGTGTAATAAAGGCCATATGTGAAAAGCACATAGCTAATATCATACTCTGTGAAAGATAAACTGTTTCCTCTAAGATCAGGAACAAGAGAAAAATATCAACTCTCACCATTCATAGTATACCAGAAGTCCTACCTAAGCAATTAGGCAAGGAAAAGAAAAAACGTTCAAATTAGAAAGGAAATGTAAAATTATATATGTGTATGTAAATAACATGGTCTTATATTAGAAAACCCCAAAGATTCCACACCAAAAAACAAAAGTAGAAAAACCTGTTGGAATCATAAAAGTCAACACAGAAAAGTCAGTTGCATTTTTATACACTAACAGCAATCAAGCAAGGAAACTAAGGCAACAGCTCCATTTACAGTAGCATCAAAAATAATAAAATCCTTAGAAATAAATTTAACCAAAGGAGTTGAAAGACTTGACAATGAAAACTACAAAACGTAACTATAAGAAAATAAAGAAGACACAAACAAATGAGAGACATCCTGTGTTCATAGACTGGAATACTTCATATTGTTAAGATGTCAATACTACCTAAAGCAATCTACAAATTCAATGCCTTTTTCTCCTGCAGAAATAGAAAAAGCCATCCAAAAATTCACATGGGGTCTCAAAAGACTACATAGCCAAAACAATCCTGAATAAGAACAGAGTTGTGTCTCACAATGTCCTAACTTCAAAACATTTTCCAAAGCTACATTATCAAAACAGTATGGTACTTGCATAGACATACACCCAGAAATAAGCCTTCATGATCTTCAATAAGGATGCCTGGACTATTTGATGAGAAAAGAACTGTCTGGGAAAACTAGATATTCACATGCAGAAAAATGAAGTTAGACCTTTATTTTAGAAACATATACAAAAATTAACTAAAATGGATTAAAGACCTAAGTGTAAGAACTAAAACTATAAAGCTCCTAGAAGAAAAGATAGGCAGCATTGCTTCAGGACACTGGATTTGGCAATGATTTATTGGACATAATACCAAAAGGCAAAGGAAAAAAAAGACAAATAGAACTACATCAAATTTACTTCTGTGCATCAAATGGCATGAAAGTGAAAGTCACTCAGTCGTGTGCAACTCTTTGCGACCCCATGGACTATGCAGTCCATGGGATTCTCCAGGCCAGAATACTGGAGTGGGTAGCCTTTCCCTTCTCCAGGGTATCTTCCCAAACCGGGGACTAAACCAGGTCTCCTGCATTGCAGGCGGATTCTTTACCAGCTGAGTCATAAGGGAAGCCCAAGAATGCTGGAGTGGATAGCCTATCCCTTCTCCAGGGGATCTTCCTGACCCAGGAATTGAACCAGGTCCCCTGCACTGCAGGCGGATTCTTTACCAACTGAGCTATCAGGGAAGCCCAAAGGGCATGATCAGCAGTTTAAAAAAAAAAAAAAGTAACCTACAAAATGGGAGAAAATATTTGTTAATCATGTACCTGATAAAGTCTTAATATTCAAAATATATAAATAACTCCTTTAAATCAATGACTACCACAAAAAAAAATAGCTTGATTAAAAAATAGATATCTTAGAGTTTTCAGAATATAGGTCTTTTGGCTCCTTAGATAGGTTTATTCCTAGGTACATTATTCTTTTTGATGTGATAGTATATGGAACTGTTTCCTTAACTTCTTTGTTGACTTTCTACCTTTACTATATGTTTGCCTCTACTTGTGAACTTCTCTGTTTCATAATTTTCTTGATTTTAGATGTGGTCTTAAAAAATATATTATTTGGTCACACTGGATCTTAGGTGCAGCATGCAGGATCTTCAGTTGCAGCATAGAGAATCTTTTAGTTGCAGCATGTGAACTCTAGTTTCAGCATGTGGGATCTAGTTCCCTGACCGGGGGTTGAACCCAGGTTCCTGGGCATTGGGAGTGCAGAGTGTTAGCCACTGGATCACCAGGGAGGTCCCTTGATGTAACCTCATCTATTTAAAGAAGTTCCTTTAGAATTTGTCATAAAGCTGGTTTGGTCATGCTGAATTCTTTAAGCTTTTGCTTGTCTGTAAAGCTTTTGATTTCTCTGTAACCTCTTATGGAAAAACCCAAATGAGCTTTTTGGCCAACCCAATACAAGACCTGTACTCCATAAACAGTAAGATGCTAATGAAAGAAGTTGAAGATGACACAGATAGAAAGATACACCATATTCTTGGGTTGGAAGAATAAATATTATAGAATGACCATACTAACCAAGACAATCTATAGATTCAATGCAATCCATTTCAAATTACCAACAGCATTTTTCATAGAACTAGAACAAAAATTTTTTAATTTCTGTGGAAACACAAAAGACTGCAATAACCAAAGCAATCCTGAGAAAGAAAAACGGAGCTGGAGAAATCACACTCTCTGACTTTAAACTATATTACAAAGCTACATTAATCAAAGCACTATGGTACTGGCACAAAAACAGACACATAGATCAATGGAACAGAATAGAAAGCCCAGAAATAAATGCTAACATCTATAGTCAATTAACATACAACAAAGGAGGCAAGAATATACAATAGAGAAGAGACAGTCTCTTCAACAAGTGGTGCTCTGAAAACTGGACAGCTACATGTAAAAAAAAAAAAAAGAATTTAAAACATTTTTTAACACTATAGACAAAAATAAACTCAAAATGGATTAAAGACGTAATGTCAGACCTAAATGTAAGACTGGATACTATAAAACTCCTAGAGGAAAATTGCAGCAATATTTTTTAATCCCTCTCCTACAGTAATGGAAATAAATAAATGGGAAACAGTTAAATTTAAAAACTTTTGCAGAGCAAAGGAAATTATAAACAAAACAAAAAGTTAACCTATGGAATGGGAAAAAATATTTGCAAATGATGTGACAACAAGAGATTAATTTCCAAAATATACAAACAACTCATACAGCTTAATGACTCAGGAAACTCAAACAGTGCTCTGTATCAACCTAGGGGGCGGGGATGGGGAGGGAAATGGGAGGGAGTTTCAAAAGGGAGGGGATATATGTAAACCTATGGCTGATTCATGTTGAGGTTTGACAGAAGACAGCAAAATTCTGTAAAGCAATTATCCTGCAATAAAAATAAAAATAAAATAAACAGCTCAATCTATTTAGAAGCCTTAAATGGACACTTCTCCAAAGAAGACATACAGATGGCCAACAGGCATATGAAAAGATGCTCAACATCACTAATTATTAGAGCAGTTGAAATCAAAACTAAAGGGAGGCATCACCTCACTCCATTCAGAAAGGCTATCATCAAAAAGTGATCAAACGGTAAATGGAGACTGTGTGGAGAAAAGACAGCCCTCCCACACTGTTGGTGGGAAAGTTAATTGGTGCAGCCACTATGGAGAACAATATGAATGTTCCTTAAAAAACAAAAAGAATTATCATATGATCCAGCAATCCCACTCCTGGTCGCATGTTCAGAGAAAACTATAATTTGAAAAGATACACACATCCCAATGTTTATAGCAGCACTACTTAAAATAGCAAAGACATGGAATCAACCTAAGTGTTCACTGACAGATGAATGGATAAAAAAGATGCGGTAATATATACACAAGGGATATTACCAAGTCATAAAAAAATGAAATAATGCCATTTGCAGCAACATGGATGGATCTAGAGATTATCATTTATTATATGTGGAAAGAATCTAAAATAAAAGCATACAAATGAAATTATTTACAAACAGAGTCACAGATATGGAAAGCAAACTTATGGTTGCCAAAGGGGAAAATGGGGTGGAAGAGGGATAAGTTAGGAGTTTGGGATTAACATATACACACTACTATATATAAAATATTGGGTTGGCTAAAAGGTACATTCAGATTTTTCCATAGCATCTTATGGAGAAATGCAAATGAACCTTTTGGTCACCCCAGTAGATAATCAACAAAGACCTACTATATAGCATAGGGAACTATATTCAATATCTTATAAAACCTATAACAGAAATGCATCTAAAAAATGTATGTGTGTGTATCTGAATCACTTTGCTACACACCTGAAACACATTATAAAACCAACTACATTAAAAAAATTTTAACAAATTTTTTAAAATAAGTAAAAATATAATAAAAATATAAAAATTTGAAGTGGCAAATGACTTCAACAGGCATTTCTCCAAAGATGATATATAGATGGCCAATAAAAATGTGAAGATACTCAATATCATTACTTATTAGAGAAATGCAAATCAAAACCACCGTGAGACACCATTTCACAACCATTAGAATGGCTACTACCAAAACAACAACAGAAAACAGGTGCTGGAGAAGATGTAAAGAATGGGAACCCTTGTGCACTGTTGGTGACGTGAAATGATATAGCCTCTGCAGAAATGAATACAGACATTCCTCAAAAAATTAACAGTAGAACTACTATATCATCCAGTCATTCCATTTCTGGGTATACATCACAAGGAACCGAAAGCAGGATCTTGAAGAGGTATTTATACACCCCTGTTCATAGTCGCATTATTCACAATAGCCATGAGACAGAAGTAACCCAAATGTCCTGATGAGTTAACGGATGGAAAAATATGATATAAACATACAAGAAAATATTATTGAGCCTTAAAAGGAAGCAAATCCCATCACACACCACAACATGGATGAACTTTGAAGACATTATGCTAAGAAAAATAAAAGTCACAAAGCGACAAATGCTGTATGAGGGACCTAATCAAATCAAATTCATGGAAACAACGTAGGATGGTGGTTGCTAGGGGCTGGAAAGAGGAGGAAAGGAGGAGTTGTTTAATGGGTACAGAGTTTCAGTTTTGCAAGATGAAAAAGTTCTGCAGAAAAAGTTCTGCAAAGGAAGAACCTTGCAGACAAACATGAGTAAGCTTAACACCACTGAAACATTTAAAAATGGTTAAGATGGCAAATTTTTTCACTGTAGTTTTTAAGGTAGACAGATAGTTCCAAGGTAGGCAGAGTTCACGTGAGTCTCAGTGAACTCCAGGAGTTGGTGATGGACAGGGAGGGCTGGCGTGCTGCGATTCATGGGGTCGCAAAGAGTTGGACACGACTGAGCGACTGATCTGATCTGATAGTTCCAATAATAAGGTAAGCAAATAGGCAGAGGAACCAGAGATCAAATTGCCAAAATCCGCTGGATCAAAAAAGCAAGAGAGTTCCAGGAAAACACCTACTTCTACTTTTTTGACTACACCAAAGCCTTTGACTGTGTGGATCATAACAAACTTTAAAAATTCTTTGAGAGATGGGAATACCAAACCACCTGACCTGCCTCCTGAGAAATCTGTAGGCAGGTCAAGAAGCAACAGTTAGAACTGGATATGGAACAACAGACTGGTTCCAAATCAGGAAAGGAGTACGTCAAGGCTATATATTGTCATCCTGCTTATCTAACTTCATGTGAGATGCCGAGCTGGATGAAGCACAAGCTGGAATCAAGATTGAATCAAGATCTCAATCAAGATACTGAAAAATATCAATAGCCTCAGATACGCAAATGACACCACCTTTATGGCAGAAAGCAAAGAAGAACTAAAAAGGAGAGTGAAAAGGTAGGCTTAAAACTCAACATTCAAAAAACTAAGATCATGGTATCTGGTCCCATTACTTCATGGCAAATAGATGGGCAAACAGTGGAAACAGTGAGAGACTTTATTTTCTTGGGCTCCAAAATCACTGCAGATGGTGAAATCACTGCAGATGGTGATTGCAGCCATGAAATTAAAAGACGCTTGCTCCTTGGAAGAAAAGTTATGACCAACCTAGACAGCATATTAAAAAGCAGAGACATTACTCTGCCAACAAAGGTCTGTCTAGTCAAAGCTATGGTTTTTGGTGTTAGAGAAGACTCCTGAGAGTCCCTTGGACAGCAAGGAGATCAAACCAGTCAATCCTTAGGAAATCAGTCCTGAATATTCATTGGAAGGACTGATGCTGGAACTGAAACTCCAATACTTTGGCCACCTGATGCAAAGAACTGATTCATTGGAAAAGACCCTGATGTTGGGAAAGACTGAAGGCAGGAGGAGAAGGGGACGACAGAGGATGAGATGGTTGGATGGTGTCACCGACTCGACGGACATGAGTTTGAGCAAGCTCTGGGAACTGATGGACAGGGAAGTCTGGCGTGCTACAGTCCATGGGTTTGCAAAGAGTCAGACACAACTGAGCAACTGAAATGAACTGAGATAGTTCCACATGGTCCAGCTTGCAGATGAATCTGAGGGAGAGGAGTTTAATACGGAGAACAAATATAATGGTATTCTACTATGAGTTATTATATTAATTATAAATACCGAGGGGGCTCTTTTAGGGGGAAGAGAGTTTTATCTTTTTCACTGAAAGTAGTATATATAGCCTGCTATGGGTAAAAATGGGCTTCCCTGGTAGCTCAGAGGTTAAAGCGTCTGCCTGCAATGTGGAAGACCTGGGTTCGATCCCTGGGTCGGGAAGATCCCCTGGAGAAGGAAATGGCAACCCACTCCAATATTCTTGCCTAGGAAATCCCATGGATGGAGGAGCCTGGTGGCCTACAGTCCACGGGGTCACAAAGAGTCAGACACGACTGAGCGACTTCACTTCATGGGTAAAAATACTTAGATCTTCAAATGTTTTGGAGAGATTAGCCTATCAAACTTTTAAAAAATGTTTCCAGGGACTTCCCAGGTGGTCCAGTGGTTAGGACTCCACACTCCCAATGCAGGGGACACGGGTTTGTTTGATCCCTGATAGGGGAGCTGGATCCCACATGCCACAACTAAGACCCAGTACAGCCAAATAAATATTAAAAAAAAAAAAAAAAAAGATTTCAACTGTTGGAGTGAATCTCGTAGCATATACTCATGGATGACAGACTACAGTGAGTGTCTCTAGATGATTTTGCTGAGCCCCAGCCTGGGATGAGCCCCAAACTAGAGGAGCCCTTGGAAAGTCTATTTGCTTCTGGAAATTTAGGGTTTTTCTAATAGACTTATAAGAGTCTATCTAGTCTCTTAAAAGCCTGCCTTTATCTCATTAGTCTTGGTATCTTGTTAGGGTAAGAGATGAGTTTTTATGTTATTAATGGTTCATCTCTAACCCTACAGAGCAGAGTATCAAATCTACTTTTATTCTGAATCTTTCTTTGGCTAATTTAGGATATCAATGGTTATCTCAGTTTCTTTGGTGTTGGTCATTTATTCAAAGACCAATCTTATCCTACAAAGGGTGGAAAACCATAATTTATTGAGTACCTATTACACATCAGTCAGCATACTGGACAATTTGCCCATTTTTGTTTGTTTGTTCCTAAACTACATGATTACATTGTACACTTAAGCTAAAAATATTAAGTTAGTTGCCCAAAACCTAGGCAGGGGAGAACTAGGATTCAAACTGAGATCTGCCATATACTTCTAGTATATTAGGTCACCTCTATAATCACAGAGAGTTATAAGTAGAATTGTCTGGTCTACTGTTTATTTCAAATAAAAATAAAAAGGGAAAATTCTCTCTTTTTCATCTATTTTACTTATTTAATAAAGAATAGATGGCCCAAAGCAGTCTTCTCTAAATTTTTCTGCTTCCCCCTCCTCTCAATGTGACAACCAGAAAAATAGTGGTACCTAACCAGAAGACTATTATTAAAAGCTGTAAAAATTAGTGCAGATGCTTATGTCGTAATGTATTCCTAACAGTGTTGACCACTATTCTTTCTGTACATAAAATCTGTCTTCATTACACAGTTCATTGACTGAACTGACAAGCAATTAAATTCTAGAATTGTGACATCAGGATTTTAAGACTAGAACTAAATTATTCAATAGAGAACAGAATAAAAAGTCATTTACTTAGAAATATCATGAATATATTTTCATCTTAAATTTCTCATAGCAGGAAGCACCACATGTATATTCATTTTTCCACAATACCTGACAAGAAGAAATGCTTATTTCTTTTAATACACTAAGACTACTCACTAAAATAAGTACCTGAAAAACTTTGAATATTTGTTAATATTGAAGAAAAAGTTCATGCTTGTTACCACTTCTTAAGAATGATGGAGACCTGACTTCCTGTTTCTGTTGTTAATCTGCATCATGTTAGAAAGAAGGAATAGGAAGAGGTTCCAGGAAGGTGTGATGATTCTTAATTCGGTTTAGAAGCTGCTGTGCCACCGGTCTGAATTCTGTTTCCCAGTGGAGTTTGTGATAGTTTTTTAGGTCTTGGTCAAAACTCCCATTCAATGCTAGTTCTTCATCTGCATCAGAAAAATTAAAATTACAGCAATTATTTAGAAATGTAATCCTACTGAATGAAGTTTAATTTTTGATGGCATGAGTTAAACTCATCCTGAGTCATCTCTAATTGCAACAAGGGTTTTTTACAGGAGTAGTTCTTTATAGAAAAAATTTTAAGTAAGTGTATGATAGTTTCTTAATTTAAAAAAATATATAATCTTGAGGACTTCCCTAGCAGTCCAAGTGGTTAAGACTCTATGCCTCCACTGCAGGGGGCCTGGGGTTGGATCCCTGGTCAGGGAACAAAGATTGTGCATAGTGTGTGGTGTGGCAAAAAAAATAATAATAAAAGAGATAGCAATCTTCCTTAAAAAAAAAAACAAAAACCCTAGACTGAATTGAGTTCTTACTTCAATTTATCCCTAATGTTACATCTAACTTTATATCCAAAAGATAGATCACAATTTCTCAGAATAAACAAAGTATGAATAGATTATTTCCTTATCTGCACATTAAAAATGTTAATTATTAATTCTTTAGTGGTTGACAAATATAAAAGAAGTTAGGAAATCTTTTGGGAAAGTAGCACAGTTGAATCTGACTGAAAACCAACTTTGCTCATTTCAGAGCAGCCTGGACAAACTTCTTTGAAAAGATAACACCTCCCTCCTTCTGCCACCTTATGCTCTCCACAAGAAAAGTGAAAAGTGGAAGACTTTGAGAATCCTAAAGAATATAAGAATCCCAAGTGAATCGATGTATAATGCAGAAAAGCACTTGTTAAAAAAATGCAAAATTACAACCTTGATTTGTTTCTTAATCCAACAGCACTTTCAATTCTGTGAATATCGTGAAAGTATATCCAACCCAAGTTGGAAGACAGATGGCTACTGAGGTTTCTGCACCGACCTGCCACTGCATTTCTCTCTGTTTACACTGGAACCCATGAGAAGGACTTCAGGAAAATACACTGGCCTGCCAGTCAGAAGGTTGGCTCTGCCACTTCTTAGGTCTGAGGCTGAGGCAGCCTTCTTAAGTGGTAACCACTAAGTCCTAAAGTGACCACAAATATTGCTGCTTGCATAATTTCCAAACTTCTTTCATAAGGTCCACTAAATCCTACCATCAAACACTTCCTTGGTGCTTACATCAAGTTTCCTACCCTGAATATTCTCGGTACACACAAAGTACACTGTGTGTGCTTTGGCACTACTGGTGTTGGTGTCACCACCCAGAATAAGATAAGTCTGGAATCCCAGTTTGTACCTTCCCGTCCTCTCCCCCAGCCAATTGGATAGCTATGCAACTCTGAGATAAGTTCTGGGCAGACACAAACAATTCAGCAAAGCTCTCCATGGAGACCCCTGTAAGCAAACCTGACTCTCCCCACCCATTTGATAATCAAGGCCTTGAAAGGAGGAGAATCCAGATGGTGTCTGATGCCTTGAAAGGCCTTCCTGTTGGGCTATTTCCAAACTAGAGGGGTCTGTGTGACTCTGAGTGCTCTTCAATTCCTAGATCTACTTCCTGCTCACTCTTCTGCAGATGTTCTGAGTACTAAACTTTCGTTAAAAATGAATTCTCTTTTTTTATGCTCTTTTCCCAAAGCAGCTTAGGACTGATGGCTGCCCAGGCAACCTGCAGTCTTTCTCTCTGTCCAGGACTTTGGCTGGGTTTGATGATTTTAGCCAAGTCACTGTTTTGGTGTCTGGGGTTTCTTAATCTAACATTGAGACTATATTACTTTTCTTGAGGCTCAACGTATAATTAGTTAATCTACACTTGTACCCTATTAATTGTAAATTGGGTTAGGCAAGATAACAAAAGTGGCCAAATAACTATAGATAAGACAAAAGCAGTCTCAAGTTGCAAAGTGAATACAGCAAATGCATAAAATATGTCATATTACACTAGGTGTTAAATTTGGAACTTGTATTGCAATGAACAGCAGAAGCTAACCCAAGAAAACCTTAGATCTATGATTTTCAAACTTTTTTTTTTTTACTGTAACCTAGGAGAAGTCCATATTACATGATGACTATATACACATATTAACATATTTATAAACAAATACAAATGTTTCATGACAGAATACTTATCTTTTCTACATGTAATATATTCTGATATTCTCTTTGTTTGCTGCTTCATTTTTCAAACTGGTTACAGTGTGAAAAGTACTGATTTAGATAACCAGTTATTGTTCAACTTTCTTTGTACACAGCACACTTCCAAACACTAGAATTTTAGGTAAGGTTTTAGAAAGGATTAAAAGGCAAAAAGGCAGAAACTGAAAGATGAGCCCCGCAGGTCAGTAGGTGTCCAATATGCTACTGGGGAAGGGCAGAGAAATAGCTCCAGAAAAAATGAAGAGGCTGAGCCAAAGCAGAAACAGTGCCCAGCTGTGGTTGTGTCTGGTGGTGAGAGTAAAGTCTGATGCTATAAAGAACAATATTGCATAGGAACCTGAAATGTTAGGTCCATGAATCAAGGTAAATTGGACATGGTCAAGCAGGAGATGGCAAGAGTCAATATTGACACTTCAGGAATTAGTGAACTAAAATGGATGGGAATGGGTGAATTTGATTCAGATGACCATTATATATCTACTATTGTGGGCAAGAATCCCTTAGAAGCAAAGGAGTAGCCCTCATAGTCAACAGAAGAGTCTGAACTGCAGTACTTGGGAGCAATCGCAAAAAAGACAGAATGATCTCCATTTGTTTCCAAGGCAAATCATTCAACATCAGTGTAATCCAAGTCTATCTCCCAATCACTAATGCTAAAGAAGTTGAAGTTGAACCATTCTTTAAAGACCTATAAGACCTCTTAGAACAAACACCAAAAAAAGATGTCCTTTTCATCATAGGGAACTGGAATGCAAAAAGTAGGAAGTCAAAAGATATCTGGAGTAACAGGCAAGTTTGGCCTTGGAGTACAAAATGAAGCAAGGCAAAGGTTAACAAGAGTTCTGCCAACAGAACACACTGGTCATAGCAAACACCCTCATCCAACAACACAAGAGATGACTCTACACATGGACATCACCAGACAGTCAATATTGAAATCAGATTGATTATATTCTTTGCAGCCAAAGATGGAGAAGCTCTATACAGTCAGCAAAAACAAGATCAGGAGCTAACTGTGGCTCAGATCATGAACTCCTTATTACCAAATGCAGACTTAAATTGAAGAAAGTAGGGAAAACCACTAAGCCATTCAGGTATGACCTAAATAAAATCCCTTATGATTACATAATAGAAGTGATGAATAGTTCAAAGGACTAAATCTGGTACAGAGTGCTTGAAGAACTATGGGTGGAGGTTCGTATCATTGTACAGGAAGTGATGACTAAAACCATCCCCAAGAAAAATAAATACAAGAAGGCAAAGTGGTTGTCTGAGGAAGCCTTACAAATAGCTGAGAAAAGAAGTGAAAAGCAAAGGACAAAGGGAAAGATAAACCCAACTGAATGCAGAGTTCCAGAGAATAGCAAGGAGATAAGAAAGCTTTCTTAAGTGAACAATGCACAGAAATAGAAGAAAACAATAGAATGGGAAAGACCAAAGATCTCCTCAAGAAAATTAGAGACACCAAGAGAATATTTCATGCAAAGATGGACAGTATAAATGAAAGAAATGGCAAGGACTTAACAGAGAGTGTTCAAGAAAAACATATATTTCTGCTTTATTGACTATGCCAAAGCCTTTGACTGTGTGGATCACAATAAACTGTGGAAAATTCTGAAAGAGATGAGAATACCAGACCACCGGACCTGCCTCTTGAGAAACCTATATGCAGGTCAGGAAGCTACAGTTAGAACTGGACATGGAACAACAGACTGGTTCCAAATGGGAAAAGGAGTACATCAATGCTGTATATTGTCACCCTGCTTATTTAACTTATATGCAGAGTACATCATGAGAAACGCTGGGCTGGAAGAAGCACAAGCTGGAATCAAGATTGCTGGGAGAAATATCAATAATCTCAGATATGCAGATGACACCACCCTTATGGCAGAAAGTGAAGAAGAACTAAAGAGCCTCTTGATGAAAGTGAAAGAGGAGAATGAAAAAGTTGGCTTAAAGCTCAAGATCATGGCCTCTAGTCCCATCACTTCATGGGAAATAGATGGGGAAACAGTGTCAGACTTTTTTGGGGGGTCTCCAAAATCACTGCAGATGGTGATAGCAGCCATGAAATTAAAAGATGCTTACTCCTTGGAAGGAAAGTTACGACCAACCTAGATAGCATATTGAAAAGCAGAGACATTATTTTGTCAACAAAGGTCCGTCTAGTCAAGGCAATGTTTTTTCCAGTGGTCATGTATGGATGTGAGAGTTGGACTGTGAAGAAAGCTGAGTGCCAAAGAATTGATGCTTTTGAACTGTAGTGCTGGAGAAGACTCTTGAGAGTCCCTTGGACTACAAGGAGATCCAACCAGTCCATTCTAAAGGAGATCAGTCCTGGGTGTTCATTGAAAGGATTGACACTGAGGCTGAAACTCCAATACTTTGGCCACCTCATGCGAGGAATTGACTCATTGAAAAAGACCCTGATGCTGGGAGGGATTGAGGGCATGAGGAGAAGGGGACGGCAGAGGATGAGATGGCTGGATGGCATCACCGACTCGATGGACATGAGTTTAGGTAAACTCTGGGAGTTGGTGATGGAGAGAGAGGCCTGGTGTGCTGCGATTCATGGGGTCTCAAAGAGTCGGACATGACTGAGCGACTGAACTGAACTAACAGAAGTAGAAGAGATTAAGAAGAGGTGGCAAGAATACACAGATGATCTGTACCAAAAAGGTCTTAATGACCCAGATAACCACAATCATGTGGTCACTCACCTAGAGCCAGACATCCTGAATGTGAAGTCAAGGGGGCCTTAAGAAGCATTGCTGCTGCTACTGCTAAATCGCTTCAGTTGTGTCCAACTCTGTGTGACCCGATAGATGGCAGCCCACCAGGCTCCCCCATCCCTGGGATTCTCCAGGCAAGAGTACTGGATTGGGGTGCCACTGCCTTCTCCTTAAGAAGCATTCAGTTCAGTTCAGTCGCTCAGTCATGTCCGACTCTTTGCGACCCCATGAATCGCAGCACGCCAGGCCTCCCTGTCCATCACCAACTCCCGGAGTTCACTCAAACTCATGTCCATCGAGTCGGTGATGCCATTCAGCCATCTCATCCTCTGTTGTCCCCTTCTCCTCCTGCCCCCAATCCCTCCCAGCATCAGACAAAACTAGGGAGGTGATAGGACCCCAGCTGAGCTATTTCTAATCCTAAAAGATGATGCTGTGAAAGTGCTGCACTCTATGCCAGCAAATTTCGAAAACTCAGCAGTGGCCACAGGACTGGAAAAGGTCAGTTTTCATTTCAGTCCCAAAAAAGGCAATGCCAAACAATGTTCAAACTATCATACAGTTGTACTCATTTCACACGCTAACAAGGTAATACTCAAAATCCTTCAAGCTAGGCTTCAACAGTACATGAACCAAGATCTTCCAGATATACAAGCTGGATTTAGAAAAAGCAGAGGAACCAGAGAGCAAATTTCCAACATCTGCTGGGTCATAGAAAAAGCAAGGGAATTAAAAAAAAAAAGTCTACTACTGCTTCGTTGACTATGCCAAAGCCTTTGACTGTGTGGATCACAACAAACTGTGGAGAATTCTGAAAGAGATGGGACTACCAGACCGCCTGACCTGCCTCCTGAGAAACCTGTAGGCAGGTCAAGAAGCAACAGTTAGAACCAGATATGGAACAGTGGACTGGTTCAAAATCGGGAAAGGAGTACATCAAGGCTGTATATTGTCACCCTGCTTATTTAACTTATATGCAGAGTATATTATGTGAAATGCCAGGCTGGATGAAGCTCAAGCTGGAATCAAGTTTTCCGGGAGAAACATCAACTTCAGATATGCAGATGATAGCACACTAATGGCAGAAAGCAAAGAAGATCTAAGGAGCGTCTTGGTGAAGGTGAAAGAGGAGAGTGAAAAAGCTGGCTTGAAATCAACATCAAAAAACAAAGATCATGGCAGCTGATCCTATCTCTTCATGGCAAATAGATGGGGGGAAACGTGGAAACAGTGACAGATTTCATTTTCTTGGGCTCCAAAATCACTGCAGCCATGAAATTAAAAGATGCTTGCTCCTTCAAAGAAAAACTATGACAAATCTAGACAGCATCTTAAAAAGCAGAGACATCACTTTGCCATCAAAAGTCAGTATAGTCAAAGCTATGGTTTTTCCAGTAGTGATGTACAGTGTGAGAGTTGGATCATAAAGAAGGTTGAGTGCCGAAGAATTGATGCTTTTCAACTGTGGTGTTGGAGAATACTCTTGAGAGTCCCTTCAACAGCAACAAGGAGATCAAACCAATCAATCCTAAAGGAAATCAACCCTGAATATCCATTGGAAGGAGAGATGCTAAAGCTGAAGCTCCAATACCCTGGCTACCTAATGTGAATAGCTGACTCATTGGACAAGACCCTGATGCTGGAAAAAACTGAGGGCAGGAGGAGAAGGTGGTAACAGAGGAGGAGATGGTTGGATGGCATCACTGACTCAATGGACATGAGTTTATGCAAACTCCAGGAGATAGTGAAGGACAGGGAACCTGGTGTGCTGCAGTCCATGGAGTCACAAAGAGTCGGACACACCTGAGTGACTAAACAACGACAACAAAAGGACTCAAAACAACTCTGTCAGTGACCATTATAACATGGTCTCTACTACAGTTTAAGGATCCTGTGCATCACTGCACTCTTTCCTAGCCTAGTGTTCAGCACCAGGTAGCTACCAGGGGTTTGATTACTGTTGTAACTCTTATAAGGCACAGTTCTCACATGTTCTAGAAGCACCTGATGACTCTTTGGCATGAGCATGATGATGTGACCCTCTACTTTGAACACTGGGGCCCCCTCTATCCCTTATCACATAACCTAGGTTCTAAGTTCCACATATCTTGTTATTTAGTTGCTAACTCGTGCTTAACTCTTTGCAACCCAATGGACTGTAGCCCACCAGGTTGCTCTGTCCATGAGATTTTCCAGACAAGGATACTGGAGTGGGTTGCCATTTCCTTCTCCAGGGGACTTCCTGACCCAAGGATCAAACCTGTATCTCCAGCATTGGCAGGCAGATTCTTTACCATTGAGCAATCTGGGGAAGCCCTCCACATACCTCAGATGAATATAAAATAACCCAGAGTCATTTACGTTCACAATAGCAAACTGTACACACTAATCACCAGTGTATACTGGTGATCACCAGTTGCCAGCAGCCCTGAGAGAAGCTCATGGTAGTGTGCCAGGGCACACCACATAAGAACTTCAAGATAAACAGATTGCTCATGAGTTTATGAGAAGTGGCTATAGCACATCAGGAAGTTTTAGACAACATTCTTTTTAAGTCACTTTCCTAAAAGACTGTCAACATCCCAACCACACTGAGTCCCATTACTTTCTTTTTCCAGCTTCCCATCACGAAAAAGTTGGGTAACTTACATTGCTATATCAATTGCCCTGCGGTGATTTCTAAAAACAGTGCTCACACTACATTGTGGGACTTTTGTGATATAACAGCTCATCCTGTTTTCAAAACGGCCTGTTGTTTTTTTAACCTATCGCTGTTAAAAAAATTGAAATTTAAGTATACTCTCACTCATATATCCATTTCAATTGCTGCCACCCAGCTGGCCAGACACAACTACAGCCCGTGTCAGAAGTAAGGCTCTGAGGTCCACACTGTGGAGAGAAGAGCCAGGAAGTAGCCGGTCCTCACGGCTTATAAGCAGCACTCGTGATCACGTGAGAAGTGCATGCCATGCTCTGATGATGACCTGGCTCCCTGGTGGACTGTATTTATTTTTCTTACCTGTGCCTCCATCCCCTTCCAGGGTTGGGTGGGATGGGGTGGGGTAAGGGCATACTATGTAATGGAACAGCAGAAAAATACAGGGGCTCAATGTTTACTTTCTGATGAAAAGCCCTTTTGCTACAGTATGATCTTAGGCAAGTCACTTAACCCTCCTAGACGTACCTACCTCCACTGTCACCTAGCTGATGACCTTGGATCTTAGAAGGATAGAATGAACGTCCTTTTAAAAGCATACAGCACTATTAAAGATACCACCATTGTCAGTTAATCCACAACCATCTATCAAGAACCTGCTTTGCCCAAGGCAATATCCTTTCCTTAAAGTGGCTCCGTTGGAGTGGGCAAACAAAAGGTACCAAACAATAATACAGAGCAAGTTACACAGCTCATGATTAATTGCTATGTAAGCAGTACAGCTTCCCTGTGACTGTGGGCTTGGAAAGCTCACGGGAAGGGCCTGCTAGGACCGGCAGCCTTGGGCCAGGCAGGTAAGAGACCTGGCCAGAGCAAAGGGGCAAGGTTAGGGAAGCATGAGGGGAAGCCTAGTCCTGCTCCAGGGAGGGCTGACGGGGGGAAGAGGCAGGAACAGGCCCATTATAGTCAAGGGCACGCCAGGTGCGCTGCCCGCGTGTGAAGCCAGCCATGCCCACATCCCTTCTTAGGTGGTGCACACGGCCCCACCAGTTTGCTACATATGGTTGACTGTCCCAGCCTGAGGTGCCAAAGGAAGCCACAGACAGCCTGCAGTGGAGGCAGCTGCTGCCTGAGGCACGAAAGCCTAGAGCCCAGGAGATGACTCATGGAACCAGTCACATCTTCTCCCCAAATGGGAGACAGAAAGTCGTGCCAACAGCAGAGGAGACAGAAGCCCACTCACGACAGCACCAAGAAGCGGCCTTGAGACAGCTGGAGCCATGGCCACACAGGAGCCTAGAGGCAAACGAGGGGGAGAAAGGCCTTTTTCCTTAAGAGAGGAGACAGAGCACTGCTGGGTCTCAGCAGGGTCGGGTAGATGATGCCTGCTACTCATGGGCTGCCTTCCACATCCTGAGTGCTGGTCCAGCAGGCTCTGCACAATGCGCATGTTTCCCAGCTTCCTTCTTTCCAGGGCATCCTTCCCTTCAGCTCCTTCACTAACTAGGGTGGAGTTCTCAGTGCTGCCCGAATAGCAAACTCACCTGTGGAACTTTTTAATGATGCAGATAATTGGCCTCCCCAAGAGCTCCTGAATCAGAATTCCTAGGGATGGGGCCAGGACAAGTGTGGTTTTTTTGATTGATTTTTCTTTTTAATTCCATATATTTTGATTCCAATGTTCTGCCCCAGTTGAGAACTGAATTAAAGCAAGTTGAGTGCACTTCTGCTCCCAGCAATCCAAGAAAACTTCAAGTCCACAGAGCAGAATGTGAACCTCAATCATTTAAAAATGTGCTCATTTTGAGAAGGGAACCCTCCTACACTGTTGGTGGGAATGTAAATTAGCACTGCCACTATGGAGAACAGTATGGAGGTTCCTTAAAAAACTAAACACTGAACTATCATATGACCCCACAATCCCACTCCTAGATATCTAACTGGAGAAAAACATGATTTGAAAGGATACATGAACCCAAATATTTGTTATAATAGCCAAAACATGGAAGCAACCTAAATGTCCGACAGAGGAATGGATAAAGAAGATGTGGTACTTCATATACAATGGAATATTACTCAGCTATTAAAACGAATGCCATTTGCAGCAACATGGGCGGACCTAGCGAGTGTCATACTGAGTGCAGTCAGAGGAGAAATACAATATGACATCCCTTATATGTGGAATCTAAAAGGAAGTGACACACATTACCTTACTTATAGAACAGAAAGACACTCACAGACTTAGAAAATGAACTTCTGGTTGCCGGGGGAAGGGACGGTTTGGGACCGTGGCAAGGTCATGTACACACTGCTATATTTAAAATGGATAACCTACAAGAACCTATTGTATAGCTTTCTTTCAAACAGCTCTGGTCCGGAGTTCCTGTTTAATAACATATTGTTACAACAATAGAATTTCCCAAGCATTTTCACAACCATGTTTTGAGAACTAGCTGTGTGTCAGGTTCTATGTGAATTTCTTTGTGCAAGTCTATTCATTTATCACCCTAACAACTCTGCAAGTGAAAGTGAAGTCGCTCAGTCGTGTCCAACTCTTTGCCACCACATGGACTGTAGCCTACCAGGCTCCTTCATCCATGGGATTTTCCAGGCAAGAATACTGGAGTGGATTGCCATTTCTTTCTCCAGGGGATCTTCCCAACCCTGGGATCAAACCCCGGTTTCCCACATTGAAGGCAGATGCTTTACCGTCTGAGCCACCAGGGAAGCCCAACAACTCTGCAAAGTGGATGTCAATCATCCCCACCTTAGACATGAGAAGACATACATTCAGAGGTTAATATGCCCTGAGTTAAAACCTTGCATGTGATAAAGTGAGACCTTAACTCAGAACTGCCTGACTACAGCCTCTAGTCTTCCTGGAATGCTCTTAGGACGCTTGTTTGATTCTCACAACTCCCTGCAACACAGCACAGATATAACGCCCCCACTTTACAGATGAAAAGACAGGTTCTGAGAGAGTCTTATGTCGAATCACACCATCCCAGAGAGTCAGAATTTGAACTCACAGCCTCTGGGTCACACTGAGCCTTTCCGCATGGCTTTGCTGAGCTAACACGGTGCTTGGGAGATGATAGGCACATATTCATTTTGAAAATGAAGATTTTCCACTCACTTCTGACCTAAATCACTGCTATTAGACCTAACCCAGGATGAGGAGAACTACCCTAAAAATAGAAACTTTTGCAATGGAAGACACTCTCATCTTTCCTTTGGTTTGTATCAGTGATTTCCTACCTTTCAGTGTATGTCGGACCACATAGTAATGTCAAATAATTTCACAGACTTTCCCCACATAACACAATCATATATGCATAGGTTCCTTAAAAGCATGACTTATTTCAGAGTAGCTTTTAACCATATTTTCTCAATTACAACAATGTCTATATACTTTTTAAACAACAGCAATACATTTATGCCCAGATCGTCTATTTATGAAGCTTATAGAAAATTCAAAAAAAGGGGGAAAGCCACAAAAGAAATCATGACAGCACCCAATGAGTTAAAAGTCCTCACGTCCCCACTGTATTTAAGATTCAGCCTCTTCCAGGTTATCTCCAAATTATAATCGTCTTTAACGTCTCTTGCTCCTTATCGAAAAAAAGCTACCCAAAGGCCTACCGATCTTTATCTACACAGGTCACAGGAAACAATTTGTCTCATTTTGATAAGATTCACAGATTCACAGTCAGGAGTCTTACCTAAAAATGATGACAGCAGGGCTAAGAGTGTGTTGGCAGCCTCATCTCCAAAACAGGATGCAGCATTGGTAATGTTTTCACTGAAGTTCCATAGCGTTTTGCAAACCAAGGAGGCCAGCTGCCAATCAGTAGGCCCAAAATCTCTTAAACAATCCACTAACCTGAGTGAAAAGTCAAACTGAGAAGTTACTAGGTCAGCATCTCTTTTACATTTTTAACATGATGATTAACTTTCTTTGATACTGAATATACATTTTATATATAATTCAGTGTTATTAAAATAATTTCACATCTACCAATTTAAGTAATTAACAAATTTAAGCAATAACCTACTTCTGAATTATTTTAAGTGTCCAGTGGAATCTAAATCCCCTCTTTAGCCTAGCTAGGCACTTCCAGGTGGAGAAATATCTCTGCCTGGGAGAAATGAGGAGAGGGGCCTAAGCTCTCCTGTGAATCCTGATAGAGTCAGGACTCCGTGCCTTGAACTTACTTTTTAATGCCGCCTCCTTCTTTTAGGATGAGTCGCTTGTCTCTATCCACTGTGAGGTTTAGGAGAACACCACAGGCAGAAAAGCAAATATCCTGATGCTTAGCATCCAGCAGAGCAATCATGAACTTGTGGACTGGAAAGGGAGAGAACAAATGCAGACCAGTTAAGCGCAAGGGCCCCAGCTGTATTTCATTCCACAAATGGCAGAGGGGAAATGGGGAGCAGCTTGTGAAACTAGAAACCCTGCTAGGGGATTTAGCCCACTCTTTGTAGGGCTTCCCCACTGCCCAGTGGGGAAAGTGCCTTCACCAACACCCAACACCCATCACTTCAGAACCTGCTCCCCGCCCCCCAGGGTCCCTGTTCCCAGGTACTGCTGTATCCACCGCAGCATCAGCTCTCCCTTCCAGTGGTAAAGTCCCTGCCAGTGGAGAGGAGGGAACCACCTCCTTCCAATCACACAGGTGCCATTCATTTCATCTCTAACTTCTGGTTGTTCTCAAGGGCTCTTTTGAACCTCCAGCAGGAATTTTCTTAAAATACACAGCCCTGGAAGCGGGGCAGGGGGAGTAGGCTTCAGTGATCTTCCTGGGAAGTCCTCCAAGGCCATAGCTTGTAAGAGAAGACTTGCTCAGACTGCTGGAAACCAGTGCGCAGGGAGGCCAGACTTTCAGTGTAGGGGACGTCTTATATCAGGACAGGCTCCCCCTGCCCCCACCGCCTTCCCTTACTCCTAGAAACAGAACTGTTTGTCCTGTTTGCTCATTGCCCCCAGCAGGGGTTGGGGGAGAATGAATGGGTGTGTGCTCCTGTTCCACTGTTCAGCTGAGAGGCAGCCACGCCATGCTGACCTTGGCCTACTGATGGGTCAGCAGTGAGCTTGGCAAAGGCTGAATCACATATGTTTTTAAAAGTTTAAAGAATATACACCAAAATTTAACAATTATCTCTGGGGAAGTGTTTTTTTTTTTTATCTGTATTATATAAATTTTCTATCACGAACATGAATAATTAGGTATTTTTAGTTACTGTTTTTACATGAGATACTTGAGAAAAATAGTATGTTTAGTATACACTGTTATGTACCTCCTACACAGTTTAAGAAATAAAACATTACAGATCCAATTTTATATTTGGGCCATCCATTCAAATGTAACTTTGTCTTAAATGTGGAGTTTCTAATTCCAAATGCATTTATGCCTTATTCCATTAGCACGTGAGCACATTACATAAACAATACCCAGGACCGTTTCGCATGTTTTAATATAATATTAATGGTATTATTTCACATGTGTCCTCCTATTACTACTAGATTGTTTGCTCCTATAGTATGTGTTTGAGGTTGATGCATGTTGATACATGAACTTCTAGCTCATTTATTTTAACTGCTGTAAAAGTTTGGTTGCATGAATATACCATAATATATTTATCCTCTTACCTGTTGATGGACATTTAGGTTGTCCCCATTTTTCACTATTACAAGCAGTACTATAATAGACATTCCAGTGCATGAAGGAGCATGTCTTTTGAGTCCATTCCCATGGACAGAAATGATGTGTATAGATTACTCGTTTCACTTAAACATAAACACATACACACACCATCTCAAAACTCAAAAGACCACTCTTCAGGGAGAGGGAAACCCTGAGAACACAGCCCAGATCTATCTTGGCATCCTGAGCCAAGAGCCTTACAGATAGATGGAACAGAATGTAAAGCACCACTTGTCCCAAAGCAGAAACAAGTGTCATGTTCTTGTGACCCAAGCTGCGAAACTGCTCAGTTGTTTATTGCCAAGACGTGACTGCTTTTGAATGTGTGTCATTAACTCACCATTTTTCTGCACTATGAAATCGCAGATGTCATGGTCCTGGGAGAGATTTCCAAAAACACGCACTGCCTCCAGGATTCCATCCATGTTGTTACTCACGAGGAGCTTTAAGAGCACTGGGTTTGGTGACCAGAGAAATAAAATCAGTGAATTTAAGTTTTAAGTTAAAGGCTATTAGAAACCAATACCATGCTAAATACTGTAACTTAAAAATTAAAAGTGATAATAAAATTCCAACGATAGAGGACATAAGCAAGAACTAAGAAACTAATGTATCCTCATATTCAACTTTTTTAGAATTAAATCAGGCTCTTAGATACTTGTACCAGAAGTCAGAAACTATAAATGCCTCTAATTCTGTGTTTAGTTAATAAAGTCAAAACCTTAAATGAGCGTGCATCTACCCAAACCCAACTCTGAACCTTACATTCAGCAATATATAGCTTTCTGTCTTGAATTATGGAATTCTTCACTTTGTAGTAAGATAAGTTGTTGATAGTTGCTGTAGTGTTGATCACCAGCTCCTCACAATCATCAATTGACTTGGATTCTGAAATAAAGTGAGCATAAGGGTATCAAAGACTCGCTACAGGGCAGAAGCCACGACCTCCTAACTGCAGCCCAGCTGGTGCAGGGACACGCCGCTGTCCCAGGCAAGGTCTACACCAACGCCGTGTTGTTGCTTTATTTCCCGTGACTCTTCCTGCAGGGAAATGCGCCCACGGCCGGGGACCACTCCAGGCCAGCATTTGGAACCCTCTAAGCTCAGTCCCTCTACCCAGGGGTCTGGAAAAGTCAGGCTGATCTAGTCCCTGTATGCAAAGGTGATCAGAGCTGGTACACCCTGACCCAGAACTATCCTGGGGCCTGCACCTTGGGAGTCTGTTCCCCGGACCCTCGACCTCCCAACAGAATGGCCCTGGGTCTTAATCCGTCTATAATTCCTATCAGGGCTGCCTTCCAAACACGCAAGCTCTGGCTGCCTCTCACCTCCTCTACCACCACCTAGTCCATCTTTCACCTCCTCACTGGCTTCTCTTCTTCGCCTTGGCCTCCCTGAGCCTGCCCTCAATGTGCAGACCCTTTAAAAGTCAGTCAGACAACGTCACTCATCACCCCCGGCTCACAGGCCTGACCTGGCTGCCCAGTCCTTACCTCCCGCGCCTTATTTGCTGCTCCAGCCCCAGGTCCCTGATGCCAACCACACCAGTCTTTCCCTCTTTTTGAGCATTTCAGCCTGAGCCTGCCCAAGAACTTTGCACTGCTAGTCCCCCTGTCTGGTGTGTTCCTTCCTCCAGTTATCCTGGCTCACTCCTCATGTCCTTCTGGCTGCTGCTTAGCTATCACCTTACTGGACACAGTCTCCTCAGCCACTCTGTTTAAAATAGCATTGTTATGCACATCCCCTCCCCTTCTTCCCTATAACACATGGGACCACCTGGCTTATGTGTTTAATGTCTGTCTTCCAGCTCTAAGGTGTAAGCTCCATGAGACTAAGGACTCGTTCTTTTCATCATCACATTCTCAGCATCTAGAACAGTATCTGCACAGAGTGATGCTCAACAGATAATGAGTAAGAACCTGCTGTATACCACAGGGAACTCCACTACACACTCTGTAACGACCTGTTTGGGAAAAGAATCTAAAAAAAGGAATGGATATGGTGAACAGCAGTGAAGAGGGCCGGGGTGTCCTCTGCTCCTGGGCCTTCTCCAACATTGGTTCCAGCCTTCCCAACACCCCCATCCTGGCGACTCCAGTAGGGCCTCTGCCTTGGGCCCCGGGCAGCATGCAGACCAACATCCAACAGCCAGTGAAGGTTTACACACTCGACGAAGGCCAACAGTGGCGCCAGGAATGTCATCTAGCAGCGTGGAGAGGCTGAAGGGCATGTCCCAGCTAGTCATGACAAAACGTGGTCCACTGGAGAAGGGAATGGCAAACCACTTCAGTGTTCTTGCCTTGAGAACCCCATGAACAGTATGAACGGGCAAAAAGAACACTGAAAGATGAGCCCGCCTAGGTTGGTAGGTGTCCAATATGCTACTGGGGAAGAGCAGAGAAATAGCTCCACAAAAAGTTTAAGAGGTAGAGCCAAAGCAGAAACAACACCCAGCTGTGGGTGTGTGTAGTGGTGGAAGTAAAGTCCGATGCTGTAAAGAACAGTACTGCACAGGAATCTGGAAATGTTAGGTCCATGAATCAAGGCAAATTGGAAGTGGTCAAACAGGAGATGGCAAGAGTGAACATTGACATTTTAGGAATCAGTGAACTAAAAAGGATGGGAATGGGCGAATTTAATTCAGATGACCATTATATCTACTACTGTGGGCAAGAATCCCTTAGAAGCAATGGAGTAACCCTCACAGTCAACAAAATAGTCTGAAATGCAGTAGCTAGGTGCAATCTCAAAAATGAAAGAATGATCTCGGTTCATTTCCAAGGCCAACCATTCAACATGCCAGTAATCCAAGTCTATGTCCCAACCACTAATGCCGAAGAAGCTGAAGTCGAATGATTACATGGAGACTTACAAGACCTCTTAGAACCACCAGCAAAAAAAGACATCTCTTTCATTACAGGGGACTGGAATGCAAAAGTAGGGAGTCAAGAGATACCTGGAGTACAAAGCAAGTTTGGCCTTGGAGTACAAAATGAAGCAGGGCAAAGGCTAACAGAGTCTTGCCAAGAGAACTCATTGGTCATAGCAAACACTCTGTTCCAACAACACAAAAGATGACTCTACACATGGACATCACCAGATGGTCAATATTAAAATCAGATTGACTGTATTCTTTGCAGCCAAAGATGGGGAAGCTCTACGCAGTCAGCAAAAACAAGACCTGGAGCTGACTGTGGATCACATCATGAGCTCCTTATTTCAAAATTTAGGCTCAAATTGAAGAAAGTAGGGAACACCACTGGGCCATTCAGGTATGACCTAAATCAAATCCCTTATGATTATATAGCTGAGGTGATGAATAAATTAAAGGGACTAGATCTGGTAAATAGAGTGCCTGAAGAACTCTGGAAGGAGGTTCATACCATTATACAAGAAGGAGATGGTGACTAAAACCATCCCCAAGAAAAAGAAATGCAAGAAAGCAAAGTGGTTGTCTGAGGAGGCCTTATAAATAGCTGAGAAAAGAAGAGAAGTGAAAGGCAAAAGAGAAAGGGAAAGATATACCCAATTGAATGCAGAGTTCCAGAGAATAGCAAAGAGAGATAAGAAAGCTTTCTTAAGTGAACAGTGCACAGAAATAGGGGAAAACAATAGAATGGAAAAGACGAGAGATCTCTTCAAGAAAATTAGAGATACCAAGGGAATACTTCATGCAAAGATGGGCTCGATAAAGGACAGAAACGGCAAGGACTTAACAGAAGCAGAAGATATTAAGAAGAGGTGGCAAGAATACACAGGACTGTACAAAAAAGATCTTAATGACCCAGATAACCACAATGGTGTGGTCACTCACATCCTGGAATGTGAGGTCAAGTGGGCCTTAGAAAGTATTACTATGAACATAGCTAGTGGAGGTGATGGGCTTCCAGCTGAGCTATTTCAAATCCTAAAAATGATGCTGCACTCAATATGCCAGCAAATTTAGAAAACTCAGCAGTGGCCACAGGACTGGAAAAGGTCAGTTTTCATTCCAATCCCAAAGAAGGGCAATGCCAAAGAATGTTCAAAGTATTGCACAATTGTACTCATTTCACACATGAGCAAGGAAAGACTCAAAATCCTTCAAGCCAGGCTTCAACAGTATGTGAACTGAGACCTTCCAGATGTTCTCAGTTGAATTTAGCTGAATTTAGAACAGACAGAGGAACCAGAGATCAAATTGCCAACATCTGCTGGATCATAGAAAAAGCTAGGGAATTCCAAAAAACATTCTGCTTCACTGACTATGCTAAAGCCTTTGACTGTGTGGATCACAACAAACTTTAAAAATTCTTAAAGAGATGAGAATACCAGACTACCTTACCTGCCTCCTGATATATCTGTATGCAGGTCAAGAAGCAACAGTTAGAACTGGACATGGAACAACAGTCTGGTTCCAAATCAGGAAAGGAGTATGTCAAGGCTGTATATTGTCACCCTGCTTATTTAACTTGTATGCAGAGCATATCACGCAAATGCCGGGCTGGATGAAGCAAAGGCTGGAATCAACCCTGAACATTCACTGGAAGAAACTGTGTTGAAGCTGAAGCTCCAAGACCTTGGCCACCTGACACAAAGGGCTGACTCACTGGAAAAGCCCCTGATGCTGGGAAAGGTTGACGGCAAGTGGAGAAGAGGATGATAGAGGAGGCGGTGGTGGCATGGCATCACCGACTCAATGGACAAGAGTCTGAGCAGACTGCAGGAGATAGCGAAGGACAGGGAAGCCTGGCGTGCTGCAGTTCGTGGGGTCAAAGAGTGGGACACGACTTAGTGACTGAACAGCAACAACATACATATAACTAATTCACTTTGCTCTACAGCAGAAAGTCACATGACAAAGTCAAGTAACTACACTCCAATAAAAATTTTTTAAAAAGTAAGAACTTGAACCTCCCTGGAAATATCAACTTACAAAACAGAAAGCTGTAGCATTTCAGTGTCTTGGGGGTGGATCAGGATAAAGTTTATATGAAAAAATTTTGAAGCTAGTAACAATAATAATAATAAACTCCATTGTTGTAAAAAAATAATAAGTGGTTAATGAATGCAAGAATGAGTGAATGAATGAATGAACGAATCCTTTAGCTTAGCAGATAAGACCCTCAGTAATTTTATCCCTGCCTTCCACTCCACCTCCAGACTCATCTCCTGGTGACTTAGGCCACAGTACAGAGAAGGGCGGATGTCGGGGACCAATCAGGAGGTGGGGGTGATGGCAGAGATGGAGCACAGAGGCCAGGCTGCAAAACTATTTAGGGAGGAAAACAGACAGTACATGGTGAAGGCTGGATTGGGGGATGAGGGAGAGCAACCACCCAGGATGACCTCTGGGTTTCTGGATTACAAAATTGGATGGACAGCAATCCCATTCTCTGAATTAATAGGAAGAAGGTCCAGTTGGGGGTAAGGTCATGAGTTAGATCTCTTGGGGTACCTCTGAAGTAGCCATGGTTGATGAGATTAGGTAAGGCAGTTAGGTGGACATACAGGTCTGGATGTCAGAGGAAAAGTCAGGAGTAGGGTTATACTAAACTGGCTGCAGCAGTCTCTGCTTCTCTTCGGGCACAGTGCATGGCCCCCAGAGCCTGGAGAACGTTCGGCCCCCTCGCTGCCTGGCCATCAGTCATCACCTGCCTGGGAAGGAGTCACCTCAGTGCCTGTGCATGTCTTGGGCCCTGACTTGCCCACTGGGTTCTACTGGTTAAGTAGTGCCTTTTACCTCTTAAAAAAGAAAAAAAAAAGAAAAACTGAATATAGTTGATAAACAGTATTACATCAAATGTAGAACACAATGATTCAATGTTTTTATAGATTACACTCCCAAAGGTATTATAAAATAACTGGCTGTAATTCCTGCCCTGATGATACATCCTGTTGCCTATCTATTTTATACATCACAGCTTGTACCTCTTAATCCCATACTCCTACCTTGCCAGCCCCCCACCTCCAGACACTTCCCTCTGCCCACTGGTGACCACTAGTTAGTTCTCTATTTCTGTGAGTCTGTTTGTGTTTTGTTGTCTTCATGTGTTTATTTTTTTAGATTCCACAAATAAGTGAAATCAGGACAGTATCTGTTTTTCTCCGTCTAACTTATTTCACTTAGCATAATATCCTCCAGGTCCACCCATGATGCTGTGAATGGCAAGATTTCGTTCTTTGTTATAATTAAATAGTATCTTTTATCTCCTGTATGAAGCCAAAGCTCCTCAGGGATAAGAGGGAGGTTGTGAGCTGAGCAGGAGGACTGTGCTAGCTCTTACACTTTGATTTAATTATCTCTCCTTTTGGCCTTCTTTTCATTAAAGAGAATGATCTTTTTATAGTCTACTCTATTCAAAGGGAAATTCAGTCATTTGTTACCCTACAGAGAACACACACTGGCCCTTCAGCCAGTGGCCCCTCTGCCCCACCCCAAAGCAGCCAGCATGGGTCCTGTACCTGGTAGAAACTCAAACAATATTTGGAGAAAGCAAGAATAAATGAGATTCTAATTGCCTGTTTTCTTAGTTCAAATACATGAAAGTATTAGTCGCTCAGTCGTGCCCAAGTCTTTGGGACCCCACAGACTGCAGACCTCCTGGCTCCTCTGTCCACGGGATTTTCCAGGCAAGGATACTGGAGTGGTTTGTCATTCTCTTCTCCAGGGGATCTTCCCGACCCAGGTGTGTCCGTCTCCAGAGTATCCTCGCTTGCTTGGCCGTGGCTCTGGAGCTGGAATCCTGATTGTCTACCTGCTGGCTGTGTGACTGTGTGCAAGTCACTTAACCTCCTTGGGGCTCAGTTTCCTTGTCTGCAAAGTGGGGTAATAATCGCAGCTACATTACTAAGTTTAAATGTGTTAATACATGTAAAGGGCTTATAAAACTGTATGGCACGTTGCAGGTGCTAATTAAACATCTGTGAGATGCATGGACGGGCTATCCAGAAAGATGGCTCCCGGGGAATTATTTGGGTGAGTGTCTAACACTTAGCAAAGAGGAAGTTTCAGCCCCAGTTCTCTCTATCATGGGACTGATGATGCCAGATCTTGGGCGGTGTCCAGGGATCCATTTTTTCTCTTGCCTTGGTGGGAGAATTAGTTAGCTTGCCCAGAAAAAGAAGGGTAGCTCTTATGTATCACCACCTAAGAGGTGAGGTCCCCCTGTAGGACCTCACATTTGGGAGCAGGAAGAACATCTGGCATCCGAGACAAGACAGGAGGCATTCACAGCTACCAGGCGTCTACCATGAAGGGCTCCGAGCACTTTACATGCATTTCACCCCACAAAAGTTAATTTTTAATAGTGCTTCTATTCAAATGCACTTACAAGCATTTGTGCTGAGATTAGTCACTCAGTCGTGTCTGACTCTTTGCAACCCCATGGACTCTAGCCTGCCAGGCTCCTTGACCAGCTCCCTTCTGCAGGGTCTGGTCACTATACTTCACTGAAGCAGAGATACCAGGTGGGAACCAGCAGAGATCAGCTGAGGGGACTTTGTAGAGCTCAGAGCATTCATCCCTGCAGCTGAGCTGCCAGGGGGAGGGTGGTGTATGATCCTCTATCAAGATAACTTTACCCCTCGCCCCCATAAAGCTCTTTGAGGGAGGTCAAGTCGTTCTGGAGACAGAAAAGACAAGGGATCCCTCTGCTTGCCCTAATGACTGCCCACCACCATGGGCCAGGTAGAAGGCTTTCTCCACATGGGCTTAACCCCAGACGGCACTGAGCTCTAACACAGAGACTGAAGCATTCTCCAGTGAGACCACTCACCACCTGCACTGGGGCTGGCCAGGGAGAGGGAGTTCGAAAAAGAAAATGCAGATTCCCGGGTTCCACACCTCATTTGATTAGTCACAGCCTCTAAGGGTGGGGTTTAGAATCTGTCTTTCATGAGCTCCCTGCATGATTCTTATGCACAGTTTTTGAAGTGCCAGATTTGAGTTTCATTAGTCACTTTAGAGCAAAAGAAAGAAAGCAGGTTATGTGTAAGTACCAGTAACCTCAAGACAGTATACTGGAGAGACCTCACATGGAATCCCCCAGTGACAGAGGCAGAGTAGCTACCCTCCCAGAGGACTTGATGATGGAGGTACAGCGGGGACAGGCCCCAGCCCCTGAGGACTCTAGCCAGGCCCCCTTGGTTAATTAACCCTAGAGCTAAAAGCTCTGGCCCAATCTGCTCTCTGCCTCTTTCTCCTGCTTCCAAAGCATTACTTTCCTAGAATTCAAACTGAAATTATCCACTGTATTATGTTTTTAGTTAATAGGTAGAAATGTAATTTCTAAGCTCATAAAATATATGTAAGACCAAGAACGTTCTCACTTCACATATGAATAATTGCAATAAAATGAAACATGGAGCTTTCTTTCTTGACTATCCACAATGATGTGCTCCCAGTCCAGGTATCTGAGGGCAGGTCCTCAGGCTCTCCCCAGGTAGCTACAGTCAAGTGAAGCAATTTGGCCTGCCAACAGATGAGAACTCATCCGGTGGGTTTCAGGGTCCTGCCAGCTCCTCACTAGCCAGAGAGGCTAAAGGTGGTTCTCTGAGCACTGGGTCTCAACAGTTAAGGGGCAGAAGAATCACCTGGGGCAGGGGGTGCATATTTCAACCCATCCTGCAGGTAAAGAAAGGTAAGACCCAGAAACTAGAAAAGGAATCCTAATGAGCCCCATAGCTGATTCTGAGGCAGGTGGATCCCTGACTTCTGGGTGGAGAAGAACTGATCCTCCAGAGGCAGAACCAAGACAGGGAGATACTAGAGTCCAAGTGCAAGGTTTGAAGTTGTTCAGTTCAGTCACTCAGTTGTGTCCGTCTCTTTGCAACCCCATGAATCACAGCACGCCAGGCCTCCCTGTCCATCACCAACTCCCGGAGTTCACTCAGACTCATGTCCATCGAGTCAGTGATGCCATCCAGCCATCTCATCTTCTGTCGTCCCCTTCTCCTCCTGCCCCCAATTCCTCCCAGCATCAGAGTCTTTTCCAATGAGTCAACTCTTCGCATGAGGTGGCCAAAGTACTTTAAGTTGTTAGAGAAACTCAATTTTTGGAGCAGCTCAATACAGACGGTATAATGTGCAGTCAGCAGCTTGGAAGAGAGTTCTAGACTAATGTGTAGATTTTGAGTTATCACATGGAAGCAATATGTCACAAGGACAGACCTTAATCAGAATTTAAGAATCTTGGGAATTCTCTGGTGGTCCAGTAGTTAAGAATCCACCTTGCGATGCAAGAGGGGCATGGGTTTGATCCTTGGTCGGGGAACTCAAAAGCCCATATGCTGCAGAGCAACTAAGCCCATGTGCCCCAACTATTGAGCCCACGTGCCACAACTAGAGCGTCCATGCACTGCAACCAAAGATCCCACATGGTGCAATGAAGATTCCATGTGCCGCAACTAAGACCCAGCACAGCCAAACAAACATTTAAAAATATAAGAATTTAAGAATCCTTAAGATCAGCAACATGTGAGTAACCCTGCCACTTACTAACTTTGTGACTTTTAAAAGTCACTGCATCTCACTGAGCCTGTTTCCTCCTCTGTGAAAAGGCCTAAAATAACAACCCACTCTCATGTGGCTGCTCACATCAGGGAACAAACGTGAACATGCTTTTTACACTGGGTAGCTCCAATGGCGATCATTTTGTAATGCACAGAAATATAGAATCACTGTGTTGTAATCTGGAACTAACATAGTGTTGTAGTTCAATTATATTTCAAAAAACAAATATAGAAAACAAAAAACAAAAAAACTACGCAGCTCCATAACAAGGGAAGGCAAGGTCAGTTATAACTCTACACACCAAAAGCTATGCTCTGTGGCTCAGTCCTCTCAGCCTCCACGCTCTGTGTGTACTTTGTTATGGGCACTTTTCATAAGCTTTTGTGTATACACCTGATATTCCTCCACGATGTACCCTGTTCCTTGAAAGCAGATACCAACCTACACTTTCTTAAACCTTGTGATGGGTGGAGTGTTTGTGTCCCCTTCAAATTCATATGTTGAAGCTCTAACCCCCAAAGTGACTGTATTTGGTGATAGGGCTGGTGAGGTATAAAAGTTAAATGAGGTCGTGAGGGTGGGGCCCTCATCCTATACGACTGCTGATGCTGCTACTGCTGCTAAGTCGCTTCAGTCTGTGCGACCCCAGAGATGGCAGCCCACCCGGTTCCCCCATCCCTGGGATTCTCCAGGCAAGAACACTGGAGTGGGTTGCCATTTCCTTCTCCAATGCATGAACGTGAAAAGTGAAAGTGAAGTCGCTCAGTCGTGTCCAACTCTTAGTGACCCCATGGACCGCAGCCCACCAGGCTCCTCCATCCATGGGATTTTCTAGGCAAAGTACTGGAGTTGGGTGATATGACTAGTGCTCTGATAAGACGAGGAGGAGACGCCAGAGCTCTCTGCCCATCATGTGAGGACACAGTGAGAAGGGGGCCATCTACAAGCCAGAAAAAGGATTCTCACTAGGTATCAACCCTTCTGGCACCTTGACTGGGACGTCTAGCCTATGGACTGTGAGAAATAGATTTCTACTGTTTAAGCTATCCAATCTGTGGTGTTTTGTTATGGCAATCTGAGCAGACTAAGAAACCTCTTTTTATATGAGCACAGCACTGACTATGTAGTGAGGTTATACAAAGGGCTAAAGTTCAAAGGTTACCCCCAAACATTATTTCCATCAGACATTAACGCTTCTTTCACAACAACAAAATCTTTCAGTGGTAAGTAGTGGCAAAGTAGATATCTCTGGATGGCAGTTCATTTCCTTGCACACTGGTAGGCAGAGGTGCCCATGGGAAATGACAAGACCTAAAAAGTGGAAGGCAGGGGTGCTACAGACTGAACTGTGTCCCTCCCAAAGTCATATGTTGAAGCCCCCCCACCCACAATGCAGCTTTTAGGAGATAACTAGGGTTAGATGAGATCGTAAGGGTGGACTCCTTTTCTGATAGAATTGGTGGCTTTAGAAGAGGAAGAAAAAGGAAAAATGCAGCCATCTATGAGCCAGGAAGAAAGGCCTCACGGGAACCACGCCAGCACCCTGATCTCAGACTTCCAGTCCCCTGAAGTAAGAAGATAAGTTTCTGTTGTTTGAGTCACAGCCTCTGTTATTTTGTTACGGCATCCTAAGCAGATTAAGGCAGGTTTGGGTGCTTAGCAGTAGGGTGCTGCTGTAACAAATACCTAAAAATATGGGCAGCTTTGAAACTGAGTAATGGGTGGAGGCTGGAGGAGTTCTGAGGGGTATGCTAGAGATATGAATGTTAAAGGTTGTGAAATAAAATTTATATTTTATGGCAAGATAAGAAAAATTTAAACACAACTCTTCTCTGGCCTCTCTCCCCTCACTGTGCTCTGTATATCTGCCAAACCTCTCCCTCAGTAGGAATATCTGCTCAACCATAAAGAGCAACATTCTTCTAGCATCAAGACAAGTCCCTCCTTAAAAGATAATAGTCCTTCTTGACCGTGTAAGGGGTCACGTGACACACCAGGATGATGCTTAGACCTGGATAATGTAAACTGTCAATAACACATCATTTGATGTAGAGCCCTCTGTCTCAAAAATATCTTATACAACCGTGCCTTGATTTCTAACCAGCAGAAAAGTTCTCAAGAGCTTTCTGAGATGTTCTTCCTGGGATACAATCCTCAAATTTGGCTTGAATAAAATTTTCCAATTCTTTCTTAGATTCACTGATTAATTTTTCATTGACAAGGTGATTCTGGCAAAGGCTGAAAGACAAGAGACAGCTGGAGAGAAAGCTTCCATCTTCTTAAAGAACACAGAAATAGTCATGAGTACAATGCCGTTAGAGAAATAGACATTAAAGGCCACTCTGGCAAAGTCTCAGATGGAAAGGAGGAGCTGCAGGAAAGGAGATCCTTGTTATAAAGTGGCAAACAACTTGGCTGAATTGTATTCTAGTGTTTTGTGGAAGGTCTAACTTGCGAGCAATGATACTGGATGTTTAGCTATGATTTCCAAGCAGAGTGTTTAAGGAGAGGCTTGGCGTTTCCTGACTGCTTATATTAGCATGTAAGAAGAGAGAGATGGGCTTCCCTGATAGCTCAGTTGGTAAAAAATCTACCTGCAATGCCGGAGACCCCGGTTCGATCCCTGGATTGGGAAGATCCTCTGGAGAAGGGGTAGGCTATCCACTCCAGTATTCTTGGGTTTCCCTTGTGACTCAGTTGGTAAAGAATCTGCCAGCAATGCTGGAGACCTGAGTTCAATCCCTGGGTCGGGAAGATACCCTGGAGAAGGGAAAGGCTACCCACTCCAGTATTCTGGCCTAGAGAATTCCATGGACTGTATATCCATGGGCTTGCAGACTCAGACACAACTGAGTGACTTAAGGGATGAATTGAAGAAGAAACTTTTAACCAATAGGAGCTAGAACGTGAAGACTTGGAAACTTCTCAGCCTGGCCATATTGCAAGAAATAAGAAAGCGTGTACTGGAGGGAACACCACATGTGTGGTTGTCTTATTATCACTCAGTACAGAGTTTGAGAGATTATGTGAGTAGAAGCACTGCCATCTGAACTGAAGGGGGCAGAGACAGGACCGAGTGAAGGAAGCTGTCAGATTCCTTGGACTTGACAGGACAGAGTGTGGAGCTATTTAGATGGGAATATGCACCATTTTGCAAGTAGAGGAGAGAATGACCCCAGCAGTGATTCAGAGATCACCAGGGCCACTGCCTCAGTTTCAGCAGGTCACACTGGTCTTCATCCCAAAGCCTTAAGGGCAAGACTGCCCTGCAGAGCCCTGGTGGCCTAACTGACAGAGCTGTGGAGGCAGGGCCACTGCCCCAGTGGGTCTGGAGGGAATAGCATGTAACGAAAGAGGATTATTCTCAAGCCTTAAGATCTTATGGAATTCACGTCACTAGGCTTGGGACTTGGTGGGACCCATCACACTTCCCTTTTTCCCTATTTCTCTCTTTTGGAATAGGACCATCTATCTTGTGCTGGTCCTGCCATCCGGCTTTGCATATAACTTGTCTGGTTTCTCAGGTTCAAGCAGGAGAGGAATCGTTCCTTAGGATGTCTTATATCTCACAACTCATGATAGCTGATTTAGATGATATTTAAATGAGATCTGGGACCTTAGACTTCAGAGTTGATGCTGAAATTAATTAACAACTTTTGAGGCTGTTGAGATGGAATGAAAGTATTCTGCACATAGGAAAACCAGGAATCTGGGGAAGGGGGGATCAGAGGTAGGATATTATCAACTGCATTGTGTCCCCTCCCCCAAATTTATATGTTGAAGCCTTAAACCCTAATGTGATTATTTCTGGAGACAGGACTTTTAGGAGGTCAAGTTAAATGAGATCATAAGGGTGGAGTCTCTATCAGATAGGACTGATGGTCTTACAAGAAGAGAAAGATCATTCTCTCACGTGTACCCACTCACACTGAGGAAAAGCCACAGGAGAATGAAGCTACCTGCCGGTCAAGAAGAGGGCTCTCACCAGAACAGAATCAGCTGGCACTCTGATCTTACAATCCTAGGTTCCAGAGCTGTGAGAAGTATGCTTGTGTTGTTTAAGCCACCCAGCCTGCAGTGTTTTGTTATGGCAGCTTCAACTGTCTAATACAGGGGAAAAGATGGGACCTGGAGTCTATAATTGTGGATAATGTAAAAAGCTGAGAAAATAAAAAGACAAATAAACTTTAATTATGTGGACTAATCCAGGAAAAATCTGCAATTTTAAACTCTGTGGTTAATTGGCCAATTTTGATAATTTGATTGGCAAGCTTTTTTTTTTTTAATACAAGTTGTGATATAATTCACATACCATAAAATTCACTCTTTTAAATTGTAGAGTTCAGTGGGTTTTAGTAATAATTCTGGTAGCTCAGATGGTAAAGAATCTGCCTGCAATGCAGGAGGCCTGGGTTCGATCCTTGGGTAGGGAAGATACCCTGGAGAAGGAAATGGCAACCCACTCCAGTATTCTTAGCTGGGAAAACCCATGGACAGAAGAGCCTAACTGGCTATAGTCCATGTGGACACTAGAGTTGGACACGACTTATGATTTCAGGAGGATGTATTACTATTTTTGCTCCTTTTTTAAAAAGCTGGATTACTTTTGAGGCAGTTCCGAACAGAAGGCAAATGAATTTCCTGTCACAAATGAGAAGTCTCATTAAAGCGAGCAGGTTGTACTGCTAAAACCCTCACAGAACCCCAGTCCCTCTAAGGCCGCGTTTCTTACCCAGTGTGGCGAGGAGAAGGCCAACGATGTGTGAGTGGGCGGCGATGGCCGGGCCCACGCCTGGGTGGATGGCCAGGTTGGCGAGCACACGCGTCAGTTTGATGAGCACGTCCTCTGCCTGGGCCGGCCTCCGTGCCTCGGGACGCTCATCTCCTTCCCCCCAGCGCTTCCCAGAATGCAGATCCAGCTTGTAGAAAGTGTGGAATAAAGACAGCAGAGTTGGGATGCTCCCTTTCTCCTTGGAAAACTGCTCACGAGCCTGGTTGTTTTTTGCTGTCAGGTTGCCAAGAATAAAAACAACGCGAACAACTAAATCCTGCAATAAATTAAAGACAAAGAGTTACGAGAGCAAAGGGGCTGGGACAAGTTGGTGGGAAGAGGACAGTATTTAATTAATTCATGATTTAATTAATAGTAAGATGGAACACGTCTGGTTTCTGCTGACTTGTACAGTATTTGATTCCCAGGATTGGTGCAAAGTGACAGAGGAGATTAAAAGCATTTGGCAGCAATGAAAGAATAGAAACTGATTGATGCTGTTAGCAAGGTCTATTAACTTCAGATCCTTCATCTGAAATTCAGGCTGGCTTTTTTTTTTCCTTCAGAAAACAATTAGTTGAGTGAGATGACATTACTAACAATGTGTTATATAAATCTAAGCCTTGACACAAACAGGTTTCTTGAGCACCGAAATCTTTTCCTAAAAGTTCACCTCCTGCTCAAGCACTGTATTTCTCAAAGTGGGGTGTCTGTCCCATAGGGGCAGTCAGTTTGTGTTACATCAGACTTTCTCAGCCGGGGCACTGCTAATTCTTTGTTATGGGGGGCTGTTTATGTTTATGTTTTGTTATTGGGGGCTGTTTATGTTTATATGGCACCCCTAACCTCTCTTACTAGATACCAGAAGCCCTTCCTCACATACCACAACCAAAAATGTTTCAATGTCCCGTGGGGGCAAAATTGCCCGCAGATGAAAACCACCATTACAGAGTATTTACCACTTGAAAGCAGTATTTGTTTTTCTTGAGCAGGGTAGTGGTTACATGGCTGATGCTTTTATAACTGTTTGCTAAATGGTACATATGTGTTTTGTGCACTTTTCTGTATATAAGCCGTTGTTGTTGTTTAGTCGCTAAGTTGCATAGGACTCTTTGCGACCCAATGAACCGAACTGTGCAAGGCTTCTCTGTCCATGGGATTTCACAGGCAAGAAGACTGGAGTGGGCTGTCATTTCCTTCTCCAGTATATAAGCTATATTTAATAACAAATAAACGTTTCTTTAAAATCTCAGCTGAGAACAGTTTATGACTGCACAAGAAACAGAAACAACTGTGCTCTTAATTTGACAACAGTGGGCAGACAGACCAGTTCTGCTGTTGAAGGAACACTTACTGAGGGGCTACAACTAGCCAGGGTGCTGATACTCATTGCGCGGGTGCTGTTTACAGACAAGAAACAGGGTTGGAGAAGCCGCCCTTGTCACAGCCAGTGAAGGGTGGAGTTAGGATTTGAACCCCGGGTTACCCAGATCTGGCGTCTTTGGTACACTAGTGCCTCCCAAGTGGCTCGTTATTTACCTCCTCCTTTGCCTTGACAGCTTTCTGAGCAGTAAAGGAATTATCTCCTTTCAAATGCAAATATGAGGAGGAATTCCACAAACCCTACCTTATCAGATCTGTAGTTAGCAGCAGCCTTAAGGAATTGGGACAGAGGGCAAAAGGCTGGGCCGGTTTTTCTCCAGGTGGGACCTGGGGGATGGGAGCAGCCCCAGCACTGCGTGTGGCCTAAAGACAGTGGAGGATCCTGGACAAAGGGCGAGATGCTGGGGCTTGCCTGGGTCTGCTCTGCCAATACCAACTTGTTCCTGCTTGTTCCTGAAAACGTTTTCCCTGGCCCCGGCGGAGAAGCAGCCAGGCTGCTGCTTGTGCAGCTGTGAACCATTTGCCAACATTAAGAAAGGACAGAGTCTAACACGATGTGTGCTGGCCCAGGAGAGTTCACACCCAGAAAAACCTCAGCTGGGCAGTGTGCAACCCATCACGCAGGTGGTCCAGGCACGGGACTCACTCCTGCCCCCACCACAACTGGAACGCTAGTCCTTGGGTACGTTTTGAATGCTGGGGTCTAGGGGAATACACATACATACAAACAAGGATGAGGCAAGGTGCTCTGAAGAGTTCGCCATCTACTTGAGAAAACAAGGCTAATAATAAGTGGAGAGACTGCAAAGACTGAAAGGGCTAAGGAAGAAACTAGACACCCAAGGGGATTATGGTTCCCAGCCAGAGAGCCAGGCAGCCTGGGTCGCACTTCACTTGGCCTTTCTGTCTCTCGATTAACTCATCTGTAAAATGGGGAAAATACTGTGATGCAAAATTAAATTCATAATGTTAAAAAAAAAAAATTAAATGAGACAAAACAGACAAAGCACAAACTGTAGTGAGTGATGATTCAGGCACTGTTCTGAATCCTTTACTATCAGTAAAATATTAGTAGCGTAAACCTATGTGGGAAAGACACAGAGGTTTTAGAGGAGCCTAGATAAGAGGATGCTCAGCGAACAGGGGGTGGCAGCGGGAGAGGTTAGCAAAATTATGACTATGGTTTTGAGTTCAACCTTGATAAGTTAATAAAAGCAGATATGTGGTGTGGAGGATAGGTGAGTTGACACTGGGGAAAGGAGCATGTCCTGAGAAAGAATACCTGGGGCAGTCCCTCTCCTGGTCTGGGGTCACCTTGTTTGTGTCTGATCACCAGACAGTTCCCTAAAGAAGCTGAAGCAGGTAGGTCTTAAATCTAAACCAAGCTCACAAAGTTGTTATAAAACTCCAGTTTCCCTTCACGTGAAACCAGTGGTTACTTCATGTAATTCCCAGTGGGCCAGGCCTCTCCCTGGGCTCTGGAAAGACAGTACTCTCTCCCTCTCTTGTCACACCCAACAGCAAAGCAGACCATTTTCCAACCAAGACAGAGGCTGTTTCTGAGAACTAGGCTCCTTGAAGGAAAATTCCACTGTGTTTTCTAAACTGAGGAGCAAGAGTTTTTCCCATAAACTCTGATACACAATTTCTGATTAAAGACTGCACTAGCCCTACCTCTGAAAATTGTAATAATTACTATCATTACTAATAGTAGTAGCAGCAACTAATACTCTGTGTTTATGATTCACCAATCACTGTTCCAAGCACCTAGGTACACAAATCAACTAATTCTCTGAAGTGACGATCTGCAGTTCCTTAATTGGAACAAAATGTTCCCACAATTCGGATAGCCACCTCCCTCATGCCCTAGGCAGTAGTTATGGCCAACATTTCTAGACTTCCCGGTGTTCCCTGGACTTGCTCTTATTTCCACAAAAGCACATTAAGCAAGACAGGAAAGACATGATCAGTGTTTTTAAATGACTTCTTAAAGCACACAATATATAGCTGCATTCTGTTGGCTAAATCAAGAGCATTAATTTACCTCCTAAGATTTGTCTTCTGAAAGATGCTAGACTATTCATTCCACCCCTCTCCCTCTTGCTAGCTCTGCCCCTTCACCTCTACCTCCAATGTTTGTTTTTCTGGTTGGTCTAGCTCAGAAGACTTCTCTGGTCCTGTACCACCTCCAACCGTCACTGCTGATTTGCTGACCAGATCTCTGGCTGCAGGTAAAAGCAGGTTTCCCCCTAGGTCCTCATTCTTCAAAATTCAAATTTCTACCCACCATCACATTTGGTCCCACAAGGGAAGACTGGGTGCTGCTTTTCCTGCTTGAAAACCTCCCTCAGGCCCTTGCCACTTTTAAAATTCTTTGATTCAAATATCTCTGTGGGTCCTAATATGGCACAGGTTATTAAGCCTGACACGGGGATAAGAAACTCTAGGCTTTAGGGCAGGAAGAGTTAACGCTGCCGCAGTGCCTCTCTCCCTGCCTTCAGATGGAAAAAGGAGGGGGTGGTTCCTGGCAGCAGCGGTGCCAACTGAAGGATGGCATGCAGAATCAACAAATGGGCTGGCAGATTGCACTGTGTGCACCACCAAACTTCCAGCAACTGCTATGCTTGCTACTTCTGTCCTCTTTCTCAGGGTTGTCTAAAGCATCGTCTTCTTTTTCTCCCCTCAACCCTTCTCAAATATGTTCTCCATGAATCTCGAGAGAGAATGGAATAGGCCAGAGCAGGGGCAGGCTCACAGGCAGCTGGCTGAGGTGGTGTTTCCTTACTCCCCTGCCAGTGCTTGTCTGGACTCATTGGGAATTCTGAACGAGGGGGCTGAGCAAGAGGGCCCCTTAGCTCCCCACGGGTGGTCTGTGCTCTGTGAGGTACCCAGCCCCTGAACGGTGTTACCGTGAGGTTGTTTATTGTTCCACAGCCCAATCAAGCTCAAGTCTACTAAATATCACTTAATTAAAATCCTATAAAGATTTGAAAAATTACACAAAGGCCGAGATCATCAATTTGCAGAGAAATAACTCGCAAAAAACAATTTCATCATCATGCCAGTCTCCTTTGAGGTACAGAGCCTCTCCTTTATTCTAAGACAATATCTGAGAACCACCTATAAATCAACACTGTTACAGCCTTTTTGTTAAATTGAACACAAAGTTGCATGTTCAGACCACAACTATGTAGTTTTGAAACAGCAAAATGAAGATGAATCAGGAGAATCTCTTTTTTTTTTTTTTTTAAGAAGGCAATCTAGTATAACCAGTTCACATAGACTTTCTAATTTTGCTTAAAAAGGAGTCAGCCCAGCAACAGCTCTGGCCAACCAGAACTCAGACAGGTTCACGTACTGGACGAAGCCTGACCTCAACTGTGCGTCCCAGGTATAGCCGGTAGAAAGCTGAATGTTCTCTTTGGTTTAGCATAAGCTGTGCCCTCATGAGCAAACATGTTACTCAGTCTGAATAGGCTCCACACGCCTGTAAATCAAATTACTTTAACTGGAACAAAACAAGGAGCAGGACACTGCTGAACAGAGTGGTCTCTGTCAAGTTCCAGCAACAGCCTCTGTGTTGACTGTTATTTTCCATGTGAGAAACACTGGCCTAAAGTCAATGAAGGAGATTTCTACCTACTCAGAGATGTAGAAACTGAGGCTTGAAGAGGCTCCCTGGCCCCAGAGTCCCACACTGGTTAAGAGAAGAAGCAGGACTCGGACAATCACTTCTGTACTCACAGATGGATTCCCAAACCACTTCAACCCTCCTCCTCATTCCCATGACCCTCGTCTTCCCCAGGCTCAGCCCCAGCGGCATCTTCTATTCTTCCCTCTCTCGGTCACCAAGCTCCCTCCACTCTGTCATCTCAGAATCTCCCCTGACTCCCACTTCCCACACCCACTCTGGCTAACCCAGTCTGTAGACTCTTGTCAGAGATCCTTGACGGGCTCCTCCCTCTGTGACCAAGGTTAACACCACTTCTAGAAGCGCAGCTCTTACATCACCCCCTTGTTCAAAATCATCCACTGCCTATAAAATGCCAAAGCCAGCATCTAATTACCATCCAGCCCCACGTGACCACTTCTGCCATTACCTCACTTTACTCCCCACCCACTGTCCACTCTTCCCTGACTCCACACCCTTCCTACCCACAGAACCTTAAAATAACCCATGTGCATAATGTTGACCATGGGGAAGGAACCATATCAAGATGTCACAGAAAGAATCAACTATATTCAGCAGGCTCCATTACTTACTTCAGAGAATACTTGTCCTAAGTCAAGGAAAACATTTTAGAAAGGTTTTCAAAAATGGGTTGAAATTGAAGGGGTTGTAAATGTGCTCAAAATTGGAACCCTCCTTTAACCAGAAAATTAAACTCATCAAGATGCCCTCTTTAAATTTTGGTTAGAAACTTCTCACGCAATCTGGATCTGAGAGCTCAATCAGGATTTGCAATTTGCAACATTTACCCAACTTCCCACCCTCAGACAAAACTCCAGTGTTAATCGAGCTTACAGGTGGCTTGAAGAACAGATAAATTTTACCATTGGGAAGACAGACTGCAGTGCTGCAGAAATGCTAATTAACCCCAGACTACTGAAAGTGGGTCAACAGTTTGCCCAAGTGCTGAGCCATACAAATCAGAAGAATCTGAGAGATGTTGGAAGCTCAAAACCAGAATCGAAGTAGAAAATCATTTAAAAATCAGAAGAGATTATATGTGATGCTTCCATCCATCTATCCATCCCACCAACATCCCTTAATTGAGCGCCTACTGTATGCTTCTGAACGCAGCTATCACTCAAAAGCACCAGGGCGATGCTATAATTTCACTGGGCTCTGTTCTTTTTTTTAAGTCAACAGACATAAATCAGGCATTTGGGTTCTGTGCTGAGTGGAGAGGGTGGGCGGGAAGAGCCAGCTCCACAAGGGCAAAGCAGCAGGAGCTGGAAAGAATGAACAAGCTAAGGGCTTTTTGTGCCGCCCGCCCGGTCAGGGGTGCAGACCAAGGCCAAGGCCGAAAAAAGGAGCGAGCTCAGCCAAACGCTCACAGCACCCACTGGGAATGTGGCTGCCGAGGGGCTGGGAAGACAGCCACAGGGCCCTCCTGCCAGGCTGGAGGAGGAGGGCAAGCGGGGAGCCAAGTCACCATATAAAGGCGCCGGGGAAGGGGTGGAGGCGCCTCCCTCGCCAATCCTCTGTGGCCCCAAAGAGGATGGAGGAGGGGGAGAAAGGTCGCGCTATCCTCTGGCCTGCTGCTCGGCTGTGGTTGCACTGAAGAGGAACAGCTCCAAAAGGGGCCAATGTTTTTTGCTTTCAGCCCTACCCTCTCCAGACATTCCGAGTCCCGTTTTCAACAGCAGGATGCCTGAGCACTCTGAATCAGACAGCGTTCACATGCCTTGAAGACCGCCGCTTGCCCTGGACGAGAGAGGCTCAGCTTAACAAGCAGTACAAGCACGGACACGCTGGGGGATTCCCAGACAGCGTTCTCTGAAGCTGACGATTGCCCTGCATCGGGAAGTTCTGTTTCACAAAAGAAGCACAAGGAACTGAGTGTATCTAAAAGTGGGGAGGATTAGACAGATAGCTGTTTAATGGACAGGAGTGATGGGAATGTAGATAAAGGTTATTATTTTTTTTTTTGGACTGTGACCTTTGCAAAACATTGCCAGACTTACAAGTCTTATTTGAGGGATTTTACCTGATCTCCTGCCCAGTAGATATTTATAGAAGAAATGGGGGAAAATCCTTCTGTGCTATCCAAAAAAACAAACCCAAACATATTTTGGTGAGCTGCTAAATGTGGCGACGCTGATGTCAGAAGCACCCCTGAGGCAGGTCTGCTTTGCAAGGCTGCCACAGACCCCGCTCACGCCTTCCACACTGGGCCCATCTGCTTGCACATTTGGTTGTACCAAATGCAGTTTACACCATAAAGCATACAATATGTGCACAGTTCTTAAATGAGATTTGTCATTTCACTGAATTTCGGTCAGCATTTTAAATAGATACATTTCTTTGTGCTCTAGTCGAACTTACAAACTGCACCCGGCTGACTGCAGTGCTGTGTTTTGGTCTCAGTTTTTGTGTGTGTGGGAACTGGGAGTTACCAGTTGGACCATGGATCCTGGACAAATCAACCTCACAGACAGACATGAGCCAAAGAAGTTGCCCTTGTTCTCCCTGAGGAAGTCCTTTGTGAGAGCTGGGAGGAGTGGATTCCTTTTCTCTGAGACTGCCGATGAAACCCTTGGCTTGTACCACAGCCATCATATTCTGACAAGCTCGCGTCACTGAAGGGCTATGGGTGAACAGAGTTGTTGTGAACCCAACCATGCGTTATTTAAAATGAACAAATTGTCCTCAGCTTTGTTGCAAACTTAACAAAGGTTAGATATGGAGATATACTGAAATTTCTCAAAGCAAAAATAAAATTCGGTGGTTGCTTCATTAGCAAATGAGTCAAGAACAACTTGTGGCTTGTCTAGCTAACCAAGGATAAGGAATCCTCCCTTCCACTGCCAGTTCAAGGATCCCCAGGGCTCACTTCTCCTCAGTAGCCCAGTGTGACCAGTGTCGGAAGCCCCATTTGTGCAATGGCTTGTTCTCAGTGTCATCTGTTTTGACACAAGTCTGGCAGAGAAAGTCCCTGGAAGGGTCGAATGGCCCATCTCCTTTTCTCTGGCTAAGAAAGTGCTCCTTGGCTACCTTGTGCCTCAGCAAAAGGCACAAGGCGGGTGGTTATCACCACTTACTGGGGAAATCTACACCAACACCTGGCCTGTCTTGCTGATTTGGTTCCTACTTTGTAAGGGAGATTCACTTTCAGCCACATGCCTGAAGATGAAGATTGACCCTGTGTGGCTGCTTTGATTAATCACTTTAAAATCTCTTGAGGATTTGTACAAAACCCTCCGCTGTCAATTTTGGGGAAAACAATTTAAGGGGCCATCTTAATAATTTACACCACAGGTTCCCACACCTGCTCTTCACCTGAGGTACCTATTAAAAATAGGTTCTTGGGCTCTGTCCCAGACCTGAATCAGGCTCTCCCAGGGTGAGGCCTGAGAACCTGTATTTTTAAAACTCCTCAAGTTTAGGAGACAATGATTCAATGATTCAAATCAAGAAAGAATTCAATATCTCACCACTTTAATACCTAGTGTTTTTATATCATGTTATATATCAAAACTGATATCATATATCAAACTATGAATCCATGTTTCTTTTAAATAATTCTCACAACACAGACAGGTAGAAAATAAAGGTGAAAATGCTCTCCCCACCACCTTTCATTATCAACTGACCTAATAACTGAGACAGATTAAGGGCACTCCAAAAAGACCAATTTTCATATGCTGAAGTCAGACTTTTCCTTGAAAAGAGATGAATATGAATAAGGTGTGGAAAAAAATAAACAGGAAAAAATTTTTTACTTTTGACATTTTCTCACTTTTTCTTTTTTTCCCTTTAATGGAATGCACCACCAGATGGGGGAGGAAAGATTCCACTTCTCCCAGCAGCCATCAGCTTTGGTGCTACCTGGTTCCAAGCAGCATCTCCCCCTGGTGGACGGGGGAAGCGGCTGGCCACAGTTTCCTGCTAAGCTCCTCTCCTGAGTGATCAAAAAACACTCAAAGAGGTGTGTGCAGGTGACAGTTCATTTGTCACTAGAGAGGGGTTTTCTTTCTTTCCTTCTTTCTTTTTTTGAGATTTTTGTTTCTATGTTCTCCAAAAATACACTAAGTCATAACGTGATTAAATTTAAAAATAAGTCCCAGAAAAATGAAATCTCTGCCAATTATCAACGTAGCCTTCCAACTTTTAAGACAAAGGCAATGCTAACCTCTCAGGACAAAGATAAGGGCTGCAGACTGATTGCTGAGTCCCTGGGTGACAGCTCTGTACACGAAGAGACTATAACGGGTCCAAAGTGTGCATGTGTCTATAATCCAAGCTGGCCTTGGAGAAACATTTCCTAGAACTGAAACAAAAATAGTTCTAGGAAGTAATAATTCCAGTTTAAAAGTTGCTGGACGACTGGGGTACATTTCAAAGATCAGTTCAAAAGTCTCAATGTCCAAGTAAAGCTCAGGTGGAGCAAAATCTGAGCCACCAAAGATTAAAACACTCACATCAGGATGTGGTGTGCGGTTTCTGTTTCTGGAAATCACTTCTATCTCTTGGGAAAGAGGAAAACAAATCTTATCCAACTAGTCACCTGGGCCAAAGGGAACAGGAACCTAAGATGCTGTGCTGGTCTGAAGTAATTTAAGATCCAGCATTTCTGTTTTGCTGCTGTGTATGGCAGCCCATCAACAAGAAAAATGTGGGGAAAATTATTATTTCCTCCTCCAAAGTAGGAAGAGGAAAGTAATATTTAAGGAAGAAGTACTAGAGGACTAGAAAAAAAAATATATTGTATAACACTTTACAGATTCCAAAGCATTTCACATACACAAAATTCATTCTTTCAGCACTTATCATGAGTCTGTTATGCCAAGAATCATCTCAGGTTTATAAAGACAAAGCCTGTGTCCTTAGGAAATCCCAATAGTGCATAAGGCAGCTACACAAATGATAACTACTTAGAGAATCACGAAAGAAATATTTACAAAGATCTCTAAAAGCCTTTGGTTAACGATTTTAGGAAGTGGTTGGGACACATAACTATTTCCTTGTAGCCTGAACAATTTCCCTGCTCTTCTAAAGCATTCTGGTTTTGAGGAAAATGTAAAATATATATATTTTTCCTTACTAGAAAATATCAAAGATGATTCAAAACTGTAATATTTCCTTCTTTTGCATAAGTAAAAGACAATACAAAGTCAAAGTATAATTTATAAAAAGTTAACCTGGCTCTCACAGAAATATAAAATGAACACATTAAAAGAATTATTTATCTCATTAATGAAGGAAGCCAATACAATGATAAAGTGGGCTCCAAAAACAAGAACTGGGTGTTTACAAGCTTTAAAAAGAATGTTAGAGGAAGACTACTAGTTAGAATCATACCTGGCTAATGGCCCTAAGGTAACAAACCATAACTTTGAGGTTATCTTGTCTACCAGAGGAAAAAATGTACAAATTAATGTGTAACTTTATAGTGTCTGGGTTCTAATCAAATAGTAAACAGCAAGTTTAAACAAAGATATATTCTCCTTGGGAATTAAGCCCTGTTGGTTAAACAGTGCCCCAGTATGACTTTGTCAGAATATACGGGCTCCTACCCCGCACTCTAGCTCTAAGTTTTGGATGATTTTTCTTAATAATAGTGAAATAGTTAGGGTCAGAAACATACTGCTTGGGTCCTCAGCTCTGACTGTATTAACTGGGTGCACTAGCTACATTAAAGGGTTTAAAATCATGCATGCAGTATGTAACATTTGGGGACTGGCTCTTTTCATTCAGTATAGTTGGAGATTTATCCAGGATATAGTATATATAAATAGCTCAGTCCTTTTTTAATGCTGAATAGTATTCCATGGCATAGATATTCCACAGTTTGCTTAGCCATTTATCCAGAGAAGGACATTTGGTTCTTTCTAGTTTTTGACTATTACAAATAGAGCTGCTGCTGCTGCTGCTGCTGCTACTGCTAAGTTGCTACAAACCTTTAAAAAATAAAAATTAAATGATGCACTAATGAGGAAAAAATTGGCTGGTCTTAGAAGGCTTCATAGAGAAAGGAACACAGAGCCACACCTTGAATATGAATTGGCTTTTGAAGATAAGAACAGCTGAGAGAAATTTCATCAAAAGTCCCTCAGGCTCTTCTCACTCAGAACCTATTCAAAGTCAGTGTTTAGACTCTTTAGGTGTTACTTTTAAGGTTGGTTATGAGGTTGCCCTACTAATTACAAATCATTGCAAAAGACAGGTAATGATTACCAAAGCAAAGTTAATAACAATGGAAAGGGAGAGAGAAATCTACACAAAGATGACACAGGCATTTAAAGAAGTCTATCAACAGACTCATGCCCCCAAAGTAGGACAAACAACCTCTAGAGTAATAATTACTGCTTGTAATATTGACCTTTGGCATTGATAAGAGGAAATTATTTTTAATATCTTCTAAGAGAGCAAGGAAATATGTAATATAGTTGAATATGATTTTTACCACAATGACTAAAATAATTTTGGTGAGGGCTTCCCTGGTGGCTCAGTGGTAGAATCTGCCTGCCAATGCAGGGGACACAAGTTCCATCCCTGATCTGGGAAGATCCCACATGCCATGGATGTGCCACAACTATTGAGCCTGTGCTAGAGCCTGGAAGCTGCGCCTGCTGAGCCCACATGCTGCAACTATTGACCTGTGCGTCCTAGGGCCCGCACTCGGCAACAAGAGAAGCCCGTGTGTTGCATCTGGAGAGTGCCCCTGCTCGGCACAAGTAGCATAAAATGCGAGCAGCAGTGAAGACCCTGCCCGGTCTAAAGTAAATAAATAAAAAATTTTTTGAAAGTTTAAAAAGGTAATAACTTTGGTGATTAAGGGGATAAATCGCACATTTCCTTGGTGGTTCTAAAAACAACATGTTACTGTACTTACTTTGCAAGATGCTCTTTATTCATTTTTGGACCAAAATAATTTTAGCAGGAATACAAAATTATAACGTAAATCAATAGAGAAAAATATGGCCTTTAAATACCAATTTTGCTTTATAGATAACTACCAGTCCAAAGTGAAAAGCAATTCAGTAAGAAGTGTGGTTAAATTTTATGCCAATTAAACTTTAAGACATTTAGTCCCTTGAACCAGAAAAAGCATACCCTTAACTATACTCACATCTCAAGTATCTCATTATTAACAAACAGATGCCAGAACTTTCTACTTTCTATTAAACACAACCATCATCTAAATTACAATTAGAGAAACAAACAGTTATGTACCAGTAATACTGTAACAAATAGGGCTATTTGTCAGTACTGAACTGATGGGTTTTCTTCTTTTTCAAAAAAAATTACCGGTTATGACATAACTTGAAATCAAACTGTTAAACAGAAATGTTTTCTTTAAATCCACATTTGAAAACATCTTCTCCAGTTACTGTCCAATCTAAGTCATCCATGATCAAAACACCAAAGTAAAAAAGAAACTATGATGGTAAATTAAAATTAAAACCCATAAAGTAATCCCATAAAACAAAATTACAAAATAAAATCCATAATTAAATCCATTTATAAGTATAATATTGAAAAGTTTCTTTTAATGTTACAGCAAACTATCTTTTCTACCCTTTTCATTTTTTCCTTAAAAAGAAAACCAGAACTAGGAGTATCCAAGCTCTTAGGGGGTTAATTCACTTGTCTAAAGATTACAGTTCTGATAGTATATTTTACCAAAATCTAAATCAGTAAATGCCTAATGGATACTTAAATTAACAGCACTGTGAATACTGTAAGGTAATCAAATTCATTCTTCAGCTGACACAGCAAATTCCTATGCCATGAAATCTTTCAAAGTATGTAATTTAGAGAAAATACAAAATACACAGGGGAAAGCATTTGTAGTCCAAATACTCAGAATCAGGAACCCAAGTGCATATCTGTAAATTTTTTAAAGTGAAATAGAGACATTAACACTTTCAGCAAAGTTTATCATCTTTAAAACTTACAGGTGGTGCTAGTGGTAAAGAATCTGCCTGCCAGTGCAGGAGACCCAGGTTCAATCCCTGGGTCGGGAAGATCCCCTGGAAAAGGAAATGGCAACCTGCTCCAGTACTCTTGCCTGGAAAATTTCATGGCCAGAGAAGCCTGGTAGGCTACAGTCCTGCCGCAAAGACTCAGACATGATTGAGCAACTGAGCACATAATACATAATGATGTAATATGAACACAGAAATTTCTCTTTATCAATATAACCAAAATGAGACTAGCAACCTTTTAATAAATAGCTGATAACAGTGTAAAACATAACAAATTTAGTCATTCTCAGCAGAAGTACTTGGCTAGGTAAGAATAAGTTTAGCGCTATTTGTGGCAAACAGGAATTATATTTTGAGGTGGTTTTGATATGGTTAATATAAACATACACAAAGCTTTATATTAAAACCATTTTAGAATATATATAATTTGATTTTAAACTGGTGAGACCTACTATGTAATTTTGAAAATTTACCATACTGGAAATTAATACCTATTTTCATGTATAAACCATCCTCACTAAAGAGTTGATGTCACTTTAATCATTTATAAAGCAAATAAAACTAGCCTGCATTTAATGACTATTCAAAACTGATAATATCATAAAAATTAATGTTTGTATTAAGTATTACAATTTTATTAAGGGAAAGTCATTTGTGAATTCTTCCTTTTTTTAAAATAGTTGTTACATTTTTGTCCAACTCATTAAAACCAAATTATTTCCTTTAAATACTTAACCTCGAAATGTCATCTTCTAAATACAACAGTGTCAAAAAATTTGAAAATTTCAGGGCTAGCAGAATCTTCAGAGTATACCCAGTGTAGGGGATCCCAAACTTTAGTTTGCATTAGAAGTCCCTGCAGTTCTTGTTAAAGTGCAGGTGGCTGGGCACATCTGCACCCACCTGGCTCAGTAGGCCTGGGTTGGGGCCTGGAAATAACCAGTGTAACCCCACCCCACTCAAAGGTGCCTCCTGTAGGAGGCGTCCACAGAGCACTAGGAGAACAGCACCCACCCTTCACCCAACATCGTGAATCCTTATACTGCACGCACATCCTTCTGAGGCCATTTCTGCCTCAAATTACTTCCTCCCCACTTCCTCCATGGAACTCTCTGCCTCCTGGGGGCAGCTCGTTACATATCTAATGGAAGCTTCTAAGAGAAAATTACGCATTCAAAACACAAAATCATTCAACGTGGCCTTATTACACAAATACACCAATGCAAAGACACACTGAAGAGTTAAACGTATAAAGAACTGACCTGCTTCTTCTGGTATTTGTTTATCAGATTCAAAAACAAGGCATAACATCTGGAATAGCTGGCCAAGGCTACACAGCAGTCATGGTAAGAAGTAAGTTTGCTGTAGAAATGTCAAATGGAAAAAATAAAAGTCAGCTTTGTTTTTCAATAAAACTCAAGTCCGCTTTAAATGCAGACCTTCAAAGCATTGTCCTGTGCATGAAAAGCAGTCTGGAAATACTCTATACACTGGCCCAAAGATGCCTCAGGGAGCTGGTCACCTGCTCTAGATTCCAGGAGCACAGGGTGGGAGCAAGGAAAATTTCAAGTTCTTTGAAAAAGAGAAAGCTGAAACCTCTAACGCAGGTGGTGGTGGTTTAGTCACTGAGTCGCGTCCGACTCTTGCGACCCCATGGACTGTATCCTGCCAGACTCCTCTGTCCATGGAATTCTCCAGGCAAGAATACTGGAGTGGGTTGCCATGCTCTCCTCCAGGGATCTTCCCAACACAAGAATTGAATCCAGGTCTCCTGCATTGCAGGCAGCTTTTTTACCAACTGAGCTTGTGGTTCAGAAAACACAAGATAAGAAATTTACACAATATCTGGTAAATTTCAATCTGGTAGAGTCAATCTCCTGGAACTTCAGCACAAGCAAATGTTAAACTGCTCAAATATGCTAGGTATATTAATTTCACAGAGAAGGCAATGGCACCCCACTCCAGTACTCTTGCCTAGAAAATCCCATGGATGGAGGAGCCTGGTAGGCTGCAGTCCATGGGGTCGCTAAGAGTCAGACACGACTGAGCGACTTCACTTTCACGCATTGGAGAAGGAAATGGCAACCCACTCCAGTGTTCTTGCCTGGAGAATCCCAGGGACGGGGGAGCCTGGTGGGCCGCTGTCTATGGGGTGGCACAGAGTAGGACACGACTGAAGCGACTTAGCAGCAGCATAATAATATCAAGTATATTAATATCAGGCAAAATAGACCTTAAGGCAAAAAACCTTGAAAATGGCTTCAAATTTTCCAAAGTAAGCAAACAAACTAACATAACCCACAAGGTGGAACTCACAAACCTATATCAAATTAATAGATGTTCATAAACCTCTCATTAAGTGACAGATTAATAGAAAAAACATCACTAATATTTTAAAAACTTGATCATGTGCCTGGCCATTAACAAGTCTCAGTAAATTACCAATGTTTTAGATCACATTTTAAAGACATACTTTTGGAAATTTAAAAACACATAACTTATAGGTCAAAGAAATAAGAAAATAAAAAACCACGTATCTGAATAATAACAAAAAATACTACAGATCAAAATTTAGATGCGGCTGCAGCAGTAGAGGAAAATTCACAACCTTAAGAAAGCTGACAGCAAAGGGATTTCTAACCAACATAGAAGGAAATATGTGCTGTGTTTAGTCACTCAGTTGTGTCCGACTCTTTGTGACCCCATGCACTGGAGGCCACCAGGCTCTTCTGTCCATGAGGATTCTCCAGGCCAGAATACTGGAGTGGGTTGCCATGCCCTCCTCCAGGGGACCTTCCCAACCCAGGGATCAAACCCAGGTCTCCCCCACTGTAGGCAGATTTTTTAGCATCTCAATCACCAGGTAAGTCCAGAAGAAAATATAATATATGCAAAAAGAATAGAAGAATTACTAAGGCTAAGAATGAGGAATACAAGAGGAAAGAAACTTATAATAGAGTGGTTTGATAAATCTACTGGTTCTTTGCAAAAACTGATAAATTGGCCAACCTTTGGTAAGACTGATGAAGAGAAAAAGAGAAATATCATAAATCTTCAAAATAAGGAATGAAAATCAACATCAAAATGAAGAGACAGTGTGACATAGAAGTTAACCATGTACATTCTAGAGCCAGACTATCTAGTTTAAATCACAGCTGTGCAACTCTGGGAAAACTACCAAACTTCTCTATGCCTAGCCTCCTCATAGGTAAAATGAAGATAATAATAAGTACCTACCTCTTAAAGCCGTTATAAGGAATAAATGAATTAGTATTTAGAAAGTGCTTAGAACACTGCCTGGCACATAGTAGGCACTGCATAATATTTCTTAAATAAATAATATAAATAAAAGGGGTATAATTAGAGAGGCAACAGAGATTAAAAGAATAACAGACGAGATTGGGCATACATAGACAAGCCACATGTAAAAAAATGAAATTAGATCATTCCTTAACTCCATACACAAAAATAATGGATTAAAGATCTAAATTTCAGAACGGACACTATAAAACTTAGAGGAAAACATAGGCAGAACACTCTCTGACATAAATCACAGCATCATCTTTTTTAATCCAGCTCCCAGAATAATGGAAATAAAAGCAAAAATAAACAAATGGGACCTACTTAAATTCAAAAGCTTTTGCATAGCAAAGGAAACAATAAACAAAACAAAAAGACAACCCACAGATTGGGAGAAAATATTTGCAAATGATGTGACTGATAAGGGATTAGTCTCCAAAATTTACAGCTTATGACACTTAATATCATCAAAACAAACAGCCCACTCAAAAAATGGGCAGAAGATCTGAACAGACATTTCTCTAAAGGGGACATACGGATGGCAAACAGGCACATGAAACGATGTTCAAAACTGCTAGTTTCCAGAGAAATGCAAATCAAAACTACAGTGAGACATCACCTCACACTGGTCAGACTGGTTATCATAAAAAATCCACAAACAACAAATGTTGGAGAGGGTGTGGAGAGAAGGGAACCCTTCTGCACCGTTGGTAGGAATGTAAATTGGTGCATCGACTATGGAGAGCAGTATGGAGGTTCCTGAAGAAACGAAAAATAGAGCTACTGTATGATCCTGCAGTCCCACTCCTGGGCATATGTCCAGAGAAAGACATGGCCCAGAAAGATACATGTACCCCAGTGTTCAAGGCAGCACATTGTTTACAAGACATGCAAACAACCAAAATGTCCATCAACAGAGGAATGGATAAAGAAGGTGTGGCGGGTGCACACACACACACACACACACTGGAATATTACTCAGCCATTAAAAAAAATGAAGTAAGGCCACTGGCAGCAACATGGAGGGCTCCCTGGTGGCTCAGCGGTAAAGAATCTGCCTGCAATGCAGGAGACCTGGGTTCAATCCATGGGTTGGGAAGATCCCCTGGAGAAGGGCATGGCAACCCGCTCCAGTGTTCTTGCCTAGAGAATCCCATGGACAGAGGAGCCTGGCACGTTGCAGTCCACAGGGTCGCAGAGTCAGACACGACTGCAGTGATTAAGCAGCAGCAGCATATATTGACTCTAAAAAGAAACAATACAAGTGAACTTACACAACAGAAAGAGATTCACAGACGTGGAAAACTCATGGATGCTGGGGCGGGGATAGAAGGGATAGTTAAGGACTTTGGGCAAGACATGTATACACTGCTATATTTAAACCAACGAAAACCTATTGTATAGCACATGGAACTCTGCTCAATGTTAAGTAGCAGCCTGGATGAGAGAGGGGTTTGAGGGAGAAGGGATACATGTATATGTGTGGCCGAGACTCTTCCCTGTTCACCTGAAACTATCACAACATTGTTAATCAGCTATATCCCAATACAAAGTGTTTTTGGTGTTAAAAATAAAAGCATAACAGAATATTTGGAATGCCCTTATATAGTTTGAAACTTAAATGAATGAATCCTTATAAAAATATAACTTTTAGAAACTGAACCAAGGAGAAGGAAATGGCAACCCACTCCAGTATTCTTGCCTGGAAAAGTCCATGGACAGAGGAGCCTGGCAGGCTGCAGTCCATGGGGTTACATGACCGAGCATGTGTGCATGAGGGTGGAGGATGATGGGTTGGCAGCAATAAACTGGTAGAACTGAAAAAAAAGAAAAAAAGAAACTGAACCAAGTGTAAATAGGATATGACTAGACCATTAAAGAAAGTGAATCAGTTGTCAATGATATTCACACATGCATGCACACACACACATATACACACAACAGGATAAAACAGCTTTTCAAGCAGATTCTACAGACTTTTCAAGAAGCAGATAAGTTTAACTTTCAGAAATTCTTCTAAAAGAGAGAAAATGTTGGAATATATCCCAGTTAATTTTATGAGGCTGATATAAACTGGACATTAAAACCAGACAAGGACAGTACAAGAAAGGAAATGTATAGGTCAATCTAACTCATAACCATAAATGAAAAATCCTTAACAAAATATAAGCTGAGCAAACCTAGCAATATATAATGGTTTAACATGAGAAAACCTGTTAATGTAATCTACTACATTAAAGAATTAAACAAAGAAAATCCATATAATCAAAACATATTCAAGAATTCAAGGAAATTTAAAATCCATTAAAGGGAGAAAATTGTTCCTTAACTGTTAAGGGGTATCTACAAAAACCACAATTTAAACTGGCAAAACTACAAAAACATTTCCCTTAAAGTCAGGAGAAAGTCAGCCAGCCTAATACTCTCACAACTTTATATCGGACATCCTAAGCAATGTACCCAAGGAACAGGTGAGGACAGGGGCAGAGCTGTAACAATGGGGGAAAAAAAGAATATATGTATATGCATATATATATATATATATATATATCCCTGGTAGCTCAGCTGCTCCAGAATCTGACTGCAATGCAGGAGACATGGGTTTGATTCCTGGGTCGGGAAATCCGCTGGAGAAGGGATGGGCTACCCACTCCAGTATTCTTGGGCTTCCCTTGTGATTCAGCTGGTAAAGAATCTGTCTGCAATGTGGGAGATCTGGGTTGGATCCTGGGCTGGGAAGATCCCCCGGAGAAGGGAAAGGCTACCCACTTCAGTATTCTGGCCTGGAGAATTCCATGGACTGTATAGTCCATGGGGTTGCAAAGAGTCGGACACAACCAAGTGACTTTCACTTTCAAGCAATGCACCCAAGAAATAGGTGAGGACAGGAACAGAGTTGTAATAATGGGCAGTGGGGAACAAACTATACTTGTTTGCAAATTACTTGCATAGAAAATCCAAGAGAATCTATAGACTCTTGGACCTAATGTTAATTAAGGTGTTCTGGATAACAAGGTTAATAAGCAAATATCAATACTGTTCATATACACTAGCAACACTCATTAGAATTGTTTTCTTAAAAGATGCATTTATAATTGCAGCAAGAGTCATGAAGGAATACATCCAACAAAAGATGTATTTTTTCTCCGGAAAGACAAAATTTTTTAAGAGAAAATTATAAAATTTTATGAAAAGAAGAAACATCACAACTGTTTATGGATGGAAGACTTGATATCACAAAGATGTCAATTCTCCCCACCTCTGTCCCAGTTACCCCAAATACTGAGTATAGTTTCATGAAAAAAAATCCAAAGTTTCTTTCATGGACTTTTTAGCTGATTCTCCAGTTCATGAGGAAGAGAAAATAAAAATTTGGATTTTAAAGGAGAAAAGTGGAGGATTCATCTTATTAATATGTTATAGCAAGACTTAAACCCATAACAGTTAAAAAAACAACTTGTTACTAGTCTGAGGATGGGTCAGACAGAGTGTTCAGAAACAGACCAGCAAGTATATGGAAGCTTGCATTCTCCTGAGTCGGCATTCAAAAGCAATGAGAAAAGGATGGCGTGTTCAGTAACATGTGGTGGGGAAACTGTCCACAGGGACAAAAAACTAAATTGGATCTTTACATGCTGCCATACACAGAAATGAACTCTTTATGATTTTATGTGCTTCAAAATGGGACTAATTAAGTACCCACAATGAAGGACCCAGATAGGAAAGTACAGTGCTAAAAGATCAAAGCTGGACTCACACCCTCATGTTGGGGTCAATTACCAATTCAGTCTTCAGGAAATTTTGTAATTTGTCAAACAGCTACAATATTACAGTTCAAGAAAGGCCCAGGTCTCTTGAGAAGGATCATTATGTCAAAACACTGGTGAAGAGCAGTGAAGGGCGAAATGTAAATACATAATTCAGAGACAGTTCTGAAATTTAGTCACATCTTGTTTTGAGGCAGCCTAGATTCAGGTTATCATTGCTTCTGCAGCAAAGTAAGTATAAACATGACTACTGAACGTGTGAGCCGAAGTTCAGCCAAACAACTGCAATAAAATAACCTGCGATTATAAATTAAGCCAGGTCAGACTTTCTAAGCAACGGCTCGTCTTTTCTGTCAGAATCCTTAAGCACTGTTTCCAAGTGCACCAGTAGGTTTGCCAGATTTTGTGATACAGCTCTTTATCTCCAATAAGCTGAGAGTTTTCTTTCTTTTATAAGAACACTAGGACAAGTCACAACTTTAAAGTAACTTAAAATCAGTAAGTTTAGAATCACATTAGAAATACGTAAGAAATGAAGTCAATAAAATAAGGTTTAAGTCACTTATTTCAAGCGTGGGCCACTAAGTCTACATTTTCTTCTAGGTGACATAAAAAGCAAAAACCAGAGTCTTTGCCACTTACACACACAAATACCAAAGATAACTCCCGAATCTAAACATTAGCGTTATTGTAAGGCTGCTTTGTATTCCTCCTCTACCTTACCTGAATATTCTGGCAATATTGGTACAGACATCCTTGTCACCTATGTGCTGTTCCATCACTGTGCAGAGCTGGGGAAGGGCATTGATGCTCAGCAACTTACTTCTTGCTAGTGGTGAATCAACCAAGTTTCTCAGTGTAGCAGTCATCTAGGGAAAAAAGCATGTAGTGGCTTTTTTTTTTTTTTTTTAAAGAAAACACTAATACAGCAATACTGATCAGTGCAGGAGAACCCACACCATAAGCTTTTGTTACATCAGTAGCTAAACCAAGGCCCCTTTATGCATCACCCATCAAAGAACCTGGGCCTATGCACAAGGAGCAAGAAATGAATACAAAGAAAGCCTACTTTGGTTCAAAAGTAAAATAATGCAACATGAACTTATTAAAATACATTTTAAGCCTTAAAAATAAGTAATTAATGAAATATTCCTGTTAAGCAATTAATATACCAAAACCTGTAAAAGTCATAAGGTAATTAATTGACCCTGTGACATGCCACTTGAGTTCCACAGATCAGAAACTTCTTGTTCCATATTCTTATAAATACCATCAAATAATAATGCTGCAGCCAAAGGATATTCAAGAATGTTAGTCTCTTTCTCTTCCTAGAGGCAAGAACTGACATCTTGCAAATTTGTCTTGTTTTGTAAAAAACAAAACATTCAGAAAAACTGTGTACTTTAACCCTTGTCTGAAAGTGGAGAAGAGAACAATTTTAAAAAATCTATAAAATGAAAGCTGCTGTTATCTAATAGTTTTACATATACGCAAGGTGTTCTTTCCTCTTGAGATGGTACAGGCAGGCCCCGGGTTAAGGGAGTCAGCTTGGGAGTTGGATGGCCTGGTCAAATTCCAGCCCCGCCCTTCATTGGTTTAGGCTTAGTTAGTTAACCTCTCAGAGCACATTTTCCTCATCAATAAAGTGGGGATGGTGACAGTTGCCCTGGCATTGTTAGGATTCAATGAGATGAGATGTGTGGCTGGCATTGCCAGTGCCAATTAATTAACAGGAGTTCAAAAATCACAGGTTCCATCCCCGCCTTTGTTATGGGTCTTCACATCCAAAATGCAGAAGGAGGGAGATCACTAGCCTTAGACTCAAATGATGGATAGTCAAGTCCCAAATCTCCCAAATCTTCCTAAATACGTGACTGAGGCACTCAGTCATTCTTCAACTCCCCCATTCCTTGTCTGTGAAAAGGGGATTACAAACTCGGCTCACCAGTCAAGGTTGCGTGTAACAGGTGGAAAAAAAGGTAACACTGTTTTTGTACACTGTAGAGGATTATGTAAATAAAAAGCATCATTATAGCCATAACAAATGAACTTTAACACTTAAGATGACATGTATGTTTGATTAGTTTTCTTTTGTAACAAATTGCAACAAAAATTTTTTTTAAAATATAGCCAACCAACCAGGTTCTCTCTAAAGCAGAAAACATAAACATAATACTTCAAACAAATGTATGCAAGTCTTTTGTAGTTGATTCAATTACACAGTGATTCAGTAAATTCTTCCCTGAAAGGTTCAGTATCCAAAACACTGCAGGGGAAACAAACTATTCTAGCATTCCACTTGACCTACCAATGTAGTCTCTTAAGCTAAGGAAGGTTAACAAGCCATTCGAGGCATTCCAAGCCATCACTGCCATAAAATGGAAAATTCCCATCATCTGTCCCCGACTCTATCCTGTCTACCCTCTTCAGAGACAGCCCAGGCACTGGAGCACTGCTGGTTTATGTCAACCCAAAGGATGTCTCGCAAGCTTCTCCACTCCTTCATCAAAGAGCACAGACGCTCGCGAGAATCCTGGCCGGAACCAGACAGGAAGAGGCCGCCGCAAGACCGTGCATCACTGATCCCACCCACTGTGCACACAAACACCCCCTTCCCTGGATCCCGAGGCTTCACAGATCCGGTACCTCAATCTGTTGTCATCTTCTCACTCCCCACAGCAGCAGGGACCAGAGCTTTCTTAGGAGCTTTTATTTTCTTGTTTCAAATTCAGTTTTGTTTTGTTTTTTTCCCCTCTCCCTTTCAACCTTTTTCCTCAGTTCACTAGGAAAAGTCAAGACAGTTCAAGGTTCTTTTGCCCCAAACACATAACTTTTACAAATGGCCCAAATCAAGATGTGACATATCACCTGATTTAAAATCAGTATCTACTGCCTGGATCACATTGTGTGGAGTGCAAGGAGCTGAGCACGATATGATACCTGGGATGTTTCCATATTTCTTGGTTGTGATGCTACTAGAATCACATACATGAAACATACACCATGCACTTGAAAAATACATAGTACTGATGCCTCAGTTCATGACACTACCATCAACACCGCTGTTTAAGTTGCAAAACTCAGAGATATTCCAGAACCCAGCCTTTCTGCTTTCTGTTGCCCTAAGCCCTACTGGCTTTTTGTCCATTGCTCCTACCATACGATTCTATTTCCTGACTTTGGTCTACAAGGCCTGGTATGGCCTGACTCTGGCCAACCCCTCAAACTTCATCTCATACGACATATGACAAACTACTTTATTTTAGGTTACTTAATATTGTGTTTTACTGTTTCTTTATTTCTCTATATTAGAAGCTTCAGTGAAGGTACACATTTTGTCTTTTCACCATTGTACCCTCAGGCCCAACTCTAGTGCCTGGTACACAGTCATTCAGTTCAGTTGCTCAGTCGTGTCCACCCCTTTGTGACCCCATGGACTGCAGCATGGCAGGCTTCCCTGTCCGTCACCAACTCCTGGAGCTTGCTCAAACTCACGTTTATTGAGTTGGTGATGCCATCCAACCATCTCATCCTCTGTTGTCCCATTCTCCTACTGTCTTCAATCTTTCCGAGCATCAGGGTCTTTTCCAATGAATCAGTTCTTCGCATCAGGTGGCCAAAGTATTGGAGTTTCAGCTTCAGCATCAGTTCTTCCAATGAATATTCAGGACTGATTTCCTTTAGGATTGACTAATTTGATCTCCGTGCAGTCCAAGTGACTCTCAAGAGTACACAGTGGGTCCTCAATAAATATTTGTTGATGGAATGGATTACTGGATCAGTATCTACAAAGGTACCACTGGTATACATAGAAAGGTTGGGATCCAGAAAACCATGGATGAATCAGACAGTATCTCTGAGGGAGATGGATTTTAAGATGATTAATGAGCATCAAAGAATTGATTCAGAGAGCCTACCAGTCCATCCTAAAGGAAAGAAGAATTAATCAGAGAGCCTACCAGTCCATCCTAAAGGAAATCAACCCTGAATATTCACTGGAAGGACTGCTGTTGAAGCTGAGGCTCCAATACTTTGGCCACCTGATGCAAAGAGACAACGCATTAGAAAAGGCCCTGATGCTGGGAAAGACTGAGGGCAGGAGGAAATCGGGGAGACAGAGAATGAGCTGGTTGACTGGCATCATTGACTCAATGGACACGAATGTGAGCAAACTTCAGGAGATAGTGAAGAACAGGGAAGCCTAGCATGCTGCAGTCCATGGGGTCACGGACCCATGGGGTCCAACACTCCAAAGAGTTGGACGTGACTTAGTGACTCAACAACAAAAAGGAGCAAAGAAATAAATAACTGATGAAAGAAAAACAGACTTCCTGGAGGGGCCCTAGTGTATTCCCTTTTCATTTCATCCATGACAGCAGCTCCTTCCTGGGCTCGTAACTCCTCTCTCCCCTTCCGTTTCGACACCTGACTGGTCACCTGTTCCACCTCTTCTTCCCACCTCCAGGGTTGCTGGTTCTGTTTAAGCCTACTTCATCTCTTTCCCAAAGTCTGCACCCCCTGAATGGGCTCCTTCCCTCTCTGCCCTGGTGAGCTCACCTCCCACAGCCTCTCTCTGCTGTCAGGGGAAGCATCCGGAAACCCATCCTTCCCTGTTCATACTTCCTCTGATTTCCAGTGGCCTACTAGGCGAAATCCATATCCAAAAGGCTCTTTGCTCTGGAAAGCACAGCTTACCCCACCAGGCTCATCTCCTTCATCTCCCTTCCTCCCTTTCCCTGCACATGGGTCATCTTTCAGACTCTGCACCAAACACAACCTCCTGGTCCTTCCACAGTTCCAAGCCTCTGAATGAACCACTGCCTCTGCAGAATATCCTCCTCCAACACTCTCCTCCGCTCCTTCTCCAATTTGTTCATCTCCTACTCAGGATTCTGAACCCAGCTCAGGCTCACTTCCCCTCTGTTGAAGGCTTTTCAGTGGTTGATTGTTCCCCGTCCTAGGTAAACAAACCTTCCTGTTCACACCTGTTTCACACCTAGACCCCTTACAACTGGTATCAGACACTTTTTCTCCCACTGTGAGCTCCTCTAGGGTCCAAATAGTTTCTTATTCCTCTATCTGGAGGACAATAAATACGCTCATAAATACTAACTGGATAATAAGCAGGAGGAGAAAGAAAGAGGGGATGAGGAAGAGAAAGAAAGAAAGGGGGAAGGAAATGAAGGGACAAGGGAGACAGGAGATGGAAAAGGAGGCTTTTCCCCTTTAAGAAGCCTCTGGCAAGAAAGTGCTGGGATTAGCAGAGGCCTGGTGGTAAACCAGAACTTAAACACCCCCAGGGAGGAGGAGCAGGAGGAGGTCACCCAGCAGATGCAGCAATGAGAGCCCCCCATTTTGAGGAGCTGGCTGTGAGCCAAGGGTCTCACTATGGGTGGGGCTGGGACTGAAAACAGCAGACAGACAAGTGGCTTCTTCTGGGAAAAACATAAAGAGGGCAGTGGGAGGAGAGCCTAGCTAAATACTGTGGTAACACGAAAGGCAAATTCCAAGTCAGCCCACTTAACTCTCAGCCTTGCTCCAACTTTTAACCGAGATATATTTGCAGAAATTGTTAATGGGATGTGTGCTCTGCAGCTGAGTCTGTTTTCCAAGCCCCCTGCCCCCTCACAAGAAAGCCCACACACTGGGCCTGCCCTTGAAGAGCAGGAGTTCAAAGTCCAAGCTCCCTGCTTGGAGAAATACATCCATTTATTTAAGTTTCTATTCTAGTTTATATGGTTCCTCATTCCGCTTAGTGATGATTTTTCTATTTTATTGTATATAATGTTTTAAACCATCTCAAATACTTTATGACCAAAACAAAAACAAACAAACCAAAAACCCAAAATTAAAGTTAGCTGCATACATAGATGCTTGTTTGGACTCTAAAGGGCTTACTGGAACAATTCCCAACCTCTTAACGGTCATCTCATCAAGAAATAGTAAACTGAAAAACAAGTTTCAATTATTCTTTTTCCCATCTCTTAATGTGCAGCCCCTTGGGACAGACATGCTGAGTCAGAAGGCAGCCAGTGGGAAGAAGAAAAGGAGAAGAATACGGACCTGGCAATCCACAGAAAGGATGGATAAAAATGTAAGTGTCCTTACTAATTAGCAGTTTTTATTTGATGTCTGGGACAAAAGGGGATCTGAATGTTTGGTATATATCAGGGAAGAAACATTCTAGCGTGATTTTGGTTGCAAATCTACTGCTGAGGTGACAGAGCCGCACTCCACAACCTTGTGGTGCTCACTCTTCCTGAGGCAGCTTTTCGTGTGTGTGTGTGTGTCTGTGTGTGTGTGTCTGTGTGTGTGTGTGTCTGTGTGTGTGTGTCTGTGTGTGTGTCTGTGTGTGTGTGTGTGTGTGTGTGTGTGTGTGTGTCTGTGTGTGTCTGTGTGTCTGTGTGTCGCACAGTCATGTCCAACTCTTGGCGGCCCCCTGGACTGTAGCCCGCCAGGCTCCTCTGGCCATGGGATTCTCCAGGCAAGAATACTGGATTGAGTTGCCATTTCCTACTCCAGGCGATCTTCCCAACCCAGGGATTGTGGCTCCTGCATTGGCAGGCAGATTCTTTACCACGGAGCCACCTGGGAAGCCCTGGGTTTCCCCAGATTCCTTGATCATTGGAAGACTGTGCCCCACCCTCAATCAGCATCTCCAGGTAAAACGCCTGGTGAGTTTGGCAAAGCTATCCCATCTCACACTGAATTAGTCGGGTCTCAAAGTTCTCACTGTCAGTTAAAAATGGGAGACCCATTTTAAAGGGAAAAACTATAACAAGTAGTGATCAGATAATTTATAAGGGCTCAAACAGCATTTTAGTAAAGCAAAATTAGAATTCAAAAGATTTAGCACTTAAAAAAATCAATTTAGGTACTTTATTATCAATTTCAAATTATGTTTCCAATTATTAATATTTGAAAAATCTTAGCAAACACACTGAAATCTCTGCCTTAAAGCGTGAGTCCCTCCTGATTTAGATCACTGAACTTAACGATGATAACGCAGGGTCAGCAGCTGCGGCCCCACCCCCAGCATTCTCTACTGCACTGGGGTGGGCCCACGTTGGGAGGGCTGGTTGGTCCCCCTGAACCTGCACAGAACGCTCAATTCACCAGTGCATGACTTCCCTCTTCCTTTGCACTCTCCCACCATCAGAGTCCTCAGGCCCCAGGGAACTCAGCGGATTCTGCCCCAGGAGGCATTCGGCCATCAGAGCTGGCCCAGATTAGAGGGGCTTGTAGCTCACAGCGCACCACAGAATTCCCATTTAGGTGCATCAGAAACTGAACAGGCTCTTTGGCTAGGCCAGGAACTTCACCGTCAGTCATGGCATTGTTCCTTGGAGAAATATCTTCCCAATTTCAAAGAAAACATTGGAACATAATGCAATTGAAAATGTACCACTAACAGTCTGAAAGTTATTAAGCTTCCTCTACCAAAACTGACATCAAGATTCATTTTATTTTTATATATTGAATGCTGTCACGCAAAAAAAAAAAAAAAATTGAGCGGCTTACTTTGTTTTTTATAAAGCTATCTTGTGAGCTTGATCGCGTTTGCTCCTAAATTTGTGGACAGCAAAGGTATTCTGAGCTCCACTTTTCAGATGAGGAAACTGAAGCTCAGGAAGGCCGCCAGCTCCAGGTAGGTGGGCTTCCAGGACCCCTCTGACTCCTCATCTGTTGTCTCCCCTGCTCCATTTGACTGTCTCCTAAAAGCATTCATTTTACTGCTCAATCATCTGGAATAGCCATAACCAAAATCCCTAGAGCTTTATCTCAACTCGACTGCCAACTGCAAAATGGTTCGCTTCCCGATGATGACGTGAAAGAATAAACACAGCCGCCAGAGACCACAAACAGTGTCAAATGATTCAAGACCAAAGCCACACCATTTTTCCAACCTCAGCAAAACCATCTCCCTCTATTAATGAGAGCATATTCATTTTCTGGATTTGTGCCCAACTGAGACCACATATATGCCAAAACCAGAGCCTCTGTGGTAACCCAAGGAGTTTCATATTGTCTCATATATTAATATGAATAGTACAGTTCTGGCTGAGATAAAAGAAACCAATTATAAGATGCCATTATATACATGAAACTGCTAGTCCCAAATATTCCTCGGCCTTTCACTGGAGTTAAGATACATGTATGTGAAAGTAATACTAGTTCACAATCCTCAGTAACGCTTAGTGCCTGGCTGGCACATTCCTACCACAGGGGTCCTACTTCAGCGGGCAATGATTCTGCCCTCCTCAAATCCTAGCGCCCTCCTATTTTGAGACTCTACTTAATGTCTGCCTATGTTTATTATTGTTTCTCCATTCACCACCACTATGTCAGTTGGACTTCCCTGGTGGCTCAGACGGTAAAGTGTCTGCCTACAATGCGGGAGACCCGGGTTCTATCTCTGGGTTGGGAAGATCCCCTGGAGAAGGAAATGGCAACCCACTCCAGTGTTCTTGCCTGGAGAATCCCAGGGACAGGGGAGGCTGGTGGGCTGCCATCTATGGGGTTGCAAAGAGTCGGACACGACTGAGCGACTTCACTATCTATCTATCTATGTCAGTTACCTTGATAAAACGAGTAGGCAACTGATTCTTCCAGTTGTGGCTATTATATGTATCAGTTCAGCAGAAATTTGAACGTCTCTAAACTATATAGAATGTCAGATCAGTAAAACAAGGAAAATGAGTCTTAAAAGATAATGCTTTAAGAACTACAGAGTAATAACACTGATTTTCAGAATTACCTGTTAAAGTTAGTGATGTTTCTTTATTGCCACAGCTAACAATGTCTAAAATGAAGAGCTGAGACTGAGCAGATATGACAGCAACTGAAAAGCAAAGGTTCTCCCCAGAAGCAGGTGGTGTAGGAATACTTATTTCCCACACTTGATATTCCTTCCTTGTGAGGAGACATCCCTTAGCATAATCTCCTGGTCACCTCACTTCCTGCTTGGCGAGCACAGGTGTTCTGCCCTGCTCCACCGAGGCAGGCATGGCCTGTGACCAGGTGGGCAAATCTCATTCGGGGCTCAGGATTAGAAAGCACTCCCTCCTCAGCTATAGATGACAGCCTTCAACTTTCCTCCCCATCTGCCTTAGTCTCTCTTCATTTCCAAATTCAAAGGCCGTTAGATGTTTGGGATCCCTGACTCTCCCCAGATCTTTAGACATGTCATCTGAGGAGAATCAAAGGGGAACACAAGTTGTTTAAATGCAGTCCCTTCCCAGGAAAGGGAAGAGTAGGCTCTGGCTACCCACTCTCTCAGGCCAGATGGCTAAGTGAGTGATCAGTTCCACTACTGGGTATTTCTTTATAGGAAGGAAACCTCATAAGCAGAAGTAGCTCCCCTCCCCACAAACAAATATATCATCAAACAATTAGCAAGGGACTTCCCTAGGGGTCCCTAGTGGTTAAGAATTTGCCTGCCAATGCAGGAGACACAGGTTCAATCCCCAGTCTGGGAAGATTTCACATACCAAGGAGCACCTAAGCCTGAGTGCCTAGAGCCTTTGCTTCACAAGAGAAGCCACCAAAACAAGAAAGCCACAAACCACAACTGGAGAGGACGCCCCGCTCACTGCAACTAGAGAAAGCCTGCACGTCGTAACGAAGACCTCGTGCTCCTGCTCAGTCCCTCAGTCATGCCTGACTCTGTTGCGAGCCCATGGACTGTAGCCCACCAGGCTCCTCTGTCCATGGAAGTTTACAGGCAAGAAATACTGGACTGGGTTGCCACTTCCTACTCCAGGGGATCTTCCTGACCCAGGGGATCGAACCTGCGTCTTCTGCATTGGTAGGCAGATTTTTTACAACTGAGCCACCTGGGAAGAACAGTGAAGACCTACAGCAGCCAAAAATATAAATAAACAATTTAAAAATTGGCAAGCCTAATAACCAAACCAAAGATTGTGATGAAAAGTTTCACCCAATCACATAAACAATATGCAAATAAGTAAAATAGCTAATTGCATTATACCTGTATCAGTTTCCTACTTTTAATAATGCCCTATAGTGATGCCCTTCATGGATCACTGCCTTGTCATGGTGAAGGGGCTTGCATAACTTAGTGAAGCTATGAGCCATGCCATGGAGGGCCACCCAAGATGGACCAGTCACAGTGGAGAGTTCTGACAAAACGTGATCCACTGCAGGAGGGAATGGCAAGCCACTTGAGTATACTAGCTGTGAGAATCCCATGAATTTGCCTGTATAAAAAGGCAAAATGATATGACACCAAAAGACGAGCTCCCCCACCCCCACCCCGAGGTCAGAAGGTGTCCAATATGCTACTGTGGAAGGGAGGAGGACAACTGCTAACAGCTCCAGAAAAATGAAGCGGCTGGGCCAAAGTGGAAATGACACTCACTTGTGGATGTGTCTGAAAGTAAAATCTGATGCTGCAAAGAACCATATTGCGTAGGAACCTGAAAAGTTAGGTCCATGAATCAAGGTAAACTGGACATGGTCAAGCAGGAGATGGCAAGAGTAAACATGAACATCTTAGGAATCAGTGAACTAAAACGGACAGGAACAGGTGAATTTAATTCAAATGACCATTATGTCTACTATTGTGAGCAAGAATCCCTTAGAAGAAATGGAGTAGCCCTCATAATCAACAAGAGTCCGAAATGCAGTACTTGGATGCAATCTCAAAAACGACAGAATGATCCCTGTTCATTTCCAAGGGAAACCATTCAACATCACAGTAATCCAAGCCTCTGCCCCAAACACTGCTGCCGAAGAAGCTGAAGTTAGTCAGTTCTATGAAGACCTAGAAGACCTCCTAGAACAAACACCAAAAAGAATGTCCTATTTATCATAGGGGATTGGAATGCTAAAGTAGGAAGTCAAGAGATACCTGGAGTAACAGGCAAGTTTGGCCTTGGAGTACAAAATGAAGCAGGGCAAAGGCTGATAGAATTCTGCCAAGAAAATGCACTGGTCATAGCAAACACCCTCTTTCAACAACACAAGAGATGACTCTACACATGGACATCACCAGACAGTCAACACCGAAATCAGACTGATTATATTCTTTGCAGCCGAAGATGGAGAAGCTCTATACAGTCAGCAAAAACAAGACCAGGAACTAATTGTGGCTCACATCATCAGCTCCTCATAGCAAAATTCAGGCTTAAACTAAAGAAAGCTGGGGAAACTACTAGTCCAGTCAAGTACGACTTAAATCAAATCCCCTATGAATATACAGTGGAAGTGACAAATAGATTCAAGGGATTAGATCTAGTAAACAGAGTGCCTGAAGAATTACGGACAGAGGTCCATAATACTGCACAGCAGGCAGCAAACAATACCATCCCGAAGAAAAAGAAATCAAGGAGGCTTTACAAATAGAGAATCGAAAAGCAAGGGAGAAAGGGAAAGGTACACCCAACTGAATGCAGAATTCCAGAGAATAGCAAGGAGAGCAAGAAGGCCTTCTGCAATGAACAGTGCAAAGAAATAAAGGAAAACAGCAGAAAGGGTAAGACTAGACATCTCTTCCAAGAAAATTGGAAATATCAAAGAAACATTTAATCCAAGATGGGCACAAGAAAGGATAGAAATGGCAAAGACCTAATAGAAGCAGAAAAGATCAAGAAGAGATAGAAAGAATACACAAAAGAACTGTACAAAAAAAGACCTTAATGACCCAGATAACTACGACAAAAAAGTGAGAAGTCACGTGGGCCTTAGGAAGCATTGTTGCCAATAAAGCTAGTGGAGGTATGGAATTCCAGTTGAGCTATTTCAAATCCTAAAAGATGATGCTATTAAAGTCCTATACTAATATGTCTGCAAATTTGGAAAACCCAGCAGTGGCCACAGGACTGGAAAAGGTTAGTTTTCACTCCAATTCCCAGGAAGGGCAGTACCAAAGAATGTTCAAACCACTGGACAATTGCACTCATCTCCAGTGCTAGTATGGTTATGCTCAAAATCCTACATGCTAGGCTTCAGCATTATGTGAACTGAGAATTTCCAGATGTCCAAGCTGGGTTTAGAAAAGGTAGAGGAACCAGAGATCAAATTGCCAACATTCGCTGGATCATAGAGAAAGCTCTAATTTCTGTTAATAAAAGTATCATTTTCTGAGCCACCCAGGATCAACCTCTGTTTAATTCACTTTCCTTTCCCCCACACTTCAGAGCCAAAGCGGAAGAGAGGGACTGAAAAAGGGTGGGAGGACTGACCTTTCTGAGAAACTTCCACTTAGAAAAGGAAGGATGGGAAACTGGAGGTGTACAGAGCAAGAAGGGGGCAATATTACAACTTGAAGGACCCTCTGGGAAGAAGCTTGCAGGCTTAGGGGTCGGAGAAACCAGGTGTAAGAAGAGGGAAAGAAATTATGTTATCTGGGGTAGGGCGGGGGCATGCGGGACAGTTCCAATCTCAAAAATGTGAAATTCGAAGCGGGGAAAGAACATATTTCTCTAAGGATTAAACTCAAAATTAAAGAATAAAAGGCTGTAAAGAAGAAAAGATTGGAAATACAAAGGAATCCATAAAATAGGAACATTAGTTTAAGTCAATCTGGGTTTAATAGTTATGCTGTTATTTAGTCACTAAGTCATGTCTGACTCTTCTGCTGACCCCATGGACTGTATCCCACCAGGTTCCTCTGTCCATGGGATTCTCTACGCAAGAATACTAGAGTGGGTTACCATTTCCTTCTCCAGGGGAACATTCCAACCCAGGGACTGAACCCTAGTCTTCTACATTGGCAGGCGGGTTCTTTATCACTGAGCCACCTGGGAAGCCCAATAGTTACGTTATATACTTACAAAGTACTTAGCTGTGAATGTGAGTGCCTTGAGATTTTCTTCAATTACTGTGTCCTCAAGACACAAGAGGACAAATGAGTCACTGGGGCATTGGGGCCTGTTTGTGACTATGACACATACAAGAGACTCTTCCCTGGTGCCCAGAAAGGGGGCGTGATGGAAACCACAACAAACTTTCTGATGGAGGGGACTCCAGGAATTATCCTTGGCTCCTTCCTAATTGTTGGCCCTTACAAGTCCGGCCAGACATTAATGTCTGGTGACTCAGACGTTAAAAAATCTGCCTGCAATGCGGGACACCCAGATTCAATCCCTGGGTCAGAAAGATCCCCTAGAGAAGGAAGTGGCAACCCACTCCAGTATTCTGGCCTGGAGAATCCCATGGACAGAGGAGCCTGGCGGGCTACAGTCCATAGGGTCACAAAGAGTCTGACACGACTGAGCGACGAACACACACATCAGAAATGAACCCTAACATCTTCTGATAACCCTCTGAGATTAACATTGACAAACCCCTATTTCATCTGTGTCACCTCCCTAGGAGATGCAATTTGCTGCTGGAATCTAGGGGGGCCTAACCTTTCAGCTGGTCTGTATTTCTCTTTTTCCAAGTTTTAAGGAGCTCTCTCAAAACTCTCGCATTCTGGAATTTAGTGATCATGCACAGATTAACTTTCTTTATGCTTATGATTTTTCAGACCAACTCTTGTCTCTTGTTTTGCCAGGATTAATACTTTTACTTGGTGGAAAGTGGTGCTGGCCCCTTTGAATATCAACAATCATTCTCTCAACCTTCTCAAAATGCTACTAACATCAAGCTTCTGACAGTTTGAACTGAACACATGGGTTCAGTTCAGAGTTTTGCAGAAGAATAGGGCATCAGAGTACTATTATCTGGACACGGGAATCACCAAAAAGCAGGCCCCTACTGGTGTTTTCTTCACCACCCAGAACATACCTGACATCGAGCAGCCACTGCACAAACACTGGTGAGGTCAGTGTCTCAAAGTCAGGTGTGCAGTGATAAACATATGCGTATGTGTATACATATATGTAAGAAGTAACACAAAGACAACTTTTTTGAAAATCTCAACACTTCAGTGGTTTCCTCTAAGCATCATTAGCCCCTGGGCTGTGGAGGAGCTTTTTCATCCCTTTCACATCCACTTCTGGCTCTCGCTCCTTTAGCACCTTTATAATCAGTCTAAAATCTAATAACTACAGCAATGTCTCTTATTTGGGGCTGCTGTGTGTGAGATCTGAATCCTCCCATCTGACCGTACCCCTGACACACTTCCCTCCCATCACATTTCAGTTTTTTGGTCTTTATCCATTTACTGTCTCGTGCACACTCATCTTTCTGCCACTCTGATCTCATCTCCTCCCCACGCACAGACCTCCTGCTCTGTGTTACTCCAGGTCCACGCTCGGCAGCCTGATATTCAAGGCCCGTGACCACAGCCTTGGAATCTCACCTCCCAGGCCTCCCTCACACCACTCTCTGCTCTGGACAGACCACCTCTTCAACAGTCCCCAAATGCACCTTGTCCCTTTCCCTCGGTACCAGTTTCCTACATCCTACACGGCCCTCAGAGTCCAGCTTCGGTGCTTTCTACTCACTCAGTGGCCTCCAACAGGGCTGCGCAAGGGCAACAGGAGGCCCCCAGAACTGTGCTGGGTGGGATACATGAAGCTTCACAGCACAAGGCAAAACTACTGAGGTTTTCGGGTTGAAAATCATAAAGGAGAGGACATCCTGCCTTTACCTTTTCGCCTTGTGTGTTCTCTCTGGTTTACAGATATTACTCCATTAGTACAGACACAGGTTATTTACTTTTTTAGTTGAACAAAGTTGCTTTCAAAAAACATCTCATGAGCTACAGCTACCAGTTGCAAAAGCTGGTGTAATCAAACAATGCTACCTGTGGCCAGATCTGTTTGGTTGAATATGCACAGGAGTGAGCTAATAAAAGGCCAGGCAGTGCGACACACTCACTAGAGATTTTCATCTGTTCTTACAGTGAAGTCAAGTTGCTTACATTTTCTCATCCAGATGATACAAAAGAGCTTTTCTTTGTCTTAATTAAACACAAGGGAATGCCCAGTCCAGAAAATTCTGCAAATGAAATGGCCTAAAACGATATCTCCCTTCCCCCACACGTGTAAACACACACACACACACACACACACACACACACACACACACACAATGACTGCACAGGGACACACATGGCTCCACGGGAGGAGCACGTTCTCAGGTGGTGGCAATAATGGGCCCCACTTTCTCCTGCTGGACGGGGATGTGAGTGCTGACTAGGCTCCAGGGAGAGGCCTTGGGCTGTGTAGTCCCCACACCCCCATGCCAGATGCCAGGCAGCTGGAGAGGAAGACTGTGGAGACATGGCAGTGCCAGTGAGGGCTGGGGGGGGCAGTGTGGACAGAGTTACTATACCCTAGAAGGCTGCATTCCCACCCGGAGGGATGCACTGATGTCTGGAAAAGAAAGGGGCATCTGTTCTAGTGAGTCAGTTTGCACCTGAGGAGGCTGAAGCAAGTGAAGAGGGAAAGGAGAGGAATGTGGGGAGACATGCACGGCACTGAGTGGCATGCCAGAGGTCCTAGCTCTGGATCTGATGTATTTTGGGTCACGGGTGTGTGTGTGTGCTCAGTCACTCAGTTGTGTTCAACTCTGCAATCCTACGAACCACTGTCCACCAGACTTCTCTGTCCATGGGATTCTCCAGGCAAGAATACTGGAGTGGGTTGCCATTTCCTCCTCCAGGGGATCTTCCTGACTCAGGGATCAAATCCACATCTCTTATGTCTCCTGCCTTAGCAGGCAGGATTTTGTTTGTTTGTTTGTTTTGTTTTGTTTTTTAAACCACTAGGGCCACCTGGGAAGCCAATTCTCCTTTATACCAACTGATTTTATTTGTATATTTTTATTATACATTACAGTAATCCAAGTCTATGGTCCTGACCACTGAGGCTGAAGTTGACTGGTTCTATGAAGACCTACAACACTTTCTAGAACACCAAAAACAAGATGTCCTTTTCATCATAGGGGACTGGAATGCAAAAGTAGAAAGTCAAGAAATACCTGGAGTAATTGGCAAATTTGGCCTTGGAGTACACAATGAAGCAGGGCAAAGGCTAACAGAGTTTTGACAACAGAACACACTGTTCATAGCAAATAGCCTCTTCCACCAACACAAGAGATGACTTAACACATGAACATCACCAGATGGTCAATACTGAAATCAGAATGATTATATTTCTTGCAGCCAAAGATGGAGACGCTCTATACAGTCAGTAAAATCAAGATCTGAAGCTGACTATGGCTCAGATCATGAACTCCTTATTGCAAAATTCAAGCTTAAATTGAAGAAAGTAGGGAAAACCACTAGACCATTCAGGTATGACCTAAATCAAACCCCTTATTCAGTGGAGGTGAAAAGATTCAAGGGATTAGATCTGGTAGACAGAGTACCTGAAGAACTATGAATGGAGGTTCATAACATGGTACAGAAGCCAGTGACAAAGACCATCCACAAAAGAAAGAAGTGCAAGAAGGCCAAGTGGTTGTCTGAGGAGGCTTTACAAATAGCGTAGGAAAGAAGAGAAGTGAGAGACAAGGGGGAAAGAAAAAGATATACCCAACTGAATGTAGAATTCCAAAGAATAGCAAGGAGAGATAGGAAGGCCTTTTTAAATGAACAATGCAAAGAAATAGAGGGAAACAACCGAATGGGAAAGATTAGAGATCTCTTCAAGAAAATTGGAGATATCAAGAGAACATTTCATGCAAGGATGGGCATGATAAAGGACAGAACGGTAAGGACCTAACAGAAGCAGAAGAGATTAAGAAGAGGTGGCAAGAATATAGAGAAGAACTACACAAGAAAGGTAGTGATGACTTGGATAACCACAGTGGTGTGGTCACTCACCTAAAGCCAGACATCCTGAAGTGTGAAGTGAAGTGGGCCTTAAGAAGCATTACTATGAATAAAGCTAGTGGAGGTGATAGAATTCTAGTTCAGTGATTTCAAATCCTAAAAGATGATGCTCTTCAAGTGCTGCACTCAATATGCCAACAAATTTGGAAAACTCAGCAGTGGCCACAGGACTGGAAAAGGTCAGTTTCATTCCAATCCCAAAGAAGGGCAAGGCCAAAGAATGTTCAAACTACTGCTGATTGCACTCTTTTCACATGCTAGCAAGGTCATGCTCAAAATGCTTCAAGTTAGGCTTTAGCAGTATATGAACCAAGAACTTCTAGATGTACCAGCTGGGTTTAGAAAAGGCAGAGGAACCAGAAATCAAATTGCCAACATTCATTGGATCATGGAGAAAGCAACGGAGTTCCAGAAAAATAACTACTTTTGCTTCATTGACTATACTAAATCCACTGACTGTGTGGATCACAACAAACGGTAGCAAATTCTTAAAAAAACCGGAGTACCAAGCCACCTTACTGGTCTCCTGAGAAGCCTGTATACAGGTCAAGAAGCAATGTTTAGAACTAGACACAGAACAACAGACTGGTTCAAAGTTGGGAAAGGAGTACAACACAGCTGTATATTGTCATCCTGCTTATTTAACTTCTATGCAGAATACATCCTGTGAAATGCTGGGCTGGATGACCCACACGCTGGAATCAAGGTTTCTGGGAGAAATATCAATAACCTCAGATATATAGATGATACCACTCTGATGGCAGAAAATGAAGAGGAACTAAAGAGCAGTGAGCAAACTCTGGGAAATAGATAGCATCATCGGACTCAATGGACTCAATGGACATGAATGTGAGAAGACTCTGGGAGATACTGAAGGGCAGGAAGCCTGCGCGCTGCAGTCCATGGGGTCACAAAGAGTCGGATACAATTTACTGACTGAGCAACAATAATTATATATAAATACATTTCTACACTTATTTCTGAATTTATAAATTATATATAAATGTATGTACATATATACAGTTGCCCTCGTGTATTTCGCATCTGCAGATTCAGTCAACCATAGATGGTACACTGTATCCACGAATCAAGGTCCAAGTATGCGACCTGACCACCTGTGGACTTTGGTATGTGGGGCAGGTCCTGGATTCAATCCTCTGCAGATACTGAGGGACAACTATATGCTTATGAAAGAGCTTTCTAAAACAAAACAAGAATTCTAGAAGCTTTTATGTGAAAATTAAAAGCAGAGTACCTCCTCAATAGAAGAATGCTTGAGAATTTGAGGTATAAAATTTTCACCACAGAATATTATGCTGCCAATAAAAAGAATAAAATAAGTCTATAGAGTTTTTACTATGTATTGTTAAATGAAAAAAGAGACGTGAATAGCATATTCCATTTTTGAAAACCTATGGGTGTATTAAAGGGCGCTGAGCACACGTGTCGTGTGGACTAGGAGGAGAAACACGGAGGAAAGAGGGTGATGCAAAATAAGCAACAGCAACTGTTAGAATGAAGAAGTTCATGATCAAAAGCAAAAACTATACATATGTAAGTATATATAACACATATGCATGTCAAATGCATGGAAGAATGGTTATTAAAAGTTGGAGGTACATTACTTCAGGGTGAAAATAATTCAGGTGATTTTTGCACTCTTGCTTTTTGCATTTTAACAAGAAACATAATTATATAACCAAAATAACTATTTTCATTGAGGGAAAGTTTGAATAACTCAATAACACTGTCAGTATGAAAATGTTCCTTATTTCAGTCTTCCTAGCCAAAAAATCAGAGAAGGCAATCGCACCCCACTCCAGTACTCTTGCCTGGAAAATCCCATGGACAGAGGAGCCTGGTAGGCTGCAATCCATGGGGTCGCAAAGAGTCAGACACGACTGAGTGACTTCACTTTGACTTTTCACTTTCATGCATTGGGAGAAGGAAATGGCAACCCACTCCAGTGTTCTTGCCTGGAGAACCCCAGGACGGCAGAGCCTGGTGGGCTGCCATCTGTGAGGTCGCACAGAGTCGGACACGACTGGAGCAACTTAGCACCAGCAGCAGCAGCCAAAAGATGGCACATCCAGTAGAATATTTAATCATTCATAACAGAAGGAGGTTTTCACAGTCTTTTTCAAAATGGAGACAGACCACAAAGTCCAAAATTAATAATCATCATTAACACTTTAAGCATCTTAAAGGCAGGAGATAAAACTAATTTTTAACATGCCTTCCTGAAGGCTTCAAGCACTCAGTCTTTGATCAATCCCTATTAATTGACAAGGACATTTCAAACCTCATAAATTATTACATCAAAGATACTATTAACTGATATTCAAATGTTATTAAAGAGTACAGTCTCATCTAAAGAATGGAGACCTGAAGCAGCTCCAATGAAAGTAATTCGACTATGAGATTTAATCTGCTACAAAAGTAATAAAACTGTAACACATACACATTTTTCCTTCCTGCCCTGGTCATTCTGAATGGATCTGGCTTTGCTACCATCATTCCTGTAGTCTCTGGCCTATGTGTCATCTACATATCCCCTCAACAGCTGTCCACTCAGTGTCATTAACTTCTGATCTTTACTGCAGATAAAAGATGCATGACAGGAGCTACCAATCATCGTGGGCAATCTCCAGCCTAGACCTGGCTTCAAAACTCTCAAGGGTTAGGGGCTTCCCTGGTGGCTCAGTGGTAAAGAATCCACCTGCTAATGTAGGAGACATGGGTTCAATCCCTGATTCGGGAGGATCCCACATGCCACAGAGCAACTAGGCCCGTGTGTGAGCCGCAACTACTGAGCCTGTGCTCTGGAGCCCTGGAACCACAACTATTGAGCCCTCATGCCCTAGAGCTCGTGTTCTGCAACATGAGAGACCTCTGCAATGAAGAGTAGCCCCCACACGTCACAATTAGAGAAAAACCCGCGCAGCAACCAAGACTGAGCAGTAAAAAATAACAACAAATAAAATTATAAAAAAGAAACTCTAAAAGTTCAAACTCTGCCTGTTAAAATTCTGATTATAACATGCAGTTGAAGAGGTGCTAAGTATTCATTGTTCAGGCCTGCTGTCTCTGTGGGGTAGCGGCAGTAGTTGTCCACAGGCTAGAGACCTGCTCCAGCCTCCGGACAACTGCATATAAAAAGCCACAGAATAGCCCTTCCAGAGGAAACAGGCACACACAGGGCGGAGGTGGGGCTGGGACTGCCGCCCTGATCCCCGAGGCCAAGCACTCCCACCTGCGTGTGGTAACAGCCCACCTGTTACACCCACCTGGCAGGTAAGTGATATTAGATAACATGAAAACTAATTTTACAAGTCTAACACTTTCAAGTAAAATACTTACTTGAACTAACAAGTGGCCTGAATTAGGCAAACATGTCCCAGATTTCTTGGTGTTCTCGTTTACTTGCTTTATCAGACTCATCAATATTTCAACAGCACCTTTGCCCATCATTTCATGAAGAAATTCTGGATTTCCAGAAATGAATTTGATGGTCCCCATGCAGTACAGGAAAGCTTCGGTGTTAGCTTGCAGGTCTTCACTTCTCAGGACCTCCAATAATGATTCTGTCAAAAAGATGAATTATTACAAATGTATGAGTAGAACCGCTGGAGAGAGAGAGATTAAAGCACTTTTATGTGAACATCAAATATGATTTGTAAAATGTTAGCCAGGATCCATGTTCAAATGTTTGTTAAGAGTTACTCATAAGGCGTAAAGAGGAAAGCTTAAGAGACAAATCTCTGTAACATTAATGATAGCAAAAGATGGGATTATTAATATGTAAATAAGAAAGTGTTCTTTTAACTGAATGCCATTCCTAGCCTCTTATTAATATTGGCTAACCTTTATTTTTGGTTAAAAACAGTTTATTACAGAATAACTAATAATTAAAGTAATTTAAGAGTTAAATTTCAACAAACCTTTAAGAATATACTGGCTGCTGTATGAACAGGAAGTTAATCAAGATAGGAACTTAAAAAAATATCTCAACCATAGAAAAGGATGCTTCAAATATAACATCCGCCCTTCCCTAAGACAAGAACATCCATCCAAATAACATACAATTACTAGCTTTTAGGATAATCCAAGCAGCTCTGATAAGGTTAATTATGCCTATCTCACATTAATTTTTCTCAGTGTGATTATCTGTCAGAATCTTTATTTTTAATCTATTATTCTCAACGAGCTTATTCAGCATTATACATTTCTTTCAGTACTGGCTTTGTCCCCGTCTGCTGGGATTTAAAAAAAAAAAAAGATCATTTATCCTTAACAAAAGACTTAGGAGTATTTTCCATGTTGTTGCCTTAGATCAACAGTACTAATTCATAAAAGATTTCTCTTTAGGTAACTATTTAAGCATCTTAATTATTTAAGGATATATAAAGAGTTACACATTGTTAGCTAGGCAGTTAGGATGTATTATAATACCTAACCACATATTTGAAACATTTGACACACTTTGATGTCAATTTTCTACAACAGTTATATATGTCTTCCAAGTTAATTATCCCTACCATATCAAAAGATCAAAAATGTCAGTTATGTCAAGTGCTACTAAATGTAATTTTTTAGTAGATCCAAGACCAGGAAATAAATTTTTAAATAGGAAACACTTTGTAAAGTTACATATTGTTACTACAGGCATTTAAAAATATAGCAGGTTATCCTCCTAGGCTCCAAAGGATACATTAAATGCAACATGGAAAACACAGAGGACAGAGAAAAAACAGGCATTACCTAACTTTTGCATATGATAAGAAATTACCTAACTTCTGCATATGATAAAAAAATAAAATATTCCAGCTACCATTAATTATAACTCTGCTCTCCACACTTTTCAATCACATTCAAGTGTAACATTTGCTTAATGGTAGTACTGAATAATACTCACCCAGAATGCTGTCATTTCGAATCAGAGAATCATTCTTCTCACTTCTGCTAATTTTAAATATAAGTTTGCAAACATTAAGAAGATTCTTTCCACTCACTTTAAGCTGCAGAGAAAGAAGTCACATTACCATTGCAGAAGGAAATAAAGACACGCTGTTATTTTTCAACACGAACATCTAATTTAGAAAGTGCAGCAAGAGTGTATCTAAAACATAAAAAGAAGGTCTAAAGAAATCAACTTTCAAAAGATTTGGCCACATATTTGCCAATTATGGTATCTAATTAGCTCATAGTAAATACAATATAAATGATATTCAGAGTAAGCACATTTTAATGATAAGCATTTATTTCTTATTTCATAAAGCCTCATGCTTATATGTGAAATTATTACTTTTTAAAGAATATTTGAGGAAGAAGAAAGGGCTGATGTTGATAAATTTAATTAAATGGAGTAACTACTTTTCAAAATAAAGATGAATACTAAAATTTCAGATTAAACTAACCTAGAAAAGAACACATCGTAGAGGTGAAGGAGAGAAAAGAAAGGGGAAAAGTACAATTCTACTTATCATTTGTATAAAATAAAATGAAAAAGTAATACTTTTGATTAGATAATACGTATGTACTTATTATTTAAGCCTATTTCTGAAATGCTTTGAGATAATTGCAAGTAACATTCAAAGGTTAAAATTACCTTCTAAATCACAGAAAAATATTCAAGTAAATTAAGCAATAAGGAAGTACAGTCTTTAAAAAAATAGTCTAGGAGGACTGAGTCAAATGGTCGAAATGAGCTGCATACTTATGTAAAGTAGTAAAAATTAAAATTAAAAATCCTAAATGTCCACTATTTGGGAACAGTTTAATAAACTGGAACATCAATACAATTCATGTTAAGCAGTCACAAAAGTATAATTGAACACTATGCATAAAAAGACATCTACAATCTACTGTAAGATGGAAATACTGTGTGCCTTCATTGCAAGAATGTAAAATATGTTTGTAGGAATGAGGTCATCTGAACAAACATATCTGTGTGAAAAAGATGACATATGGTTCATTAATTTATCATTAAAAAGTATCCTTAAAATTATCTTCAATATTGTTTACTAATGAGTCTTCACTTAGTAAAAAAGACAAAGATAATGGAATTTGTCATTCTGTGTTTGATTCACAAATATTAAGGAGCTCTTGTTGTCTACCAGGCACTGTGCTGTTCCCTGGTGTTGTTCAGTCACTAAGTCGTGTCCGACTCTGCGACCCCATGGACTGTAGCCCACCAGGCTCCTCTTTCATGGGATTCTCCAGAAAACAATATTGGAGTGGGTTGCCATTTCCTTCTCCAGCTGTTCCCTGTAGGAAATACCAAGGTGAGTATGGTTGGCCCTGAGCTGGAGAGGAAGGGAGAGGTGAGTACTGTCCATGAAGCATTATCCGTTATCTGTCTGCCCCCCTGCTCTGGCCCTTTTCATGACACCTCATAGCTAACCCTGCAGATTAGGTTTACTTGTTCCATTTTGCAACCACGGAGTCTGCTCCTCAGACGGGTCATGTCATCTCATCTCAGTATCAGCTGAGTATGTATTAGAAATGCATGGTCTCAGGTCCCAGAAGCCCTACTGAACCAGAATGTGCCTTTTACAACTTAGCCAGGGGATTGAGTGCACATTCAAGTCTGAGAAGCTCTGTTGTGGAAGCCTCATAAACTGTCACATGGGCAGAATGGAAATTTCCTCTGTTCTCAGGATGAAAAGAGGAAATGGAAACTTAAAAAACATTTTTTTATTATTATTTTTAAATTGTTGTTTAAAAACCCAGAAAAAAAAAAGTGACTAGAGAGAAAAAAAAATCTGTATCAAGGGAAATATATTGCCCTTTATATCTGGGAATACACTTTAATCTGCTGGCAATCTCCCACTACATTATGAGCCTTTGAGGTCAAAACCATGGTTTATTACTCTTTCTGTGTGGGGAAGGTACCCTGTGCTATGTATTCAATCAAATTTGTTGAATAAATGAATGAATACAACTAACCTCACTCCCAAGTCTTACATTTTTAGTAAAAAGCGGCAGAGGACAAATAAACAAAAACACCTAGTGTCAGAGTTTTCATTAAAAAAAAATCCCAACAAACCACCATTTCCAGGCCTGCTGAAGGTTAGTTTACATTCAAAGCAAATTACTATACCTTCTGTTTGGTAACTGTAAAATTATGACTTTGAGACACAAAAAGACAGTAAAACACTGTATGTGAGGAATGCAGACTGCTCTGTGTAAAACAGTACTTCCTCCCAAAGCGGGCCATTCCCTCTACTCTGCTCTATTTTCTTCTCACAGTGCCCATCAGCCCCGTTGGCACTCCAAGTGTTTACTCTCTATCTCTGCTGCTACATGGTCGGCCTGGAGGGCAGGGGTTATTTTATTCATTTTATTCCCAGTGTCAAGAATCCCTGGTGCCAAGTGGGTTCCTGCAGTGGGGAAGTTTACTTTTATGTTAAACATAGTAGTTTACTTGATTTAAAGCAAATTTGGAAAATTAAAGGGAAGTTTAGAAATCACTCATAACACCGCCACTATACATAATCACCGCTGACTTTTCTGTTTTCCCCTTTGTATACGGTGCTAGATTGTCTTCCTTTTCCGAATATAGTTGCATTTACACATTGCATATATGTCTGTACTATTTTTTTTAAATGTCATAAAATAGGCAGATACATTTTTGTAAGTTCTTCTGATACAAAAGTTAAAATGAAAGTGGCTGTCTGGCAAAGCCCCACCTAACCAAAAATGCAAGAAACCTGAACTAACAGTATACTCACTGGACTTTTTAAAACTACAAATAACTTTAAATGTTTGAATGATAATAGTCAACTGGTACATAAAGTCAATATTAGCAGAAAGAAGAGGCTATTACAAAATTTTAGTACTATGTATCTTCAGCTTTTTTGTCAATTTTTTTCTTCCAACAGCTTTTTATGATGTCTTTTAATTTACATAGAACCCCATCACCGAGGTCTAAGGGAAGCAATGCCTTGCCCGCAGCATTATAGAAGATTCTGGTGGCAGATGGGAAGTTGGACTTGTTGGCCTTGAAGGTTGTTCCTGACCTTGAGGTTCCACAGTCAAGCAGAAGGGACGGCCTACCCGCCTCTGCACTCTGGACTGTAGCCTGGAGGAGTCTTGCCCCTGATTCAGCAAGGCTGTCAGTGTCATAGAAAGGGCTTTATCGAAACATGTTTCATTCAGAATCTGTTCACTGCCTGGCAGATAACTTATTCTTTTGCCCTAAAGTAGTTAAATTGTGCCATGTATATAATTAATTTGAATGGCACCTTTAATAACCAAGATGATATTTTCTCTGCAGAGTATTAACAAATTCATGACATTTTCCTTCTTTCTTTCTCTATTTATTTTTGGCTTGCTACAGAGCACAATGTCTCAGATCCTGATAAGAGACCAAGGCAGTCCCTGGGCAGCTGGCCACTTGGGTCCTGCCCAGGGCAGCTATACCAAGAGAGCCTTCCAGTCTCACACTGGGGCTCTCCCAGGCCAGGAGGGGCCCCAAATCCAGGGCCAGAGAAGAAACTGAGCAGGCATGCAGTCACCTTTTCATCTCTACTTATAACTTCTGGCTGTACATCCTCCCTGTGCCTTTTCTTTCTCACTAAAGCTGACTGATCAATTATCACCAATGAGAGGGGATTAAACTACTACTAAAATCTCTATTTCAAAGAAATGCTGCTTTCTGCATCACATATAATATCACCGTTTTTACAAAGAGGGTGAACAGTTTAGGGTGGCAGCTAAATAAGAATGTACCCCCTCCAAAACTGCAGAGAATATGTAAAGACTTTATGAAAGACTTGGAAATAAGGAACAGTGGGCACCCTCACTAAACCATCACTAAGTACCAATGCTCACCTTCACCGTGTACTCTAAGATTTTAAATTATATGAATTATGGGTTTTAACATAATAGCTTTTATTTTTCTGAAACCAGGTAAACAAAGCTTCATTCATTTGTTTCAGCGGCTCTCTTAGAACATTCTATAATAATTGTGTCTTATCTTTTGGTTCCAACTGTTTATGGCTGTGACCACAAAGGGCTGCACTCAAACAATGATATCATTTTGTTTGAGACAGAGTTTCTATAGAGTTTTATTTGGTGTCTGGCCTTTTCTCTAACACCTCACAGAAGCTTTCTATGGCCACCTTTCCGTGACCACAAAGCAGCTGGTTCTCTGTTTCACGCGGCCTCATAAAGCACCTGGGCACTATGTCCACAGCCCAAGTTATCTGAAGTTATTTATTAAACCATGTGACAGAAGCACCAAGCGCCCAACAGAAACCATAGGGCAGAAACCACAGTCTGCACTCTCTGATACTGATCTCCAGTCAAGTTACTTGAGTTTCTGTTTTGAATGCGTTTGCCTATTTTTAAGAAAAAAAAACCTTGCCACAATCCACGTGTGAACATTTATTTGTTTGAACATTTTCTCTGTACTCAGTCTTATTTCTTTGGTACTTTCTGGTCAGATTCTGGGATGTCAGTTCACCACCTCGATTCTGTTTTCAAGATTCTAAATGAACACCTTGCATTTCTAATCTTTGTAATGTTTTACAAACAAAGCATTTAACAGAACTTGTATGTGCTACAGTCTATGAGACCAGAGAAAAGAAAGACTTACTGCTAGAATAATTTTTGCAAGTTTAAGGCTCAGCAAGTCCGAGCCAACATCAACTAGTTTATATAGGGTCTTCAGGAGAACACTTCTTCTCTTAAATTTATTTCCAAGCATGTTTCCTTCCTCTAAAGCATGATGAAGTTGTGTGCAAGTGGCACAGACCATTTCAATGTTTTCTTCTGTTGGGGCAAAGAGAGTAAAGCAGAACTTACTCACTGAGGTCAAGTTTTTGAGTGTGTCAAACACAGACTGTACGCAAAACCCCATAATTACCTCCCTGAACATCTTCAAATTCCTGAACTATGTTGTTTTCTTCCCCTTTTCATTTCCATCTGCCTGATTTTTTTTTTTCTATTTTGTTGCTCCATTTCCTACCATGTTGACTTCTTTACTAATCAGTTAGCTTATCTAGAACACACAGTCTTTCAGAGAGTGTACTGAGGAGGGGAACTCCCGATTTCACTGGCTGTCCTTTATTCCTCCTGCCCGCCACCCACCAGGGCTCTGCTCAGGGCCCTGGAAGCTTCTGCTTTGCATCTCCACCTTCACCCCTCTGTCACACAGTTCCAAGGACCCAGAATGTTCTCCTTACCTTCATCCCTACTGATTTTGGTCCTTCAAGGCCCTGTTTATGTTCTGGCTCCTCCAGAAAAGGTATACAATGCCACATTCAACAAATACTATTATTTTTCACACATATATGTACGCTGTTCATTTTGCATGCTAGTAAGGTAATGCTCAAAATCCTTCCAGCTAGGCTTCAGCAGTATGTGAACCGAGAACTTCCAGATGTACAAGATGGGTTTAGAAAAGACAGAAGAACCAGAGATCAAATTGCCAGCATTTGTTGGATCACAGAGAAAGCAAGGGAATTCTACTTCTGCTTCATTGACTACACTAAAGCCTTTGACTGTGTGGAAAATTATTAAAGAGATGGGAATATCAGACCACCTTACCTGTCTCCTGAGAAACCTGTAGGTGGGTCAAGAAGCAACAGTTAGAACTGGACATGGAACAACTGACAGGTTCAAAATTGGGAAAGGAGTACATCAAGGCTGTATTTATCACCCTGCTTATTTAATCTACATGCAGAGTAATCATGTGAAATGCCAGGCTGGATGAATCACAAGCTGGAATCAAGATTGCTGGGAGAAATATCAACAACCTCAGATATTCAGATGATACCACTCTAATGGCAGAAAGCGAAGAAGAACTAAAGAGCATCTTGGTGAAGGTCAAAGAGGAGAGTGAAAAAGCTGGCTGAAAACTCAACATTCAAAAAATTAAGATCATGGCATCTGGTCCCATCACTTCATGTAAAATAGATGAGGGAAAAGTGACAGAGTTTATTTTCTTGGGCTCCCAAATCACTGCAGATGGTGATCATAGCCATGAAATTAAAAGATGCTTGCTCCTTGGAAGAAAAGCTATGACAAACTTAGACAGCATATTAAAAAGGAGAGATATCACTTTGTTGACAAAGGTCCATACAGTCAAAGTTTGGTTTTTCCAGTAGTCATGTATGGATGTGAGAGTTGGACCCTAAAGGAGGCTGAACACCAAAGAATTGATGCTTTTGAATTGTAGTGCTGGAGAAGACTCTTGAGAGTCCCTTAGACTACAAGATCACGAGTCAATCCTAAAGGAAATCAACCCTGAATATCCATTGGAAGGACTGATGCTGAAGCTGAAATTCCAATACTTTGGCCACCTGATTCAAAGAGCTGACTCATTGGAAAAGATCCTGATGCTGGGAAAGATTGAAGGCAAAAGGATAAGAGGGCAGCAGAGGATGAGATGGTTAGATAGCATCACCAATTCAATGGACACAAATCTGAGCAAACTCTGGGAGATAGTGAAGGATAGGGAAGCCTGTTGTGCTATATAGTTCATGGGGTCACCAAGAGTCAGATATGACTTAACAACGGAACAACAACAACAAATGCATCTGTGTTACATGCCCAGTGCCCTCAAAGAGGTACGCTGAGTAGGAACCGTGTCTTAGACATCTTTGTACCGACAGTACACAGTACAGGGAGAATACTGTACTGACAGCCTGTAACAAAGTTTAATGCAGATTCACTTTCTATTAATAATATGCCTATTGATGAAAACAATGATCAATATCTTCTTATGAGAATAATGCTCATTATCTTAGAAAAGAAGGAGCAAGTGAAACAAAACCTCAAAATGTCAGCATGTCCACCATTATTTGGAGGTGAGTATTAGCAACTTAAGTTAAATGAAAGTTGCTCGGTCATGCCTGACTCTTTGCGACCCCATGGACTATACAGTAAGGCCATGGAATTCTCCAGGCCAGAATACCAGAGTGGGTAATCTTTCTCTTCTGCAGGGGATCTTCCCAACCCAGGGATCCAACCCAGGTCTCCCACATTGCAGGCAGATTCTTTACAAGCTGAACCACAAGAAGCCCAAGAATACTGGAGTGGATAGCCTATCCCTTCTCCAGGAGATCTTCCCGACCCACAAATCGTACCAGGGTCTCCAGCATTGCAGCCGGATTCTTTACCAACGGAGCTATCAGGGAAGCCCCAAGTATTAGCAAAGAAGATAATAAAAAGTAGACTTTCATCAGGAAGCAGGGGAGTGCTTCATTTTATAATCAGAATTCTGAGGAAAACAATTTTTGAAACTGGTAGCCAATTTTTGAAACTGGTAAACCGAAAGTCATACATGGAAGAAAAGCTGCACACAAAATAGTACATGAGGGGAAATGCAAGGACCCAGGGTATAAGACATCCAGCTGAAAAATATTATCTCTGATAGATTTCGTCACAAAATTTAAAAGTAGGAAACCAATCTTAAATAAATACCATAATGTGCTCTTGAAAGCCCACATAGAGGAAGTGTGCGCCTGCAGAAGGAAATGACTCAGGCCATTTTTAGCTCTTTTCAACAATAACATCTAAGAAAAAATTTTAAACCTCAATAGTTAAGTAACCTTCCATGCCTTTCAGTTAAGCACTTAAATAAAATGAATTGATGGGAAATGACTGAGACTAACTTTAAATAAAAGGAAAAAAACTGAGTTCTATTGTAAGAAAAATACTTTTGTTTTGTTGTTTCATTCTTCTGTTACTGGCAGTTTCTTCACAAACCCAAGTCCAGGCTGCAGGCTACTCTGTAGACATCAAGGTATTTTTCTAATACTTCCCTCCACACACTCTTCAGCCTGCTGGGTTCTACTCAAGAGTAGCTGTTTTAGCTTAAAAGAAATTAAAAAGGAAGGCACCAGGGTCAAATTCTAAACTACCAATCAAAATACCTCTTTCTACTGGTTGGTTTGTTATATCTGCCAGGTAGCTTCAAAAAGACAGCCTGAACCTAAAATCAATCAAGATCCTCAAGGGACTAAAGCTAGTGGGTGAAAGTTTGATGAGTAGCAGAAAGCAAGGTAGACTCTGCAGTAACTTTTCCCCATAAGAGACCTATTAACTACAAAGGGAAAAATAGTAACTTTACATTGAAAAACCATGCAGACACCACCTTCCCCAAGTGATCAAAGTCCACATCACCAGTAACGGACCAACTCAGCATCCCGTGCCTCCTGATAATCATATACCCAGGAAGGACACAGAACCACTCAGGCTGCACGCCTGCCCAAGTGCCTAACCACCATCAAATGGTGAGAGAGTACCAGACAAACTCAATGTGTGGGGGCAGTCTATGCAATAACTGGCCTGTGCCCAAGGACATCAAGATCACGAAAGGGATGTGACAAGTAACTGTATTCAGGATTTTCCTTCCCTATGAACAAAATTATTAGGATAACTGGCAAAATCTAAATTGGGTTTGTATAGTGTTGTATGGTGATTTCCAGATACGTAATAGAATGCCCTTACTTCTAAAACTACATGCCAGGGTACTTAGGAATATGGGGTGTCATAATGGCAACTTATTCTCAAATGGTTCGAAAAAGGGGAAAAAATGTGTGTGTGTTGAGTAGGGGGTGTATAGAGAAAAAGAGAGCAAGAGAGAGAGAGGGAGGAAGGGGGAGAAAGAATTATAAAGCAAATGTGGTAAAATGTTAGTATTTTTGGAATCTGGGGGAAGAGTATACAGGATTTCTTTGCACTATTCTTGCAACTTTTCTGTAAGTCTGAAATTATGTCATAAAAAAAAGCAGGAAAAAAAGGAGAGAGAAATAAAAAGGAATCTCAAAGGGTCAAGTAACCTGTGTTGGTTTGAATTTGCAGGTGTAGAACCCGCGGGTATGGAGGGCCAGCTATACAATACCATTTTATACACAGGACTTGCGTATCCACGGATTTTGGTATACTCAGGGGTCCTAGAACCATACCCTGTGGAAAACTGCCACCGTTTGCTGTTTTTCAATTTGTCTATGGAAGAGATACCATTCTTCAGCATTTAATCATCCCCTGAGAAGGGAGATTCATCTACATTTCGAATCCCAAACTCCTCAATTTTCTCTGTTGTGACAGAGCCCTCAGAACCCTCTTAAAATCCTTCTCCAAGACAGGCCTCTGTGCTGCTCATCACCTGCCCTGCTGTGCTTTCTTCTTTACCACCAAGCACCCCCAGAGAGCCCAGGATGGGCGAGGCTGTTCGAACCTTCAAGGAAGTAGGTCTTTTGCACAGCTTTCCTGGTGGGCTGGTGGCCAGGACTCATTTACCCTGCTTCTTCTAGGGTTTCTTCCTGTGGCTACCATGCTGGTTTGCTCATCCAAGGGGCACTGGTTTCACAGTTGCTAGTGATGGCCTCATGTGTGCTGTGGGCCAGGACTACAGCTCCAGAAGAGCCCATTTCAACTTCAGAAGTGGAATCCCTGAAGAGTGGCAAAGGGGTAGAAAGCAGGAGCAGGGGCGTTTCCCTGCCAAGCTGTCCACAAGGTCACCCTGGCAGAGGCCCATGGGTTGTAGGCCTTCACTGCTGGGGCGTTCCAGAGTTCAAGGGCGGGGCACATCCAAGCCCACTTCTCTCTCTGAGTGGCATCCCCGACAACCATGTTCAGCCTTTGGAAAACTGGATATACAGCCCTTCCTCAGGAGCCACAGGGTATTGGCTCTAGGACCCCTGAGCATACCAAAATCCGTGGATGCACAAGTCCTGTGTATAAAATGGTATTGTATAGTCGGCCCTCCATACCCACGGGTTCTACATCTGCGAATTCAAACCAACACAGAATAAAGTTCCACTTACAGCTGGTTGACTCCGTGGATGTGCAGCCTGAAGCTTTGGAGGGCCAACTGTATACACCTGGATCTAGAAAACCATGGGCATACCTGCCAAGGATGTCATTCTGTGAGACTTAGCCAATGTTTCAGAGGATTGAAATCTATTTTAATTTTGCACTGTTATTCATGAACTACCACACCAGAGAGTTCAAACTGGCATTTTCTTGGGCAGAAGTAGTGGTAATTTATATTCTAAAGGGACTTTAAGAAGTAGGTTCTCTTGTGGTATTTAAAGTATAATTCTAAAATTAGGTTTACATGTAATATTGAATACATACATTACTGGGTAAATAGATGATTTCACTTGTTTCTGAACAAGTTCACAGAAATGACAAAGTGTACTGAAAATATTAGGGCAATGGGGAACATACAAATAACTGCAGATATTTTCGATCTAAAGCTACTTTTTTTTTTTTTTACCTTTTTCTAAGTCATGCAAAATGGGTACTATCCTTGTATTCCAAAATACTTCATCTACTTCTATTTCTGTATTCTTTTCTTGCAAGTCAGCTTTTGAGCCTGCAACAGAAAAACAGAACAAGAGAAAGAGCCGTGAAAAAGGAGTTACAACTAGAGCACTGCCAAGGAGACTTCGTTATCCATCCCTAAAATTAATAAACTCTGGAATTACATTACACTTTGCCCCCCCAACCCAACTAATTCTAATGAGAATTACATGTCTTCTAATCAAATCAAATTAAATTCAGTAAAGATCATGTAAAGAAATCATAACTTTAAACTCTGATTGGGACACTGCATAAAGCCTTCAGCTTTGTAAATGTTGATATTATTGTCAGCGAGGCACTCTGGAGTTCTGGCTTGTTTCTGCTTGTTTGTTTTTTCTTTTTAAACATATCCCGCTATAACATAAAATAAATAGAAAACTGTAGATATGTAAAGAACAAGGATTTTGAAAATGTTTTAATGGAAAATTTTCTGAGAGGGAGGCCTGCAGGGACTTTCTCTCCTACAGAAAATAAAATGTTCACATTATTGTGGGGCCAGTGCTTCTCACACCAGTGGTTTTGTGTGGGGCAACAGGAAGCCTGAGCTCTGGGTGCTGACAGACCTCAGTTCAAATCCCAACTCCGTTACTGACGCACTGGGTGACAGGGTCTGGTTTCTTATCCTTTCTGAGCCTCATCAGCAAAACAGAGATTAAAATATTTGCCTTCAGGGTTGTGAGAATTCAAAGACGCGATGTAAGCAAAGCTCTGAGCCCAGTGCCTAGCATCTAGAAGCACTCAGTCAGCATGGTTTCACTTCCCTGGTTAAAAAAAACCAATAAAGAGGTCATCCCTGTCTGAAGTGTATCAGGCTGTGTGTTATCACCAGAGCACCGAGAGAGAGGCAGCCTGAGGAGGCAGCTGTGGGCGAGTCAGAACTCCCACAGATGGTGTACTTTAGATCCAGCAGGTCTGCATTTTTGTCACAACACTCTCAGGAAGTCCCCACATTGTCACTATTTTCCAGATGAAGAGAGGGGGGCTCAGGGTTATTAAGTAACCTGGCCAAGGTCACAGAGCTTCACAGCATTGCACTTGACCTCTTCGGGGGCTATTCTGCCCTGAAGCAAACTGGCAAACTAAAAGATAACTTCGGGGAGAAACGTAAATCGCATTAGAAAATGCAAATCACGATTACACTGCACACAGGCAAGATCTAAAACAAAGACTGTCTAGCCAGGAGTGGCGGGGGTGCTGCCGGGCCAGACACTCAGAAGCAGTGCTAGAGACAAAATCCACAGCCTTCATCCTCTGAAGGCCTCGCCCTCAGGCCCTCAGGCTTTCCAGGTGACACTAGTGGTAAAGAACCTGCCTGCCAATGTAGGAGAAGTAAGAGATGCGGGTTCGCATCTTGGAGGAGGGCCTGGCAACCCCCTCCAGTATTCTTGCCTGGAGAATCCCATGGACAGAGGAGCCTGGAGGGCTACAGCCCATGGATCTCAAAGAGCCAGACATGACTGAAGCGACTTAGCATAGGCACACGTGGTGCTTACCCTGCTTTACATATTACTGCCAGCACGGTCTTCTGAGGCAGCACCCTGCAGCAGAACATGTGACTATAACACACTAAAGAAACAAAAACGAGCACTGGACTCCCACCAGCGCAGGTCAGGCACTGTCACTAAATGAGTTTATACAGTATCTCAGCTCTCAGAGCTCCCGAGGTTCAGGACCTGCAGGAAAAGGATTGCAGACCACCACCTCCATCTTCTGGCTCATTACTCTTACAAATCTTCTCTGACACTGATAAATCACGGATACGGATCCTAAAAGTAAACACGACTATTCAAGCTGTATAAACAACATAGTTGCTCATATTCCCAGGTGTCGGACACACTCAAAGTCCAAAGTATGAGAAATAAAATCAACATACATCAAGGCAAGGGGAAAGCCCAGAGATAAGAAGCCAGACAAATAATATAATAGACAATTATCCATGACAAACTTAAACTTCTTAGAAATACAGACTTCAGTGAGTCCAAATTTCACTGATTTCAGTTGAAATCAGGTTTGTTTGTTTTTTACCTTCTATGCAGTATGCTCTCTTAAGCAGAACCACTCTGTGAGAAACCACAATTATCAAACCGTTTGTCAGGACAAACAAAATTGATAACGTGTTCACCCCAGGAAGAGCTGAATTACAGGGGTGAGCCAGAAATCACAGAGCAGTTTGTTTAACCTTTGGAAAGGAAAGGCCCTCACAGGCCCTTCCGAGCGCTTCCAAGACTTGTTTCTTCTCAGAACAGAAGTTAGCCAGACACTGTGGCGTAAGAGTTTGCTTTCAACCCTCTCCCAGGAACCCCCCTGTGAGCTGGGGTGTCCAGCCATGGCCTTTCCCCTCACGCACCTCCTCCAACTCTGCGCTCTCAAGAAATCTCATTTTATACACTAACCCAGCTCCTACCCTAGAAACGGAAGCCTGGAGTCATGTGATCACTTTTTAAGATCACCAGATGATAAATAAATACAATTTGTCTCAGTCTTGGGCAACAACCTAACATTCTAGAGAGCACTTTCATCTAGGTTCACAGTTTGCTAAATATAAAAATTATGATTCAACAGGAAATTGGGTAAGTCAAGCAGAAATTTCAGCATGTTTTTTTGAAGATTTTGCTGTCTCAGTGGTTATAGTTCTTCACCACAGCTTTGAGTTCGGGACACAAAAACTTAACACAATGTTTATTGGCTGCTGTTTTTAGCATGCACATGTAAGATGCTTAGCAACAATGCTGACTGGGAAATCAGTCTAAGATTTTCTTGACTACTACAGAAATTCCTGCTGGTCACAAAAGTCATTTTATTGATAAGAAATTAGTTTGGAAGATAAGAAAATATTTTTTGAATTATTAGCTTGGTTTCATAAAAGTTCATGTGCACCAAAAAATTATACGAAGAAGGTAATGAACACCTGTGTGTCCACAAATAGTCTGGTCAAATATTAACTGTATTTTCCTTCTCTTCATTTCAAAGAAATAAACATTACAGATATTTTTAATGCCCTCTGTGTGCCTCCCCCAACCATCCCCCTCCCCAAGGGTTACCACCACGCTAAACTGAATGGTTATTTTTATCACATTTAGCACATAGATCTGTATCCATAACAACACATGCCTTTGTTTTTGCAGCTTAATTTTTTCATGTGATGTTATGTTTATATTCATTTCATTCAGTATTATAAATGTACTCCAGGTCATTTTTCTAAGTGCTATATCCCACTGCATGAATATATTCTGTAGCATTTCTAGCCTGTGATTTATATTGTTACGTATTTCCTCAAACAGTTTAAAGCCTCAAAGGGCTGGTTTGATGTAGCTAATACAGTGTCATTTAAGTAAGCCATGATTTTGACTCCTTTTCAATCAACTTAAGAACTGTGTAAATGTCACATTTTGCAACCTTCCAAATGCTTCTACAAAATAATTTCCGTGCAGTCGTCTGTGAGGAAGTATAAAATCATTTATGTGTAGACTACAACCTATAGATGCTTGAGGCACTGGAGTCGAGTAAGGGTAAAGTGCTAAGACTGTTGTGAAAATAATAAAAATTTATAAAAATAAATGCTGATGTGAGACCAAGCTGGATAAAGTTCCTGGAAATTTCAGAGTGAGGCAACATCAGACATCTTTAAAACAAAAGATTATTCTACAGATGGAGATGCTGAGGACAAGATGCTGGGGACCTCTACGAACGCAGGAGCCTCACCTGCTCTGATGTCCAGCCTGCTCTGGTCTGGGCTGCGGGAGCTGGAGGAGGCCCTCGGATGCCTCTTCCCCTGGTCTCTGTGAGGAAGATGAATACACACAGCACTCAGCACAAAAGCCAAAGCGGTTCTCTTTCTGTGTCAAGAGTAGGCTAAATACAATTTCTGAAGAAACCACAGAGACTTGCTTATGAAATGGAGTTTGGTGCTCTTACTATCTCATTTTAATCAACCTCTGATTTTTCAGCTGAGATTTACCTTTTAAAGACAAGTCAGGATGGGGAACACATGTATACCTGTGGTGGATTCATTTTGATATTTGGCAAAACTAATACAATTATGTAAAGTTTAAAAATAAAATAAAATTTAAAAAAATAAAAATTAAAGACAAGTCAGATTTGCCTTACAATACGAAATACAGTTACTTAGAAACAACAACAAAATAAATCCTAAGTTTACTTTGCAAACCAAAAAAACTGATGAAGGATCTATACCACAAGAGGTCACTGTTACAATAAGAAAGAACTCTGCTGTGCTTGAATCACAAAAGCCGAGCGTTCAGGAGACCTCTTTCTCTTACACTCTGGTCTCTCACACTCCGGTCAGGAGACCTCTTTCTCTCACACTCTGGTGCACATGTGCTGCAGGCAAGAAAACTGTTCCCAGTTAGATCAGATGTGTCCAGGAATCACACAGGGGGGTCAGATCTGGAACCCAGGTTTCATAATGTCCAATTCACTGCTCTTTCCACCAAATTGCCATGTCTCCAATCTCTATTTGACAATTAATATTCTATGAAAAAAATTTTAAAGAAATATTTGAAATGTTAAAAAATAGAAAGTAAATTCAGGCAGTCCCCAGATGACAAGTATTTTGTGCTTCAGATGAAAATTTGGTGGCTGGCCAACAGCAGAATTATATGCTTAGGTTTCGTTTGGAAGGTTATATATAATGTGGAAATGGTCTAGGAAGGACATAACTTCTCTTTAGCTAGAGCTGATGCTTAAACTAGTTATTTTTAAATATCTGTACAAAATTCCAAGGTAAAAAAACACAAAACACCAAGAGATTGATGGTGCAAGTTTTATGACAAAATTTCATTTTTATCATCAAATATAATATTTGCCACAAAAATCATGAAGAATGCACACACACGTGGCCATGGTCAGCCAAAAGCATCCGAATGTCTGTCTGTCCACTGCTCCTGCTTCCGCTGGAGTAAGATTCCCAGTGAATGTTCAGTGCTGTGTCTTGGCCCTCGGCCTTGACTGCTGCCCAAGGATTAGTTTCTCCCAATATCATTTTTTCCGTAAACATTTCCTTTTTTAAAAAACACTGGATTTAACATTTCCTCTTATCGTGCAATAGACAAAAGATCAAGTTACTCTTCCCAAAGAGTCTGATTATTTAATACTCCAAAACAATTGCTTTATTTTATACACAGCAACAAAACAACAGATCTGGCAGCAAGAAGTCCTGGTCAGAGAAAGAAATGGGGATGGAATCCTTTTCATCAACACTCAAGAGTAGAGATCCAAATGGAGATCTCGATGAAGACAGAAATAAAGGAAATCAATCCTATGAAAAGGCAAAATACCAAAAGTTTGGCAGGGTGTAAGGCCAAATACATTCCCAGACTCAGCACTCCTAGAAATGATAAGAAAATCTGAGGACCATAGAGGCAAGCCTTTCTTTTCATCGTTGTCCTAACAGCTACTGAAATCAAGCAGGATAGTTTGCACCTAACGGCCTTCCAAGTCCCTGATCCCTCCTCCCTGAGGACATGGCCATGACAAGGCTGCCCCCCTAAATACCACATTTGTGTGTCCCCACTTGGGGGGGATGTTTAAGAAGGGTCCTTCTTATCAACCATCAAACCTTGACAGTGTTGGATCCTACTGGTTCTCAAGAAGAGCTCAGGGTTGAACGTGAAATTGTTGGTCACTCAGTCCTGTCTGACTCTTTGCAACCCTATGGACTGTAGCCCACCAGGCTCCTCTATCCATGGGATTCTCCGGGCAAGAATACTGGCATGAGTAGCCATTCCCTCCTCCAGGAGATCTTCCCAACCCAGGGATCAAACCTGGGTCTCCTGCACTGCAGGTAGAGCACAGGGCTGGCCTTGGCATCCACTAATCCTCTGTGTGATCTTCACGGTACAGTGCTTGAGGGGGTGCAGGCTCTGGGTCCAAACTACCTGGGATCAAAGGGGTCCAACCCTTGTCTGCCACGTGGCCTGTGTAAGTCACTGAACCTCTTGGCCTTGGTTTCCTTTTCCTAAAATGAGGGCTATGTTTCTACTTAGCACACTGACTGCTGTGTTTGAAGAACTTAATAAATTGCAGTATTCTTTTGCTCTTTTGTTCTGAGTCAACAAACACTTGTCTGAGCAATCCAGTGGTGGGTGTTACTGTGATAAAGAACATGTAAGGTGTTGCCCAGAAGACAATCAAAACCTGCTTCAAGGAACCAAAGAAGCTTTTATTTAAATGGAAAACTCTGATGGAGTCTCTAACCAAATACTAGAACGAGAAATTCAGCAGGTTATAAGGACAAGAAAAGTGCTGAGGATGGAGTGATTACTGAGAGGGAGACGTGGACCACCGGGTGGGACTTAAAGGAACAAGAGTCAAACCAACACACGACAACACTGCTCTCAGGAGGGGAACAGCATGAGCGAAGGTGAGGAGGAGTGGGAGAAGCCTAGTGGGTAGGGCGTGTGGGGGCAGTGACTGTATAGGGCCAGTAATTTAGGAATAAGTTTCTGCTGGGAGGTATTGGGAACAGCCGCTTGAAACCTTGGGTTGAATAAACAGACCCAATTTGATGGTCAATAAGGATCTGCCCTAGGTTCTTAAATAAGGAAATGATGAGATCTGAAGTTATGTGATGACGGTGGTATTTAGGAGACTTGGAGGGAGGTAACAAGCACTAATTCTTTAAGGGTGATGGTGGGACTGGAGAAGGAGGAACAAATTCAAGAGACTCTATAAGTGAAAAGTCAGTAGGATTTGGTGGTTGATTCCAGGCTGAAGAAAGACGAGAAGGCAGACGCGGAGGAACAGGACAGCAGGGCCGCTGTAACAGAAGTGGGGAGGTGAAAGAGCAGCACAGTTTGAGGAGTAAAGCAAGTTTGTGTTTTGCCAGGTTGAATTTCTGATGATAAGTGGATCATTGGCAAAGGAGATGTGAAAATCGGGAAAGGAGCTCCGTTAAAGGTCCAAGCAATACACCAGGATGAGAAGCATCAGAACAGTGGCCCCAAGACCAGAATCTCAGGACATGGCCTTGTCTCAGACAGTCAGGGGTAAAGAACAGAAAGGGGAGAAGGGGTCCAAAGGAAAGAGAGAGAGACAACATATGCTCTCATGCAGTCCAGCATGTTGAGAAAGTGAGCATGATTAACAAGTCCAAGAAGATGAGGCTGGAGGAACAACTTTCCAGTCTGGCGAGGGTGGCTCTAATAGGGTTTCTGTGGCACAGTACAGCCTGTGTCTCACAAAGCGCATGAAGCAGAGAGGGAGGCATCCAGGAAAATTCCCCCTCTGCTAAAGAGAAGACTAGATGGCCTTGTACTCAAAGAAGAACCGTCTCACTCTAACTTCTACCCACTGATCCTGGTTCTTCTAATGAAACAAATCTTCATCCTTCTTCCTCTTGACAATCCTTCAGATACTCAGAATATGTCATGGTCACCACTTCAGTTCATCTCCTATGGCATTAATCCTATGGTTCTGCGACTTCTTCAGGTAAGTTTTTAACCGAAGTTTTGGTTTCCCTATCTGATATATGTGAAAGTGAAAAGTCAAAGCGTTAGTCTCTCAGTCATGTCCAACTCTTTGTGACCCCATGGACTATAGCCCGTCAGGTTCCTCTATCCATGGAATTCTCCAGGCAAGAATACTGGAGTGGGTTGCCATTTTCTTCCCCAGGGGGGGTCTTCCTAACTCAGGGATTGAACCCAGGTCTCCTGCATTGCAGGCAGATTCTTTACCGTCGGAGCCACCGTATGAGGGGGTGGTAAATGACAGTGCCCCTCAAAGTAAGATCGTTGTGAGGATTAAACGATGTGATGTGGAATCACTTAGCACAGCTCTGGCACACAACAAGTACTCAGTAAGCTTTTACTGTTATCATGGCTGTATCAGTGATGTCATTAACAGACTCCAGTCCTTTCATCTGCTCCTCATATGATATGGTTTCAAATCACTTTACCAGCCTGTTCAGTTACTCTGAGTGTCAGTTTGTCTGGATTCCTTTTAAAGTCTGCAACCCAGTGTTGAGCTAAAGGTGTGGCCTGAGGAGCAAAGAGAAGAGGTTCTAAATGATGCAGCCTAAAATCGCATGAACAGTTTTGGTGGTGACATCACGTCTTGTCTTGTCTTCCATATGCAGCTAAAGGCAGATTTCCCCATCTACACTGGACTCCTCATTAAGTTTCACAGTTATACTTGGCAAAGAGTTCCTGCCTATTAGATGTTTCTAGATCTTGATTCAGTCATCCAGTATAATTGTTCTTCTTCTCAGCTTTCTGTTTCATGCTGTTAAAGACCATAATTAGATTTTTTGGAATATCTTCTGATGTACCAAGAATAAAACAATTCCAGAAAATATTCCTTAAAGCTCTTTTGTGAAATCCTTCTTAAAGCCAGAATAAGACCATTTCACTGGGATATCTTCGTCTACAAATAACAGAAACCTACTTCTGACTTAAATAGTACATGGAATTAATTGGCTCATGTAACCCAAAAGGTGAGTGCCAGGGGTAGGCTTCAGGTTTCAGGTGTGGTGTGATCAGGGCTTTGGCTCTCTCTTTCTGCAGTTCTCTCAGCTCTGCCCTTCCTCTGCTTTTGCCTGTAATCAGGTTGGAGTCCTGAGGAAAGCAGAGTGGGAAAGGCATTCCCAGGACCCTCCTCTGCAGCCCATGTTTCAGAGCAAAAACAAGGTTCTCTCTTCCCAGTCATTAACAAGTCCCACCTTTCATTCTGAACCACCAGAACCAAGCTCTGTAGACAACGTAACACCACATCCGGCCTGGGTTACGACTGCCCATCCACACGACCGTCATGTTGGCAGCGTCTACTTCTGGATCATTTATATTCCAAAGAAAGAAAAGTATATTTCTTTGAAGGTCTTCTAAAATTCACATCTTGCTATAATTCAGATAATTCTTCCCATCACTATGACCAAGGTTCTTTAGGCAGAGGTCAACAAACTTTTTCTTAAAGAGCCAGACAGTATGTATTTTATACTTTGTGGGTCAGGTGGCAAAAAAGAGGCTATTATATAGATACTCCTGTGACCATTTAAAATGTAATGATTTTTAAATGTAGGGAAAAATTTTTTCGGCTCAAGGGCTGTAAAAAATACATAAACAAAATCGGTGGTTGGCCAGATCTGGCTCTAGGGCTATAGCTTGTTGATTCCTTCTTTGGAGTAATAACTAAAAAAGATATAAAGAAGTAGATAAGTGGGAGGATTTGGAATTAGGGGAGATTTTTCCATTTGGGAAATAATTACATGTGAAAATGGAGAAGAAAATTTTAACAGATACACATGATAAAAAGAAAATTTAGCAAATTTTGAGCTAACATTTTCCTTGCCCTAAGAAGACGACTTTTCATTTTTAGAACTAGACTCAAGCTGTATAGATTCAAGTCAGGCAGTAAACATCTTAGGCTCTGCAGTCACACAGTCTCTGTCACAAATACTCAGTTCTGGGGCTGTAGTGTGAAAGCTGCCAGAGACAGTAGATAAATGAATGGGCATGGCTGTGTTCCAATAAAACTTTATTTACAAAAACAAGTAGGCTGGATTTGGCCCATGGGCCTTAGTTTGCTGGCCCCTGCTCTGCAGTCTCTTTGATTTTTTGACTGCAGTTCAAGAATGCCACCACCAAAAGGTGTTGGTCTCTTTATCATGTCTTCATAGCCTGAAGCCCCAGACACACAGTTCCCAGACACTAGTACTCTATCTTAATAACTAACACTAAAATTGAATTCTACATAAATGGTTACACAGAAACAGTGAAATTAAAGAATATGATTTTAGAGGAATGGTCAGAAGATCAAAATTGAGAGAATCCTCCAAGGTTACCATAGCTATGAGTTGGTGGTCCAAGATTTAAAATATACATTTTCAGAGACTATGCATATATATACTCTTGCACCTTTTTGAATAATCACTAACTGGTTATGGTTGTTCATTTGCTCAGATGCATCCAACTCTTTGTGACCCCATGAACTATAGCCTGCCAGGCTCCTCTGTCCATGGGATTCTCCAGGCAAGAGTACTGGAGTGGGTTGTCATCTCCTTCTCCAGGGGATCTTCCCAACCCAGAGGCAAGCCTGCGTCTCCTGCATTGCAGGTGGATTCTTTACCAGAGCCTTCACGGAAACCCAAGTGGTTATTACTCAAGTTCTGTATATAGAAAGTTGATTAGACACTGCTTTGTAGCTAATCACATTAGCTTAACTTAGGCTTAAATTCCCTTACTTAAGAGTGAAAGTCCACAGTTCCATGTTCCCCTTCACCTTTTACAGCTCCAGTTTCAAGGGGTCTCACATGAAGAGCCCTGTAGCTTCTCACTATGGCAGCAACGAGTACATCAGCACAGTGGAGAGTTGCTGGCATTTACCCTGTTCCATGGCGTTTCTGAGGAAATGATTCCACATGGTTTTGACGATCTGCTCTCCATTCCCATGTCCCAGTGGGCTGCTCCAGCTCACACATTATCATCTTCCCACTGGAACGGCTACAACTCCTCTTCCCTCTCCAACTGTCCTTCATGCAGCTGCCAGCATCACTCCCCTGAAAACCTCTCAGCACTCCATGTACTAGTCTACAGCATCAGGACCCATGTGTCCACTACAACAGGCCATCTGCCTTTCTCTGAACCTACCACCAAGTCAAATCCCCCCATGGCTTATGCTGCTCCTGTAGCAAAGAACACAGAGCCTTCCCACCCCGCTTTTGAAAATCATCCTCAAGGGGCATCCCAAACCCCACAGAGGCCAGGAAACCTTCCCTGATCTCCAAGTCAGAGATAGGTTCTTGCACCTCTAAACTCCCAAGGCCCTTTTTTCCAGTTCTTTCACTCCTCTAGTGTTAATCATTGAACAGTGCTTCTGAAACTTTCATGTGTATTAGAATCACTTGGATACCTTATAAAATGCAGATTCTAATTCAGCAGGTCTGAGACCCTGCACTTCTAACAAGCTCCCAGGTGATGCAGATGCTGCTGCTCCAAGAACTGCGCTTGAGCATCAGAGCCTGACATGTCAGGAAGGGCCTCATGGATGGGGATTATTTGTGTATCTCCCAACCCCACTAGTCCAGGGCTTTGCTCATCATGAAATCTTTGTCAAATAGATGCTGTCAAAGAAGGTGGGACTCCACAAAATCATTCTGGTCACGTCTGTCTTTCCCAAAGGAAACAGTTTCTCAGTCACATTTACTTAATTTCTTAAAAGAATAATGACTTCATTATGTCTGGAAAAAATGATATATTTATTATTTTTAAGGCCAGGCAATATAAGAAGTACAAACAAGATTTAGAAAATCATCTAGGACCCCACCACCCAGAAATAAATAGTTAATATGTGGCAAACACCATTCCAGATATATTTTGCATATATTCAGATGAAAAGACAAAAGAATGAGGGCAGGTAAAAGATACATATAAATGGGATTTGACACACAAATACTATATGTATCAATGTAATTAAAAGTATAAAGTATAAACTTTACTTCAATATGACAGAGAAACAGAAACTGAAGGAATTGTAGAGCTTCAGATGAATGGGTCTTCACAAGAGATATTAGTTTCTAAAAGATCTCTCTAAAGTTAAGAAAAGAAAGAATAAAAAGCATTAGGATGCTGAAATCACTCTTTCAACTACATATTTCAATTTCAGACTGCAGCTACTGACACATCTATTCACTCACACTTTCTCCCAGGAACCAGTTTTGGTTATTTATGCTAATATTACAATCGTCAAGGTTTCTGTTCCGTAACCATCATTTTCAGAGTTGTTTAGTTTTAATTCAATATGAAAACAAAGTCAATACTCACCATGGATAATTTTATGATAGCTCCCTCGTTCCTCAGTTCTGAAGTTTGACTCATCATTTTGTTGTCAAAGAGTTCTCTACAGAGTGCGTGAATACTGTAGTCCCCCAATCCATTCACAATGAAAAGGTCTCTCTGTTGCCTTTTAACTGAAGGACAACGTGGCTGGAACTCAGGACTCCATAGGCCTTACTCCACTGTCTTCCAGCACTGAGAGAAACTCTAATAAAGCCAGAGGCAGCCAGCCTTTTTCTCCTTCTATGGGACTTGCGTGTTCAGCCTGATCGCCATAGGCCGCCTTCTTGCATTTACGCACTCAATCAGCAATTTCTAATGGGGTGTGTTCTACGTACTGGGCACGGTACTAGTGCTGAACACTGTTAGAAATGTCTTAGTGTGGATTATTCCATGTCAAATTTTGTTGGGACATGACGTGTCCTTTTGAGTTTCGGATTTGAATCTCTATTTCAGAACGTCATCTTCTATTATGTCAATATTTTTCTTGTTCCCATCTTTTCCATTCTCAGTGGGTTGTTGTGAATATCAAATGAGTTAATATATGTAAATCACTTGGAAGAGTGCCTGGCACTTAGTCAAAGTAAGATGGGGGAAGGGAAGAGAACTCTCCCCTTCAGGAATACAAGTGCCATGCCTCTCATTTCTATCTCAGTCTCTCTAATCATTTTCCTATTTTCTCATTCACTCCTCTATGTTTGATTTCCTCTAGCTTAACCACCACATCTGACTGCATTTTCAGCTGCTTTTACTTCTGATATGGCTTTTCTCTCCATGTTTATACATTTTTATTTCATTTCTTTTTTAAGAACTGTGAGTGTACTCTCTCTCTTCACGAGATCAAGGACTTAAAATCTCTAATTTGCATTCTTATAAGCCAACGGAGAGCTCTTTTCCCTTTTGTAAAACTCTCCTTATTCTTGGAGGGCAGTTCCTTTTGCGACCCATTTCCTTCATCTGTCTTTTGTTATGTTCATTACCAAGTTATGCTCGGGTTCCATGTTCACTCTTGTCCTAGCGTTATTTATCTTGAAACAGAGCCATGGATTTGTTGAAGAATGAAAACAGTCCATGCAGGGCGAGAACTGGGGTGCTCTGTAGCTTCAACTTTTCCCTGAATATCTATCTGAAAAGTCTGTCCTTTTTCTCAACCTGCAGCATGTGTACAGTATGTAGCAGGTTTCGTGACTCACAGAAAAGCCTCTTCACAGGCTGGGTTCCTTAGGTTCTAATCTATCAAACTCCCTCCCCCATAAACACACACACACAACTGGCTGGATCACAGGAAGTGAGGAGAGCGTGTCACTCTCAGCTCCATTTCCCCTGTGCTGCTTCACACTTCAGCTCTTTGCACTTTGGCCACACCGCACGGCTTGTGGGATCCTAGTTCTCTGACCAGGGACTGAAACAGGACTCTGAGCAGTGAAAGCATAAAGCCTTAACCACTGGACAGGGGGTTCCCCACACTCTGGCTCCTGAATGAGGCCTTGACTGTGGCTTCCCCATTTCTCCTGTGGCTTGCTCACATCCTTACCTCTCATTTCTCTAGTTAAAGACTGCTGGATACATCTTCCTTAACGGAGAGACTCGCTTTGTTTCTTGCTTTGTCCTTGCCTTTGTCTCTGTTTCACAGAGTCTAACAGGCTAACGAGACTCTTGGTTGCCATATTCCAAATGACAAAAAACTAAAGTACCATCAGCTGTTCCTGTCAAAGTGAATAAAGGAAGGAAGAAAGAAAAGAAAGAGGAAGGAAGGAAAGAAAGAAGAAAGAAGGGCGAGAGAGAGAGAGAAAAGAACATATTGTGGATGTGGCCTCACGCACAGCTGGATTTAGGGGCTTATATGTCACCCTTGAACTTAGTCACTGCCTCCATTCCTTGGCTCTGCTTGTTTATATGTCACTTCCTGTCAGTCACCCTCTACAGGCAATGAAATAGCCACTGTTGGCTCCAAGACTATGTCATTCTTTCCAGCCTGGGAACCTTGAGGAAGAGCGCTTTCCCCAAAGGCTTTGGCAGAAGTCCCAGGGAAGGATTCAATTGGCCTGGTGTAGATCACATGCCCACCTCTGAACCGACTACTCTCATTTCACAGCTTTTGGTGAGTGCTAGGAGGACACAGGGGTGAAAGGAGCACAGCTTATAGATTAGAAAACTGAGCCCTTGGAAGTGTTCAGAGGCTTGTCCAAGAACACAGAGCTGAGGACTTCCCTGATGGTGCAGTGGCTAAGACTCTGACCTCCCAATGCAGGGGGGCCGGGTTCAATCCCTGGTCAGGGAACTAGATCCCATGTGCCTCAACTAAGAGTTCCCATCCGCAACTAAAGAACTGGCCTGCTGCAGGGACAACTTGGCACAGCCAAGTAAATAAATTAAAAAAAAAAAAAAAAAACTTTTTAAAAAAAGAACATACAGCTGAATCAAGTGGCTGAGAGAGAACTGATTCTGAACCCACAGATTCTGACCCCCAAAGAGTTCTGAACCCTCCACAAGTAACTGCTCTTGGACTTTCCTCCTAAAAATCACATTTCCAAACCACAAGAAATTGAACAATATTTACACAGAAACTCTTAGAAGGTTTTTAAAAGCAGATGTATAAAAGGGTTCATCAGATAGAACCACTGGATAGATGATGGAGATACACACACACATATGTATTTTGAAGAAAGCTATTTTCAAAACATATAGCAACATAAAACAAGAGAAGATGGGGTGTTGCTGATTGCAGGCCTGCCAAACTTGGAATCCTTGCATGGACACACAGGCTGTCGCTGACTGGCACATGGTTTGAAGATGACAGTTCAGTGAGGGCTGGAGAGTGCTTTTCTCGTCTGGAAAGTTAAACAGTGCCCACTTCCCCACCCCCAACCTTGTCTGCAACGATGCCTTGTCTAGCAAGTGCTTTTTCCATCACGACCAACATAAAGTTAAACTCCAGTCCACCCCAGGTCTGAGTTTGTTCTAAATTAAGGGTTTCCCTAAAATCAACACGGTTTCACCAAATTAAACTACTCCTTTCTCTCGCTAGGCATGAAGCACAGGCATGAAGGTGGCGGCTCCCACGCCAGATCAGCAGCAAAGACCCTGTGCGGAGCCTGACCTCCCTTCCTCCGCCCTCTCCTTCTCAGCCCTCAACCCCCTGTCAGCTCCAGTTACGCAATCTCTTTTCTCCCTTCTCCAGCCAGCTCAGCTCACTGACAGGAGTCTTCATTTCCCACTTTCTGGTCTAAACATGAAAACATGTTAATTGAGGGTAGGGCTTTAGCATCAAGACTGGGAATACTCCACTACACAGCAAAGATCATTTCTTGGAATTATTTGCTTAAATGTTTACCAGAAACAACCATCTCAAGTGTTCCAGATTGATTCATGAATGCAATTAATGAAAGAACTGCTAAGAATTTCCATTTTCTGGTTTGTTTTAATCCTACTGTATAAAAAAATTTTTTTTCTGGCACCACCTCAACAAAAATCCCATCCAATGATTAAAGGGGGTAAAGATTCATAAAGCCAAAATGTTACTGGAAATTAAACCTGCCAGGGTGTATGACAAATCCAGGGCAGACACAATTCACTGAACGATGCAAAAGACATCCTAACAAAGCGAAAAGAAAGCAACCAGTGCTGCCGCCCAGCACCTCCTAATTCTGGACCGTCAGGAAGAAGTGCCACCAGTCCCTAACTGATTTCTCCTCTGCTGTGTGTGAGATAAAAATATGTAACCGAAAATGCCTTTGCTGTCCCAGACTGAGGAATAAATACTGAAACCTCCTAGATTATTCCACAACATTTGAAGGCTTGCAAAAGAAGAAAAGAAAAACAGCTCTTGTCTGGTTTTTCCTAGTCAACTTTAATTACTGTAAGGATGGGTGCAGCAAGATAAATGTTTCCGTTTCAGTTCAGCGCTGAAAGAAACACAAGTTCTCCTGCTGCCTTTTATGTTTAAGCTCTGAGGTTCGCAGCCTATTCTTATTCACCAACTGGAAAAGATTTGTTGCAATAGCCAGTTTGATGTTTTGTGCTCAACTCCCAAAGTCCCAATTTGAAGTCCTTCTCTTCCACTTAAGGAGACATTTCATTTTTCCTTTAATTTAAAAAAATGTTCTGAATGCAAAGCGACATTACAAGGACTACTAGGTTGCCTAATATAAAGTCTGCGTGTGCAACGCTCTTCAGGCTATGTCAGCAGACAAGGTCAGTTCAGCTAAACTAACCAACTGCCAAGCAGCCAGTAGGGGTGGAGGCAGTATTAAGCACCCGGCATACGTACAAGCCAAAGTCAGACCCGAATCTAAAGTGAGGGCAACAAGCACTTGGTCTTAAAATGGCCCATGGAATTTAATCTTGTTAAGCAAATCCTAACTGGGCAGTTGTTCACAATGACCCAATGGAAAATCACAGAAAAATATCTCTGAGTGACCCTGTCCAGTTCAAGACCTCCTGCCCATCTTAGCACCACTGCTGGCTGGGACTGGAAACCACAGCCTGCTCTCTTTCCCCCCCTGGTTCCCCAGTTATTCAAGGCTTCCTTAGGAAAACACCAGTGTAAGAATTCACAAAGTGCACATTTCTCTACAAATCCTTAATATGGTAGGAAAATTGCTAGAAAACCATGTCTAGGAACATGGTGTGAACTTAGGGGTTCTTACATAGGTAGGGGCTGGTGAAAGGGTCAACACAGACCGGGATGGAAAAAAAAAGCCTTCTCCAGGAATGTGGTATGAAACAGAGTAACTCCTGATCGTTCATTTCATGAGGGATTAGTAGTGAGGTATTACAGATAAGCGAAATCCACAGGACTCTCCTGTTTTAACTCTAGTTTGCAAAATAAATATTTTAATCCAAGTTTCTACTGGAAAATAAGATAAATCAAGTTTGGTGGAGTCCACAAGAGTGAACTAACCTAAAGGGAGGTAGTGAGAAATTCCAGGCCGGGCAAGAATCCCACATAACACAAACAGTATGATCAGTCATCACTCAAGGGCTGGCTGGAACAGCCCAAATAAAGCAGAGACTTTAGTCTGACAGCCCTATCAAAGCAGCATTTTGGCAGGTACGAATAAATGTTTTCCTGAGGAGTAAAGAGGGAGACGTAAAATCAACCCCATTCAGCCCTGAGAAGAAATCTCTCCTACTCATGCATCATAAATTTAAAATTTGTTTACATACAAGGGAAAAATGCAAATCAATCATCTACATAACAGAGAGAACAAACTGGTAGATGACACAGTTGCTCTGACCTGGAAATTAAGTGAAAAGAATACTGACCCTCCACTTCTGAGATGAAACGGCACGGACGTTGCCCCTTTAAACATTTCTTGCTCCGTGATTTTACTGAAGTCTCCATCATATGTTAGCTGAAGTGGATGTTGCTTTAAGTGGCCAATGGCCTTTGATTCTGTTAAGTAAATCCCATTTATTTTCACCACAGAGTCCCTTGTCGTAACTGTTTCTTCGGATTCCACTCTCGTTGCTGTAATAACCAAGGAAATGTCTTGTCAAAGCATTTATTTTAGGATTCACCTTCTTTCAATATTTTTTTTAATCCAAGAATTTATACAATTTAAAAATTATATATTACTTATAATTGAGTCTGGAATTATATGCACAAAACCTCCCTGAACAGCTTTACTTAATAACAATATATCAATATTGGCTCATCTAGTGTAACAAAAGCATTACACTAAGGCAAGATGTTAACTAATAGGGGAAAGGAGGTGGGAAGTGGAGGGTGTGGGAATTCTCTGTACTTCCTACTCACTTTGGCTATAAAATGAAACCTAAAACTGCTCTAAAAAATAAAATCTATTAATAAAAAAGAAAATCTCCCTGAATACATGCAAGGCCTCATCACTAATTCAGGCTTGACATCATCAACTCAGCAGGTAAAAATTAATAGATCTTAGCTCTATTAGCTTAGAGTTTTGTTGTTGTTCAGCTGTTCCGTGACTCTCTGTGGCCCCATGGACTGCAGTTTGCCAGGCTTTCCCTTCTTTCACTGTAGGCAAATACTCAAATTCAGGTTTATGAACTACCTAGTCCACATAAATACCTCTGTGTCCCATAGCAATGCTTCTTCCTGGATTTGATCATGCTGGAACTTTTTCATTCAGAAATATCGAGTGCTTTCTTGACGTCAGGCATTGTCCTAAGCACTTGGGGTGCGTTAGTGACAGAGCAAAGATCCCTGCCCTCACAGAGCTTACATCCTTACAGTACACCTGTTTACACAACAGACAGTAAGTAACAGACCATAGTAAGTGAAGTATGTAAGAGGGTAGGTGCTATGGGAAAAAACAAAAGCAGAAACGTGGAGAAGGGGGAAGAGGGGCTTGGGATTGGGAATGGGGGCAGGGAACAAATTTTAACAGGTGGGCATGGTAGGCAAACCCTTACTGGAAGGGCGGCATCGAGCTGTCAGATGACGAGGGACTGTGTTTCTATCGCACGGAACTGGTGGTGCAGACACCCAAAGGCAGGAGTGAGCCTGGGGCCCTCAGGGGACAGCGTAAGTGGCGTGTGTGACAGGGTTGGGAGGAGAAAGGTGGTCAGAGGAGCAGGAGCTGGCTCGCAGGGGCCCAGCAGACCATTTTCCAGCAGCGGTAGAGGAGGGCACCTGAACACTTGGAAGGCGGAAGGCTTTCTCAAGAGAAATAAGAGTTGCAAAGAAAAGGACGTCCAGTCTCTGAACTGAAACATCTACTGTGTTTATAGTGGCAAGATTCTAGATTTAAAATATAACACTGCTTCTTCCTCAGCAAATTGACATTAGGAATAGCTGACCCATGATGCTGCTACTCAACTCTAGTTCCTGATAACACATGTTTTTCAAAGGGGCAAGGAGGATGAGCTATTTCTCATACAGAAGTAGTTTTGCAAGCTTTTCCAAAATGACTCAAGGTTTCCTTTTCTGTGCTTGAACCATCAAACCAATAAAAACCCAACAATAACAAAACCACCTCTGACTAAGCTCTGTGCTTTCAAAACACTGAATTTTACAGCAGAAAGGAACTTTAAAGATTGGCTAGTCTAGCCTTCATTTTTCAGATGAGAAAACTGAGAACCCAAAAGGTGATCAGTCCAAGGTCACAGAGCAAGTTTGAGGAGAGCTAGGATATATGGCAGGGACAGGGCAGGCTTGGCATTCTATCAGACTTGGGGTCAGGTACAGGCTGTGGGATGCGGGCAGCTCCCTCAGCTTCTCTCCTCTTTCTCAGCGGTCCCCACCTCTAGGAGACGTGGGGAGAATTAAGTGATCTGGCCTGGTAAAGTGGCTTCCATAGAGCTAGCACACTCAACACCCGGAAGTCGTGGTCATTATTATTCATGGAACTCAAGTCCCGGGCTCTCTCCATAGCACCACACATCCTTAAACATCTTGAGGACTGAATTACAAAGCACATACTCCGTTTCAGATTACAAAGCATTTTTAGCCTGTCCCTATATTTTAGTATTCGTTTCTTTCACTTGTTCGCTCCATAAATATTTATGAAGCACGCGCTGCCATGTGCCAGATGCTCAGGGGCTGGTGGCTTAGGGGTGAGGTGAGAAGTCCCAGCCGCTACGGAGCTTCTGCTCTAGAGGGGAAAACGCAACCCTACTTGAAGACGGAGGAGCAGCAGCCTCTGTGTTCACAATCAAGGAGGGGGCGGTCAGTTAGCACGACAGCAAAGAGCAGCCGGGGCTCACTCTTAATTCTGCCTGAGGTCCACCCTTCAACCGAGCCTGAGTGACGAAGCTCGGGTCCCTCTGGCAAATACATGCAGCATGCTGTACTCATCTTGTAGTAGATCATGGGTACATTTCAAAAGGATTCAACAATCAGTAGCCTTACCATGAAAATAGGAACTGTCCTGTTTCAGGATATTTCTTTGGCACTTACTGCAGACTACACCCTGTTTCAGGCTCCTGGGCTTCAAACAGAGAAACCCCCTTTTCCACTCAGTCTAGTAGGGGAAAACAGAGAGGCAGATCTGTCCAGAGAGAAATGCAGAGCAGTGTGGTCTGCGCCAGGTAAGCAGGAGTGCACGGAGAGTCCTGAGGGGTTAGAGTTGCTCAGGGAAAGATTACAGAGAAGGTGGAGCCTGAAAAGCATTCCAAAGGGTTAGCAGGAGCACCCCCCTCCAAAAAAAATTTTTTTTTCTGAGAAAAAGGAGCAAAGGTCTGGGATGAGAGCTGGCTTCATGTGGGTCCAAGCTGGACCTGAGTCAAGCTGGGCCCAGGCTTACACTTGGCTTAATGCTTTGCTGTTGCCATTGTGAAGTTCTAAAGAATTTTTGAACAAAGAGCTCCACATTTTCTCATTTTTCACTGGGTCCAACAAATTATATAGCAGAGCCTGCATGAAGCTCAAAACAGCAGGATGGGTTAGGGGAACTGCAAGGGTTCCATACTGCTGGTGCATGGACCAGGGGCGGGGAGGGGGTGGGCAGGCAAAAGAGAGGACTGAGAAGGGCCTGGAACGTGAGGCTGGGGCGGAGCTGTGCACACTGGAGGGGGAAGACTTCACCCGTGAACCACGAGTCACTCAACTGCAGCCCCACCAAACCTGGCCTACCACCTGCCTCTATGTAGCATGCAAGCTAAGAATGGCTTTTATATGTCTGGATGATTGATCAAAAAAAAAAAAAAAAATCAAAAGAACAGTATTTTGTAACGTGAAAATGATATGAAACTTCAAATTTCACTGGTCAGTCTACGGTTGCTTTCCCACTGCATTGGCAGAGTTGAGAAGGTTGACCAGAAGATTCTGAGGCCTGGAAGGTTTAAATTATTCACTTGCTGGCCCTTCACAGAAAAGTTTGCCAACTTCTGTGTTAGGTCACTGTTTCCCAAACTGTGTTTTCCAAAGACATAGTCCATAGCCAGGTAGGTCTGGGAAATGCTGGGCTAAAGTAAAACTAAACAGGTGACTTCACCAGATGGCCTTCCCCATCCTGTAATTGCTCACATGCATGGCAACAGAGCACGGGACCTTTACTCCAAGGAAAAGTTGCATTTTTGCCAAAAGTGTTCCCTGGAACTTAGTTTGGCAACCACTCCTTTAGACACAGCAAGGGCTCTCTGAAGGGTTTTCAGCAAGAAGATAAGCAATCTGATTTTTATTTGCTTCCTGACCTCTTGTTCCTTATGGCACACTGAGAGAAAGTCATCATTTTTCACAGTCCACCAGGATAGAAGGACAAGGCTGCTGCTCACAGCCATGTCTGGGTGGGCGCTCAGTGTGATCAGGCTCTGACACCTCCAAGGGCCGAGGGTTCCAACGCTGACCCACACGCAACCCCCTAGCAAGCTGAAGGTGGAGCAAGACAGGAGTGCCAGATGACCAGGGATAGGGTGAGAGGCGATAAACGTGGCGTGGCATCAGTGGGATGGAGAGCACAGAGTCCGGGGACATTCAGGAAGCCCATGCAGGATGCCTGTCTGGGATGGCTAAGATACAAGGGCTGTGAGAAGGTGGAACCTGCTCGGAGGTCTCCATCTAGCTGGAATAACCAGAGTGACACGGTCACCTTCAGCCAAAACCTCTATCTGAACAGAAGAGATTACACTGCTGGCCCCATGAACCTGACTATACACATCTCTTCTCTTATTTTCCTCAATCAGGAATTCCAAACCTGCCACCACGCCCCCCCAACTCTGCTGGGGGAGTTGTCAGCTACTAACAACTTCATACCAGGGGAAGGGACACACCCTCTGGCCCCGTCTGCACAGCAGCCTTTACAGCCTGTTTCTCAACAAAAGATACCTTTTCTTAAACAATAGGGATTCTGAGACAAGCCCAGGGAGCTCCTGTACAAAGGACAGGGAGTCCAAGCCTGGAGCATTAGAACACTTTTTTAAATTGGGTGATGTGCGCTTTCAAAAAGACAATGACTTTTTACTGCCGTTGTTTCCTGGGCGCTGACGCAGACTGCCAGGGTTGGTGGGAATGGTGAAGGGGGCAACTGCCCACAGGGTGGATGGAAGAACCCAGACAGAGACACGCTTCAGCCGGTGGGGAAATGTCCACCTCTCCTGGTACCTCCACACTACGTGGGAACAGCTCAGCAAGCAGCCCGGGTTTCAAGTGGGAGCCACCAAGAGTTAAATGTGTGTGGCGTTTGGGCTCAGAAGCAAAAACATTGCATAAACAACAGCTCTGCCCTCCTGTTTACGAGAAGCGGCGCCCTTCCTATCTGAGTCTGACCTCACTCCGCACCGTGTGGCTGCCGGAGCCCATCCCCTCTCGACTTGGCTCCCATAGGTACCAACCCTTTCTGATGTAACTGGTCTGCTGGGGGCCTTGGTGGAGCAACATCTGAAAAGTTCCTCGGTGACTCTAAAAGTGCAGCGTCTATTGAGAAACAGAAGCCCGATGATGTCTCTCCCTTGCTTAAATCCTGTCTTGGCCTCTCACTGCAGCAAGGATAAAGCCCTGGCCACATCCTCCCACTGGCCTGGCCCCAAATGGCTCTGGGACCTCAGTTCCCTCCCCCTTCTGGCCACACAGGCCTCAGGGTCCACCAGCTGAACTTGTACCCCCCTCGAGCCTCATTGCCCCTTCAGCCTGGGCACTGTGCTCACAGATTTCTACCTGGCTGTCTTCTTATCATTATTCACATTTCAACTCAGATACCACCTCTTCAGGGACACCTTCCAGAGTTGACACAATTCCTTCTGCCACAGTCACTCCCGTCCCACGATCCAGCTTATCTTCTTCCTAGCACTCATTGGAGCCTAATTATCTTATCTCTGGGTTTTCCTGTTTACTGTCTATCTCCCCTTTGAGGGCAAGACTCTGTTGGCCTAAACTGGTACCTGGCAGCTAGTAGGTGCTCAATAAATAGCCAGTTGCCTATTAGAAGAGAAACAAATGGGGACAGCGAGGTAACGCAGAATGCCTAATTACACACTTCTTACAGCATTGAGCGTGGCCCGCACACCCTGTGCTGCCTGCCCCTTCCTTTCCCCCTGATTCTCTCTCTTCAGCTGTGTCAGGGACCATAGGGACCAGACAGGAAAGTGAGTGCAGTGTGCTGGGGAGGCCCGGGAACTGCAGATCACACACCAGGCTAATGGGGCTGAGGGCTACTCACATAAACAGTCATGCATCTAGAGTCCTCCATGAGATCTACATTTATGCTGGTGACTAGTTAAGAGAAAAGGCTTATATGTGACACAAGTAGGATGCTTAGGGAGTGGCTTCTACCGTAACTTCTGGGATCATGTGCAGTGTCTCCTCTCTGTGAGTGTAAACCTGCCCTTTCTTCATCAATCCTTGTCGACGGAAGGATGGCTGGTTCTGTCAGCCCCAGCTAAACTGGATTTTCAACTTTCAGGAAATGTATAATACGGTGTAATTTTAGTAATGAGAAATGTATAACATGCTGTAAGCATGATGTATAGTAAATTTATAATATGATACTGAACACACATATGAGGCTGAAGTGAAATCCTTAAAGACATACTAACGTTCACTGTCTGCAATGTGTTCTGATATTTTCCATTCTATTTTATCCTACTTTATATTTTAAATGCTGGTGTGATCCACTAAATTGACTGTCACCCCACTAATGGAGTATTTGCTACAGTCTGTAAAACTCTTAGTATGCTCTGGACAAGGGGTGATTCCAATTACCAGGACATTCCTTAGAATCTGAGGTTTTTATCTTCTCTGTTTACAGGTTTAAGACACCTGCCAACATTTCTTGGAGAAGGCAATGGCAACCCACTCCACTACTCTTGCCTGGAAAACCCCATGGATGGAGGAGCCTGGTAGGCTGCAGTCCATGGGGTCACGAAGTGTCAGACACGACTGAGCAACTTCACTTTCACTTTTCACTTGCATGCACTGGAGAAGGAAATGGCAACCCACTCCAGTGTTCTTGCCTGGAGAATCCCAGGGACGGGGGAGCCTGGTGGGCTGCTGTCTATGGGGTTGCACAAAGTCGGACACGACTGAAGTGACTTAGCAGCAGCAGCAGCCAACATTTCTGGGGCTGTAGGAAAAGTCCCATTCAAGTTGTGTTTCTAATTTTCACATGGGATCAGAAAGGTATTTTCATGAGTGTACATTATATAAATCTTAAATATGCCTAATGAAATGAACAACTTTTGGAATTCTAATTTAGAAATTACTTCCAGTGTAGGTGAACTCATTCACTAAAAAAACACGTATCCTAAGATTCTTTTTCTACCAAGTAACATTAAAACAAAAACCAAAAAACTAATATTTAGGTATTCTTCATAGACACCCAGAAAAATATACAAATGTTTCTTAACCAGCTTTTGCACGATACTAAGTCTTAGTTAACGTAAAAAATCATATACACATAGTTCCTGTGTGTAAATTCAAGAAACATGCTTGCCCCCAGGTTTTAAAGTATATTACGTTTTAAAGATTTTCCTTACGCTGAGTGGGAAGAAGGGTCCTGGCTGGCAGAAGAGCTCCCTGGGAGGCCGCCCTGAATAAACGCGCCCGGGCACTGCTTATTCTTCTAATCTTCGCGGGGTCCACTGGGGGTTTAGGAAAGGAAAGGCAGAAATCTTCCACTGTGTCAGGAGATGCTGGAGCTTTCGGTTTCTGGAAAGAGATTTTTTTAAACAACTGGCCTGAATTTCTGTCTTGAATGAGACTCACCACCCAGAGCTGACCCTGACACTTCCAGAGGAGTGCACGGCTTCCGGCAGGGCTTCTCCCCAGCCCCTGATGCTAGATCTCAATGCATCAGGTATATGACACTTTTTCATTGCTTTTGTCAGTTATATTGTATTAAATACTCTACTGTCCTGCTTGGTATATTAAAAAAAAAAAAAAATTTACCCATGCCAGCAAACAAATCTAATTAAGAGACTATAAAATATGGTATAGTACATTTAACCTACTTTGTAAATCTTTGTGTTCGATCTGATTCAGTTCAGAAAACATGTACTGGGCAACCAAGAACTATGTGAAATATAAATACAACCTTTATATATTTGGGACTACACAAAAGTAGTTTTTAATAATATAAAAGTTTTTAAAATAATTTAGGCTAATAAATCACAAAAGAGCAAGCAGTAGTCTTGGACTTATGAAATGTGTTATTTTCTACATCTTAAAAATTCTAAACGTCCATATAGTAAAAGCTATGGTTTTTCCAGTAGTCATGTACGGATGTGAAAGTTGGACCATAAAGAAGGTTGAAAACCAAAGAATTGATGCTTTCGAATTGTGGTGCTGGAGAAGATAAGTCCCTTGGACAGCAAGGAGACCAAACCAGTCAATCCTAAAGGAAATCAACCCTGAGTATTCACTGGAAGGACTAATGCTGAAGCTCCAATACTTGGATCACCTGATGCAAAGACCCAACTCACTGGAAAAGACTCTGATGCTGGGAAAGCCTGAGGGCAGGAGGAGAAGGGGGAGACAGAGGATGAGATGGTTGGATGGCATCACCAACTCAATGGACATGAGATTGAGCAAACTCCAAGAGATAGTGAAGGACAGGGAAGCCTGGCATGCTGCAGTCCATGGGGTCACAAAGAGTCGAACACAACAACAACCATTAGAAAAGGGACATTAGTGGCAAAATTCCAATTCCCTAAAGACTTAAACATACCTGCAACCACCCAGAGCACCTTCAGGTCTAACCTCCAGATGGCAGTGACCTCTGACCCAACCTGGGGCCACAACCTCACAGAGCCCTGGACTCCACTTTTAGTGTTGCCTGGTGGTCCCTCCTTCCCCCCACTCTATCTGGATTCTCTGTCTATGAAAGAGTAATCTTATGGCAGCAAATGCTTCCAGCTCTCTAGTCAAAAATAATCAAGTTAAAGTTCCTGAAATCACTTACATAATAAATAAAGTGATTCTCAATCCAATAGATTAATCAACAAATTCTTTTTAAAAATCCAGTGTGAAGTTCAAGTCAGATAATTTGGAAAATGGGTGAGCTCATTTATCATATGACACATCATTTCAAATGCTGGTTTTCTCATATACATTAATAGGATAGACATCTTTATCAGAGTTCTCTTAAGAAGTTGCTTATTTCAATAATAAGACATTTTTCAAAAAAATTTTTACATCCTTCTGTTCATTTGCAACCGTAATCGGTTCATAAACCAGAGCCCCCCTAAAAAAAATCAGTTTTATGACTATAGAGATACATTCTTCTAAACATAGTCAGAAAAAAAAAAAAATCAGCATAATAGGCAGGATGAGTCACTGACTGGGATCAAACCCACTTACTAGTTATGTGAACTTGGGCAGACCATATACTTCTATGAGCTTGCCCATCTATCACATGGAGTGAGTAGCCCCCTTTTTGCAGGGACACTCAAGTATAGACAAGTCCTGTTACAGAGGCTTGAGAAATGCTAGCTCCCTCCCTATGTAAGCTGCTCACCCTTCATGTATGTACCAAATTTAGTTCCAAGTTACTTTTAAGTCTCAAAAGCTAAGGCCGTAGACCCTGATGCAACCTTGCTGGAAAACAGATCCTGAATCCAGAGGGGTCTATTTTGAAGGAGACAACACTCACCTGTCTGTATAAATTATGTTATATTTAACAGTCCCTTCACTTTTTAGTCTCCTTAATTTACTGCAAAATATTCATAAGAATGTGACTTAAGTCATGAAACTAATAGTAACAACAAAGCTAAGAGTATGATACAGGAAAATAAGTGCTTTACATATAATTATGAAAGATGAAATACATAAGGATAATCTCAATACTGAATGTCGATTCAAGGTTTTCTTATCTCAAAATGTCTGTGCTCTGTAGGTGCCTTGAATCTGAAACAAAGATTGAGAAGTCTATAAAACAGTAATACAGATAAAATAAATGGCTGATTTTACAGATTCTTTAACTATTAGAAATGTTTGGGGGTACTAAATAAAATATCTTATAAAACAGAAAATATGGTTTTGCAATGCGAATTTCTACCCAAACAGAACAACCTAATTGTATCTGGATGGCAAGATAAATCCCTTTAACTGCTCCTTGATAAAAGGTATCATTTTCCTAGTGAAAAATTAGTCGTTGTTTGTATAATAAAAATTAGTTCCATTTTACTACTGACCTTTACTAAATTATTCATCCCATTTAAACATATATCTCTCTGGACTATTTAAAATACAAAGTGATATGTGTGAAGCATTTTTAATTCTCCAAGGGAAAATGAAACAAGCCACCAGTTTCTATCACACCAGGTTCTACAAAATGTTCTTTCACCTTGTGGAGCAAAATGGCTGTTTTGAAGCACAACAGTAAAATTTTTTCTTGTAAAATTCACCTTATTTTAGAGTACAGAGAATGCTGCAAGTGGGTTTAAATCTTCACTTAAAAACTCCACTTCCCTCAAGGTCTGTGCCAAGATACTAGCCAGTGATGGGGGTACAACCCAAATACTGGGAAAGTCAGAGTTTAAGATCTGTCCTGGGTGAGAAAATTGCTAGAGTCCCTGAAGACCGAAAGACTACTGTCATACACCACCACAATCAAAGAAGACAAAAATGTCTAGGACATTTAAGGCATCTGGCTGTCCTTGACTCTCATCCAAGCATGGGGGCAGGGGAGCCTTAACCAAGTTCTGACCTAGCTCCTCCAGATTACCAGCTGGGAAGGTGAAGTCCCACTCTTCATGAAGACTAGAAAAGGGGGTCCAAGATCTCCAACCTCAGAAAGTCACCATGATTTCATTTGTACAGCCATGGCACCCACACGCGCACACCCCACCCACCCCAACCCTTCTTGGAAGTCCCAAAGTGAGCACATATTAAAAATTCCCCCAAGGACACAGCCTTTGGACGTGGCAGTTGTAGGTGCATTTCTATTACTATGATTTTCTCCACAGGTCCTCTGGGCTCCTGTCACTCTCAGCATGCGACTCACTGCAGTAATATCACCATTTGTTTCAGAAATAGTGAAAGAAAAAACACTATTTGACATTTTCATTCTGCACTTTCTTACCCTGGATCTCCCCCAGCCCATAGGGACATATGGGCTCCTAAGTCACTTTCTCTTTAAATTATATATTCAGTTTCGTTCTACTTGTTAAATACTATAAAAGATATGAATGCTCCCCTGGTGGCTCAGACAGTAAAGAATCTGCCTGCAATGTGGGAGACCTAGGTTCCATTCCTGGGTTGGGAAGATCCCCTAGAGGAGGGCATCGCAACCCACTCCAGTATTCTTGCCTGGAGAATCCCCATGGTCAGAGGAGCCTGGCAGGCTACAGTCCATGGGGCTGCAAAGAGTCAGATATGACTGAGTGACTAAGCACAGCATAAGATATAAAAACTGGCTGAAACTAATCTATGCTGTGAGAAGTCAGGACAGTGGTTACCCTGGGAAGGTGGGTTTTGGGATGCTGGAAACTACATGTTATTTCCTTTTCAGTGCTGGTTACCTAGTATGTTGAGTTTGCATAAATTTATGAAGCTGACTCTTATGATGTGTGTCTTTTCTACAGGTCAACAAAAAGTTTAATAAAAATGTGTATGCTCAGTTGCTAAGTCATGTCTGACTCTTTGCAACCCTATGACTGTAGCCCACCAGATTCCTCTGTCCATGGGATTTCCCAGGCAAGAATACTGGTGTGGCTTGGCATTTCCTTCTCCAGGGGATCTTCCTGATCCAGGGATCTAACCCGCTTCTCCTGTATTGGCAGGTGGGTTCTTTACCACTGAGTCACCAGGGGAGCCCAACTTGGAACTTAAATAACTAGGTTTTATAAGTTTCATAAACATAAGGAGAATTCTGTTTTGACAATAGTGATGAAGTAACTACCACCCCACAACAGCCCCACATCTCAGAACTGCTGTGAGAAAGGGGAGAAATACTAAGAGAAAGTTGTTTGCAGCTCACCTACATAGTGGGTGTACATAAATGCTCGTGGCACACTGCAAACTGCAGGGCTTTCCCTTTACTTGACTTCCCCGGTGGCTCAGACGGTAAAAGCGTCTGCCTACAATGCGGGAGACCTGGGCTCGATCCCTGGGTCGGGCAGATCCCCTGGAGAAGGAAATGGCAAGGCACTCCAGTTCTCTTGCCTGGAAAATCGCATGGATGGAGGAGCTTGATAGGTTACAGTCCATGGGGTCACAAAGAATCGGACACAACTGAGTGACTTCACTTTCTTTCCCTTGACTTATAGGATTACAGGTGCCGATGGGAACCCTGGTGAGTGAGCCAAGCCCAGTGTGCCCTGAGTGTAGACAGCCCACTCCTGCTGAAGGCTATGGTGGGGGCCGCCGGGGAGGGGCTGTGGGCACAGGACAGACAGGAGGGGAGAAACAGAAGGATCAATGTACAAGTGTGAGGAGCTGAGAGGATTTGTTAAATGCAGGAACTGGAATGGGCTGCTCTTCCCAGGTCCTTCTTCCCTGCTGGACTGCTGGTTGAGGAATTATTAAAAGGCAAACCAGCCAGAGAACATATCCCAGATCAAAAAAGGGCTGAAATTCAATTGCTGAGGTCTTTACAAATTCAGCAACTGCATCCTTAAGGGACTTAAGTAAGCACCACCCCACCCCCAGCCTCCAGGGGTCACTACTCCCTTCCCTTTCCCTGGGCTCCCATTGCTCCAGATCTCCTTCCTGCTTGTTAATTTAGTGGTTGCAGCACCAAAGAATTCTTTCAAAGGTGATGCGGAAAGGAGGAAAGAAAGTGGAAGGGGAGGTAATTATGAGGTCGCTTTCAGAGTTTTTTTTGACTAGGAGCTCTAAAGTTTATTGTTTGAAAGGAAATATGCCCAAGACCCTTACATAATTCAGTATAACCAAAAGAAAAAATTCAAACTAACAGAGTTACTCCTCGCCTGCTTTGACTTTGCACATAGCACCCAACCATCCTACAGTAAAGGAATTTAATTGCAGTGACCTCAAACAGGGGCAATGCCAACATTATCTCTGCTTAACAGGGACCAAGTGAACTCTAGAAACTGAGATTTGTAGGAAAGAGTAGGCCCAAATTGAGTGAGTCCCCCAAAATTACAGCAATATTAAAAACAAACCATCGGAGTCAAATGGCAGAACGGTAGAATGGACAGCCACTTAGCAACAAGGCAGACTGACCACTCAGGGGGCCCTCTTGCTGTAGCTGGTTCAAAAACAAGTGGTTTCCAAGGTTGTAGGTACAAGAAGACGTGTCAACAATGGTTGAGAAAGTACTTATTGCACATTGGTTCATGCTTGCTAATTTGGTATCTTATTTTTGGTCATCTGCAATATAAGAACAAGTACAGTCTTCCTCACAGAGGCATTTTGATGAGTATTTGGGAATAAAAGATGCATTTTGAAACAACTGGGGTCATTTGGATATGGACTGTACATTAAATAACACTACTGAGTAATGTTAACTTTCTGAGCTTTGATGATAGCATTGCAGTTGTGTGGGAGGCTGTCCCTATTCATATGAGATGCACACTTAAATTTTTGTGGATGAAGTCTTATAAGGACTACAACTTCCCTTAAAATAGTTCACCAAAAACATACATACACACAAACATATTCACAAGCATGCACACACATAAACAGTAATAAAAATTGAGAAGCTGCTTGACTGACACACTAATTCTATGAAAGTCTAAGGAACTGGTATCACCAGGTACTGAAATATCTGAAATATCTGCCTGAAAAAAATGTGTCTGAAATAAGGAGAATTGGTTGAAAGTCTGGGTAACTCCTTCCCTCCCAGCTGCAGGCAATCAGGCTACTGAACCCAGGAACAGATGGGAGGTCTGTTCTCCAGAGAGGGTAAAACAGTGTCTCTGGCTAACCAGGCACTGTTGAGGGTCAGGGTACTTAATGTAAACATAGATATTAACTGGATGTTTATGCGGTGAATGCTAGGCATTTGTACCTTCTTCCTCTCGGCTCCTGGGAGTTGGTCTATGGTCAGGCCACTCAACATGACTGTTCTCTACGTCCCCTGCCAGAATAGCATCTATTTTACCTGCACTCTACTCACATGACAGACCTTCCGACTTGCTCCCTCCAAGCTGGTAACCTTTCTACTCTTTAGATCAGAATATCTCCACCTGATAGTTAATCAAACTGGCAGTGAGGGGCAGCCCCTCTGCTGGTTTCCCTGGTAACTAACAAGCCTGGGCTTTCCCAGATGGCTCTGGTGGTAAAGAACCTGCCTGCCAGTGCAGGAGAGATAAGAGATGTGGGTTTGATCCCTTGATTGGGAGGATCCCTTGGAGGAGGGCATGGCAATCCACTTCAGTATTCTTGCCTGGAGAATCCCATGGACAGAGGAGACTGGTGGGTTACAGTCCGTGGGGTCACAGTCGGAGACGACTGAAGCAACTCAGCATGCATGCAATGAGCCAGGGAAACTGCCCCCTATAATTGATGTCTTTGTTGTTGACTCTGGGCTCTTTCTTTGGTATTAAAGCTGGGAAAGTACAGCCCAATAGTTAGCACTCAGGCTTTATCCTCCAGGAAAAACTTTATAGAGAACTGACTAGCTCACAAGGAAAGCCCTAAACAGATATGCTGTTGAGGGTTTTATAAACAACACAGCCCAGTCAAACCCCGCTAAATGTAGGTTCGGGTAGGTATCAGCTAGGGATTGACCAACCCGTTCCACATGCTTCTACTCTCAAATAAGAACAGCCAAATAAGCAGCATGAGCTATCAGAGGAGAATCTCTGATAAGAAAAAAGAGAGACCAAGACAAACATAAAACTGCAACAGAGACATAGAGGACGGACCATGTAAAGACACAGGGAGAAGACGGCCGTCCATAAGCCAAGGAGAAAAGCTGCAAGAAAGCACCAGCGTTGCCACCTTGATCTTGGACTTCTCATCTCCAAAACCGTGAGAAAATAAATTCCAGTTGTTGAAGACACATATATACACACAAAAGCAACAGAAGTTTTAAAAGAACACTTAAAAAACCAAAACTACCATTAATATACTAAGAAAAGATGCTACTTTTCTTGAGAGTCCCCTGGACTGCAAGGACTGCAGTCAATCCTAAAGGAATCAACCCTGAATATTCATTGGTAGGACTGATGTTGAAGCTCCAATACTTTGACCACCTGATGCAAAGAGCTGACTAACTGGAAAAGACCCTGATACTGAGAAAGACTGAAGGCAGGAGGAGAAGGGGATGAGGATGAGATGGTTGGATGGCATCACCGACTCAACGGACATGAGTTTGAGCAAACTCCCAGAAATGGTGAAGGACAGGGAAGCCTGGCGTGCTGCAGTCCATGGGGTCACAAACAATCAGACATGACTGAGCGACTGAACAACAGTAAGATGCTATGACCGTGAAATAAGAACAGAATACCATTACTAAGAAAAAGATAATTTAGAGGAGGAAAAGCTTTTGGAAATTAAAAATACCATCCTAGAAATGAAAAGGACCCAACAAAAGGATTAGAAGACAAAGTCTCATTCAAAAAATGATGGGAAAAAGAAAAGAGAAAAATAAAAAAATTGAAGTGCAAGTCCAGGGGATCCTACACATGAATAATAAATTCCAGAAAGGGCAAACAGAACAGACAGGAGGGGAAAACATATCAAAATAACTCAAGAACATTTCCCAGAGCTGAAGGCCACTAGATTTTACATCAGAAGGGCTCAGTAACAGGACATTTCAGAACACTGGGAACAAAAAGAAAAATCCTACAAACTTCCAAAGAGAAGAAGCAGCAACCAAGGTCTCAAATAATTTATCTCCCATATGTCCTCTCTCAAGAAGCTGTAGGAGGGAGTACTCCAGTAAAATAAGAGTATATCAGGACAGAAGAGGACTTGGGACACAGGAAATAGGAAAGCCAGTACTGGAAACAGGAGTGAGCTGTGTGCAAGATGCCAGGACAAGTATTAGAGGAAGGGATTGTGGAAAGTTCTCCAAGGAGATGAATCAAAAAATATCTCATGTGCCTGCATATATGAAGGAAGTTTAGGCCTGAAGAATTTAGAACTGAAACAATAATAATATAATACTATTAAAACAAGGCAACTATTAACACCAGGGAAAACAAAAAGTGGTACAGATAAGGAGAAGTAATCATCACCAATCATTAGTTCAAGGCTCAGCTATAAACAAAATTTATACAATCACAGTCAGAAAAAAGGGTTCTAACCAAAATTTTGCTGTATCTATATAGTGAGCTGCAGCGGAGACAGAAACGGTGAATGTGCTGTGAGGAGACACTGGAGGCAGACAAGAGTTAAATCTTCCTCTTTCCTACTGGGAAGTCATTAGATAATTCCTCAAGCTTACAAGTCAGAGAGCAGCAAGACACTGCGTTATTTAAAAATCTAGATGTAAATACCAAAAAAAAAAAGAAAAAATGAGCCAATAGAGTTTAAAATGAAAGCCACTGGGGAGTGGAGAATGAAAAATAAGGGGACAGGAGACTGCTGGAGGGTGTTTTATTTTTTGACTCTATGTACATGCGTCTATAATTTATTTGTGTACATAACTATTGAGAATATAATACACGTGCATAACTTTAAAAATATTGTGAAACATTCTGTTTGTCAGTTATCATATATTTCTAAAATTCTTCATTATCAAACTATAAGTGTATGCATTCTCAGATGCTTCAGTCGTGTCTGATTCTTTGTGACCCTAAGGACTGTAGCCTGCCGGCTCCTCTGTCCATGGGATTCTCCAGGCAAGAATACTGGAGTGGGTTGCCATGCCCTCCCTTCAGGGATCTTCCCGAACCAGCAATCAAACCTGCATCTTCTGAACTGCAGGCAGACTCTTTATCCACTGAGCCACCTGGGAAGCCCTATCAAACTATCAGTGGATAATAAAAGCGTTTCATTAGGTACTAACGATTATATTTGGAAAGACATAAAAGAATATTTCATATTAAATTATTAATACATTTAGGTCTATGTGATCATTCTCTTAGAATATACATGCTGATTCCAAGTACTGTGGCGAATTCTATTTCACAACACCCATGGTAATATAAAGTACTCACAAACTCCAGTGGACTGAGACGTGTGCCAGAGATGGGCCTGGAATCAGAGAACTCAAAACTGGATGCATGGACGCTAGCACAGGGGATGGAACAGAAACACAAGTTTGTGAATAATCATTTCTTTTATTTCTAGTATATACTAGTTAACTCTAACCCCACAACAAGTAAAAGCATTCAACGCATAAGCCTTGAGGAAGACAGAATTTTTTAAAATCATAGTACTTTAAACATTTTATTAATAACTCTTCTCTTGCTTTTAGGATGATTAAAAATAGTGAATAATTCAAAAATGGAATGTATATAGTGATTTTTTTAAAGCTTTGTTCACATGACTTTATAAAGTTTGTATAACAATCATTATTAACCATTTCCAACCACAGCCAACTTCTTGGACCCAAGGTCTGGAATTATCTTTAGAAATCTTGGACAGATATAATTAGCAGAAGTCAAACTTAGGAAAGCAACTATCCGAACCTAGAATTAAGGGAAAATGTCATCTGGTGAATATACACATTTGAGTGTATAGACAAGAGAAGAGCTAAATACCTGAAGGAGGATGGAGGTCTGTTTTCTGGTGTTCTTGAAGATGCAGGCCCAAATAGTTTTCTTTGGTCTTCCCGTGGTGTAAATGGTCTTTGGGTCCTAACAGTGCGTAAGGCATTTCGCGCTTCACTTACGATTTCTGCACTGGTCTTCTGCTTGGACAGTGAAGGTAGGTAAAATGGATCCAGCTTTTCTAACTTTTTATCATTTGGAGACAGCATCTTTCCTTTTAAAGTACAATGTTCTTCAGGAAGACACCACACCCTGCATATACCGGACACAAAATACCAACTATTTTCATCCAGTCATTTAGAAAGGATACACGCTTACATTAAACTTGAAAAAAAAATCACAACTTTTAATTAAAAATCGACCAGGCAGTTACACTTTGAAGATCAGGATGGGAGAAGAGCTTTCAAAAAAACAAACAAAAAAAATAGGCTGCTGTGCACATTCATGCCTTAGAAATACATGCAATTGAGGGAATGACAAGCAGGGAGGAGACACAGCATGAAAGTTTAACCTGGAGGGAAAGAAGTTAAGTTGTGAAAGAAGACACCCTAGGAAGGGAAAACCATCTCAAGGTCTCCAATCTTTTAAGAGATGGGAGATCCACAGGCAAGGTTCTGTTAACTGAAGTATGTGGTCCTGCTTAACTGATGTTTCCCTTTCTTTCCCACTGCCCTCCACACAAAATGCTAGCGTAAGATTAAAGTTAGTCAGATGGGGTCTCTTTCCAAACTATACTAGCTTTTATAACTGTAGAAAGGTTCAGCCTTACTTTTGCCTATGATATATCTGAATGAGTTGATTCAAACTGCCTTCAGTTTGAGTTAATGTCCTACATGAAAAAATAACAAAATATCAAATGATCTTTTCCCAAGACACCGCCCTCAGTTAAAGAGGTACAGTCACGCACAAGGGCCATGAGGATACACATCCCTCTTTTAAAAATTGGGGTATAATTGCTTTACAATGTTGTATTAGTTTCTGCCATACAACAGTGTGAATCAGCTATAAGTATACATACATCTCCTCCTTCTCTCGCCTCCCTCCCACCCCACCATCCCATCCCTTGAGGTTACACATTCTTCTTGATGTTTGTGTGCCTCACAGAGGCCTGGCTAACTTGGCAACACAACTTTGACAGCTTTACACTTTAAAACAGTTGAGATTTTACACATGTATGCCTGTGGCAGATTCATTTTGATATTTGGCAAAACTAATACAATTATGTAAAGTTTAAAAATAAAATAAAATTAAAAAAAAATAAAATAAGAAGAAAACATAAAAAAAATTAAAATTAAAATATATTATAATAAAAAAAATAAATAAAAAAATAAAAACTTAATTCTAATTAGTACATGGTATTAAGTATTCATTCATTTAAAATAAAAGAAAAACCAATCTTCTGAAAATGTTTTATCTCTAGGGAGACTGAAGTCTTTAAAATTATTCATATATTTCTGTTGCCCAATTTTAGAATAACTTCTGCAAAAAAAGAAAGTTTTGTGAAATATATCCAAGGAAACTGAAAACAATCCATTTCTGTAAGTAGAATCAACAGGTGACTCCTTAGACAGCCAAAGAGGATTTACTATATTATGATTCTGTACATTAAGGTGTTACTTAACAACAGGCAACAAGAACATTTGTTTAGTTCTATCCACTCTAAGAGTTTTTGAAGAAAAGAATATAATAATTACAAACAATATGCCATTCTTTTCACAGGGAAAGGCCAGAGGGTAAAGTAAAAACAGTAAAAAAAAAAAAAAAATTACTAGATAAGCAATACTATTCTGGAAATGTTTGATATAGGCATTTGAATGTAAGCAAGGTCTCCAGGATTATGTACCTTAGAACAACAAAAACTAGCAGGCCTGGTACATTTATTTCTAATATGATATGATAGACTCTTTACTAAAAAATATTCAATGCTAATATATATATATAAAATTTCAGTGGAAACGATGTACATAATGGGTTTAAAAACCTTTTTGTCTGTAAATTTTTACCATCAATTCTAACCCGACTTTCTCCCTTTTCCTCTCCTCTGCAACTCTCACTTCAGCAGTTACACTGTGAGAAACCCTTTCAATAATGTAGTATCTGCACAGTTAATCTATTTTATCAATATTAATATAGTAATAACCAAATCAAACATGAAAATGTTCGATAATGCAAGTGAATTGAGTTAGAAGTGGGTTTGAGGGGGTATTTTCTTTTAATTATTAAATTGCAAATTCTTATTAGAGATGGTTTTTGCCAATTTAAAAAACGATCAGTACATCTATTACAGTAAAGCATGCCTGAGCCATAACACAGTAGGATTACAGAAATTTTAACTTTACAAAAATTCTCCTGACAACTGGAACAAATCCATTTAGCTGTTTCCTCCATTTGGATCTCTGGGAATACAGACAGGAATAAACACTGTCTTTACTCTCAGGCAAGGACCACTAAGTCTAGTTCAACATGTACTTTAATACCAAGCAGTGTGCTAAGTACTCTCAAGTACATCATCTCACTTAATTCTGTGAGATGGATAAAGTCTTAAGCAATTGCACACATGCACACATGTTCCCAGAGCTGAAGATATTCAAACTATTACCCACTAGATGGGGTGGTGGAAGGTGGGACACTCAGAGGCCTCATGGCTGCAGCTATTTACACACTAACACAGAAACATGCATGTGTCTTCACAAGCAGAATAGACTTCTTGGTGTGAACCAGCTGAGTATCAACCCTGCTTATGCCCACATGCTTTTAATACAAGGTAGAAACTGATGGGGGCAAAAAAAAAAAAAAAGTAAATAAAGATAAACTACCATGTGATTAGGAAAGAGAAAGAGATTTCTGATTGGGAGGTGACAGGTAGACTTCCTGGAGGAGATGATGTTTGAGCTGGGTTCTGGAAAATGGTCTGAATTTGAGCAAATGACAATGGCTGACACTGAGGCTGGAGTAGAGAACGAGTTTCTAGCCAAGTCAACGAGTGAGCCAAGGCACAGTATCAAGGATGCACCAGGTGTGTGCTGGATAAGAAGGAACCCTGGAAGTGAAGACTGGAGTTGTAGCAGGGAGAGACCTGAATGGCAGGTCAAGAAAGTAAATAAAAGCTGATAAGCAAATTAAAAGATGTTGTGGCATGAAATGATGGCAGGGATGGGCAGGATGGAAAAAACTAGAAGGACAAAATCAGGCAGTTTTTATATAACCCAGCTATCTCCTAGAGGTCCTCAAGAAAGCTTTCCTGGACAAGCCTCTCCCACCTTCCGAGCCTCAGTCAGCGGTCCCTCCCGCATACTCCACGAGGTCCCCTGTGGTCTCCTCCCTCACCGGGCTAGAGCTGCCTGCACACCTGGTGTTGCCCCACCAGGCTCGGAGCCTGTTCTTCATGAGAAGCGCAGCTTAAAGTTGGCATTTGTGTAATCACTGGACTCCAAATACACACCCTAGCTAGAAAACATCCAGATGAAGGCTGCATGGCTTCTGAACTGGAGGCATTTGTTATAGTGGATTAAGAAAACATATGGGGCTTTATTTCAAGTGGCATCTGATTCTTGATGCTATATGGCCATAGGAGATCAAACTTAATCCCTTTTTGCTTTCTTGCTTTCACTTTGAGTTGCTCAGCATGGAGTAAGACTTGATAAACATCATGATTAGTGGATGGGGGTATTAAAAGCCTGAAGTATATAGGAGTAAAGGTGAAACAGAGGTAAGAAGAGAGATGAGAACAAGTAAGTGGCACCAAGAACATGAGAACCATGAGAAGCAGGATCTGGCATCTGAGAGGGCAGGAAGGGGACAGAAATGACACTGGGTATGCAAACCTTGGGAGGGCAAGGTGACCTTTTAAAAGAACATAGGAGATGTGGACTACAAAGGGAAAGCAGCAGCTGAGTTCTGTCCTGCATCACTGTCTTGAGTTTATGATGTCCACAGAAATTCTAGGGGATGAACACCACCAGCAGAAGGAAATTTGAAACTGGAGACCTTTTCAAACAAAATATTTCTTATTGGTTAGGGGAAAGGTTGTAAGTCATCATTTATCAGTTTATACCTAATTATAAACATCTGTCTTTACCTCTGCTGTTAACAGTCATCTGAAACAGAGCCTTCTTGCTAAATACAACACTGCACTATCAGGGTGTTAGCAACAGGAGAAAGACTTGTCATGTCCATATTCTTTTTTTTCCTGCAAATCAAATACTCAAGAACTTTACCATGCTTTTGAATGACTTTTGTGACAATATGAGCATCCAAACAAGCAGTGATTAAATGCTTAGATGCTGGAGTTAAAGTTCAAATACTCTTAACAATTTGCAGCTGTGTAACCTTGGGCAAGGTTTCTAACATCTGTAAGCCTCAGTTTCCTCATCTATAAAAAGCATGCTGTATAAAGTAATTGCCTCATAGGGCTGTTTTGAAAATTAAATGATAAAGTGGGTTAGCATGGTGACTGGCCCTTAAAAAATGTTAACTACTGTCCCAAAGCTATGTGATAAAAGGATACAACAATTAATTTTCTCATGAATGAAAAGTCGCATTTCAAAAAAGAAACTGCAAAAGAAAGGAAATGCCATTTGTTTATTTTTTTTAATATATTTTAAAGTTTTAAAATTTAAACCACGGTATTCTGCTTTGTGAGAAAAGAATCTTAAGAATTTTATTGCCTATAAGCTGTGTCAAAACAATCAGAATTTTATAAATCTACAAAATAAGATATAAATAAGGTGTGGTAGTTGCTTTTCTACCACGTGAAATAACTATAAATAAGGATGAGACAGAAGGTCTGCTGTGATGCTAGTAGGAATGGATGATAAAAGACATTATGATAAAAGATAAAATATGATATATTTTAACGTATATTGATATACATACGCTTATTTATTTAAGACCCTATCTGTTGCCTAGAGGAGCCCAGGTACAATTTGTGTGACTTTGGCTGGGTCACTGTTTGCCTAAACAAAGTCCCTTTGTCTATCACTCTCTCATTCAACAGATACTATTGAGTTTCAACTAAGCACTACGCGCTTGGCTAAACCTCAGCGTATAGAAATAAAGACATCTGCGACCCGACCCCGAGAGCAAGCACAGTTCACTCTCATCACCTCTCTCCCCGATCCAGGGACAGAAAGGCGACGACAGAAGAAGGGGTCCCCGGGGAACCTGCAGGGGAAGCCTCACCTCCCGCACGGCCAGTGGCACCCCGACTCCTGGCAATGCCCCCTCCTCCACAGGTCCAGGCCAGAGCAGAGCGCCGCAGCATCTTCACCCTGCCCGCCCGTCGGTCTGCCAGCCTGCTCCTCCCGGCCGGCCGGCCTGAGTCTCCATGGTAACCGTACACAAACTACTTACTCGGGCGGCTGGGCCGCCTCCCTGCAGAGCCAGGTAGCTGCTGGACAGGCGGAGTGGACCAGAGACTGAGTTGGGAGTGGGCGCAGGGAAGGGGGCTTCCGGCCAGACTCAAAGTACCTTGTGGTTAGCGCTGGAGACAAGTTTAACAACTGCGGAGATTCCGCTCATCCTCCAGCTTTTCCTCAGGCAGCAGCCTCAGCCGCGAAGGAGAGCAGGCGGGGCTCAGCAGGGTGGGGCTGGATGAGGACGGACTGACAGGTCCCCCGGCGCCGCTCGGCCACTGGGCCTGCGCAGACCGCCAGCGCATGCGCAGAAACGCTGAGGCGTGGGCGCAGCGGGCGGAGGAGTGGGAGGAGCGTGGGCGAGAGCCGGAGGCAGGGACGGAGCGTGTCAGGTGCGGCCAGAAAGGGCGAGGGGGACCGCGTGGAAGAGCCGGGGTGAGAAGGCATCTGCTTTTAAGTTAGCAATTTACGGAACCACGTTCGTTGAGCCCGTGTGAGATCAGCGCCTCTATTAAGTTACAGTACACAGAAAGGGCAGCTTAGTGTTTAGGGGTAAGATTCAGGATTTACTGGTTCAAGTTGAGGTTCAATGTAATCTTGAACTAGATGCTTAACCCTCCCAGTCTCTCCTCATCTGTAAAACGGAGGGAATAATAGTACCTAGCTAGGTCTTGTGATAGTTGTGAAGACTGAGAAAATAGATTTCAAGTGCTGTGCATGTGGCAGTCAACGAATGTTAAACCTGCGATTATTAAGACCTTGCACGGGTGAAGCACTTCAGAGTTTACAAAGTGTTTCACTGTGTATTATCTTTTTGAGCGTCCCTGACACTCTGATAAAGCCACCTCGGCATCCCTATTCACAGGAGAGGAAATACAGGCCCGAGGTCTAGTGAGTGATAGCGGTAGATTCAAGTCTAGGCCTCCGGTCGGCAGTTTTTGTGCTTACTGTTGACTGGTGAAAAGAACCCCATTTATGTTTCTGGCTTAAATTCTGTTTTCTCCTGTTAGACCATTCAGCAACACTTTACAGTGTTAAATACAAGTGAGACCATAATCACTCTCCATTCAGGATTGCACCACGTTTTTTAAATATGGGGATTTTTCAGCTAAAGTGTTGTTGTCAACACTGGGAAAATGCCACATCCTTTGGTGCTAAGTATCTTGTAAAGAATAATTAAATTGAAAATATTTGGGGGCACATACTATGTGTAAAGCATAGTGTTAGATGGGGGAAATGATATTAACCTAAACTAAAGGAAGCTAAGTGGTATTCAAAGTACTCAACAGGATTTCACATATAATAAAACAATAAATACTTATTAGTTGATTGGGTAATTTTAGGGCCTAACACAAAGTATTTGCCTTCTTCTGGGCTGAAATCTTTCCCAACTACTCAGCATGAATTACTGGTTGCTTTCAGTTCCTTCCCATTCCTTAGAAATCCAGGATTTGCTCCAGCCCCTTTAGATGGGTCTCAAGAGGTCCCCATACATCTCTTATCCCTGAGACTCAGAATGAAGGCTCATGTCGCCCCCTCCATGCTGTCCCAGGTTGGAGCTTTAGTTTTCCCTGGACCATCTAACTGCAGTCACTGGGAAGACCTCTCACTGAGTTTGAGATGAGGGAGGTGGCACCCCTACCCTCCTCTTCAAAGAAATTGTCTCATACATTCTCCCCTCTTCCACTCTCTGACTCCTTACTTTTAGCCTCAGCCTGGTCCCTTAGGGCCAGAGAGTCTGTATGTTTCTTTATAACTTCACCTATGGAGCTTCACCTCACTTTCAGTTTAAAACTAATGATTATACAATTACCATCGCAGTTGAAACTTCAGTTTGAAACCATGTTGTACATCCAATTACTAACTATGGTCTTTGCACCTAGGATCTTGGGCTAAAATAGACCTTGCAAGCACACTGCTAGAACGTGAAGCTGGCTGGCTCAGTCAGAAAATGTCTGCCGGGCAGGTCAGAATGATTGAGAAGAATGACAAGGGCAGAATTATAGGCAGCAATTATTTAAAAGCAAGGAAGCTGCCCAGCTTACCTTACTGAGGGACACGACATGGGAAAATATTGCAGATATCATAGCAATGGCCTGGTATACTGACCTGATGGCTATTTAACAGATTTGACATAGTTAAGCTTGTAAGTGGAATTACTTTAGAAACAAAATTGTTGACATTTCTTATACCTTAGATTAAAGAGGAAAACATTTAGTCTCTGACATTTATAAAGCACTTTATGGTTTCTAAACTGCTTTCATTTGGAGCATTTCCTTTTTATTACTTTATTTAGAGTTTATAATAGGCCTGAGAGGTAGTTGGTTTAGAGATTATCATTCCAATTTGAGAGTAGACACAACTCAGGTTCAAAGAGGGTAAATAACCCACAGTCACACCGCTAGTAAGATCTGAGATCTGGTGTTTTTGATGCCATCCACCACTGCTGCTGCTGCTAAGTTGCTTCAGTCGTGTCCTACTCTGTGTGATCCCATAAACGGCAGCCCACCAGGCTCCCCCGTCCCTGGGATTCTCCAGGCAAGAACACTGGAGTGGGTTGCCATTGCCTTCTCCAATGCAGGAAAGTGAAAAGTGAAAGTGAAGTCGCTCAGTTGTGTCCGACTCTTAGCGACCCCATGAACTACAGCCTACCAGGCTCCTCCGTCCATGGGATTTTCCAGGCAAGAGTACTGGAGTGGGGTGCCATTGCCTTCTCCGCCATCCACCACTATACATGAATAAATGTTATTTTTCAGGCAGAGGCCTCTTGTTCACAGCAGTGAGAAGTACCTCCTAGGCTATTGACACTGTTAAGATATGCTTCTTATTTTCTCCCCTCTCTTATCTCAACATATTTCCTGTATGGGGCTACCAGAACAAGAATCTTTATGTTCACCTGAAAATGTTGGATTTCTGACTTTGGAGTTGAGGTGAGAATTATATAGGTGGCAAAACAGGTAATAATAAAATTTTATATACCCTAATGATGCAAAAGTATAACAGAATGATAGCTATTTTTAACCACAGATTACCAGTGGGTTTTATAATTTATACTATAGTTTATATCATATACTTAATATTTAATATCTATAGCTTATCTTTAAGAGTATATCATTAGACATACTCTTGAAAAGATAAAAGTTAAATAAATACTTCTTTCATGCTCATGATTTCAGTGATTTTTATGACAATAACAAAGATGACTCAGAGAGAAAAAAAATTGCTTCTGGCATGGAATAAAAATCACCAGTTTAGAATTCAGATATTCAGTTTGAGATACTTTCTGCTTTTGTCAATATGGAATCTCAGTGCTTTAATTATTTTTATCACATAATTCCTGTGAGGCGTTCATCAAATTGATAGCCCATGCAGACTTTAGATATAAATTTAAAGGCACAACTACATCAGAATGCAACTTGGTAAAAAACCACAATGCAATGGAAATTAAGTAATTTCATGGAACTAGATAGACACAAGACAGAGGAAAGGTCCTAAAATGTATTCACTGGAAAAAAAAAAGACATAAAAAGCCAAATGGAGCTCAGCTTTTACCTGTGCACGTCCAGTCTTACTTGCCTTTCATTACCACACCACAACCACCTGCACCACACTCAGCAGCAGCAGTCAGGTCAGGCATCGCTGGGGACAGTAACAGAGAGGGTCCACTTAGTTACTGGGTGATCACAAAGAGTCTCTGACTACCTAGTATTTCATTGGGCAGAAGGGGGTTCTAGTTTTCGGGTTTTGAGTTGGGAGTCTTAACTACAGATTGCTTCATCTTAAAAAACTGCTGAAGTACCTCTGTAGGCTGCTGCTGCTGCTAAGTCACTTCAGTCGTGTCCGACTCTGTGCGACCCCATAGATGGCAGCCAACCAGGCTCCTCCGCCCATGGGATTTTCCAGGCAAGAGTACTGGAGTGGGGTGCCATTGCCTTCTCTGACCTCTATAGGAGAGACCATCAAAAACCTCCTATTCTTTGTCAGACTCACCTGTGAGGCGTTACTGAATGAGATGTCTATATCTTTTGGAAGCTTTCAGCTGTGAATAACAGGATACCCACCCCCCTCCCCATGAAAAGTAGTATAAATAAATACCAAGGACATTTAGCATTTTATTTCACTATAAATCTCAAAGCGTGCTGTTTCAGGGTTGGCCCTGCAGCTGAGGGGTGGCATTAAGGAATATCAGTCCCAAGACAGCAGTAGCAGCACTGACTTGTGCATCCTCACACAAGCCTCTCGGAGCAGGGAAGAGAGGGGAGAGGCCGAGCCCTTTTCACATGCTCTTTACACTGAGAAGGGAAAATTTCCCAGAAGCGCCTCCACTGTATTCTTCCTGTATTTCGTGGACCAGAACTGTGTCATACCCACACGGCAGTCTCTGGAAGAGATGAAGAGGATTACTATGACCGTGATTGATTTAGATCAATCAAATTTCATCCCCTGGGGGTTGGGGGAGGAGCCCCTCTTCTCTGATGCCACAACCTGAACCAACTGGAGTCTGTTCAGCAAGAGAAGGGTCAACTGCCATTGGGTAGATGCTGACAGCATCCGCCACAATGCCTGGGTAGAACTAATGAAGAATGTCTTCGGATAGGCAAGAAATTCTGAGAACTGCTCATCCAGACTGGAATGAAAGAACCGAAAGAGTCACGCCCAGGCAGGGTGCTGTTTGGTGTCAAGTCCTGAAGTGAGACTGTGGTCCCTGGTCTGACTGCTGCCCAATCATGGCTGCCACATTAGAACCACCCAGAGAGCTGCAAAAAGCACCTCTGCTCTGCATTCACCCCACTTTTGGTCAGTTGCCAGGGGAGGAGAGCACAGGGGAAAGGGTTAAGTGTTTTTTGCAGCTGTCGAGAAAGCTGTAACACACATACAGCAGCCTGCAGGGAGGACCCCAGCCCTGGTGCAGGTCAGAGCTCCTCTGTCCGAGGGCCTCAGCCAGGATTAACAGGAGGCAGAGATGTCACTGGAATCCTTGGCTTCAGAGCAGGAGGAAAAGAGAGGATGCTAATGATGCATGACCCAGAGATGAGACTCATGGACCTGGGATGCTGTCCTTGATGTCTCCCGCTCCTGTTACCATGCGTTCTCCACCTGGTCACTCTGACCCCACTGCATTCTCCTCCTGCTCCAAGTCCACCCTACAGGCAGCAATCCAAGTGACTCTCACAGACCACAGTCCTGGACCTACCTTTCTCTGACCACAAGCTCTCAATGTCTGCCCATGCGTACTTGCATGCATATTCAGTCATGTCCGACTCTTTGAGACCCCATCGATTATAGCCCACTGTTCCTCTGTCCATGAAATTTTCCAAACAAGGATACTGGAATGGATTGCCATTTCCTCCTCCAGGGGATTTTCTTGCATCTCCTGCATTGGCAGGTGAATTCTTTACCACTGAGCTACCTGGGAAGCTCAGTCTGCCCACTGACCACCAAAGTACATCCCAGATCCTCTGGGTTCTGTACCGCAGCCTCTGCTTCTACCTTATTATAACTAGGATTTATTTGGGGGTTATAACAGGCTGTGTGCTAAGTGCTTTCATGACTTTAAATGAGCAAATCTTTCAACCCTAAAGTTCTAAAATTATCCTTATTTTACATGCAAGGAAACTGCGGTTTCGTTTCTTTACTTGCCCAGGTCACACAGGTGGTCAAAATGGTGGATCTAGTTGGGACATTGCTGTGGCTTTCTGTACAATATGCCATGGCCCAGGAAGAGGAGCGGAAGTAGTGTGTATGGGGACAACCAGACCTGGGGGTGGCCCAGAGGATGGGGTCTGAAGGGATGGGCTACGGGCCCCCAGGCCACGTGGGGAGCAGAGGGAGAGGAGGCTGTGCTGGTCTGGGAGGTGTGGGGAGGGGGGGGGACAGAGGTCACATGAGGGCACCGAGCAGATGAGGTGGTTTGAGGGAGGGGATGAGCAGTGTGCTAGGGTAGTATAGGAGCCCCAGGTGGGAGTCAGGGGGCCTTGCCTCAGATGCCACCCCTGACACTCCTGAGCCCTGGCCTGTGAGCACCTCACTGAATAGCTGTGCTTTTCTCATCTGTGGGATGTGCAGGGTGAACTAAATGACTCTTGAGATACAGCCAAACCCTAGCAGTCCCTGGCAGGAGGTTGTGGTCAGAGAGGCAGCTGAGGGTTAGATTTTAGAGGTGGCTCAGTGGTAAAGAATTCACCTGCCAATGCAGCAGATGTGGGTTTGAGCCCTGGGTCCAGAGGATCCCCTGGAGAAGGGAATGTCAACTTGCTCCAGTATTCTTGCCTGGGAAATCCCATGGACAGAGGAACCTGGTGGCCTATAGTCCGTGGGGGTTGCAAAAGTGTCGGGCACAACTTAGAGACTAAACAACAGTTGTGAGAGCCAGACAGTGAGGTCCAAGGTGTGGCCTGGCTGGTCACCTCCATGGGGAAAGTGAGAGGCCTGAGGAGGCTGGAGGAAGTGTCCAGGTGTCTCCCCACAGAGCCTGGCAGCCCCAGAGAAGGCTGTGGCCCCAGGACTTGAGGGTGTAGGAGAGAGAAACGTTTCAGTGCCCTTGGGTGATGATGGCAGTGAGCTGCCCTGAGGAGGAGCCCCCAGCCAGCCTGGAGACCCATGGCTTAGAGGATCTCACCCAGGAGGCTTACTTTGTTGCTTCTTGGGGCTCTCAAATTCAGTTTGTTTGATTTTCAAAACAATGTACTTCTGTACTATTGAGTTTTGATAGCCCAAAGATATATTATCTTGGCAATATGACAAGAAGGAAAATTTAAATAGAGGGCAGAAAGTTTAATTTAGCTTAATTTGGAATTCATGTAATCAAGGAAATGCAGAGTCCAGCTTTAGGTTTCAACATTCAGACAGAAGGATTCCTAGCAGGTCCCAAATTTAGCTGATCACAACTGGGCTGCTGATAGTAATATCTTTAGGAGCTAAAGATGCTAAGGACCTATGTTCATTGAGATGAGAAGAGCCATACAATTCTTTATGCTATTCAGTAAAAGTTATTACATAAATTGGGTCCAAAATATTATCTACCAAGAATGCAAAGGTATTAATAATAGCCATGGGACTTCCCTGGCGGTTCAGTGGCTAAGTCTCTGTGCTCCCAATGCAGGGGGCCGGGTTCCCTTCCTGGTCAGCAAACTAGATCCCACATGCAGCAACTTGAAGACCTAGCATGCCTCAACTAAGACCCAGTGCAGCCAAATAAATAAGATAAATAAACATTTAAAAATATAACAGAAGCGATAGCCACAAAAGAGTGAAAACCTCATGATAATCACTGTGCACTTGAAAGCATTTTGCATCCGAGCTCCCAACACTTCACATTTCACAGAGGTAAATACACAACCCCCTGCCCCCCACCAGAAATTGTGGATAAAAAATTTCCGTCTGAAACTTGAAAACGCTGACCTTGCCTGATCAAGAAACTTGAAATTTCAGCACTGAAAGTCTCAGCGAAATTATTCTTTCTGTGTGTTTTCTGTGTTCACACTCAGAGATTGTTAAAACAAATGGTGTATCAATTGGATTATTTTTTTAAATTTCATTGTGACAGTTCTTGTTAGGGTATGGATAGAAACAGAAGCTTTTCAGTATTTGAGCCATTTTGATTTTGAGAGCTCAAACTCAACTAAGGGAAGGAATTTTCGGCATAGGTGGCAGTGTTCAAAGCATTTTTTATCAGGAGTGGAAACTCCCTGGTTCCTCAAGGCCTCCACTTCTGTCTGCCTGTTGGCTGCAGCTGCGCCAGACCCCCCACTGGTCTTACCTTCCTCTGCCCTCTAATTAAGCTGCAGGAGCCAAGCCCCCAGCCAACCATTGCTCATCATACAATGTGCCACGTCCTGTTTCAGCCTAGCACCTAGTGCTAAAGATCTGCCAGGCTTTGAGCTAAGTGGCTTAAGTTCTTAGGAAGCCATGTGATTGCATCTTGTACCAGCTGGTCTCCTAAAACAGCTCCAGACAGAGTGCACTGTAGTTCTCCAGATAGGACCCACTCTGGGGTCATGATTTGCTATGAGAAAAGCTCATCCAACATGGAACAGCATCATTTTATGTCCTCTGAGCCCTCAGTACAAGCCTCCCGTGCCCCAAGAGTCCTTACTCTCAAGAATCTCACCAAAAAGAAAGATTAATGCCTCTGTAGGGAGTCCTTAAAGATGCTTCAAGCCATCTCTTTTTTGGTAATTGTTTTTCTCACTGTATGTTACCCTTCTCGTTCACTTGGGTCCCAGAGAGGAGAAGCCCAAGGAGAAGAGAATGGAATTGCATAAGCTAAGCAGGATAGTAAGCACCTGAAAACAGAAGGCTTTTCCTTCTTGCTCACCTTTGGGTATCCTTGATACAAGAATGGTAGTCTGTATTGATTTGATCTATCAATATAGATCTATACTGATCTATATTGAGCATATAAGTGTTCCATAAATACTTGCTGAATAAATGAACGAGTGAATGTGGGCTTGAGAAGATGATATTCAGGGTCAGTGTCATGATGTAAGACCCATATGTTCCAGGGTATCAGTCCACTGACAGTCACCCCCAGCCCCTCTAGCCCCAATCACCACAGTCTCTTGCCAGGTACTTCTGGGAGTGCCTATGGCTGTGCTGTCTTACCTGTGCTCGGAAACAAGGCCCATCACACCCTTGATTCACACCATCTCAAGGGCCCCTCGCTGCCCCAGTTGTGGGAGCACTTCCTTTGGGAGGGTGTGGTCTGCCCTCCTGCCCACTCTTGCCACCCTGGGGTGGGAGTGGTAGGGTGGGCTCTCCTGATTCTGTGCATACCCCATCTCCAGGCCCTGGAGCAGCACATCTTCCTCCCAGAGTCTTACTCAGCCACTCACAAGTGGGGCATCCTCACTTCTCACCTGCTTCTCACTCCTGGGGCTCAGAACCAGTCCACGGGCCTGGCTAAGGGTCAGACTCCCCCACCCCCAACCCCATCCCTCTCTTTTTCTTGTCTTTCTATTCCTTTTGGCCCCAAGAAACTCCTTTCCCATCAGCGTCAGTGTAAGCCAAAGCGCTCCTGCCAATCAGCTCCTGCAGGCAGGCACCTGCAGGGGTCACCAGCCTCCCAGATGTAGTCAGCCAAGGCCCAGTGGGAACTACCCAGGAAAGAGCCCTGGGCTTAGGGCCTGGAGTCTGAAGTCAAGCCTCACATCTTTCCCCTGACTACTTTGTAACTTGGGAGAAAGAATCTATGGGAGATTCCTGGGCCTCCCTTTCAGGGTCTGTGAAGGCAAGTGGGTTCTAGCAGTCTGTGGTACCAGGTGATATTTGAAGGAGAAGACAGTGAAGACAAGAGGCCCAGGAAGGAGACAGAGGTGTGAGAAATCAGTGGTTACCCAGGCCAGGCAGGTAAGGCAGTGTTTCTCTGGGAGGAGACAGTCCACCACAGAAGATGACAGGGGCAGCTTTGGTATTAAGTGCAGAGACACAACACACCTCTTAGGTAGGGTTGCCTCTTTGGTTCTGTGGTTCCAGGAGCTTCATCAGGATGAAGAGCAGATGTCATCCTTTTGTGCAGTCACACAGGAGATGACCAGGGTAAACGGCGACATTTTATGAATCAGTGAACTAAAATGGACTGGAATGGGTGAATTTAACTCAGATGACCACTATATCTACTACTGTGGGCAAGAATCCCTTAGAAGAAATGGAGTAGTCATCATAGTCAACAAAAGAGTCCGAAATTCAGTACTTGGATGCAATCTCAAAACTGACAGAATGATCTCTGTTCATTTGCAAGGCAAACCATTCAATATCACAGTAATCCAAGTCTATGCCCTAACCAGTAATGGTGAAGAAGCTAAAGTTGAATGCTTCTATGATGACCTACAAGACCTTCTAGAACTAATACCCCCCAAAAAATGTCCTTTTCATTCTAGGGGACTGGAATGCAAAAGTAGAAAGTCAAGAGATACCTGGAGTAACAGGCAAATTTGGCCTTAGAGTACAAAATGAAGGTCAAAGGCTGATAGAGTTTTGCCAAGAGAACACAAGGGTGGTCATAGCAAACACCCTCTTCCAACAACACAAGAGAAGATTCTACATGCGTGGACACCACCAGATGGTCAATACCAAAATCAGATTGATTATATTCTTTGCAACCAAAGATGGAGAAGCTCTATACAGTCAGCAAAAACAAGACCGGGTGCTGACTGTGGCTCAGACCATGAACTGCTTATTGCCAAATTCAGACTTAAATTGAAGAAAGTAGGGAAAACCACTAGACCATTCAGGTATGACCTAAATCAAATCCCTTACGATCATACAGTGGAAGTGAGAAATAGATTCAAGGGATTAGATCTGATAGACAGAGTGCCTGATGAACTATGGACGGAGGTTCATGACATTGTACAGGAGGCAAGGATCAAGACCATCCCCAAGAAAAAGATATGCAAAAAAGCAAAATGGTTGTCTGAGGAGGCCTTACAAATAGCTGAGAAAAGAAGAGAAGCAGAAGGCAAAGGAGAAAAGGAAAGATATACCCATTTGAATGCAGAGTTCCAAAGAGAGAGGCAAGAAAGCAAGGAGAGACAAGAAAGCCTTCCTCAGGGATCATTGCAAAGAAATAGAGGAAACCAATAGAATGGGAAAGACTAGAGATCTCTTCAAGAAAATTAGAGTTACCAAGGGAACATTTCATGCATAGATGAGCACAATAAAGGACAGAAAGGGTATGGACCTAACAGAAGCAGAAGATATTAAAAAGAGGTGTCAAGAATACATGGAAGAACTGTACAAAAAAGATCTTCATGACCCAGATAACTATGATGATGTGGTCACTCACCTAGAGCCAGACATCCTGGAATGTGAAGTCAAGTGGGCCTTATAAAGCATCACTATGAACAAAGCTAGTGGAGGTGATAGAATCCCAGTTGAGCTATTTCGGATCCTAAAAGACGATGCTGTGAAAGTGCTTCACTCGATATGCCAGTTTTCATTCCAATCCCAAAGAAAGACAATGCCAAAGAATGTTCAAACTACCACACAATTGCATTCATCTCACATGCTAGCAAAGTAATACTCAAAATTCTCCAAGCCAGGCTTCAACAGTATGTGAACCATGAACTTCCAGATGTTCAAGCTGGATTTAGAAAAGGCAGAGGAACCAGAGACCAAATTGCCAACATCTGCTGGATCATGGAAAAAGCAAGAGAGTTCCAGAAAAACCTCTATTTCTGCTTTATTGACTATTCCAAAGTCTTTGACTGTGTGGATCACAACAAACTGTGGAAAATTCTGAAAGAGATGGGAATACCAGACCATCTGACCTGCCTCTTGAGAAACCTGTATGCAGGTCAGGAAGCAACAGTTAGAACTGGACATGGAACAACAGACTGATTCCAAATAGGGAAAGGAGTACATCAAGGGTGTATATTGTCACCCTGTTTATTTAACTTACATGCAGAGTACATCACGTGAAATGCTGGGCTGGATTAAGTACAAACTGGAATCAAGGTTGGTGGGAGAAATATCAATAATTTCAGGTATGCAGATGACACCACCCTTATGGCAGAAAGTGAAGAAGAACTAAAGAGCCTCCTGGTGAAAGTGAAAGAGGAGAGTGAAAAAGTTGGCTTAAAACTGAACATTCTGAAAACTAAGATCATGGCCTCCAGTCTCATCACTTTATGGCAAATAGATAAGGAAACAATGGAAACAGTGACAGACTTTATTTTTCTGGGCTCCAAAATCATTGCAGATGGTGACTGCAGCCATGAAATTAAATGATTCTTGCTACTTGGAAGAAATGCTATGACCAACCTAGACAGCATATTAAAAAGCAGAGACATTACTTGGCCAACCAAGGTCTGTCTAGCCAAGGCTATGGTTTTTCCAGTGGTCATGTATGGATGTGAGAGTTGGACTGTGAAGAAAACTGAGCGCCGAAGAATTGATGCTTTTGAACTATGGTGTTGGAGAAGACTCTTGAGAGTCCCTTGGACTGCAAGGAGGTCCAACCAGTCCATCCTAAAGGAAATCAGTCCTGAATATTCATTGGAAGGACTGATGTTGAAGCTGAAACTCCAATACTTTGGCCACCTGATGCAAAGAACTAACTCACTGGAAAAGACCCTGATGCTGGGAAAGATTGAAGGCGGAAGGAGAAGGTGACAACAGAGGATGAGATGGTTGGATGGCATCACCGACTTGATGGACATGAATTTGAGCAAGCTCTGGGAGATGGTGACGGACAGGGAAGCCTGCCATACTGCAGTCCATGTGGTCGCAATTAGTTGGACATGATTGAGCTACTGAACTGCACAGGGTGGCTGCCCATACTCCTAGTCAAAACTAGTTTTCTTTTGCTTAAGCTTTTGGTGTCATATCCAAGAACCCATTGCCAAATCCAAGGGCATGAAGATTTTTCTCCTCTTTTCTTCTAAGGGTTTTCTAATTTATATCTTACGTTGTAAAGTCTTTTGTCCACTATGAGTCAATTCTTGAATGGTGTAGGTAATGGCGAAACTTCATTCTTTTGGTTGTGACTCTCCAAGTTGTCCCAGCTGTTGAAGAGGGCTGAGAGACTTTTGTGAGGCAATAATACATTGTGTCACGTAAATGTCCTTTGATCCAGGGCCCAGGGAAACTGAAGAGAGATCAGGACAACGGGCTGTAAGATTCTGAGGGTACAAGCTTACCAGAGAGTGCACGGTGGTTGCCATAATGCATTAAAGAAACAAATTCCTTTCCTTCTCAGTGGGAATGGCTTCAGCTGACACCGAAGGGGGACATGAAGGTGCGGGCAGCAAGGAAGGGCTGGTGGCTTTGGGGCAAAAGGTTAAACAATGTGGAGGCCGCAGTTTCAGCCTGAAGCCACCAGGGGGCACAAAGTGGGAGCACCTTAAATGGCTACCATGATGCAGGTTGTCCAGAGGGTCATCTCCTGGAGGAAGAGAAGAGCTTAGAGCACATGGGTTTTAGCATTTCCATTGATGGACACTTGGAGCCAAAAACTATTTTTGTTACTTTTTGTTTATCCTCCCCCAAGATGGCATGGACTGGAAAAGCAAGAGTTACAATTAATCTCCCTTTCCAAAGTGCAGTTCAAAAAAGAACATTCTGTTTTTCAGGACCCCAGCTCTCTGTGAGAAATTCTATACTAGCATTCAAAATGAAGCCATGTTTGCCAAAATGTAAATTTCTTTTAATGGCTAATTTTTTTTTAAGTGACTGCTTATGTTTGCAGCAGAGAAAATAAGAGAAAAAGAGGTATAATTTATCTAAAAAATAGCAGTTCTATTTTGGGGAAGGGATGTTACAGAGAACCAATGTAATTCTGTAATGTTAATCTATTTCAAATTTTTCAAATGTCAAAAATGCAGTTTACATTTACTGCCACAAATTCAGTGAACATTTTTCATTATGCACTAAGCAGAAAATTTGAAATTAAATGTTCAGCAATGTTCAAACAAATGAAGAAATCCCCTCCCCCAGGCTATCCTTTGACATAACTAGGACAATCCAATATAATAACCCTCTAAAAGGATTAATTCTGCCTAAAACCAGCTCCTGAAAAAAACCACATGGCACTTTCTGAAACATTCTTGATAATGTGAACACCGTTATTACATTTACAACCCAGGAGCCTGGTGCTGACTCTGTCTTGGAACATTCTATGATAATGCAGAACAAGGGAGTCTTCACAATCAGAGTCACAGGAAAACCTAAATAATAATTAAAATATACAAAATAAAAGCAATAAGGTTGCATTTTGCTTCTTTAAATTAATAAGATATTTTAAACATACTCGCTGCTGGCAGTGTTGGAGCAAAAATGGCTCACATGTACACTGCTGATGGCAATGCAAATCAGCAGTGCCAGGCAAAGCCATTCAAAATCTTTATCTGATTCAGTGATTGGCATCATTCATCGGAAGAACAATGTTTTACACCTGCTTAATGCAAACTTATTATAAGAACGTTTGTAAGCTTGGAAGCCTCCTAAATATCTAGTGAAGATGGTTGATGATTAGGTAAAACGTGAGGTACCCACTCAATAGGGGGATTCCCTCATTGCTTAGTTGGTAAAGAATCTGCTTGCAATGCAGGAGACCCGGGTTCAATTTCTAGGTCAGGAAGATCCTCTGGAGAAGGAAATGGCAACCCACTCCACTATTCTCGCCTGGAGAATCCCATGGACAGAGGAGCCTAACAGGCTACAGTCCATGGGATCACAAGAGTCGGACATGACTTAGCGACTAAAGCACCCACCTCATGAAAGGCAGAGGGCATCAGAAGGCAAACACACTGAAACCATACTCACAGAAAACTAGTCAATCTAATCACACTAGGACCACAGCCTTGTCTAACTCAATGAAACTAAGCCATGCCCACGGGGCAACCCAAGACAGGCGGGTCATGGTGGAGAGATCTGACAGAATGTGGTCCACTGGAGAAGGGAATGGCAAACCATTTCAGTATTCTTGCCTTGAGAACCCCATGAACAGTATGAAAAGGCAAAATGATAGGATACTGAAAGAGAAACTCCCCAGGTCAGTAGGTGCCTAATATGCTACTGGAAATCAGTGGAGAAATAACTCCAGAAAGAATGAAGGGATGAAGCCAAAGCAAAAACAATACTCAGTTGTGGATGTGACTGGTGATGGAAGCAAGGTCCAATGCTGTAAAGAGCAATATTGCATAGGAACCTGGAAGGTCAGGTCCATGAATCAAGGCAAACTGGAAGGGGTCAAACAGGAGATGGCAAGAGTGAATGTCGACATTCTAGGAATCAGCAAACTGAAATGGACTGGAATGGGTGAATTTAACTCAGATGACCATTATATCTACTACTGCGGGCAGGAATCCCTCAGAAGAAATGGAGTAGCCATCATGGTCAACAAAAGAGTCCAAAATGCAGTACTTGGATGCAATCTCAAAAAGGACAGAATGATCTCTGTTCGTTTCCAAGGCAAACCATTCAATATCACAGTAATCCAAGTCTATGCCCCAACCAGTAACGCTGAAGAAGCTGAAGTTGAATGGTTCTATGAAGACCTATAAGACCTTTTAGAACTAACACCCAAAAAAGATGTCGTTTTCATTATAGGGGACTGGAATGCAAAAGTAGGAAGTCAAGAAACACCTGGAGTAACAGGCAAATTTGGCCTTGGAATTCAGAATGAAGCAGGGCAAAGACTAATAGAGTTTTTCCAAGAAAATGCACTGGTCATAACACACACCCTCTTCCAACAACACAAGAGAAGACTCTATACATGGACATCACCAGATGGTCAACAATGAAATCAGATTGATTATATTCTTTGCAGCCAAAGATGGAGAAGCTCTATACAGTCAACAAAAACAAGACGGGGAGCTGACTGTGGCTCAGACCATGAACTGCTTATTGCCAAACTCAGACTTAAATTGAAGAAAGTAGGGAAAACCACTAGACCATTCAGGTATGACCTAAATCAAATCCCTTATGATTATACAGTGGAAGTGAGAAATAGATTTAAGGGCCTAGATCTGATAGATAAGAGTACCTGATGAGCTATGGAATGAGGTTCGTGACATTGTACAGGAGACAGGGATCAAGACCATCCCCATGGAAAAGAAATGCAAAAAAGCAAAATGGCTGTCTGGGGAGGCCTTACAAATAGCTGTGAAAAGAAGAGAAGCGAAAAGCAAAGGAGAAAAGGAAAGATATAAACATCTGAATGCAGAGTTCCAAAGAATAGCATTAAGAGATAAGAAAGCCTTCTTCAGCGATCAATGCAAAGAAATAGAGGAAAACAACAGAATGGGAAAGATAGGGATCTCTTCAAGAAAATTAGAGATACCAAAGGAACATTTCATGCAAAGATGGGCTCAATAAAGGACAGAAATGGTATGGACCTAACAGAAGCAGAAGATATTAAGAAGAGATGGCAAGAATACACAGAAGAACTGTACAAAAAAGATCTTCACGACCCAGATAATCACGATGGTATGATCACTGACCTAGAGCCAGATATCCTGGAATGTGAAGTCAAGTGGGCCTTAGACAGCTCACTACGAACAAAGCTAGTGGAGGTGGTGGAATTCCAGTTGAACTATTCCAAATCCTGAAAGATGATGCTGTGAAAGTGCTGCACTCAATATGCCAGCAAATTTGGAAAACTCAGCAGTGGCCACAGGACTGGAAAAGGTCAGTTTTCATTCCAATCCCAAAGAAAGGCAATGCCAAAGAATGCTCAAACTACTGCACAATTGCACTCATCTCACATACTAGTAAAGTAATGCTCAAAATTCTCTAAGCCAGGCTTCAGCAATATGTGAACCGTGAACTTCCTGTTGTTCAAGCTGGTTTTAGAAAAGGCAGAGGAACCAGAGATCAAATTGCCAACATCCGCTGGATCATGGAAAAAGCAAGAGAGTTCCAGAAAAACATCTATTTCTGCTTTATTGACTATGTCAAAGTCTTTGACTGTGTGGATCACAATAAACTGTGGAAAATTCTGAAAGAGATGGGAATACCAGACCACCTGATCTGCCTCTTGAGAAATTTGTATGCAGGTCAGGAAGCAACAGTTAGAACTGGACATGGAACAACAGACTGGTTCCGAATAGGAAAAGGAGTTCATCAAAGCTGTATATTGTCACCCTGATAATTTAACTTATATGCAGAGTACATCATGAGAAACACTGGACTAGAAGAACACAAGCTGGAATCAAGATTGCTGGGAGAAATATCAATAACCTCAGATATTCAGATGACACCACCCTTATGGCAGAAAGTGAAGAGGAACTAAAAAGCCTCTTGATGAAAGTGAAAGTGGAGAGTGAAAAAGTTGGCTTAAAGCTCAGCATTCAGAAAACGAAGATCATGGCATCCGGTCCCATCACTTCATGGCAAATAGATGGGGAAACAGTGGAAACAGTGTCAGACTTTATTTTCCTGGGCTCCAAAATCACTACATATGGTGACCACAGCCATGAAATTAAAAGACGCTTACTCCTTGGAAGGAAAATTATGACCAACCTAGTTAACATATTCAAAAGCAGAGACATTATTTTGCCAACAAAGGTTCGTCTAGTCAAGGCTATGGTTTTTCCTGTAGTCATGTATGGTTGTGAGAGTTGGACTGTGAAGAAGGCTGAGTGCCAAAGAATTGATGCTTTTGAACTCTGGTGTTGGAGAAGACTCTTGGGAGTCCCTTGGACTGCAAGGAGACCCAACCAGTCCATTCTGAAGGAGATCAGCCCTGGGATTTCTTTGGAAGGAATGATGCTAAAGCTGAAACTCCAGTACTTTGGCCACTTCATGTGAAGAGTTGACTCATTGGAAAAGACTCTGATGCTGGGAGGAATTGGGGGCAGGAGGAGAAGGGGACGACAGAGGATGAGATGGCTGGATGGCATCACTGACTTGATGGACATGAGTCTGGGTGAACTCCGGGAGTTGGTGATGGACAGGGAGGCCTGGTGTGCTGCGATTCATGGGGTCGCAAAGAGTCAGACACGACTGAGCAACTGATCTGATCTGATCTGAATGAAAGGCACAGGTATATGCAAATGAGACAGTGTTAAGAGGCACAAGTAGCTCTGTTGAGGCAGGGAGAGGGGCAGAATTGTAAATGTAGTTTTTTTCTTCTGCTGTTGAAAGTTTCCTTAATGTTACCATAAATTTATTTGTTGGCTTAATAAATATGTTAAATAAATTGCAAGCAAAGTTCCTTACCTTTTGGTTATTTGTAAAAGGAGATACAGTCATGCATATGACTGTGTCATGCATCTCTTTTTTCTTAACCTTTTTATTTATGCTTGACTTGACTTGGCTAGATTGGTCTGTGATTTCTTCCACACAGTATTAAGTTACACCCACCCATTAGGCCCAAGGAAGGGCGGCGGGAATTCTCAGAGTATGAAGCCATTTGAAACTGCTTAAAGAGAAAGGCGGTAAGAACAGATTTCCAGAGGAAAGGTAGTAATCCTGAAACTATCCCAAGGAGGACAACCGAGAAAGGAAGCCAGGTCTGGCAGCAAGGCACAACTCCTGGGGTGTTGTTCACATGGTATTTTCTGTAAGGGGGTGTAGCCCCACAACATCCAGCCCCCTGGTAATTTGCAGTGCTGACTACCTACTTTTTGAAAAGTATTTATTTATTTGACTGCTCTGAGTCTTAGTTGCAGCATACTGGATCTAGTTCCCTAACCAAGGATCAAACCAGAGTCTCCTGCATTTGGAGTGCAGTCTTAACCACTGGACCATCAAAGAAGTCCCCCAATTACCTACTGATGCCCTACTGTAGTAGACATGGTTTTGTGCACCCAACAGCCATTCTTTATTTCTTCCTTGCAGAGTTCCTGGTAATGAACAACAGCACCATCTCAAGCTAGTTTAAGCTAAAAAGGAGTTTATTTATGGACTCAGGGAGCTCACAGAACCCCTAGGAGGGCTGGAAAACCAGGCTTGAAGACTATATAACCTGAAACAATACCCAAATTATACTACCAAACTGCTCCAATGGAGATCTGTGGCCACTGCCCACTATAACATGGATGTGATGCACGAGATGTTACCACTCAGCTGTTTCTAAAAACTGCACTGTCTACCTAAAAGTTTCCCCCATCTTCACTGGAAAAAAAGAAACTGCCTGGCCCCTAATTCCTGCCTTTGCTCAGTTCTAAATTCAAGTCTTGTGCAGGTGTATCTAGTTGGTGGAGTCCAGGTAACATACCTGTACCCAAGCTTTCCTGCCAATTGGGAAGGAGAGTTCTATTTCCATCTGGGACTCATAATGTGTGGAATTTCTCAAATATAAGGAGCCACCAATGTGACAAATGTCCACAAAATTTCACCCAACTTTGTTCAGTTGTCGATTTTACTCTTTGTGGCCACAAGGTTTAGGGAAGGCTGGCCTCATATCTTGATTAAGCCAGTTGTGGCGATGCCATTTTCCTTCATGGTAACTGGCCCAGAAAGGCACATGACCCAATTCTGACCAATGAAGCACAAAAAGGCATCTGCTGAGGGCCTTCCGAGAACGGTTTCTTAGCTCTTAAAGAGAGACACAAGGACACAATAAGCCCTTTTTCTGCGGGGATCTGAACACTGGAACTGCGGCCACTGTACCGTGACTGGCACACTTAAAATGAGATAGCAGAAAGGTGGAATTCATCTGGGTCCTTGCTTAGCCTCTGACTCGACCAAGCCATCCTATCTCAGGATGACTTGCTGTGTGAAATAACCTTTCCTGTATTGTGTGAGCCAGGTGAGGCTCTCCGTGCAGCCCAAAGTATCCTGAGCGACCCACTCTGTCCACCGCTGCAAAGATTACTGAGAATGATCAGGATCATAAGACATGGCCATCTTCTTGGATTGGAGGAGCCTGAGGATGTATAGCGTAGATGAAGTGGACAGGGAACATATGGCCATGTTAGAAAAGTTCCTTCTGAGCAGCTTCCCCTTCTCAGAAGTGGACCCATCTGTCCCCTCACTGCAACAAAACCCTCTTGCTTCTTGTGAATTTCATTTCCTCCAGTATGTTCAGTAATTGGAGACACCCTGTCCTGCCACAGAAAAGGCTGAAGGAGTTCCTGAAGGTTCTTCCTGGTAGAAACTTCCTGTCACCACCCCCACTTCCATCCTCCACCCCCAACAGCCAGCGGCAGGCTCATGGCCTCTCCTCAGGCAATCAGATTCTTTCTCTCTAGACCTGACCTCTCCAACCAAATGCCTCAATGATGGAAAACAGTAGGCATTCATTCATTCCAGAAAACTCTCCCTCCAGCTGTATTATCTGGCCAGGACTGCTGAGTCCTTCCCGCTGCCTCGTTGCCCTAAACTGCCCTGGAGGAATATCTGTTCTGTTTCAGAAACCACAGAGTTCCCGGGAAACAGAGATTTCAAAACTACCCAAGTTGCCCAGCCAGAGACATTCCAGTGTGAAAGCTTATACTCTTGAAGAACTTCCAAATTAAAACGTTATGAAAAGTCAGTTCTACAATGCCATCTTTTCCTCTAAGGATTGCTTCAGTGAATTTATACTGAGATGTTCTTTATACATGAAAACAATCCTATTTCTTCTTCTTCTGGCCCTCCACCCCCAAATTGGGAGTTTAAATTATGAAATAAAAAGGTTGATATAAACAAGCTGCTAAAATTAAACTCATCACGAAGTTTACACATGAAGAACTGGTTCATGAAGCATTTCTGTTTATAAATTTCAGGGAATATTGGTATCCTGGATCTTTGCTTGTTGGGAACTTGAGGATAATTATTTGAAATATTTTAAAAAGTATTTCACTTCCCGGAACTGTAATGAGTACCATGTGACATCCAAGGGCAAGAGAAATAAATACTGAGGATGTGGAGGAAAAAGAAAACCATTTTATCTCTTCATGTGGAACATTTTTGCTTACATAAAAATTTTTTAATTGTGGTATAAGCACATAGTATCCTAACCATTTTAAGTGTATAATTTAGCAGAATTTTTTAAAAATCAGCCAATTTAATGCTGGAGTTTATCAAATATATTCTTATACAACTTGCTAACATGAGCAGTTGTTAATTTTCTGATAAAATTAGCCTTCTTTCGTCTGCTCTCTGAGGAAATGTTAGTAATAAAGTTTAATACTGAGACCGCACTCCGTGATGACCTCTGTTCTATTTTTGAACTCTGAAACAAATGAAAATGATCCAAGAAATAAAGAGAAACACATTCATGAGCAAAGCCACTTAACTTCTCATTTTAACCTCCAGCTAGTTAAAAATACTAGATAATGTTCAGTGGGTCTTGCTGTAGTCAAAAGGAATTGTATACTATTAAATTTTTAAACTTCTATTTTGTAAAATTTCCAACATATACAAAGTGAACAGAAAATGAGCTCCCATGTACCCAACCTCCAGCTTGGTACCATTTAATATTAAACAGCTGTTAATATTCTGCCATCTTTGTTTCATCTGTTTTTCCACTGCCCACATACATACTTAATTAAAATTATTATCATTCATTCTTTTAGGTAATTTCTACACACTAAAATATACAATTTTTCACTGTACAATTGTGGCAAATGAATACTCACACATAATCTACATCCCTATCACAATATGGAATATTTTCATCTCCCCAGAAAGTTCCTTGTATCTCCTGTTACTCATCCCCCATTCAGAGACAAGCCACTGTTTTTATTTTTTAACTTGTGATTATTTTTGCCTGCTCTAGAGCTTCACATAAATGAAACGATACTCCTTTGGATCTGCCTTCTATTATTCAGCATACTATTTGTGAGACTCATCCATTTTGCTGAGTAATTCCTTCTTGTTTATTGCTGTATGGTATCCCATTGTGAGAACACTGGCTCTTACAGTGGAAGAACCACTGTTAGATGGTATCTTACTATCTGGGTGATGGACAGTGAGTTGCCTCCATCTTCTGCTTGCTTGCTTCACTTCAGTTGTGTCCAATCCTTTGCCCCTGCAGACAGTAGCCCCCCAGGCTCCTCTGGCCATGGGATTCTCCAGGCAAGAATACTGGAGTGGGTTGTCATTTCCTACTCCAGGGGATCTTCCCAACCCAGGGATCGAACCCACATCTCTTGCATCTTCTACATTGGCAAGCAGGTTCTTTACCACTAGCACCACCTGGGAAGCCAGCTTTCAGCTATTGTAAAAAAAAAAAAAAAAAAAAAGCTGCTATGAACAGTCTCGAACAACTGTTTTGTTTGTGTGTGTGTTTTCATTTCTCTTAGATAAATACCTAGGAATGAAATCGCTAAGTCCAAGTATAACTCGATATTAGTGGTATGATACTGTCAAGCCGTTTTCCAAAATGGTTGTACCATTTTAAAGTCCTACATATATCAACTTCCAGATGTTCAAGCTGGTTTTAGAAAAGGCAGAGGAACCAGAGATCAAATTACCAACATCCGCTGGATCATGGAAAAAGCAAGAGAGCTCCAGAAAAACATCTACTTCTGTTTTATTGACTGTGCCAAAGCCTTTGACTGTGTGGATCACAATAAACTGTGGAAAATTCTTCAAGAGATGGGAATACCAGACCACCTGACCTGCCCCTTGAGAAATCTGTATGCAGGTCAGGAAGCAACAGTTAGAACTGGACACGGAACAACAGACTGGTTCCAAATAGGAAAAGGAGTACATCAAGGCTGTATATTGTCACCCTGCTTATTTAACTTATATGCAGAGTACATCATGAGCAACACTGGGCTGGAAGAAGCACAAGCTGGAATCAAGATTGCCGGGAGAAAAATCAATAACCTCAGATATGTAGATGACACCACCCTTATGGCAGAAAGTGAAGAGGAACTAAACAGCCTCTTGATGAAAGTGAAAGTGGAGAGTGAAAAAGTTGGCTTAAAGCTCAACATTCAGAAAACGAAGATCATGGCATCTGATCCCATCACTTCATGGGAAATAGATGGGAAAACAGTGGAAACAGTGTCAGACTTTATTTTCCTGGGCTCCAAAATCACTACAGATGGTGACCACAGCCATGAAATTAAAAGACACTTACTCCTTGGAAGAAAAGTTATGACCAACCAGATAACATATTCAAAAGCAGAGACATTATTTTGCCAACAAAGGTCCGTCTAGTCAAGGCTATGGTTTTTCCTGTGGTCATGTATGGATGCGAGAGTTGGACTGTGAAGAAAGCTGAGTGCCAAAGAATTGATGCTTTTGAACTCTGGTGTTGGAGAAGACTCTTGAGAGTCCCTTGGACTGCAAGGAGACCCAACCAGTCCATTCTGAAGGAGATCAGTCCTGGGTGTTCTTTGGAAGGAATGATGCTAAAACTGAAACTCCAGTACTTGGCTACCTCAAGGGAAGAGTTGACTCATTGGAAAAGACTCTGATGCTGGGAGGGATTGGGGGGCAGGAGGAGAAGGGGACGACAGAGGATGAGATGGCTGGATGGCATCACTGACTCGATGGACGTGAGTCTGAGTGAACTCTGGGAGTTGGTGATGGACAGGGAGGCCTGGCGTGCTGCAGTTCATGGGGTCGCAAAGAGTCGGACATGACTGAGCGACTGAACTGAACTAAACTGAACTGATATATCCGACTACATACAGCAACATATGAGAATTCCAGTTACTCTATATTCTCATTAACATTTAGCTTTATAAATCTTTTAAATTTTAGCCATTCTGATGGATATATGATAGCATCCTATACCAAACTCTGCATCTGACTCTTTAACCCAGCAAGACTGTGGATTTTTGCTGCCTCTAAGCTGTCCAGAGGTTGGGAAGTTATCAAAAGCAAAAAGCTGCTGCAAAAGCAAATCTCATCCGGGTAGATTGTTGTCTAGTTTCTCTCAGTTTTTGGTTATTCTTTGGTGTTTTCTAATAGTCATTTTTATTAAAAATTTCCCCAAATTTGGGAAGGTTTGCCCAACCAAAATACTCTGTTACTATTAGCTATTATTTTAAAATATATTAAAAATACTGGAAATTATTTCTTGAGAAACTAAAAATTAACCCAGATGTTCATAACGAACCTAGCTATACATATTGAAAAGTAAAGCACAGTGTGGGCCTCAATACCAAAAATGGCACAGAATGAATACACACACACACACACACACACACATACATATCTATACACATAATGGGCTTCCCAGGTGGTGCTAGTTGTAAAAAACCCACCTGCCAAAGCAGGAGATGTAAGAGATACAGATTCCATCCTGGGTTGGGAAGATCCCCTGGAGGAGGGCATAGCAACCCACTCCAGTATTCTTGCCTGGAAAATCCCATAGACAGAGAAGCCTGGCAGGCTTCAGTCCATAGGGTTGCAAAGAGTGGAACATTACTGAAGTGACTTAGCACACACACATACACATACACCCCTCGCCCCCACGCACATGTATCTCCATCCACAAGGTGTTGTCCCTTGATGATTGCTGTTGACAGTTCTGCCCTGACTGACAACTGATGTAGGACAAAGCAGTCCAGGGCAGGTGGGTCATGCCCATCTACCTCTTGAGTGTTAGCAGTGAGTCCTCCACAGGTAGTCCCTTGGCATAACTAGCCAACCACCAGGCTTATAGCCTCAATTATGGGACAATAACAATCAGAGAGATGTGCGTGGAAGTGGGACAGTAGAGTGGTAATGAGCAGACACTGTATACTGTCCAGAAACAAAGCAACTTCAGGCAGGGTGGGAAGAAGATTGCTTTTGAGGACATACAATTTCAAGCATGAAACCAGTTGTTTTTCTGGTTTACATTTGATGAAGGGATGAGGGAGGGAGGGTGACTAATAGGAAAAGAGGGAAGAAAAAGTGCTCCTATTACGTTCATGTCCAAATTCCCTGAAGTAACTTCTATTGTTATTCCCCTTTATCGATTAAGACAAGCATAGTGAGGTAACTGCTTAAGTGACTCCAACATGTTTCACGTATCATTAGGGCAACAGTAGTCAGTTTTTAGAAGTTGGCGCTCAAGTTGCTAAATCCTTTGCTTTTGATGGATGATGAAATGGTCACTAAAGGCATGCAAGACATATAAAGAAGGTGTCATTGTTTCAAAAGCTCTAGCTCTGCTTTGCACGCACAATCTGTTAATCAATCACCCTCTCGTCAGTTAATTAGAGTTTTAAGTGGGTTAAAAAGTCACTCTTAAAAAAATACAACCTATTCCTGGGTGGTGTATATATCCGTCATGCACATCAATGTATTAATTATTTTACTTGCGTGACTTTCCTCCTAATGGCTATCTGAGAGAGAAGTGTGTCATCTTTCTTTTTTCCCTTTGGAAAAGAAAGAGAGGCAGTTGTGAAGCCAGGGCACTTGGCAGGGGACTCTGGGGAAAGCAGGGCCTTTAGGCAGCAGAGAATATCATGGCTTCTGGAGGGCAGAAAGAGGAAAGATGTTAATTGTCAAGAAGATGTTAAAGACTCTTTTGCCTCTTTGAACTTTTCTGGGGTCTTTTTGGAGACAACCCTCATAAGTCTGATCACCACTGAAAACCCTGCATGCGATGCCAGCGTAGAGAATGAGTTCATCTCCGTCTGATTTATCTTTCTCATCCTCACTGGGTGGACTCTTGAAATGAATGGGCATTGTGCTTACAGACAGTTGATCCACAGGCTAAACTGAGGGCTCCTCCCTATCCTGTGGTTTCAAACCCATGTGGCATACGACGGTGGACACCAGAATGACTAACCCCAAAGAAAGCCATAGAGAGGTGGGGTGCAGTATCCAGTATGCAGACACTGAGGAAGCAGGCCTTGATTTTAAATACACTGTGAAACCTGTCCATTGTGTTCTCTTCTTTGCCTGTGTCCCCAGGAAACTCAGTTCAAACTCAAAAGTTCAAGAATTTCTGACATGTATTTCTGCATCCTAACTTTATCCTTGTCTATCTTACTATTCCACTTTTATTTTCCTTTTGTCCTCTCTCTGTTTGTTCTTAGTTTGATATATTGTGCATTTGTATAAAGTTGACTCAATTCCTTTGGGGAGTAAGGTGGGGGAAATAAATAAATAAGGCCTCTTTAGATTGTCTTTTAATAGCCAGAGTGCACATCATTATTTGGCAAGAAGAGTTAGAGCTGTTTGTTGTCCTTTGTCAAATGAGTTATTGAGCAAGGCATGAGTCTTGCTTTTAAGTAGGAAAACAGTTTTTGTATGTGCCCATCTCAAAGCCAAGTCTTTTTCTTCTTTTTGATTCCTTCCTGTTGAGACCCAATTGCTTACTAGCCTTTCTGGAAAAAAAAAAAAAAATCTTACTTAATATCTCTCTCCAAGCTTATGAAGGGTCAACTAGGTTTTCTCTAACTTAATGGAAGTTGAAATTAGAGAAAAATTTTAAAATTTGCAGAAGCATTGTCCTTCAGTTTAAAACAATGAAAGCTTTGTTCTGAAAGTGATTCAGTTTAAAAGTGGGCTTACATGGTAGGCTGTGGAATTCCTACTGTCTCTGGCTCAAACAATTAGCACAGATAACTCCCAAGATTGGTTTTTAGGCACAAGTATCTTCTTAATGTCCTTAATAAAATATTTCTGGCCCACCACTAACCAACATATATCTATCATCTTAACTACTTTCAAGATACTATTCACAGCACCCAGGGGATTGCCTCTGGTGAAGGAAATAGTGACCCACTCCAGTGTTCTTGCCTAGGAAATCCCAAGGACAGAGGAGCCAAGTGGGCTACAGTCCATGGGGTCACAAAGGGTCCAACATGACTTGGTGACTGAACCAAGGAATTGCAGAGATAAATAACCCCAGTTCTTGCCCTCTGAGACCCTATGACATGGGGGCTGGGAGATAGTTATGTGTGGGGGAATAGAAAGATAAGTAAATCCATATATTGCTGGACAAAATGAGAGCGGTGCCATGATGAAGAACATGCATTGTGAATGTAGGAGATGGTCTGCTTTGGCAAGCAAGATGGGTGCTGGCTTCATGGAAGATGGGAGGGGGTTGTGGGGAACAGTGAGAAGAACCAGTGAGGCCCACTGAGACCCACCATATGGATCCTGGAACTCAGGCTCAAGGCTTTTGTCCTCAGTTTTGCAGTAAGGGGGATGGGATGTGGGTACGAAAGAATTTACAGCTGGAGAATATGAGAGCAAGGACATTTTAATCTCATTTTATTTAGATACCACATACCTCCAGATTAGATTTTGTGGTGGCTTAGGACAAAAACATAAAACTTTTTTAAAAAAAGAAGTAGAATGAAAAGCACAAGTCCCAACTCACACTCCAGCAAACTGATACCAAGCCAGCCTGTTCTTGACCTACCATGGCCTTGTTTGGATTCAACAAATTACCTTCATAACTTGAATCATGGAGAGAAGTAACCAGAAGTCAGACGACACGTATGGGAGGGCAGTTCCCCGTAGCTCAACATCCTGACATTTTAACCTGTCTGCTCTCATTTCAGCTACCTGGGTTCACCTCCGAGAATAGTGCAGACACTGTAATAGTATTGTTACACAGTAAGCTTCCTTTGACTTTACCAAATTTCCCCCCTAACTTGCAACTTTCCTGACATGACCGAATTCCCCATCAGGAATGGCCCTCTAATTAAACTGCTTCCTTCACTGCTCCAGCCCCTGAAGCTAGGGAAACAATATGTTTCTAATTTCTCTTTGGGGTTCTTATTCTCAAGTCAACCCTTCTGCTCTAGTCATATTATTGATGTGGCATTTTATGTCCCCAAAATACCTTGTGGCCTTTCTAGAAAATAATACCTCTATTAACAAAAAGGATGGTTCCAATGGCATTTCCTTGGCAGACATTTTATTAGTAGAGGGAAAAATGAAATCGGGGGAGAAGAGGAGGTAAGGTATACGAAATAAGGCCAGGAAGGTTAGTAGCAAGAAATCATTAAATATGACTGAAAATGCTGTCACTTATATGAGAATGTATGTGTCTAGGAGTCTCGGGTCGGAGAAGGACATGGCAACCCACTCCAGTGTTCTTGCCTGGAGAATCCCAGGGACAGAGGAGCCTGATGGGCTGCCGTCTATGGGGTCACACAAAGTCGGACACGACTGAAGCGATGTAGCAGCAGCAGGAGTCTTGGGGTTAAAGTAGACAAGACATGGACAGATGGGGAAAGATGGGAAGGAGGTGGGGCTGTCTTTAGGGAGGGAATGAACACGAGAGGCTGGCAAAGAGGCCCAGGTTCCCCGTCTCACTGACTCTCAGGGCCAGGCCCCATCCTGCTGGACCTCCCAAGCTGGAGGAAGCAGAGGACTCTCAGGTTCTGGCTCACTATCCAGGGTTCCCTAAAGGCCACCCTATCACCACCAGGCCTGGGACAATTCCAGGAGCACCTACTAACCCAGGACCATTGTCCTGAGAATGAATGGACATCTCCTCCCCTATCTACAGAGACCTGAAATCCTGTTAAAGAGAGAGACAGCTTTTCATTCCAGTTAATGACAGAAGTCTTGAAATGAAAGATTGGCAGGGTAGCACTTTCTGTGAAAAGACTGATTACCTTAACCTTCACTATAGCCAAAAGCTGTTACAGGGAACTGGACATTGACCAGAGGTGAGCTATGGAGAAGGAGAGAGAGAGAGAGAAAAAAAAAAGCTTGTTAAGTGGAGACTCTGTGATAGAAGATGGACCTGGAAGGCATCTTGACTTTGGGGAGTCACCCTGTTACCCTCAGTGGGCCCAAGACAGCATATGCTGTGCCCGGGTTTGGCCTAGGGGAGAAGTGCCGGGTCACACAAACTTTCTCTTCTTGGTTACGTAAATTCACCCACTTATTGCAGGTATCAACGTTTCCAGTAGGCCCTTCATCCTCTTCAGTCATCTGATGGCAGATTGCACAGTTACAGCATACGTGACTGTGCTGGTCCAGGTACCACAGCCCCAGGGCCCCCCAGCTCATCTCTTCACTTTGGTTTTGCCAAAGAAGAAGCAAATGCACTTGGCCTGCAGGTTGATTTCAAATTTCTTCGTCATTTTCCTGAGAGAGGCACCGTAACCAGTTCCCTGTTTGCAGATGACATGAAATTTCTGGGTGCATTCAGCCCTGCCTCCACAAGCTGCCCCCTAGCCCAGAGAGGAAACGACCCCCTTTATTGTAATGTCAACCAATAAATGTATAGATTGACTTCATCTCCAGGAAATTTGATAACTGAGGTAACATAATATCTGGGCTTCCCTGGTGGGTCAGCCAGTAAAGAATCTGCCTGCAATACAGGAGACCCAAGTTCAATCCCTGGGTTGGGAAAATCCCCTGGAGAAGAAGAATCCCATGGACAGAAGACCCTGGCAGTCCACGCAGTCACAAAGAGTCAGACATGGCTGAGCAACTAACATAAACTCTCTGTTCCTAGGAATTCAGCTTTTTTAGATATTCCCCTTTTTTTCCTGGCCCCACTGTGCCTCCTGACCAGGAACTGAACCCAGGCCACAACAGTAAAAGCACCGAGTCCTAACAATTAGACCATCAGGGAAGTTCCCAAAATTGCTATTTTTAAAAATGACTTGTTGGTCAAATCAGAGAGTGGTATTTCAGTCACTGAAACATTGATAAACAGACTCAGAAAAAGCAGAAACCGGGCACAGGCCTGGATCCAGCACTGCATGGGGAAGGGCCAGGGTCTGGGTGAGAATTCTCAGGGAGGAATCCTACCACTTCTGCTTCATTAGCGAAGGACACTTTTGTCCTCTACACACTAGGATCCTCCCTCAGAAAAGAGTTGTTTGCTTTACAGAAAATCTCATCGACTGTCAGCACATCCTCTGAGGCGGGTATCCTCCTCCTGGTTAGGCAGCGGTCAAGGCCCTGCCCCAAGCCACACCACCACTAAGTACAAAGCGGAGGCTGAGGCGGGCCTGTGAGACTATGGAATCACGGTTCACACCATGGGGACCGCCCCCATTTGTGCCAGGGCCTGAAGAAGCAGCATGCTGTCTAGGGGGTGGGGGGTGGGGGGTCTACCCCTGTACTCCACCTCCAAGACGCTAAAGGCACAGGCAGAGAGAGGGTCAAGCTTGCTTCTGAAACACCTTTTTGCCCCCCACTCCAAGCCAGGAGAGCTGCCAGGGCCCCAGTGTGGCCCCCAACTTGCTGCTGTGGGTGGTAGCTTGGCCAGGGCCCTGGGGAGAGAGTGGCAGGGATTCAGGGGGGTCTGTGATGATGGAGAGTCATCACATCCACAGGGAGGGGCCACGGGTCTACAAATAGGCTGAGAAAGAACACAGCAGGAATTCATAGGGAACTGAGACCAGTAAAACACCAAACCAGCCTGACCACAGCTTAGGGATCACAGAGAGTGTACACACACATGAACCAGCACGAGGCCAGGGGCCCGTCTCACTCCCAACTGTCATGAGATCTTAAAAGAACTCTGCTGCCACCCGTCCTTCTAAGAGAGGAGCAGAGAACAGGGATAGGGGTGGGAGCTTGACAGATTGAGCAACATGGAGACACGTCGCCCTAAAGAGAGTGTAGTAATCATTGCATCAAAGTCTAAACTGATTAGACTCAATCTGGCTTCTCTTCACCACCGTCCAGTGGGTAGGGGCCTCACCAGGACCACGACAGATATTAAGTTGCACTCGTGAGCTCTGTGAGCCCATCAGAAGTCCTGCTCCTCACTGCAGTCATGCCTAGGCTACACTTGGCAACCTCGTCTCATTTATTCTCCATAAAGTACATCACGAGTTTCTCCTAGAGGAGATCTGGTGCCCACCTGGGATTCTGTGTGGGCTGTCAGGCCTTCCGGGGCGCCAGAGCCCTGCCGTCTTCAGGATCGGGGTGGATGCAGGGCTCTCTCAGGGTCCTAATGCTCCCGTCTTATCAAGTTATATGTTTAACACATCTTGAGGCACCAGGGCCCAGTGTGTCCCTCTCTACTTGGGTTTCCAGAGCGTGAGGGTAGAGGGTGTAGAGAGCTCTGGCTGGGCTGCTAGGCAGGTAGTTGTAGGAGGCCCAAATCACCAAGAATTCCAGGCCTGAGGGGGTTCATCTATGCCAACGTTGCCACTTGAACAAACCAGGAAACTGAGGCTGACCTCATCGTAAGGCCCAGACTGAGCCCCAGCGTGGGGCTCTCTGTCCTTGGCAGTCCTCCCCTGGGGTCCAGGGAGGGCATGTGAGGAGGCCACATAGGAAGGACTAGTGGAACTGACCTGCTCACCTTCTGTTCTCCTTCAGGCCAGCCTGCAGCATGAGACGCATTTATAGTTCTAGTTTGCTCTTCTCGCCTTCCTAAAGAAAATTTTAAATGAACTTCACAGTGTTAATTAACCTTCCCACTGTTCGGCGTCACCCTGGTCCCTGTGCTCTGTACTCCCCCAGCAACAAATCACACTGTTTGCCTATTGATTGGCTATAAATCAAACATTTTACAGCCAATTAAATCATACCAGTGTGACTAGGTCATCTTTGCAAAGTCAGCATTTTGGACGAGCAGGGTTGTTTCTTCTCCTCTACCAGTTTCAGAGATGGGTAGAGTTCTCCGTGTGGGGAATGGGGGATGTTGACCTTGGAGCTGAACAGTGTTTGAGGGTCCAAGCTAAATTTAGTTGGACTCTCCCGGTTGGTTGTTATTCCAGCAACTAAATGTGGGCTTGCCCAGCTGTATTTCAAGCTGAGACCCAATTTCCCTCTGTTTGGTTTTGTTGTATTCTACAGGACTTTGGTTTAGTTACCAAAAATATAAAGGGTTTTCTTGTGAGCTTTGAAGTAAGTTCAACCAGAGAGAATGAGAACCGTGTGGTACTGACGTGGAGTCATATGATCTGAAGGGACTTGTCTAGCTAGTGTAGAACATTTTTTGACCCCCCTCCCAAGTTAATTGTCTGAGACCAGGCAAGAGGGAAGAGCATGATTGCTAATTTGCACATGCAGAAAGCTTACTATTTTTGTATGTCAACTATACCTCAACAAAACTGAAATTAAAAAAAGAAAGAAGACTTATTATCAAGAAGCTCTTCCAAAATTTTCAAAACCCTGTGCCTAAGTACTAAACCATATACACAATATGCTACCATCTGTGTAAGAAAATAGAAAATATACATTTGCATATGCAAATACGATTTCTGGAAGCATTCACAAGGAACTGGCAATGCTAGTTGTGTCTGGAGAGAAAAACTGGAGGACTGTAGACCAGAAGGGTCACGTTAGAATTTTTTCCCGTGTGCACAGGTTACTTACAGTTTTTATGCTTAAAAATGTATTATTTGGCCAATGCATTCTGTATCCATACATGTGACATCACTGCTTCGTGATTCCATTATTGCCAGAGCAGTTTGTAACACAGCACCTTCCAATTTGGAAACTCTGGGAAAGAGCAAGCAAAAAGCCACAACTGTTTGAGCAAGTATGTGTGTGTGAGTTCATATGGTGCACACACACAGTGACATACATCATATTTTTTTTCACATAATTCCACAGTGTAGGTTTTAAAAACTGAGTACTGAATGAAAAGGCTGGAAACAAATATGCCCACATTGTTAATAGTAATTAATTCTGCATAATGGAAATACGGGTCACTGCTATTTTCTTCTCTATATTTGTGGGCACTAAAAAATATCAACCCAAAGTTTCTACTTAAACGTAGATCTTGACCCTGTGTTAAAAAGCAGTGTCTTAAGTACAGGAAGATGGTAAAGGAATTCCCATGACCACAGTCTCCAAGTGCTAACATTCACTCTCTTATAAGAAGCATTGGAATTTCTTCTCATTTCACTTATTTGACAGCATTCAGGGATGACTCATATTTGTCCATGTCTTTTCCTTAGATCTGCTCATTTCAGTTCAACAAATGCTTATCGAATGAGTGTGATGGGCTGGGTGCTGGGGGATACGAACCACTGCCATTTCTCCCACCTTAAAAAAGAGAAAAGAAAGAAAATACTTTTCTGGACTCATCTTTCTCTCCAGCTCCATGCCTTCTACTCTCCTTTGCAGCTAAATTCTCTCCATCAGTTGTTTACACTCTGATTCCTCTCTTTTGAACCTCCTTCAGTCAACCCCCGCCCCACCCCCCTCCCACCACCACATTCTTGTCTGGTCACCTGTGACTTGACCCGGCCAAATCCAATGGATGGGTCTTATTCCTCAATGCCCTTAGCCCTGTTGTAGTAGCTCCTCTCCCTGGAAACACTCTGGGACACAGCTCACTCCTGCTTTGCCTCCTCCCTTGCCAACCACTCATTCATGCTCCTTTGCTGGTCAGTCTTCTTCTCCCCTGCTGTAAAGTGTGAGGGGCTCCAGGGCTCAGGCTCCAGCCCCCTTTTCTCCCTGCACTTTCTCCTATGTGATCTCATCCATTCTCACAATCAAAGTGCAACTGATCTGCTGAGAACTCACCCATGTATGTATTCGTCCTGGGTCACTTCCCTGAACTCCAGTATCTCATAGCCAACCACCTACTGGATATCTAAGCACTTGGGTATCTAAAGGCATCTCAAGATTAGCATGTCTAAAACTGAGCTCCTAAATTCCTACCCAAAACCACTCTCTTGAAGTCTTCCTCTCTCAGCAGCTCCATCCCCTTGCTTATGCCCCAAACCATGGTGCTATCCTTGCTTCTCTCTCTCTCTCAGTTAGTTAGTTAAGTCACTCAGTCGTGTCTGACTCTTTGTGACCCCATGGACTGCAGCATGCGAGGCTTCCCTGTCCTTCACTGTCTCCCAGATGTTCATCGAGTCAGTGATGCCATCCAACCATCTCATCCTCTGTCGTGTTCTCTCACATGCCACATCAAATCCACAAGTATATTATGTTGACTACACTTGCAAAATACATCCAGGATCCAACCTCTTCTCGTCTCCTCCACTGCCACCACTCTAGCCCAAAAGCCCAACACCTATTACTGCCATAACATCCTTAACGTTCTTCCAGCGTCTCCTTTCTCCTTTATCTGTCCATTATCAATACAGGAACAAGACCGGTTAATTTAAAACACAAGTCAGATAGTGTTACTTACTCCTCTAATCAAACTTCAGGAGCTTCCCATGTCACTTAGAATAAAGGTCAGAGTTCCTCCAAAAGTCTGCTGATGAGGCCTCATGTGATCTGCCAGTACCTCCTGTCTACCTCTCGTCATCTCCCTGAACTCATCTGCCACTGGCCCCCTTACTCATCCTGCCGCATTGACCTCCTTGCTATTCCTCTACACACAAGCGTGTTCCCACCTCGAGGCCTCTGCCCTCTCTGTTCCCTCTACCTGGATCACGCTTCCAGGAGTCAGAGTTCCCAGGCACCTCCTTAAGGTCTTATGCCCAATATTATGTCCTCACCAAGGCTTAGCTTGACTTACCCTGTTGAAAATGGCAACACCCAGTGTTCCCTTTCCCGTTCCATGTTTTTCCTCTTTAATACTATAGGATACTCTATTTTACTTATGTTTTTCACCATTAGTACTATCTACCTTTCACCATAAAACATAAACTACTCCAGGGCAGAGACATTTGAACATTTCTTACTCACTCCGTACCATCCATTAGTGTGGTAGGTGCTCAATAAATAATTGTGGAATGAGTGCTGTTGGCAGAAATATTTGGACTTGGTCTTGCAGGGACAAGTGGGGATCAGGATGAACCCAAAAGCCCATGTTCTCATTCTACACCTACATATTCGACTAATCACCTCTATTTAGAGGAGTTTTTTTATCCCCATCTCTGATCTTCAAATGCATATTCCCAGTGTCCAATTAATACATCTATGAGAAATTCAGAATGCACATATTCTGAGCTTATACTTCTTTTGTGTTTCTCATCTCAGAAGTAATAGGTCATTAGCTACCATCCGTCCAGCTATTCAGATAAGGAACAGTGATAAATTACACTTGTGTAAATGTGTGTTGAGCACTTATCTTGGGGCATCCGGGAGGCCATGCCCCAGTCACACAGGGCAGTGCACATAGTCCTTTCCTTCAAGAGGCCAAGTTTGGTGTAGTTATCACTGTGATGAAAAAATGTACAGGGTGCTATGGCTCATTTTTCCAAAGTAGAAATATCTAGTTTTTATGATTACTAAAATAATGTATGCTCATTATAAATAACTTGATTAAATAAATAAGTGAAATAAAAAAATAAAAGTCATCTTGAATCTCACATTTGAGAGAGAACTGTTGTTTAACAGTTTGGTGTATATTCCTCCAGACATTTTTCTATATGTATTTAAAGATAACTAACAGTAACTTCCGGAGAAGGCAATGGCACCCCACTCCAGTACTTTTGCCTAGAAAATCCCATGGGAGGAGGAGCCTGGTAGGCTGCAGTCCATGGGGTCGCTAGAGTCGGACACTACTGAGCGACTTCACTTTCACTTTTCACTTTCATGCATTGGAGAAGGAAATGGCAACCCACTCCAGTGTTCTTGCCTGGAGAACCCCAGGGACAGGGGAGCCTGGTGGGCTGCCATCTCTGGGGTCGCACAGAGTCAGACACGACTGAAGCGACTTAGCAGCAGCAGCAGCAACAGTAACTTCATATCATAAACTGAATATCATGCAATGTGATTTAAAGTTAACTCTTTTTAAACTCATAATCATCTGTCTGAGGTAGGTGCTATTATTATTCCCATTTCATAGATAAGGAAACTGAGATTTAAAGAAGTTAAACAAGATCCCATTGGTTGTCAGATGTCTATAGTCAACCCAGACTGAGTGATGGCTATAGTAACAGCATGTTTGATAGCTCAGTGTCTGACACTAACCAAGGTTTGTTTCTTGCTTATGCTAATGAGCCATGTCAACCACAGTTGGCTCGGCTCCCTGCTGTCTTCATCCCAGGACCCAGGCTGAAGCCAAAGGAGCACCTCTATGTGGTACTTAGCTGATCACTGGAATACAGAGAAAAGAGAACACAGATGAAGCCAATGACGGCTCTTAAAGCATCTACTCAGAAGACACACACCTCGATTTTGCTCTCATTTCATTGGCCAAAGCAGGTCACAGGACCAGCCTGGTATCAATGAACAGAAAAGAATAACCTTCCCCCGGGAAGGCTCAGAAAATATTTTTAACAATAACACAATCCACTGAAAGTACTAAGCTTAGATTTTAATCCAGTCTTCCCTTAGAGCTTAAATGTTCAACTACTAAGCACATATATACATATATATTATGTATATATATATATTTAAACCCTAATTCTAAGTACATTGCTGAGTGACCTCTTTTTATGTAGTCTATATTGGACAGTTTGTGCTATTTCTTCATATAGACTCAGTTTTCTTTTTTGAAGGTTGCAGAGTTTCACATGCAGTATCCCCCATTCTGCATGCTGAAATCCTCCTCATTCCTCAGGTCCACTCAGAGGCCTCACCCCTGGAATGAATCATTGCTTCTTCAGCTTTCTCATTGCATTTTATTTACACTTTTGCCACATATGTGCCTTGTCTTACAGTTACTTGTATACACATCTGCTTCCTTCACTAGATTTTGAGTACCTCGAAGCAGGAATCGTGTCTATCTAGAGATGAAGATTTTTATCTCTTTGTGCCTGGGCGTGCTTGGAGGAGATGAGATAATGTCTGTGGATTTTACAATATCATGGAATTATACTCTCTTTCATCTCCATCATTTCATTACCTATGCTGATTCTCCTCTGTCATTTAAATTCACTGACCTCTTCAGAATTCATGCAGAATTTGTTGGGTAAAGAGGTCTTCATATAGTTTGCCTTCTCGTACTTGTTAAAATTATAGCAGCAGTAACAACATTAGGGAAACAAAATGGCAAAGAGATATTAATACATCCCTGCTTATGCCTTAAAGGAAGAGTTTTGCAAGAGAAACACAAACCAAATATAATTGCTCAGAATTCATATCATCATCAAGGTTTCCCCTCCTCGCTCTACAGTTACTAACGAAGGACAGTTCATCTTGAAGAAAAGAGCCGTCGGAACAATGCTGGGGTGGAAGCCTGGAATAACGCTCAAGTGCTGGGAGCACTTGCTCATTATCTTAGAGAGGGTCTTGCCACAAGTACTCAAACATGCAGAATCCTGTCGGGGTTGAAAAGCTCCCTTTCTTGTGCCCAGAATGTTTATTTTTCAAGAGTGGCAAGTTAAAACGGATTCCCTAATCTGCATTGCAACTCTGGAGCACCAGACTTGGAAGGAAAACCCTTCCCTGACACAAAGGGCACGGCCATCTGGAAGAAAAGCCACCCTTTTAAGCAGATCAGCTGCAGGTCCCATAGCACTGGGTGGATTTGCCCGGAAACAGGCATCTCGCCATTATTAACTTACCCACTTATTAGCAGTAATCAGTGTGTCTTCTCCATCTAATCCTTACTGAGCACCTGTGTAAGTGGCATGGCATGGCCTCTCCCTGGGAGACCCAAAGGGAAAATGCTGCAAGCCTCTTGTCTACAGGAGGTGCTTTGGAAAAGCAGGAGTGAGCAGGGCTTAGAACAACCAAAACGGACACAATTTTTAGCTGCATGATGTGTACACAGGTAGATTGTCAAGTCCTGGCTGACAAGAGGTGCTCTCACGAGCCTCACCTCCTTCCTTGTGGCCTGACCCTCTGCCCGAGTTCCCCAGGGGCTTGGCCAGATTTCCGTTCTCACCCTGAAGTCTGATGAGGCTCCTCCTGCAGGGGGGTTGCCGGTGGGGGGCAGGGAGAGGGCGTGTTGGAACTGGAGTGTGAAACCAGCTCCCTGCCAGGCCCCAGGGGCCGTTATCACCACTCACCACGCCGCTTCCGTCATGTATCCTGTGCCAGCGCTGTGTCAGGCCCATCTTACATTTTTCAAAATGCCTTTAGCATCATTTCCTGAGCCTGAACATTTTGCTCGTGCTGCAAAACGGCGTCTAAGCTGAGAACCATTTTTGCAAGTCTCACGCTGGGTTATTGGGACCACAGACTTCCAGAGGCGGGAACAAACGCTTTTCTCTTATCAGCGGGTGTGAGTCGGACCAGCTTTCCGGTAAAACCCCAGCAATGTGCAAACCAGAGCCGGTTTGTGCGTTTTTATCTAAGTAGAAAGCTGCTCTTCCAGTTGAAAAAAAAATCATGTAAGAATTAAGCTCTCCCCGTCTCATTTAGTGTCAAATTATTTTCTGCAGCCATTCCTCCTTTCTCGAGGCTGAGAGGAAGCAGCTTGGAGGCGTGAGGAGTTTGGCTCAGGGCACAGGTAGTGGGTGTGTTGCTCTCTGCTTAGCCTCAGCGCGGGTCTCTGTAAATAATGCAGCCTGACAAGATTCCTCCTCTCCTTTAGCCTTGCTCCTAACCCTTTCAGCTCCGCTTGCTGACATCATCCTGGATGGATTTAAATAGCTAACTGTGCCACGTTCTCCTGGATACAGACCGCCCGATTGGCCACCTCCCCGGCTGGCCTCTACCTACGGAAAGGCAGAAGGTAGAGTTCTGGGGCCAATGGCTGCCGGAGCTTAACTGCTGCTGGAGTCCAATGGGTTTTCTGTCACTAAGAGGGGGAGAAAAGTGGAAGCACCAGAGGTCTGTCCTGTGCATGGCAATACTTGCATGCCCAGGCAATGATCTGTGTGTTCTGCTAATCTTACTGCATCCCGGGCATAAACGGAAAAGAGTGTGTACATCTTTGGTTCCCTTCTGTTGAACTGCAAGCAGATTATAAAATCAGACTCGGTGGCTAACTGATGGAATAATTTCAGTTCAAAGAAAACAGAAAGAAAGAAAAGATGGATAGAAAATCTCAGAAGACTGAAGTCTTTCCCAAAAGGCTTTTTGAGCATGTTAGCTACATCCTTGGAGCAGAGAGACATCACATCAATATCAAGCTGAGTTTAACATCTTTGTGCTTACAACGAATACTTTATATTATTTTAGTGTTTTCTTAAGTAATAAGTTAATAGTTAAGCAGTCTGCTGGGCTGTAGTCATCTCCAATAATTCTAGCAAAGAAAAATACTATAAGAGAAAACTAAATGAGGAAGGTAAAAGTAAGACTAATGTAACCCACTGGAATTGTATAATTCTAGAATTTTAATTAAGTAATTTTAAAAGCACTGGAGAGCCATCTACACAAATACTAGGCCGAAAGTTATAAGGTGTGTTTAATACTGCAAAATCATTGTTTGAAGGAAAACTAAAAAATCTTAATCCTAAATGTGCAACATGCAAGAAAGTGAACACAGTGGGAGCCGGGGATGGGGCACAGAGAGAACCCTGACTTCCTATTCGGAAAAGCATTATTAAAATCCCTGAAGAAGGTATGAGGTCTGTGATACACTATAGTGGAAATTATTCCTACACATATGCTTTTACACGGAAATTAAACCAAAATCAATTCAAAAACTAAGAATAAAATTAAAAGCTCATTCCATTGTATACAGAATAAAATTAATCCTTATGAAGTCATTTACTCATACAGCTGGATACTTGGGGTAGACTCTGTGTGGGGGAAATAATCACTTCTTAGCTAATTCAGGTCTCTTGCCAGCCCCCACACTTTGTCAGACTAGGCCTCAGTCTTCTTGCTGTTTAGGGGCAAGCAAGACTTTATTTTTTCTGGGCTCCAAAATCACTGCAGATGGTGATTGCAGCCATGAAATTAAAAGACGCTTACTCCTTGGAAGGAAAGTTATGACCAACCTAGACAGCATATTAAAAAGCACAGACATTACTTTGCCAACAAAGGTCCTCTAGTCAAGGCTATGGTTTTTCCAGCGGTCATGTATGGATGTGAGAGTTGGACTATAAAGAAAGCTGAGCACTGAAAAATTGCTGCTTTTGAACTATGGTGTTGGAGAAGACTCTTGAGAGTCCCTTGGACTGCAAGGAGATCCAACCAATCCATCCTAAAACAGATCAGTCCTGGATGTTCAGGATTGATGCAAAGAGCTGACTCATTGGAAAAGACCCTGATTTGGAGAAAGATTGAGGACAGGAGGAGAAGGGGATGACATAGGATAAGATGGTTGGATGGCATCACTGACTCAACAGACATGGGTTTGGGTGGACTCCGGGAGTTGGTGATGAACAGGGAAGCCTGGCATGCTGCCATTCATGGGGTCGCAAAGAGTCAAACACAACTGAGCGACTGACTGAACTGAACACCAAAGAAGCATATTAAGCAACACACTGGTGATGGGTTAGAAATACAATCCACTTTGGACATTGGTGAGGCTACTAGGTACAACACATGTACAATCATAGCAACACTTGATACAGGCTTCCAGATCATAAAACAAAATGAGATAACATCCTCATTCCAAATCACTAGTACATAACATATGAGTTAGTGACCATACACTTCATTGCTTCCTAAACAGAAGGTGATTTTCCTGGCTGAGATGTAATAATGCTGGGCAGAGTTAGTTACATTCAGTTCAGTTTAGTTCAGTTGCTCAGTCATGTCCGACTCTTTGTGACCCCATGGGCTGCAGCATGCCAGGCCTCCCTATCCATCTCCAACTCCTGGAGTTTACCCAAACTCATGTCCATTTAGTCAGTGATGCCATCCAACTATCTCATCTTCTGTTGTCCCCTTCTCCTCCTGCCCTCAATCCCTCCCAGCATCAGAGTCTTTTCCAGTGAGTCAACTCTTCACATGAGGTGGCCAAAGTATTGGAGTTTCAGCTTCAACATCAGTCCTTCCAATGAACACCCAGGACTGATCTCCTTTAGGATGGACTGGTTGGATCTCCTTGCAGTCCAAGGGACTCTCAAGAGTCTTCTCCAACACCACAGTTCAAAAGCATCATTTCTTTGGCACTCACCTTTCTTTATGGTCCAACTCTCACATCCATACACGACTACTGGAAAAACCATAGCTTTGACTAGATGGACCTTTGTTGGCAAAGTAACATCTCTGCTTTTGAATATGCTGTCTAGGTTGGTCATAACTTTCCTTCCAAGGAGTAAGCATCTTTTAATTTCATGGCTGCAATCACCATCTTCAGTGATTTCGGGGCCTACCAAAATAAAGTCAGTCACTGTTTCCACTGTTTCCTCATCTATTTGCCATGAATTGATAGGACCAGAGGCCATGATCTTAGTTTCCTGACTGTTGAGCTTTAAGCCAACTTTTTCACTCTCCTCTTTCACTTTCATCAAGAGGCTCTTTAGTTCTTCACTTTCTGCCATAAGAGTGGTGTCATCTGCATATCTGAGGTTATTGATATTTCTCCCAGCAATCTTGATTCCAGCTTGGCTTCAATTCCAGTTGGGCTTGATTCCAGCCCAGCATTTCTCATGATGTACTCTGCATATAAGTTAAATAAGCAGGGTGACAATATACAGCCTTGATGTACTCCTTTCTCTGTTTGGAACCAGTCTGTTGTTCCATGTCCAGTTCTAACTGTTGCTTCCTGACCTGCATATAGGTTTCTCAAGAGGCAGGTCAGGTGGTCTGGTATTCCCATCTCTTTCAGAATTTTCCACAGTTTATTGTGATCCATGCAGTCAAAGGCTTTGCCATAGTCGATAAAGCAGAAATATGTTTTTCTGGAACTCTCTTGCTTTTTCCATGATCCAGCAGATGTTGGCAATTTGATCTCTGGTTCCTCTGCCTTTTCTAAATCCAGATTGAACGTCTGGAAGTTCACGGTTCACATATTGCTGAAGCCTGGCTTGGAGAATTTTGAGTATTACTTTGCCAGCATGTAAGATGAGAGCAATTGTGCGGTAGTTTGAACATTTTTTGTCATTGCCTTTCTTTGGGATTGGAATGAAAACTGACCTTTTCCAGTCCTGTGGCCACTGCTGAGTTTTCCAAATTTGCTGGCATATTGAGTGCAGCACTTTCACAGCAGCATCTTTTAGGATTTGAAATAGCTCAACTGGAATTCCTTCACCTCCACTAGCTTTGTTCATAGTGATGCTTTCTGAGGCCACTTGACTTCACATTCCAGGATGTCTGGCTCTAGGTGAGTGAGCACACCATTGTGAATATCTGGGTCATGAAAATCTTTTTTGTACAGTTCTTCTGTGTATTCTTGCCACCTCTTCTTAATATCTTCTGCTTCTGTTAGGTCCATACTATTTCTGTCTTTTATTGAGCCCATCTTTGCATGAAATGTTCCCTTGATATCTCTAATTTTCTTGAAGAGATTTCTAGTCTTTCCCATTCTATTATTTTCCTCTATTTCTTTGCACTGATCACTGAGGAAGGCTCTGATCTCTCCTTGCTATTTTTTGGAACTCTGCATTCATCTTTCAGTGTCCTATCTTTTTGCCTTTTCATACTGTTCATGGGTTTCCAAGGCAAGAATACTGAAGTGGCTTGCCATTCCCTTCTCCAGTGGACCACGTTTTGTCAGAACTCTCCACCATGAGCCTTCCGTCTTGGGTGGCCCTACATGGCACTGCTTAGTTTCATTGAGTTGGACAAGGCTGTGGTCCATATGATCAGATTGGCTGAAAAGTTACATTATTCTTTACATTTTTTTGTAGATTTAGATTATCTCACAGCTTTTAAACTGTACATACCATTTGATCCAATAAGTCTACTTACAAGGATTTATTCTACAGGCATGCTTATATAGAACCATTGTTTAAAGTAACAGAAGACTGCAAATAACCTAAAAGTTCTTTAGGCAGAACTGGTATAGATACTATGCTATACCCACACATGGGGGAAACTGAGCTGCCCATCGAAAGAATGGGATAGTACTGACTGTAGTGACACGGAATCATCTCCACAATATGTTATTAAGCAATGAAAGCAAGAAGAACAGACTGGACAAAATACTGTCGTTGGATTTTTTTTTTTTAAAGATCATAAGGAAAAAAAATAATAAAATAATAAAATAAAGATCATAAGGGCATGTAGGGAATCTCTCTGGAAGGCTATACCGCACTCTAACAGCAGTGGCCTCCAGGGAGGAATAGGGAGTGTGGGGACAAGAATGAGAGGAATTTGCCTTTAATATCATAACCAGTTTTTTTTTTTTCTAGTTTACATCAGCTGTTTTGGGATATAACATTTGATGAGTTTTAAAGAATGAATGTTATGCCCCTCGTATTCTTTGGTTTTGTGCATGTACTGCAAAAATTAATTTTAAGGAAAAGTATCTGTTTGAGCTAGATTCTTCAAATTTTCTATAGAATAAGTATTTACACAAGATACTTTCTTTGGTCTATGAACTAGTGGTAGAAGGCAGCCACTTTTTGAGGATCAGTTATTCCTATCTTAAAGATGAATGTCCCACATGGTAGTGAATCACCAGGAGAAGTATGAAGGCCCAGCCCACGGAAGAGGGGTAAGCGGGGAGAGGAGAAGAAAGGTGACCCAGAGAAAAGAGAGCCTGGGGGTTGTTCTCATTCTGAAGAGCCAAAAGGTCCTCCCCCTATGTTATAATCTGAATGACTGAGTCCCCCATGATTCAGTTGGTGAAGCCCTAATCACCCCAATGAGATGGTATTAGGAGGTGGGGGCCTTTGGGAGGTGATTAGGTTAGATAAGGTTATGAGGGTGGAGCCCTCATGATGGAATTAGTGGCCTTAGAGGAAGAAGAAGAGATATCAGAGATTCCTCCTTCCACTGTGCAAGGATACAGTGAGAAGATTGCCATCTCCAAGCCAAGAAGAGGACTTTCACCAGAACCCAAATATGCTGGCACCCAGATCTCAGACCTTCCAGCCTCCAGAACCATGAGAAATACATTCCTGTTGTTTAAGACACCAGTCTATGGCATTCAACTGTAGCAGCACAAACTGACTGATGCCACCTGGTACAGAGGATGAGACTAGAAATCTATTTTATAATCATGATGTCAAAATTTAAGAAAGTTTTAAAAAAAATTTAAGAAGGTCCTTCTGGAATGCTCACTTATGGCCCAATGTTTCCAGACCCCTCTAAAGAAATATAATAATTAGTCTATGTGTTAATGCAAGTTTACCATTCTAACTGTACCTTCCATCAGCTTGGGAGGTGGAATTTTACCTCAAGCGATTTGAAATTTATAATGTAAACTTAGTCAGGGTCCTTTGGCTTTTGCTGTATCAGAAAGGCCCTATGAGGTATGGGTAACAGAGCTGGGGGACAGGAACAGTCAGGCAAAGGGCTGGGAGGGTCATGGCATGGAACACGGTGTATTAACTCCACCGGAGAGAGGTGGCTAGAGGCCCGCTGGGTGTGAGGAAGAAGTTGGAGATGTCTTGCTTGCACTTCATCAGCTTGTTCCCAAACATTATTGGGTCCATCTCTAGTTGTTTCACATTTATGCAGCCTGTTTCCTGACCTAGAACACAAGCTTCCCTAAGAATCTCTTCTCTTCCACTTCCTCCTCTTTTTATGCCCAAGCCCTGAGCAAGCATGAAGAAATAGGAAGGAAGGAAGGGCAGAGGAAGCAGAACTATTGCCTAAGTGCCAATAAAATTCAGGTAAGTAAAATGTAAGGTAAGTATACAATTGAAATTAAGCAAGAGCTAAAATTTCTGAATTTCAGTCGTTTGACAGTATATCTAGAGGCGTTTTCTACAGTAGACTGGTGGGTAGAAGCATGACTCTAGGAATCACTGAGCAAAGAGAGGGGGCAGCCCTGCACCTTCACGTTTCACCGCGTTCACATGCTGAAGGGAAGATGGCTTCCTGGTGGCTGCAGCTCTACCACTGCCCTAGCTGTGCAAGCTTGAGCACCTAACTCCTTGGGCTTCATTTTCCTCAATTGTAAAATGGGGCTAAAAGTACCTTCCTCATAGAATTATGGTGAAGACCAAATATAATATATATTTAGTTCAGTTCAGTTCAGTCGCTCAGTTGTGTCCGACTCTTTGCTACCCCATGGACTGCAGCATGCCAGGCTTCCCCCTGTCCATCACCAACTCCCGGAGCTTGCTCAAACTCATGTCCATTGAGTCAGAGATGTCATCCAACCATCTCATCCTCTGTTGTCCCCTTCTCTTCCTCACTTCAATCTTACCCAGCATCAGGATCTTTTCCAATGAGTCAGATCTTTGCATCAGGTGGCCAAAACATTAGAGTTTCAGCTTCAGCATCAGTCCTTCCAATGAATATTCAGGACTGATTTCCTTTAGGATGGACTGGTTGGATCTCCTTCCAGTCCAAGGGACTCTCAAGAGTCTTCTCCAACACTACAGTTCAAAAGTGTCAATTCTTCGGTGCTCAGCTTTCTTTATAGTCCAACTCTCACATCCATACATGACTATTGAAAAAACCATAGCTTTGACTAGTTGGACCTTGCTTGGCAAAGTAATATCTCTGCCTTTTAATATGTTGTCTAGGTTTGTCATAGCTTTTCTTCCAAGGAGCAAGCATCTTTTAATTTCATGGCTGTGGTCACCATTTGCAGTAATTTTGGAGCCATAAAAACTAAAGTCTGTCACTGTTTCCATTGCCTCCCCCCATCAATTTGCCATGAAGTGATGGAACTGGATGCCATGATCTTAGTTTTCTGAATGTTAAGTTTTAGCCAATGTTTAGTTTTAAACTTAAAAAGTTTAAGCCAACTTTTTCACTCTCCTCTTTCACTTTCATCAAAAGGCTCTTTAGTTCTTCACCTTCTGCCATAAGAGTGGTGTCATCTGTGTACCTGAAGTTATTGATATTTCTCCTGGCAATCTTGATTCCAGCTTGTGCTTCATCCAGCCTGGCATTTCACATGATATACTCTACATATAAGTTAAATAAGCAGGGTGACAATATACAGCCTTGATGTACTCCTTTTCTGATTTGGAACCAGTCCTTTGTTCCATGTCCAATTCTAACTGTTGCTTCCTGACCTGCATACAGATTTCTCAGGAGGCAGGTTAGGCGGTCTGGTATTCCCATCTCTTGAATATTCCACAGTTTGTGGTGATCCACACAGTTAAAGGCTTTGGCATAGTCAATAAAGCAGAAATAGATGTTTTTCTGGAACTTTCTTGCTTTTTCAATGATCCAGCAGATGTTGGCAATTTGATCTCTGGTTCCTCTGCCTTTTCTAAATCCAGCTTGAACATCTGGAAGTTCACAGTTCATGCACTGTTGAAGCCTGGCCTGGAGAATTTTAAGCATTACTTTGCTAGCGTATGAAATGAGTGCAGTTGTGCAATAGTTTGAACATTTTTTGACATTGCCTTTCTTTGGGATTGGAACGAAAACTGACCTTTTCCAGTCCTGTGGCCACTGGTGAGTTTTCCAAATTTGCTGGCATATTGAATGCAGCACTTTCACAGCATCATCTTTTAGGATTAAAAATAGCTCCACTGGAATTCCATCACCTCCACTAGCTTTGTTCATAGTGATGCTTTGTAAGGCCCACTTGACTTTGCATTCTGGGATGTCTGGCTCTAGGTGAGTGATCACACCATCATGGTTATCTGAGTCATGAAGATCTTTTTTGTATAGTTCTTCTGTGTACTGTTGCCATCTCTTCTTAATATTCTGCTTCTGTTAGGTCCATACTATTTCTGTCCTTTATTGTGCTCATATTTGCATGAAATATTCCCTTGGTATCTCTAATTTTCTTGAAGAGATCACTAGTCTTTCCCATTCTATTGTTTTCCTCTATTTGTTTGCGTTGATCACTGAGGAAGGCCTTCTTATCTCTCCTTGCTATTCTTTGGAACTCTGCATTCAGATGGGTTTATCTTTTCTTTTCTCCTCTGCCTTTCACTTCTCTTTTCTCAGGTATTTTTAAGGCCTCCTCAGACAACCATTTTGCCTTTTTGCATTTCTTTACTTGGAGATGGTCTTGATCAATGCCTCCTGTACAATGTCACAAACTGCTGTCCATAGTTCTTCAGGCACTCTGTCTATCAGATCTAATCCCTTGAATCTATTTGCCACTTCTACTGTATAATCATAAGGGATTTGATTTAGATCTTACCTGAATGGTCTAGTGGTTTTCCCTATTTTCTTCAATTTCAGTCTGAATTTTGCAATAAGGAGTTCATGAATGAGCCACAGTCAGCTCCCAGTCTTGTTTTTAATGTATACACACAAATATATATATTAATATATGTGTGAGCTCAGCATATGATTAGACACATAAGTGTGTGTGCATGCGCTCAGTCATATCTGACTTTTTGTGACCCCATGGACTGCAGCCTGCCAGGCTCCTCTGTCCATGAAAGTTTCCAGCAGGAATACTGGAGCAGGTTGCCATTTCCTTCTCTGGGGGATCTCCCCGACCCAGGGATCGAAACTGCATCTCTTGCATTTCCTGCTTGGCAGGTGGATTCTTTAACATTGCGCTACCTGGGAAGCCCCACCAGGCACACAAGACCATATGGTACATATTATAATTATTAACATCACTAAATTATTAAGATTTCCCCACCTTTAATAGATATTAACAGTAGGGTTACTATTTTGCCAATGGTTCAAGCATTCTCTGGGCCCTGAGTAATGATGACATGTATAACATGTATGACATGTATAACATGCATAACAGGGGCTAATTGATGTTGTTTAATAAAGATGAGACTTATTCTACATTATAGTGGCTGTACAATCAAGGTCCATGAAAGATCTGAATATACTACACATATAGGGGTGCTAGTCACTAAAATGTGCTTACAGGAAAAATCCAATTTCCTGCCATAATTATTGCTAGAAAAAGAATTCATTAGAACAGCCTTGTGAAGGCAGTACTTGCCATCACACCATGAGTGCAGGCAGCCTCAAGTTTTGGAGACACTGAATGCCCCCACCAAAGGCAGCGTAATTCCTGCATCAATATATTATATTCATCCCCTGGACTCATCTATCTAATGTGAATTCAATTTAGAGGATGCTGCCAGACAGAATTAAATATATTAGTTTGAAAAATCACAGAGGAAGTGTGTTTATAGCTGTTCCATTTGATTGAATCAATTTTCTAAGTGTTTATCTTTTAAGAGTCCTAGAAATCTTGCTTATAGGGTGTGCCTCCAAGACAGACATTGTGTTCCCATCTGCTATAAGAAAGAACCCCAGAATGTTTTATTTTGGGCCTTCAGTAGCTGCCCAAGGGGACTGTTGCAGGAGAGAAGTGCATGAAATACCACTTATCAGACATTTCCACAAGCAATTATTCCATCGCTTACCTGGGTTAATTATTAATCTGTGTATTTTAGGAGATCAAAGTTATAGCAAAGGGGTTATGATGAGACATGCCTAATGAGAAGATCGCAAATACTGAATAAGGATAACTTACATGATGGCACCAGCTCTAATTAAGATTTTTATGCAAGAAATAATGATAATCCTTTATGAAGCACCTGCCATTGGCAGACTATGCATAAGGTACTTCACATGCACCTTATCATTTGTTCCTCATGTCAGTGCTGAAGAGTTTATTTTATAGATGATTAAATTAAGATTCAGAGAGACTCAGCAAGGTTAAAATTAGTTGTCCAAGTCCCACATCTAGTTAATGGTGGAGCTGGCACTGGAACTCAAGTCTGGTTGACCCCAAGCATATGCTCTTTGGCATCCTACTGATCCATCAGGTTCAACAGGTAAGAACATGAAATATGTGATTTTTCCCTGCAACATTTTCAGAGATATTCCCTTAGCATAAATCCAAAAAGTTAATAAAATATTTACATTCAAAACATTATAGCCACCTTAGGACAATTCTCTATATTTAAAGGATATATTTGAAAAAGGTATGGTATCTTCTTTATGGAAAAATTTCCCCCAGATGAGTTTTTAAGATTTAATATTCTTTTTGAGGAGAGTTAACTCCTTTTTTTGTAGTAAATAAAAAATCATAACAAAAAAACTGGAATATGGATCCAAGAAGTATTCAAAATAAAATTCAGAATGAGTCTTTATGATGAAAATAACAGAAAATAAAATGAGAAAATATAATATTTAAAGAGGTCTAGAAAGAGATTAGAGAGAATGAAATATTCAAATAGGTAATAGCTGAGAATATTCTAGAATTAAAAAACAAATTTTCACACTGAAGAAGCACAGCAAATATTGAATAAATAAAATAAATTATCACTAAGATAAACATCACTAAGATACTAAAAGGCAGAGGAACCAGAGGTCAAATTGACAACATCTGTTGAAGCATAGAAAAAGCAAAAGAGTTCCAGAAAAATATCTACTTCTGCTTTACTGATTATGCCAAAGCCTTTGACTGTGTAGATCACAACAAACTGTGGAAAACTCTTCAACAGATGGAAATACCAGCCTGCCTTACCTGCCTCCTGAGAAATCTGTATGCAGGTCAAGAAGCAACTGGACATGGAACAAAGGACTGGTTCCAAATCGGGAAAGGAGTACATCATGGCAGAAAGCGAAGAAGAACTAAAGAGGAGGATGAAAAAGTCAGCTTAAAACTCAACATTCAGAAAACTAAGATCATGGCATCTGGTCCCATCTCCTCATGGCAAATAGATGGGGAAACAATGGAAACAGTGACAGACTTTATTTTTGGGGACAGCAAAATCACTGCATATGGTGATTGCAGCCATGAAATTAAAAGATGCTTGCTCCTTGGAAAAAAAGCTATGACAAACCTAGACAGCATATTAAAAAGCAGAGATGTTACTTTGCCAAGCAAGGTCCAGTTAGTCAAAGTTGTGGTTTTTCCAGTAGTCATGTATGGATGTGAGAGTTGGACTATAAAGAAAGCTGAGTGCCAAAGAATTAATGCTTTTGAACTGTGGTGTTGGAGAAGACTCTTGAGAGTCCCTTGGACTGCAAGGAGATCCAACCAGTCCATCCTAAAGGAAACCAGTCCTGAATATTCATTGGAAGGACTGATGTTGAAGCTGAAATTCCAAGGCTTTGGTTACCTGATGCAAAGAACTGACTCACTGGAAAAGACTCTGACACTGGGAAAGATAGAAGGCAGGAGGAGAAGGGGATGACAGAGGATGAGATGGTTGGATGGCATCACCGACTTGATGGACATGAGTTTGAGCAAGCTCCGGGAGTTGGTGATTGGCAAGGAAGCCTGGCATGCCAGAGTCCATGAGTCAGACATGACTGAATGACTGAACTGAACTGAAGATACATATGGGGTAATGGTGGAACTTCAAAACATTAGCAAAATTTAAAATAATCAGTAAAAAACAAACAAACAAAAAAAAGTTACATTGTTTGACAAGGAACAATTAGGCTGAGAGCTGTCATCTCAGCAGCAAAAATTGAGCCAAAATAAAATAGGAATATATCTTAAGAACTGCTGGCCTGTAATTCTATACCAAGTTAAATGATCATTTAAGAAAATAAAGGGCTTCCTTGGTGGTCCAGTGGTTAGGAATCCACCTGCAAATACAGGGGACACAGCTTCAGTCCCTCTGGAAGGATCTCACATGCTGCAGAGCAGCTAAGCCCATGCACCACCACTACTGAGCCTGCACTCTATAGCCTGTGAGCCACAACTGCTGAAGTCCTGCCCACGCTCAGCCATAAGAGAAGCTACCGCGGTGAGAAGCTGGTGCACACAGTGAAGAGTGCCCCCACTCTCTGCAACCAGAGAAAGCCCCGTGCCACAACGAAGACCCAGCACGACCATGAATAAAAGCAAACAAACAAATCTTAAAAAAGAAAAGACATTTTCACAGAGGGACTAAGAGAATTTTCCAAATTATGAAAAATTTCACAAATTATGAAAAAATTCCATGAAGATGGGAATAGGAAATATGAACCAATGAGAAAGGATTCAAGAAGCAAACAATTTACAATGAACAGGCTGAATATAACATTAAAAATAATTCCATTTATACTGGCATCAAAAAGAGAAACTACTTAGGGATAAATTTAACAAAAGTATAAAAAATTACAAAAATTTGTACCCTGAAAACTATAAGATATTCTTAAAGGAAGGTAAAGAATTCCTAAATAAATGGAAAGACAATCCATGCACATGGGCTTAATATTATTAAGATAACAATAGGTTTTTAAAAAATTTATTAGAAGGTAATTGCTTTACAATATTATGCTGGTTTCTGCCATACATCAGCATGAATCAGCCACAGGTACACATATGAAGATAATACTTCTATATTCATCTATAGATTTAATGCAATGCCTATCAAAATCTCAGCTAGCTTTTTGTTTAGAAATTGAGAAGATAGTACTAAAATTCATATGTATGTCCAAGGCATCCAGAATAGCAATCTATGAACAAGAAAAATAAAGTTGGAGAACACACCCTTCCGGATTTCAAAACTTATTACAAAGTTACAGTTATTTAATGTTTGTTATTTTTCTTCAATGTGAAGACTTGTGTTTTTTAATTCTAGAATATTCTCAAAACTTATTACAAATGAAGACAGTGTGATACTGGATTAAGAATAGACATAGAGATCAATGGAAAGCATTCCAAAAACTAACTCTACACTTAAAGTCAATTGATTGTCAACTAGAATGCGAAACATTCAATGGGGAAAGAATAATCTTGGATAACTGGATAGCCATATGTAAAAGAATGAAGTTGACCTCTTCACTGTACACACAAAAATTAGCTCAAAACTATCATAGACCTAAATGTAAAAGCTAAAACTATAAAATTCCTAGGAGGAACATAGGGATACATTTTCATGACCTTGGGTTATACAAATGGCCAATAAATACATGAAAAGATGTTTAACATCATTAGCCATCAGGAAAATGCAAACCAAAATCACAAGATGCCACTTGAAAACATTAATTAAAAGAAACCAGTCACAAAAGACCATATATAATTCTGTTACTAAGAATGTCCCAAATAGACAAATCTATGGATATAGAAAGCAGGATAGCAGTTGCCTAGGGCTGGGAGGATTGGAAGAAAAGGAGGAGTGGCTGCTAATGCGTATGAAGTTGATTTTGGAGGTCATGAAAATGTTCTAAAGTTGATTCTGCTATTGGTGGTGAAACTCTGTGAATATACTAAAAACCATTGAGCTGTAAACTTTAAATGAGTGAATTGTACAGTATGTGATTTGTATCTCAATATGATGTTTTAAAAAGAAGCAAATGGAAAGTAAAAAATTTGATAAACATTTAGTAAACCTAAACAAGCACTGAATGTCTAAAATAATAGTAACAAAAACACTAACAGAAGTTTTAAAAAAATGGAGCTAAAGGACTAGAAACAATAATATGTGCGAAGAGAGGAAGGATGACTAGAGATGAAGCATCTTAAGGTCAATGTTTTGTTTGAAAGGATAGTGAAGTGTATTGATTAACCTACAAGACTGTCAAATAATATGCTTGTTAAATTTAACAATAAAGTAGAAATATTATTGCTTGAAAGAAAAAAATGGAGGAGGGTTCAGGATGGGGAACACATGTATACCTGTGGCGGATTCATGTTAATATATGGCAAAACCAATACAATATTGTAAAGATGAGAAAAAAAGAAAAAAATGATCAATTTAATAGAAGTCAGAAAAAGAGAAAAAAAGAACAACATGGTGAGTGGAAAGCATAACATAAGATTAAAGAATAAATTCATCATAATAGATAATCACAATAATGTAAATGTGCCAGTTAAAATACTGAATCTCAGATTTATTTAAATAAATCCAGCTATAATATATATACACACACACACATATATGTGTGTGGTGGTTTTTTAAAATTGCATTCTGACTGTTTGTTCCTGATAATTAGGATGAAATTTTCCCTTGTCTTGTTCCTGACTTTAAGTGGAATGCTCTTAGCATTTCACTATAAAGAAAAATATTTGTTTAGGATTATGGTAGATACTCTTTTTCAGGTTAAGGAATTTTCCTTCTAATCCTAGTTCACTAACAGAAATTATATTTAGAATATTGAGAGAAAATACCATCAGTTTAGAATTCTATGCACAGTTAAACTATCATTCAAGAATGAGGATAAAATAAAAATATACCATTTACAATAGTCTAAAAAACTATGAGATACCTAGAAGTCTAACAAAAGATGTGAAAAACTTCAATGGAGAAAACTCTAAAATTTTATTGAAATACATAAAAAATAACAAATGGGGAGATATAACATATTCTTAACAGTACTTAACTGCTACTGCTGCTTAACAGTAGCAGTTTTCCTAAATTTATATCAAAAACTTAATAAATTCTATTAACAATTCTGGGGGAATTTTTTTATTGACCTGTATAAGCAAATCATAAAATCTACTCAGAATAATAGAGGACCAAGAACAGCCGAAACAATTCTGAAACAAGAAAGGATGCACCCTAGCAGATGGTATCAAGATTTATCACAAAGTTATGGTAATTATGCAGATGACACCATCCTTATGGCAGAAAGCAAAGAAGAACTAAAGAGCCTCTTGATGAAAGTGAAAGGGGAGAGTGAAAAAGTTGGCTTAAAACTCAACATTCAGAAAATTAAGATCATGGCATCCGGTCTCATCTCTTCATGGCAAATAGATGGGGAAGCAATGGAAACAGTAAGAGACTTTATTTTGGGGGGCTCCAAAATCACTGCAGGTGGTGACCGCAGCCATGAAATTAAAAGACACTTGCTCCTTGGAAGAAAAGTTACGACCAACCTAGACAGCATATTAAAAAGCAGAGACATTACTTTACCAGCAAAGGTCCATCTAGTCAAAGCCATGGTTTTTCCAGTAGTCATGTACGGATGTGAGAGTTGGACTATAAAGAAAGCTGAATACCGAAGAATTGATGCTTTTGAACTGTGGTGTTGGAGAAGATTCTTGAGAGTCTCTTGGACTGCAAGGAGATCCAACCAGTCCATCCTAAAGGAAATCAGTCCTGAATATTCATTGGAAGGACTGATGCTGAAGCTGAAACTCCAATACTTTGGCCACCTGATGCGAAGAACTAACTCTTTGGAAAAGACCCTGATGCTGGGAAAGATTGAAGGTGGGAGGAGAGGGGGACGACAGAGGATGAGATGGTTGGATGGCATCACCACTGCGGTGTACATGAGTTTGTGTAGGCTCTGGGAGTTGGTGATGGACAGGGAAGCCTGGCGTGCTGCAGTCCATTGAGTCGCAAAGAGTCAAGACACGACTGAGTGACTGAACTGAACTGAACTATGATAATTAAAATACTAGGATATCATCCTTTGGATAAATAAATAGATCCATGGGACAGGTTTCCCAAAGCCAAACCACTAACATATACAAAGGAATCTGTAATATGACAGAGGTGACTCTACAGATCAGGGGAAAAAGGATGACTATTTAATAAATGGCCCTGTAACTATTTGCTAATAATATTTTCAAAGGGAAAATCAGATTTATATCTCACAGGCTGCACAAAAGTAAACTTCAGACATGTTAAGGGAAAGCTGTACACATTTAGACTATGGAAACTATATATACCATCCTAGAAGGGCACAAAATGAAAATCATCATGAAAAAATGATACATTGAACTATATAATTTTAAAACACTTGTCCATGACAAATGACATTAATTACAAAGTAAAAAGGCAAACACAGACCTAGAGAAAATATTAGCAACCTACATTTCCAACCAAAGATAATTATCCAAATTATAGAATAAGTTCCTAAAAATAAGCAAGCAAGAAGAGAAATTACCAAATAGCAAAAAGGCATAGAATATGAAGGAGCAATTAATAGAAGAAGGCATTCAATGGTCAATAACTCTGACAATACCAACAATACCAGCTGTGAGAATGGAGAAATGAAAAACTTTCATCCATGCCAGGGGAAGTATAAATGATCTAACCACTGCAGAATGCAATTGGGCAAAACCTGGTAAAGTTAATCCATGTATAACCTTGGATTATTTCAACAATTTCACCTTTATGTGTTTAGAAGTTTCTGAGAGATATATGGGCCCAAAGAAATTTAAAAAAAGAAAAAAAAAGAATGTTCTTTTCAGCATTCCAGATAATAGCTAAAAAGTGGAAACAAGCTATTTGACCTTCAGGAGTAAAATGGGAAAATAAAATGGGAATTATTTGTACAGTACAACCTTGCACAGCAGTTAACCTGAGTGAACTAGATCTGTATCATCTACACCATTAAAGCTAAAATACATCATGATAAGCTAAAAAGATCCCAAGTAAATATTTATATGTAATACCACTGATGTAAAATTTTACATAAATGACACACTGGCATGTAGTATTTACCAATACGACACTGAAGATACCAAAATCTTCTTGGTTACGATTCAGTTCTCTAAGGTGGAGAGAGGGGTATCTCCCAACCCAGGTGTTCTAACACTACAACGTCTAAGAGGTCCTTGAATTTACACATCATTAAAGTGGAGAAGGAAATGGCAATCCACTTCAGTATTCTTGCCTGGAGAATCCCATGGACAGAGGAGCCTGGCGGGCTATAGTCCACAGGGTCTTAAGAGTCGGACATGACTGAGCAACTAAACCACCACCAAAGGTCACAAGAATGACTAGGCCACTGACGAGAATTTAGCACTGTTACAGGTTTATACACAGAGAGGTCCTAAAGGATATCTGGAGGGTTCTGATATCAACGGCGAGTTCCTCTTTCCTCAGGAACTGATGATAAAAACCCTCTTCTAGTGGGGCCAAGAGATTGGTTCTGGCTCTGCTTTGTGTGGTCTTCTGCAGGTCCTGGGTGGTTCTCCTTTACCCAGCCTGGTCTGTGCTGGGAAATCTCTCTCCTGCTTCAGATAGACTCATTCCTGTGTTTCCTTCTGGCACTCACCAGAAACACAGACCTAACACTCCGAGTTTCACCTGATGATTTCTGTAGAAAGTTCTATAGCCCACCTCTGCCTCTTTGATCCATGCCCAGCCCCTATGGTGGGCTTAAGTTTCCTCTAGGGGCTGCAATGCAGGACACAGGTCCTTTAAACCTCGTTTGGCTTGGAGTCACAGAACAATATTCCTCCAAGTTCCTCCATTAAACACACACACACATTCATATACACATAAACACATGCTTACATACACATACACAGACACGTTTATATACACTATGCACACATGTGCCCAAACTCATACACACAAAGAAACACACACACATATATTCCACTCCTTTTTCTCCAACAGAAGTCAGGTTGCTTCATTAGTCAAAATCCAATATTATGTAAATATTGTAGGGCAGATCTGATTTTAGGAACGGGAAGAATAGAATTTGCAATTCACGAACACATCAAATAGCAAAGGACAACTATGTGATACCGTTGGAACCACTATAATACAATAGATTTCCTTCTCATACAAGCTGAAATTCTGTCAGTTTTCTTTTTTCGCTTTCGGAGCAGAGTTGATTCAGTTATACTCTTCAGTTACCATTACAACATGCGAGGCCCCTCTCTGGCTTCATTTTATTTTGCTTTTTCCTTTGTGCCCAATCTCACTCTCATGTCCCATCCCTCTCACCCCTCACAAGCATCCTCTGTGATGTGCTGGATGTCTGTTCGATTGTTCTTATACCATAGCTTCTTTACTAAGATGGCACAGCAAGACGATGCTCGTCTCTGATTCGTTACACCAATTCATTTTTGTTGAGACGCCATAAAATGGTAGGTTTATATGGGAGTGGCATCTGCTGTGGCACCGAGTGGCCGAATGACGCACGCGTGCATGGCTGTTTAATGTGACAGTGGGGGTCCAGATGTGCCTATCATATTGCCTTCTTTATACACAGAAATTAGCTCTCAAGATCATACTCTTGTGAGGGGAAAACATTTAAATCAGGAAAATGCTAATTTGTTGGGAACAGGTTGAGAGTTTTTGTCTATGAGCAGAGAGTGGGGCTATTAGCAGCTGCAAGAAGCCTCCTTTCCCTGTGGAGTCTCTGGCTGAGACCCGCATGTGGGCTCCCTGGAACCTGGCCCGTAGGTGGCAGTCTCCCTTCATCATTGCTGGACCGCAAACCTCCGGAGGGCAGACTGCCATATCGGGCTCCTTTGCATTTTCCTTGGGGTTTCCTAAGATTTAACATTCCCGCTGCTCAACTTCTCCTCCTCCCCACACAGTGGGCCCAGGGAGTGGAGCTGATGACCAGAGAAACTTCGTCTGCACCCAGCCCAAGTCAGAAGACCCAGTCATGCCCCGCTCTTGGCAGTTGTTTGAGAGTTGTCCTGGAGCCCTCTTGCAGAACTGCTCTGTAAATGACAAGGAGTGCCTTTCTCTCTAAATATTATAGAAAGTAAAGTCTTGCAATTTGTTGTATTTCTTTAATTGTCATATTTTTAAAAAGCAACCATGTTGATGCAAATCTTTATCCTCTCTGTTTCGTCTTGCCCTCCAGCTCTCTGCCAACACACCCCCACAGATTTGGGGTTAATCTTTAAGAGTAGGTTGCAGCCAGACATTCTTCCCCCAGTATGCCCCAGGCTTCACCCAGCCCTTCAGAGAGCCTGTTTGACAAGACAGAGAATAGTCACAAGCAGAGATATGGAGTGTGCGCTCGCAGGAGTGTGAAATCCTCTTGCCCCATCTCCTGCACAGAAAATTCTAGATGGAGGATTCAGAAGAAAACCGAGAGATCAGGAAAAGGTACCACTTCTCACCTTCCTTCCACCTCACTCACCCTGCACCCAAGAAAGGAGGCAGGTGGAGAACCACCCCAGCCCCAGGCCCTTTTGGGGAAGGCGGCCCAATGGGCTTCTAGTCAGCCAGTACTGTGCATCTTGGCCCGGACTGTTTTTGGAGCTGAAGGAAGTTTTAACCATTTGTAAGTGTCAAATTGCCTGAGGATTGTGTCCGCCTGGGATGCCAAGTGGAGTGGTTCATTAGCATTTGTAAAATCTGCCTCAACTGAAACTATAGAACCCAGTACTGGAGTGGGTTTTGTGTATTCCACTTGAATTAGCAAGTATAGTAACTTTTTAATCTCATCAACACCTGTGTTCTAAAAGGAAGGGGCTTCCTTGTCTTTGCTGGAAGGAGGATCTCTCTGGTTGTAGGTGTTTCTCCTCCTCAGACTAGAGATCTGGTTAGATGCCCTGTCTCCTCTTCCTTCCCCAGAGGTGAGAGGAGGGCTCGGAGATTGCTGCTTCGGGTAAGAAGATACAGGAAGTCCTGAGGGTTACAGTCTGCTTTCCTGAATCAGAGGTAGCCGGTGGTTGGCCTACTTTAAAGGGGGGCAGATTCATGTTCCTCCAAAGGACTAGACCCTGGGGTGGGTGGGGTGGAAGGGCTGGTGGAGGTAAGGGTGGTGCACCACATTCATTTATGACACAGGAGAGACAGATTGAAACCGATTTGCAAAGACGCTGTGAATGAAAGTGCTGTAAAGAAACAGAATTTCAGGTTAATTTCTATCTGAATCAAACCTTCAGATCACATCAGATCAGTCGCTCAGTCATGTCCGACTCTTTGCGACCCCATGAATCGCAGCACGCCAGGCCTCCCTGTCCATCACCAACTCCCGGAGTTCACTCAGACTCACGTCCATCGAGTCAGTGATGCCATCCAGCCATCTCATCCTCTGGCGTCCCCTTCTCCTCCTGCCCGCAATCCCTCCCAGCATCAGAGTCTTTTCCAATGAGTCAACTCTTCGCATGAGGTGGCCAAAGTACTGGAGTTTCAGCTTTAGCATCATTCCTTCCAAAGAAATCCCAGGGCTGATCTCCTTCAGAATGGACTGGTTGGATCTCCTTGCAGTCCAAGGGACTCTCAAGAGTCTTCTCCAACACCACAGTTCAAAAGCATCAATTTTTCGGTGCTCAGCCTTCTTCACAGTCCAACACTCACATCCATACATGACCACAGGAAAAACCATAGCCTTGACTAGACGGACCTTTGTTGGCAAAGTAATGTCTCTGCTTTTGAATATGCTATCTAGGTTGGTCATAACTTTCCTTCCAAGGAGTAAGCGTCTTTTAATTTCATGGCTGCAGTCACCATCTGTAGTGATTTTGGAGCCCAGAAAAATAAAGTCTGACACTGTTTCCCCATCTATTTCCCATGAAGTGGTGGGACCGGATGCCATGATCTTCGTTTTCTGAATGTTGAGCTTTAAGCCAACTTTTTCACTCTGGATTGTAATTCCCCATTGCTTTACCATTCTTCATCTTCCACTGATCTTAGAGATGCCTACCAACGTGGGAAATGAACGCATAAGATCTAAGAACATGCAATCTTTTTGGACCCTTTTCCTTGAAAAGCTACCTCTGAATTAGGATTTTTCTTTCCTCATACGTCAAAGAACTGCTTAGTGGCACCACTAATCCTCAAAGTCTATAAAATAAAGCCTTGGCGGGGTATTTAAATTCTGCTTGTATCTGAGCGCAACAGCCTTTCCCACTTCATCTCCCATCACTGATGTGTTATCAGACATATCCCAGTTCTCCTACTAGTTCCAGGAGTGTTTCCACACCTCCTTTGTCTCTGTCCATCCCTCAGCCTGGATGCCCTCTCAACCTACTCCACGTAATGGGATCCTACTTATTCCTCAAGGCCTGCCCCAAATCTGGCTTCCTTCCTGAAGCCGGTCCATCTGGAGTGAGTTAACCAGCCCCACCCTGTGCTCTCATGGGTGAACCTCCATCCCATATGTGCACACAGCCTGGTGGGTCAGCAGGCTGTGCATGTGCCTGCCTTTCTCCTTCTCAACGCTGAGCGTCCTATGAGAGTCGTCCATGTCTCACTTATCTCCTCTAATACCCAGCCCGACATTGCCCAACGAGTAAAGCTCGACAACGGTTGGTGTAATTTGCAGTCCAGTCATGTTAGCTTATAAAAATAAACATAAATGTCAGGCCTAATTCTCCCCAGTTCAATGTAAGAGGCCCCATGGATTCACTTTTAACAGAGGAAAATTAGCAATTTAAAACTAGAAATGAATTAGTCAGTGAAGAGAAAGGTAAAGAATGCTCAACCTCTCTGGAATTCAAAGACTTGTTTGTGAAAATAAGGAAATGCCATATTTGGCAAATCAAATAGGCAAATTTAGAAGAAATTACAATGGTCATTGTTGCCAGAGTCGCAGTGAGACATACACTGTCAGGGCTGCTGGCAATGCAATAGGTACAGTCTCTCTCAATGTAATTTTATGAAATTTCTCAAGAACCTAACAAAACTTTGTTCACTTTGATCCAGCAACTCCAACAACAATGTTTTGTAAGGTTAAAAACTGTGATGTGCATGAAGAATTGTGTTTATTAAATTATTTCATTGCAGAAGGCAATGGCACCCCACTCCAGTACTCTTGCCTGGAAAATCCCATGGACAGAGGAGCCTGGTAGGCTACAGTCCATGGGGTCGCTAAGAGTCAGACATGACTGAGCGACTTCACTTTCACTTTTCACTTTCATGCATTGGAGAAGGAAATGGCAACCCACTCCAGTGTTCTTGCCTGGAGAATCCCAGGGACGGGGGAGCCTGGTGGGCTGCCGTCTATGGGGTCGCAGAGTCGGACACGACTGAAGTGACTTAGCAGCAGCAGCAGCCAGCATAGTATATACACTGAAAAGTTGATAATAACCTAAGTATCTAATAATATGTAAATAGAGCTTCCCTGGTGGCTCAGTGGTAAAGAATCTGCCTTCAGTGCAGGAGATGTGGGTTTGATCCCTGGGTTGGGAAGATCCCCTGGAGAATGAAATGGCAACCCACTCCAGTATTTTTGCCTGGAAAATTCCATGGACAGTGGAGCCTGGTGGGCTACAGTCTATGGGTCACAAAAGAGTCAGACATAACTTAGTAACTAAGCAACAACAACAACAACGTGTAAATGGTTCAATAAATATTGGATCTGTGTACCAATATGCTGTGCATTAAGATAATTTTTGAAAAATATTTTCTATCATGGGAAATTCATATAATGGAATGTTAACTGAAAAACATAGGACACAAAACTGAATATCCATTAAGATCTCAAATGTGATGTTGTATGTATATATCAGTTCAGTTCAGTTCAGTCGCTCAGTCGTGTCCGACTCTTTGCGACCCCATGAATCGCAGCACACCAGGCCTCCCTGTCCATCACAAACTCCCAGAGTTCACCCAGACTCACGTCCATCAAGTCAGTGATGCCATCCAGCCATCTCATCCTCTGGCGTCCCCTTCTCCTCCTGCCCACAATTCCTCCCAGCATCAGAGACTTTTCCAGTAAGTCAACTCTTCACATGAGGTGGCCAAAGTACTGGAGTTTCAGCTTTAGCATCATTCCTTCCAAAGAAATCCCAGGGCTGATCTCCTTTAGAATGGACTGGTTGGATCTCTTTGCAGTCCAAGGGACACTCAAGAGTCTTCTCCAACACCACAGTTCAAAAGCATCAATTCTTTGGTGCTCAGCCTTCTTCACAGTTCAACTCTCACAACTATACATGATCACAGGAAAAACCATAGCCTTGACTAAACGGACTTTTGTTGGCAAAGTAATGTCTCTGCTTTTGAATATGCTATCTAGGTTGTATATATCTAGGTATGTATATATATGTACATATATATGTTCCTATATGTATGTATATAACCTGCACTATCTAATACAACAGACTCTAGCCACAGGTACCCACTGAGCACTTGAAATGTGACTAGTCCGAAGTGAGGGGTGCTATGTGAAATATATATGGGGTTTCAAAGACTTAGTAAGAAAAAATAATGTAAACTACTATGTTAATAATTTTTATATTGATTATATATTGAATGATGATATTTTAGACATACTGGGTGAGATAAATTGAATTATTAAAATAAATCTCACTTGTTTCTTTTTACTTTTTAAAATATGGCTTCTAGAAAATGTAAAATTACATATATGACTCACATTCTATTTCTATTGGACAATGCTGTGTTTGGCAATTACATTTTTTAAAAAAGATGAAGAAAATTGCTAACTGAGGTTATCCCTGGGTTTTAGAATTATAGGTGATTTTAGCTTTGTTTTTTAAACTCTTCTGTTACTGTTTTCTCAATGAGCATATATTTCTAGTGTTTTACTTCTCTTGGGGATCTTTCTCCAACCTACCAAACTGGTGTTAGATGCAGGCATGACTCTATACTTTTTCTCTGCAGCACTTACTAGAGTTTGAAATTGTATGCTGTCTGATCATTTGATTCATGTCAGCCTGCTCGGCAGACCATAGAGTCCACAAGTCTGGGTCCCATGACTGATTTGCTCATCTTTGCATTCCCAGCTTTTAACGCATAGCATTTAGTAAGTATTTAATAAACACTGGTTGGATAAATGAATGAATGAGTGAATGATTAAAGAGAAAAATGTTAAGCAACCATAACCCAATTAATTTTTTTAAATAAGAAAAAATATAAGTATGCAAAAGCAGAAAAGTCCAAGTCATTACGACTGCAAAATCAAAATAAATCATCGTATAAGAGAAGAATTTGCAAACTTCAGTAAAGGGATGGCCAGATAGATTTCGGATCTGCTGCCAGGAGTGCAACTGATCAAGGGCTCTGCCTGTTGCACTCTGCATTCATCCACAGTTCTGAGGCTGCCATTCCCAGTGCTGCTCCCAGCCAATGACTAAGCAGGTCAGGGATACTAGGGCACACTCATTCCTGTGGGAAGCAGGACACTTCCCATGGGTGGTTTTGGCTCAAGGACTTCCATTGGCCTTGTCAGAACTTCATGCCTTTCCTCTCTTCTCAGGGGTCAGACCTTCATCACCATCTGGGGGCTTTCCCTGTTGCCTCTGGCTCCCTCCCCATGTTCTCTAATAAGTCACTTGCATGTCTGATTTCATCTTGTGGGTTTGTTTCTCAGAGGATTCAAATAATGCATTTGCTTCCAAAATTCTTAAAAGTATACTATTTACTTTTTTTTTTTTTTGCACAGCAAAGGAAACCAAAAACAAGATGAAAAGACAACCCTTGGAATGGAAGAAAATATTTGCAAGTGAAGCAACTGACAACGGATTAATCTCCAAAATATACAAGCAGCTCATGCAGCTCTTGGAGAAGGCAATGGCAACCCACTCCAGTACTCTTGCCTGGAAAATCCCATGGACAGAGGAGCAGTCCCCTGCCAGCCTACCCTGGTAGGCTGCATTCCCCGGGATCGCTGCGAGTCGGACACGACTGAGCGGCTTCACTTTCACTTTCATGCATTGGAGAAGGAAATGGCAACCCACTCCAGTGTTCTTGCCTGGAGAATCCCAGGGACGGGGGAGCCTGGTGGGCTGCCGTCTATGGGGTCGAACAGAGTCGGACACGACTGAAGTGACTTAGCAGCAGTGGCGGCAGCAGCATGCAGCTCTGTCAAAGAAACTAACAACAGAATCAAAAAACGGGTGGAAGACCTAAATAGACATTTCTCCAAAGAAGACATATGGATGGCCAATAAGCACATGAAAAGATTCTCAACATTATTCATTGTTAGAGAAAAGCAAATCGAAAGTACAGTGAGGTATCACCTCACATTGGTCAGAATGGCCATCAAAAAAAATGTACAAAAAATAAATGCTGGAGAGGATGTGGAGAAAAGAGAACCCTTGGCACTGTTGGTGGGAATGTATATTGATACAAACAGTATAGAGTACTTTAAAAAACTAAAAATAAAACTACCTTATGACCCAGCAATCCCACTCCTGGGCATATACACTATGAAAACCATAATTCAAAAGGACATATTACCCCCATATTCATCGCAGCACTATGTACAATAGCCAGGACATGGGAGTAACCTATAATGTCTATTGACAGATAAATGCATAAAAAAGATGTAGTATATACATACAATAGAATATTACTCAGCCATAAAAAGGAATGAAAGTGGGTCATTTGTAGAGATGTGGATGGACCTAGAGCTAGTCTGTCATACAGAGTGAAATCAGAAAGAGAAAAACATACATTGTGTATTAAGGCATGGAATCTAGAAAAATAATACTGATGAACCTATTTGCAGGGCAGGAATAGAGGTGCAGACGTAGAGAATGAGCTTGTGGATGTGTGGGGTGGGGAAGGAGAGGGGATGAATTGAGAATAACACTGACACATACACCCTAGCGTGTGTAAAATAGCTAGTGAGAGCTGCTGTTTAGCACAGGGAGCTCAACTTGGTGCTCTGTGATGACTTAGCGCAGTGGGAGGGAGGCTTAAGAGGGAGGGGATATACGTGTATATATAGCTGATTCATGTTGCTGTTCAGCAGAAACTAACACAACATTGTAAAGCAATTGTGAATGTGTGGTGCACTCAGCTACTCAGTAGTGTCAGACTCCCTGCGACAGCGTGGACTGTAGTCCACCAGGCTCCTCTGTCCTTGGGATTTTCCAGGCAAGAATTCTGGAGTGGATTGCCACTTCCTTCTCCAGGGAATCTTCCCCACCCAGGGATCAAATCCACATCTCTTGTTTTCTGTATTGCCAGGCAGATTCTTTACCACTGTGCCACCTGGGAAGAACTTGGCATTGTACAAAGCAATTATACTCCAATTAAAAAAAAAATCATTATAATCTATAAATGGTATTTTATGATAGATGTTAAAGGTGATTAAATTATAAATATATATACTATTTACTTTTTCATTGGGCAATACATGTACACAGTAAAAAATTCAAAAAGGACAAAATGTAAAAGGTGGGCATATAAGAAAAGGAAGGGATTTTTTTTGCATCCTTTTCCTACAGCCACCTGTTTATCTTCCGAAATTCCTATTTTTTCCCTAGAAGTTAATCTCTGTGCTGCTCTTCCATATACTTGTTGAAAACAACAGGCCCCAAATGGTGACACTTATGCTAAGCCACATGTCACCAAACTGAGACACCAAATTATTTACAGTCTCAGCCTTTTCTAGAAACAGAATCTTAGACCAGTCAACCAGGAATTACTTGACCAGCACTAGTCAGGCAATCTACCTGAGAGACCCCTGCCATTGCCAAAGGAAAGTGATCTGCAATAACGAATCTAATTTTTGCTAGTATAACTTCCTTGTTCCCACTCTGTTCTGCCTACAAAATCTTACACTTTGTACAGCTCCTCAGAGCTCCTTTCTATCTGCTAGATTAGATGCTGCCTGATTCATCAATCATTAAATAAAGACAATAGGACCTTTAAATTTTGCTCAGATGAATTTTATTTTTTTAACACTATATATACCTGGTGGCTCAGAGGTTAAAGCGTCTGCCTGCAATGCGGGAGACCTGGGTTTGATCCTGGGTCAGGAAGATCCCCTGGAGAAGGAAATGGCAACCCACTCCAGTATTCTTGCCTGGGAAATCCCGTGGATGGAGGAGCCTGGTGGCCTACAGTCCACGGGGTCGCAAAGAGTCGGACACAACTGAGCAACTTCACTTTCACTTTCATACCATTCTTACATTACTTTTGTGGCGTAAGAGTGTGTCTTGACTAGTATTCCATGACTTTATGAATCACATCTTACTCTTGTCATGGCTCCACAGTACTCCCCTGTTTTCCACACTGATGAACATCTAAGTATCTACAATCTTTTGCTATGACTATTGTACTGTTGTACATTTATAGTCTTTTCATTTATGTACATCCATACATAAATTCCTACGGATAAATTCCTGGAAATGGACTTACAGGATCAAGGTCAAACATGCTCAATTTTACTGTTGAATTGCTCTCCATAGAGGTTAGACCGATTTATAACCCCATTAGCATGACTTCATGCCCTTGCCAACACAATGTGTTAACTATCTTTTCATCTTTACCAGTCTGACAGGTTAAAAATGTAACCTTGCATTTAGCTTATTATATAAATGAAGCAAAAAAATCTTTTCACACTTTTAAGAACCATTTTATTCCTTTTCTGTGAACTGTCTGTTCACGTCCTTTGCTCATTATTCTATTGCTCTTTTAAAATCGCTCTTTTTAAGTTCTTTAGACTTTAGGAACTTTACACTTTGGTTAAGATATCAATCTGCTAGATTTTTCCCAATTAGAATTTGACTTGTCTTTACTTTCCTTTCTGCTGTTTTTCTTTTTTTGTCAGAAAGAATTTCTTAGATTTAAAACTAGTTGAATTTATCACTCTCTTTTTAATACTTTCTACACTTTAAGTCACATTTAGAAAGGCCTTCTTCATTCAGAGATTTTTTAAAATAATTATTAATTTTTTTCTGAAAATTATCTTTTAAAAAATTCTCCCATTCACGATTTCTTATTCTTTCCTTCCCTTTTTCCTTTCTCCCTTCCTTTTAAACATTTTACTCTTTCATTCCTTTATAATTAATTTTGGTATAAGGTACAAAGGATTCATGAAAGAGATTGCTAATATTAACCCAATCCATTTCCTCTTCCTCTTGAGTACAAAACTTTTGTTTCTTCCCTTGAGTTCAGTTTGGTTCAGTTCAGTTGCTCAGTCATGTCTAGCTCTTTGCGACCCCATGGACTGCAGCAAACCGGGCCTTCCTGTCCATCACCAACTCCCAGAGTTTACTCAAACTCATGTCCATTGAATCGGTGATGCCATCCAACCATCTCATCCTCTGTCATCCCCTTTTCCTCCCACCTTCAATCTTTCCCAGCATCAGGGTCTTTTCAAATGAGTCAGTTCTTCGCATCAGGTGACCACTGGAGTTTCAGCTTCAGCATCAGTCCTTCCAGTGAATGTTCAGGACTGATCTCCTTTAGGATGGACTGGTTGTATCTCCTTGCAGTCCAAGGGACTCTCAAGAGTCTTTTCCAACACCACAGTTCAAAACCATCAATTCTTTGGCACTCAGCTTTCTTTATAGTTCAACTGTCACATCCATACATGACTACTGGGAAAACCATAGCTTTGACTAGATGGACCTTTGTTTGCAAAGTAATGTCTCTGCTTTTTAATATGCTGTCTATGTTAGTCATAACTTTTCTTCCAAGGAGCAAGTGTCTTTTAATTTCATGGCTGCGGTCACCACCTGCAGTGATTTTGGAGCCCCCAAAAATAAAGTCTGCCACTGTTTCCACTGTTTCCCCATCTATTTGCCATGAAGGGATGGAACCAGAGGCCATGATCTTTGTTTTCTGAATGTTGAGCTTTAAGCCAACTTTTTCACTCTCCTCTTTCACTTTCATCAAGAGGCTCTTTAGTTCTTTGCTTTATTCCATAAGGGTGATGTTATCTGCATATCTGAGGTTATTGATATTTCTCCTGGCAATCTTGATTACAGCTTGTGCTTCATCCAGCCCAGTGTTTCTCATGAAGTACTCTGCATATAAGTTAAATAAGCAGGGTAACAATATACAGCCTTGACGTACCCCTTGCCCTATTTGGAACCAGTCTGTTGTTCCATGTCCAGTTCTAACTGTTGCTTCCTGACATGAATACAGATTTCTCAAGAGGCAGGTCAGGTGGTCTGGTATTCCCATCTCTTGAAGAATTTTTCACAGTTCGTGGTGATCTACACAGTCAAAGGCTTTGGCATATGCATGGTCATATGACTGAGTTTTCACACTTCACGAAATGTGAAGGAGTCATGCAACCCTCCTATCCTCTCTCTTTCTCTGTCTTCTTTACCATGGGAAGGCTTTGACAATGAAGAGGGCTACATGGCCCAGATTCTGGGAGGCTTCTGCTGCTACTGCTGCTAAGTCGCTTCAGTCATGTCCGACTCTGTGCGACCCCATAGACAGCAGCCTACCAGGCTCCCCTGTCCGTGGGATTCTCCAGGCAAGAACACTGGAGTGGGTTGCCATTTCCTTCTCCAATGCATGAAAGTGAAAAGTGAAAGTGAAGTCGCTCAGTCGTGTCCGACTCTTCGTGACCCCATGGACTGCAGCCTACCAGGCTCCTCCGTCCATGGGATTTCTCAGGCAAGAGTACTGGAGTGGGGTGCCATAGCCTTCTCTGGCTGAAGCTTCTAGGAGCTAACAATTCCTGGCTGACAGCCAGAAAGGAAATGAGGTCCTCCATCCTACAACCAAAAGGAACTAAACTGTCAACAGTCTGAATAAAACTGGAAACAAATTCTTACCCAATCCATCCTCTAGAAGGGAATACAGCCTCACTGACTTCTGAATTCCAGTCCCGCTAGACCCTGAGCTGAGAACCCTGTCATGCTGTGCCTGGGCTTCTGACCTACTGAACTCTGAGCTCATAAGTAGGTGTTACTTTAAGCCATTAACTTGGTGGTAATTTGTTTTGTGGCAGTAGAAAATGAATACATCCCTTATATCTTTTTTCCCTCAGATTTTTCTTCTGGTTACTAATTATTTTTCTCAAATAAACTATATAATCAGCTTATCTAATTCTAAAATAACATTCTGATAGCAATTTTATTGTCATTGTTTTACATTTATAGATTAACTTGGGGAGAATTGACATCTTTACAATGTTGAATATTCCTATCCAAGAACATAATATGCCTTTCCTTTTTCAAAAGGGTTCATTTGCATTTGAAAGTTTTCTCTTCTTAGTCTTTGCACAATTTCCTTTTAAAGTTATTCTGAACAATTTATTTTTTTGTTCCTGTTGTACATGAGGTCTTTTTTATCACATTTTAACTGACTATTGTTTCTACATAATTATTAATTTCCTAATGTTAACTTCATGCCAAACTTTCTAAATACATTTTATTACTATTTATAATAGATTTTGAGTTGAATCTCTTGGATTTTTCAGGTAAACAATGTTATCTTCAAAAGAATGGTAATTTTACCTCCTACTTCCAAGTTTTTGGACTTCTCTTGTGGCTCAGCTGGTAAAAGAATCTGCCTGCAATGCAAGAGACCTGGATATGATCCCTGGGTTGGGAAGATCCCCTGGAGATGGGAAAGGCTACCTACTCCAGTATTCTGGCCTGGAGAATTCCATGGGATTGCAAACTGAGCGACTTTCACTTCACTTTCCAAGTTTTTTGGCTCTATTTTTTTTCTTCAATTATGTTGGCTAGTGTTTCCAATATATTGTGAAATAATAATGGTAACATACATATTGATATCAATTTCTTTTATTCTGGATTTTTATATCTTATTCACAGGTAAGATTCAGTCAGTTTAGTCGCTCAGTCATGTCCAACTGTTTGCAACCCCACGGACCGCAGCACATCAGGCCTCCCTGTCCATCACCAACTCCCAGAGTTTACTCAAACTCATGTCCATTGAGTCAGTGATGCCATCCAACCATCTCATCCTCTGTCGTCCCCTTCTCCTCCGGCCCCCAATCCCTCCCATCATCAGGGTCTTTTCCAATGAGTCAGTTCTTTGCATCAGGTGGCCAAAGTATTGGACTTTCAACTTCAGCATCAGTCCTTCCAATGAATATTCAGGACTGATTTTCTTTAGGATGGACTGGTTGAATCTCCTTGCAGTCCAAGGGACTCTCAAGAGTCTTCTCCAACACCACAGTTCAAAAGTGTCAATTCTTCAGTGCTCAGCTTTCTTTATAGTCCAACTCTCACATCCATACACGACTACTGGGAAAACCATAGCCTTGACTAGACGGACATTTGTTCGCAAAGTAATGTCTCTGCTTTTTAATATGCTGTCTAGGTTGGTCATAACTTTTCTTCCAAGGAGCAAGTGTCTTTTAATTTCATGGCTGCAGTCACCACCTGCAGTGATTTTGGCGCCCCCCCCCCCAATAAAGTCTGCCATTGTTTTCACTGTTTCCTCATCTATTTGCCATGAAGTGATGGGACCAAATACCATGATCTTAGATTTTCTGAATATTGAGCTTTAAGCCAACTTTTTCATTCTCCTCTTTCACTTTCATCAGGAGGCTCTTTAGTTCTTCGCTTTCTGCCATAAGGGTGGTGTCATCTGCATATCTGAGTGTTATTTATATTTCTCCTGGAAATTTTGATTCCAGCTTGTGCTTCACCTAGCCCAGCATTTCTCATGGTGTACTCTGCATATAAGTTAAATAAGCAGGGTGACAATATACAGCCTTGACGTACTTCTTGCCCTATTTGGAACCAGTCTGTTGTTCCATGTCCAGTTCTAACTGTTGCTTCCTGACCTGCATACAGATTTCTCAAGAGGCAGATCAGGTGGTCTGGTATTCCCATCTCTTGAAGAATTTTTCAGTTTGTGGTGATCCACACAGTTAAAGGCTTTGGCATAGTCAATAAAGAAGAAATAGATGTTTTTCTGGAACTCTCTTGCTTTTTCAATGATCCAACGGATGTTGGCAATTCGATCTCTGGTTCCTCTGCCTTTTCTAAATCCAGCTTGAACATCTGGAAGTTCACGGTTCACGTACTGTTGAAGCCTGGCTTGGAGGATTTTGAGCATTACTTTACTAGCGTGTGAGATGAATGTCATTGTGCAGTAGTTTGAGCATTCTTTGGCAATGCCAAATACAGGTAAGATTAATCTATGATTTTATTTACTTTTGATGCTATTTTTTGGGGGGGTTGACATCAATCTTACACTCATAAAAGAATTTCACCTTTGATTCTTTTCCTTCATTCTGAAACAGTTTAAATAGCATTGAAGTTACTGGTTTCTTTAAAATTTCATAAAATTTGCCTGAGGGACTATACAGGCTCATTGCCCTTTGAGTGTTAGGTTCTTAAAAACGTTTTCTAATTCCTTCATGTAAATTTGGTCTGTTATGATTTTTCTTTCTGTTCTGAGAATTCTGGCCATTTTTATTTTCTAAGAAAAAAATCCACTTAGCCATTTATTTGCATATTTAAGCAAAGCAGCCATTTGTGTTTCAATTTCATTCTGTAAATTTGTGTTTTTGCCCCTCTTCTTGATTAGATTACCTAACATCTATACATATTTTATTATTTCCCCCCTAAAGAACCAGACTTTGGGTTGATTTATTTCTTAGTATTGCCATCTTTCTGTTTTCTAATGTAGTAAGTTAAGCTTTTATCTTTAGTATTCTTTCCATCTGCTTACATTGGTTTTGTTGTTCTTTTACTAACTTTCAGAACTTGATTCTTAATTTATTTTTATTCTTTCTTGCTTAATGATATTAATATTTAGGACTTTGAATTTCTTTCTGAGTACTATTTAGCTATATACCATAGGTTCTAATATGTCACATATGTGTTACCATTACTTTGTAGATTTTCTATGCTTTCTAATTTCCTCTTTGATCAAAGAGGAAATGGAAAGTTTAAATTCTCCAAATGATGATTTTTAGATTTGTTATTATTTAAAAAGCAATTTCCAGTTTTATTAAATATTGCTAGAGAATCAGGCAGATGCTATGCTGCCCCTGTAACCTCGTACCAGAAAACATAGAGTGTAATCTTGGCCTTACTCCATTGGCCAACCAGTCATTACAATTGGTCAACAAAACACTAAGGCCCAGATTCAAGGGGAGGGAATATTCACCCTCCCTCTCAATGGAAGAAGTATCAAAGAATTTACAGATTTGTTTTAAATCCACTACATTTTCACTGCTCATCACTGGGTCTGTCTCTTATCTCTGTCTCTCATTCTCATTTTCTCTGTCTCAAAAACATCACAAACAATCACACCCATATTCACAGACTTACATATAGTTGCTTGTGGATACACTAGCTATCAGTATCAGAAACAAAATTGTAGTGATAGTTGTTGTGGTACTTTGTAAGTAATGACAGCTAAATTGAAAAAAGTGAAATATGTTGGTTATTAACTAATAGCAAATATAAGATTATTCCATTTCCCGAAATATCCACAAATCATAAGGACAAAATTTTTGAATAAAGTCATACAACATAAAGCCCAGAGTCATTAGGAGATTGTAACTTGCCTCCTGGTTAATTTTCCATGTGCTGGGTGGGCTCCCTGGTTTCATCTATATTGGCTTTTTCCTTAAATCTCCCATGGTTTCTTTCTTCCTTGACATAAGGATTACGTATCTTTTGCTAACATTTACTCTGAAAGGATGCAGTGTTTTCTCTCGCCCTGATCCTACGACTGTTACCTTTGCTGTCCCCACACTAACCTCGCACCCATTACTATTGCTTTGCTTCCCCTATACAACACTTCGTTTAGAATTCCAGGCCCCATGAGCTAGTAAGCCATTTCATCCAAGTCTGGAAGGGGTGGGAGGAGCCAGAATCTACAACATGCTGCCATTTGACATGACAGTGAGGTGGCAGCCAAGGAGGACGGTCTGGCATAATCACCCAAATGCAAGTATATTCAATCACCTGGTGATGACCCCATTTAGAGCATTTGGTTGAGGGTCCAAGAGGCAGTGGTGTCAACAAAATGTGTGAGGGTGCATAATACACATGTCCCATCCATCTGGTAGCTCCCAAATCTATATGTCCTTTGATGTCTCTCCTCATCCTCAGACCTATGACTCTAAAGTGCCCAAATCCTAATTATTTTACCCCTTCTACCAAAACATGCTTCCAAACCATGTACCTTAACCCAGTGATGGGTGTCACCATCCGTTTATAACTAAGCCACGAACATGAAGTTATCATGAATTCTCTTTCATCACTCCTAAATTATCAAATCATCAAATACTCCATATTTTACCTCCTTAATAGCTCTCAAAGTAATATAGTTGTTCCCATCCCATTTGTCATCATCCAGGTATAGCATTTAAAATGACATCTGACACCTAGTAAGTATTGCCATCTCTCAGCTGTATCACTGAAACAGATTTCTAACTGCTCTCTGCCTATATACTTGCTCTCTCTGAGTCACTCACCATTTTGATCTATTTTTCTATAGTTGAGATGTTCTGTTTGAATTACTGTAGTTTTAATATAAGCCTTCATATTTGGTAGTGTTCAAAAATGTTTTTTCTTCTTCAGTATAGTTTTTGCTATTCTTGGCCTTCTGCCTTTCCATATAAATTTTAAAATTAGCTCATCAATTTTCACCAAAATCTGGGCATTTGATTGGAACTGTATTTCATTCTCTCACAGATAATCCCCTACAATCCTGGCTGCCTTGATGTTTCTCCATGTTGTCAGACAACAGTGTTTATAAGTATAGATTTTATGGTTGCTTTTGACAGGAGGATAGTCTGGTATCTGCCACTCCCTGGAGCCAGAAGCAGAAACACTTTGCAAATCTTCCCAATTTTCTATGAAAAAAGAGATTCCTTAGAAGAAGTTTATGTGACAAACCTTGACTCTGCCAATAGTTAATATAAAGTTAAAGTATGACTTTGTGAAACTTGGTCCATCTGACCACAGTTGAGAAAAGACGTACGCCAAGTGGGTTATGCAGCAATGACCACGAAGTGTTGGCTCCTGTAACTGAAGTTTTCAGGGAGAAGGTTGTTACAAACAAGATTTTGAATGAAGTTTATCAAGATCCAATTTTACCTCCATCTCTCTGCTCACTTCTTGTTGAATGTTGAAGCCATTCTGAAGCTCATGTCCATCAGATAACTGTCAGCAACTCCCAGAACTACACACTTCCAGGTCCACACCCGGCAGAAAGTGGGTCTTTGTCCTAGAGTATTGGGAAAATTGCATTGGCTCTAACTGGATCGCTAAACAAATCACATTGCCTAAGGAAATCTGGTGCAGTGATTAGCTTAGGCCCAGGTCAGGTTTTTGATTCCTGGGCCAGGGGTCAATTTAGCTCCTCCAGAGACCCATAGGTTGAGAACAGGGTTAGTGGTAGTTTCCAAGTAGGAATTTAGGTTGTGGTTAGCAGGAGAAAAGTGAACAAATGCTTGACAACTAAAAGGACAAATATCCACCTGCCAAATCTGGTCTCTAAACACACATCATCTGAAGGTACCTGAAAGAACAGTGTCTCTCTGCTCTGGTCCTCCAAGGCTATTTCCAGGATCCTGCTTCTTGGATCATGATCCTATTCTCCTCACACTGCCACCTGCTCTACACCCATCCTCCCCACAAAACACACTGAGCTGTTTTGTCCCTGGCATGTCCCTCCTCATGTGCTCTCTTCTTCCTATCATTCTGAAGTCTTAGCAAGAGTTGAGATAGGAGGAGGAGGAGGAGGAGGAGATGGTTTCCATTTCTTCATTGTCTCCATTTTCTGTCTCTCTCCTTACCTCCTCAACAGAACAAGAATCAGAAGATCAGACTGAGCTTCATCATTCTACCATTTACTGCTGTGATTCTGAAAAAGTCACTTCACTACTCTCTCAATTTCCACAATTGCAGATGGAGCTAATGATATCCACTTCACCTCTTTCCAGGCAATAGCTCTAAAAAGAGTAGTATAAATGAGGGCGAGTAAGAGGGTGACAGGTCTGGAGACTAAATCCTTTTAAATGACTGTTGAGATTGCCGGTGATGCTTCTGCTAGAGAAATCTTAAAATGTGGTTTTTTTTTTCCCCCTCAAGCATTTCAGTGATTGTGAAGGCTAAATGAAATATTTTGAAAATGTTTATAGACTCTGAAGCTCTTAAGAGATGCTGAATTGTATTATGGGCCTCATACAGATGATTATGAAGCTCTTATTCCACCCCAAGTATTGTTTGTGCGTGTCACTTGCCAAGGGTTTCCACCTAGGGAACAAAAGCACAAAAGTTGCACTGAAGCCCTCTGGCCTAATCCTCTTAAGAGTCATTGAAGCCTCTTTGAATTGATCCAAAGGGAGTCAAGTACCTTTTTAAGACAGAAGGTTATTTTAGATTTCCTCACTGTTCCTGGTTCTGACAAGCCCACTCAAGTGTTCACTGCTACACACCACTGTTGCCATGCACCACTCGGAGCCAGAGATTTTGTCCAAGATCACAATGCCAGGAAATGGCTGAACAGAGATCTTTCTAGAATCCACCGTCCTTCCACACGGCCAACAAACACAGCACAGTCACAAGGGGCACTGTCAAGTCCAAGGCTTCAAAGGCTTTCAGAAAACAGATTTTGACTGCACTCTGCAGGAGGAATGGGACAGCGTCTGAACAAGGGTTGTGTGTGCAGGAATGAGTGGACCAGGAATCAGGAAGATCAGCTCTTAGCCTGGCGGGGGTGCCTAACCCAGGACTGAAGGTAAAAGACCAAATGTTTTAATGATCATTGCATTTGCAGAGCCTAGCACAGCAGCTGGCTTCAGGGATGCTCTGTTGAGCTGATGGTCCAGGTGGAAAGGAACAGATAGACTTTAAGAGGTGGCCTGGAGAGGAGACAGCTAAAATTTGTGACTGGTTGAACATGAAGGATAAACAGTAACTAAGTAAACTCTGATTCAGGTCTGGGGAACTAGCAGACACAGGGACAATTGAGTGAGATGATTAAGAGTTCAGTGAGTGGCTTTAGTTTGAAGTGATGGTAGGTCAGCTGTGAAAACTCTATCAGAGACTTACAACATGAAGTGGTTTCTTTAATGAAAAATTTATCCAGAATTCTATAGGTTTTGACTATAAAACGTTAAGCCAATAGAATGTCTTATAGAAACTTTTCCTTTCTGTGGAGCACAGACCATTAGACAGATGACCTCCCAATGTTTCCCTTACTAATGAAACTCTACTTTTGACTGAAGCATTAGTGAGCCTGACTCAATATTTCCATATTCCAGTTTCCCTTGCCAGATGACTATGGAACTAAACCTAGCCAATGAGACATAAGTAGAAGGTCTTGGACAGGCCCCACCCAACTGGTGTGTACATTTTGCTCTTGGACTTTTCCTTTTTTCCCCACTTCCAATATGGAGCTGATGGCTGGAGCTCCAGCAGCCTTCTGATGACCACAAGGTTGGAAACCATGCTAAAGATGGCAGATGGAAGGAAGCTGAGTTCCTCGTGGCACTGTGAAGCCATCATACCAAGCCCTGGATGCCACTGTGTAACTTCTATTTAACATAAGAAAGAAAGCCTCTAATTTGTTATGTCTTTGTTTTTCAAGTCTCTATCTGTCAAGGCCAAATGCAATTGCTTTAAAATTGCACTTGTCATTAAAATTATGAAAGATCTTTGCTTTTCTTCCAGAATGAGTTTTAGTCTTTTACAAAAGTAATAAGGCTTTAGTCCTTGATTTAAAATAATGTTTCAACCTTATAAGCATTACCATCATTTATAATATCTGAAAGGCACTTTTGGGAGACTGGTGAAAACAGTTACAAGTATAGCCCATGGCCTACTTGTACCTTTTTTCAAAAAGACTTAGAGAACAGCATGTTTCAAATGCTACACAAGTCAAGATTCTAACCCCTGCTCATGACCACTACTCTGCACTTAAAACAACCCACTACTTTTAATCCCAAATAGCCTAATAAATACAAACAGCATCCTGGTTTTTATAGTGGTGGAATCTGTGAAAATAGATCCACTGTGAGCAATCTTGTCCCAGGGAGATCACAGTTGTTGAGGCGAAGGAGGTAGATGCCAGGCACCCACAGCCACATAGCCTCTCTCTTAGTTATGGTAACTGAACAGGATGTTTTTGTTTGATTGAAAGCACACGTCAGACAATGGCTGCTTCAACTCTGCCCCCCTATCTCAAGCCCAGCTCCAGCCAGCCGCTGACCACCTGACTGGCCAGGCCTAACGCCATTTTCCAGGAGAGAGTCTTTGCTTAACCCAGCCCACTTTGTACAGGGGTTCCTCCCAGGTCCAGGGTGCGGCAAGGACTTTTGGTTTGGGACTATCTCCTGTGGTTGGCTAGGGGCTGTAGTGATTCTTAGCGCAAGGGGTATGCGGTAGGGGAGGGTGTCCAGATATGAGGAACGAACAGCAGAGGTGGGCACACCACAGATGCAAAATGCAAAGTCACCCTTCAGGAAAGTTCCTCAGTCAAAATCCCATCTGGTTTCATGCCTGAAGCTGTGGGCTTCATTTCCACAGTGTTCTCAAGCCTAAGAGCTTCATTTTGTCAATTACCTTCACGGATACAGAGTTCATTACCCAGCACCTGAATAGTAGTTCTGTTTGAAAGATAAATTTCTCCAGATTTGTTCAGCTGATCTATTAGGTAACCCAGAAACCTCTAAAAAGAAACAGAAAAGAGAAAAACCTCAACCTTAATTCTGTAGATCCAAAAGGGAAAAAAAGATAACCCAGTAAAGCCAGACTCACAGAGCTTCCAGCTCATTTGACTTGCTTAGAACAGACTCCCTCCCAAGGGGTGAGCCTTGTCTGGAGCTTTCTCAGAATTCCTCCCCTACCCTGAAGTCTTTGCTACTACTTCAATGTCCCCAGGTGGGAAATGGAAATATAACACACTCAAAAACCTTGGCAAAGCAACATTCTGGTCTCCATGCCTATTCAGAGGAGGGGCAGAGTCTAGAGACGGATCCTAAACTAGAGGAGAGCTTCTACTCCTGCCCAAGACAGTGGAAAGCATTGATGAAGGAAGGCCCGGGCGTGACCCCAACTCCTCAAGCAGAACGAACTTACACTCACAGAGCATGTAGAGTTTGCATCACATGCATTCTCTCATTTCCCACATCACTGGAGGCATCTCCCAGCGCCAATTCCACACGGGGCAGGAACCCCCCATCAGAAGGTCAGGCTGCTGCACAGCTGATGGGCAGGAACTCACCACTTCGTAAGGCCTCCAGCCCCCATTTTTACATCTAAACTCTGCATCCCTCTGGTTTTCATTCACTAACCTGGTTTTCATTCCAGCCCTGCAGCTCTCCATGTAGATTATGCACTTCCACATCCTCCTGATCATTTAAGTATGTGACGACCACTATCATGTCACTCCAGTGAGTATTCTCCTTTACAGGCCATATGAAAGTGTTAAGTAGTCAGTCATATCCGACTCTTTGCAACCCTGTGGACTGTAGCCCCCTAGTAGCCCACAAGTCTCCTCTGTCTATAGAATTCTCCAGGCAAGAAAACTGGAGTGGATTGCTATTTCCTTCTCCAGGAGATCTTCCCGACCTAGGAATGGAACCCAAGTCTCTTGCATTGCAGGTGGATTCTCTACCATCTGATTCTCCAGGGAAGCTCCTTATAGGGCCCTGACATAGACCTTGATTTCTTCTCCACTTACCCTGCCTCCAGCTTGTCAATGACCCTCTTGAAGAGCGTTGTTATGGAGGCCCATGTTCATTTGACTGTACATGCAAGTTCAAGGTGAGTCTTCCTAGGCCCTACACCTCTGTCAATAGAGTCCGTGGTTGTACTAATGTGTTTGTCATCCCCAGTCACACTGAGCCTCTGGTCAACTAAAACTCATAAATCTTCTCCAGTCCAAACATGTGCCTTTCACTTTCTAAGAGTGGGACTGATGTCGATCAATAATGAATGTTGCTCCTGATGCAATTTTTGTTAAACCCAAGGAGAGTTCTGTCCATTTACCTTAGAGGGTCCATCCTGATGTTCCAACTAGTCTCAAGACCTAGAAAACTGATCTGTTCTTTGACATTAGCTACACTCTTCAGCTTTGTGGCAATCACAAGCTTGTGGACCTGCTTTGTATTTCTTTGTGTCATCCATGGCTACATTCCAATGGAAGCCGACTGTCTCTACCAAGGGGTGAGCCGAGGTGACAGACTCTATCTTACATGGGGTTTGCCCGAGGTCAGGCAATAGACCTATGCCCTGTGGAACTGGCACTGGAATTCTGGTCTCCTGAAGCCCAGGGTGGAGGTTTCCCCAGAGGGCCATGGGGCAGCTGCAAGGGATGCTTTTCTCCCCCAGGTCCTGCCACACCTGCTTCGTGCTCATCAGCCACTCTGCAGATAGAATCTCCACGTGGTTTTCAGGGTGAGAAACTGTGTTCATTATCTTGTGTTGGCTGACTCAAAAGGCCAGAGCTACTGACAAAGTTGCCCTCCATTTGCATTCACTTCTAGACTTCAAGGGTCTCTGATCAAACCCAGCTAGACCTGCCTCCTCCATGGACCCGCCTGTATCACCCAGCCTATATCACCTCGACAGCTATGACCTAGGCACTAAGACTGGGATCCTAACGCTCATTCCATCATGTTTAATTCTTTGACTTTGAGGCAAGCCATTTCACCCTCCTGAGCCTCAGTTTTCTCATTTAAAATAGAGGACACAGCATCCTTCCTTTCAGGGTAAATTTGAGCATCAAAGGAGAGAATGAATATAAAAATTTTTTGAAAACTCTCCAATGCTTTGCAAAGTATATTGTTATTATCAAACGGGTACAGAACTCCAAAATGAGTCAGAACCACTTAAAATTCCTTTTTTAAAGCAGTTCATTGTATCCTAACCTATTTATTCATTTCTTTCTCTTTTTTTTTTCCCTCTTAAATTCCCAGTAAAAACTGAATATTAAGAATGCATGCAGGGAGAGCACTGAATACAAATTAACTATGTAATGTTCTTTAGTCACTTTGGCAGGGAAACGATACACCTATTAAAATACCCCAGGCAGAGCTGGCATGTACTCTGCTGATAACCCCAGCAGAGAATGACCTTGGCACCATTACAAGGGCAATATTTTCAAATGGATGAACTATTCTTGAACAAAGTGTCCAGTGTACTAGGAATAAACAGGCTTTTCATCAACAAAGCTGTGTGTTTGCTGGTTCCAACAACCTTTCCCAGAGACAGTGTCAGAGAGTGGGGAGGAGCAGGAAGCAGCACCTCCAAGCTGCCTGCCCAGTCTTGCTCATCTCTCCTCGAGAATCCTGTGACTGAAAGGGCCTTCAAACCTCCCTCCTCTCTTTCGAAGTTGTCATGATGACTTGTCTGCACTTTCACACAAGTAGAACCTGGTGCTGTCCACTGCGCTGCTGGGCAGACCTCAGTGAGTGCGTGGCAGGACCCTGCAGTGTCAAACGGGGCCCCGGAGCCTCACGAGCAAAGGCTGTGCTGGGGACTCATGTCCGATGTCACCAAGGGTGTCTAAGAGGCCAACTCCATCAGGAGGAGACAAGTCTCCCAGGCAGTTCAAAACAGGGTACACGAGAGGCTTTGAAGACAAGATCCTTGTGACAAAATTCACAAGGAGAGCAAGAAAGGACTCTCATTCACCAGGAATAAGGCACACATGTGCCATATGTAAAAGAGACAGCCAGTGGGAATTTGCTGTTACTCAGGGAATTCAAACCGGGACTTGGTAACACCCTAGTGGGGTGGGATGGGGAGGGAGGTGGGAGGTTCAAGAGGGAGGGGACATAGGTATACCTATGGGTGGTTCATGTTGATGTTCTGCACAAACCAACACAATATTATAGAGCAATTATCTTTCAATTAAAAATAAATTTAATTATTAAAAAAACTCAACTGGTGAGACTTGCTTCCTCTCCTGGGCCCAACAAGGCTGGTCCATTTAGCTATTCCTTCTTTCATTCATTTCAGATGTTTTTTTGAGTACCTACTGTGCACCTAACATTGTTCTGTGTTCTGGGGACACAGAATAAAGAAGATGGTCTGTTCTCCTTACATTCTGGTAAGAATAGGCAAACAAAAAATAAGCCTATGTCTAGTCTGCCAGGTGGTATAAAGTGCTAAGAGGCACAGGGAGTACAGGGGTGGGTGGGCATAAGTTTATATCGGGGAAGGCCACGCTGTGGAAGTAATTTGACTGCAGGTTTAGAGGAAGTGCTAGAGTGGGCTGTGACTATCTGAGCAAGTGTATTCCAGGCAAGAATATGCTTCAAACAGCAAAGAAGATAGTGTTACAGGAGGGGAGCCAACCAAGGAGAGAGTCAGAAGAGATGAAGTCAGAAAGGTGATGGGAGCCAGTCCATGTGGGGCCTGAGAGCCATTTCAAGGGCTTAGGTTTTAATTCTGAGTGATCTGGGGGCAGGGTGAGACTGGAAAAGTAAGATAATCTGATTTCTGGGTCTAAAGACCATCCTAGATGTTCTATTGAGAACAACATGGAGACAGGCAGAATGTGAGCAGGAAGAGAATTAGGAGGATATGGCAAGAGTGTCAGCAAGAGAAGACAGCGGTGGCTGGAACCCAGACAGCACCTACACAAGGGTGAGATGAGGCTCACGGTGTTTTTTAGGTAAGATCTGTAGGAACTGATAATAATGGGATGTGGGAAATAAGGATTAGTCCATTGTTTTGACTTAAGCATCTGGGAGGACAGAGTTAACATTTTATCAAGAAGGAGAAGACGATGGTGAAAGGTGACTAAAGGCACCAGGAGTCTGGTGCGGGACATGGTGCGTTGGATGTGTGCATGCATGTGAAGTCACTTCAGTCATGCCTGATTCTTGGCGACCCTATGGACCATATCCCTCCAGGCTCCTCTGTCCTTGGGATTCTCTAGGCAAGGATACTGGAGTGGGTTGCCAGGCCCTCCTCCAGGGGATCTTCCTGACCCAGGGATTGAACCTGTGTCTCTTGTGTCTCCTACATTGGCAGGCAGGTTCTTTGCCACTAGCACCACCTAGGAAGCCCCATTGAGATGTCCAGTGGATGCCGAATGGAGATGCCTTGTAGGCAGTTGGATAAGCAAGTCTTGGGTCCAGGCTAGAGATATAAACGTGGGGATCATTATTGTACAGAAGGGAAGGGACAGTCCATGTCGAAGCACACCCTTGCTCAAATGCCTCAGCCTGAAGGTTCATGCTCCCACACCAAGAACTAGTCATCTGGGCTTATTTACATGCACAGATATTGAGAAATGTCAGTTAGTTGTGTCTCCTGAAAGAAGAAACAGTTGGGTGACCATATAGCCAGTTTCTGCCAAAATGGCCTTAGCAAGTTCATTTTAGGGGATGGTGGGAGCAAAAGACTGATGGAGGAGATGTTAAGAGAAAGAAGGAAGTAGAGAAATGGGGTGGTAGCTAAAGTGGGATTTGGAATCAAGAGAGGTTGTATGTTTTGTATCCAGCCTATATACAGGATGGAATGGAAATTTATCTATCCAAAAGAAGAAAAAGTGCGATGGTGCAAAAGAGAGAGGGAGCCACCCCAGGGGGATATTCCTGAGCAGGTGAGAGAGAAAGGGTTCTAGCTAAGTGCTTCTTAAATTTCATTGTGCTGAAGAATCACTTGGAGAGACAGTTCCCAGGCTCTACCCCACAAATTCTGATTCAGCAGGTCTGGAGTGGGCTGGAGAATTGGTAGTTCCGATCACCTCCCAGAGATGCTGATACTGCCAGTCAGGAGCAAGGACCACACTTTGAGTACTGCTGATGGAAGCTTGGGAAATTCACCCCAGTGCCAGCAGGGAAGGCAGACCAGACATGCAGTGATGAGGATGGGTGGGTGGGTGCGGTGGTGGGGAGGTGGGACTTGTCAGTTTATTGTTCTATAATCCCCCTGAACTAGGAAGCAAGGTCATCAGCTGAGAGTGAGCATGGGGGAGGAAGACTGAGGGTTTGAGAAGGGAGGAGAAAATGGGAAATCATTGTCTTACAGAGTGGGAGAATAATGGTGTAGGGAAATGGAATAGAGGGACCAGGCCAGCACCAAGGTCCCACCTGAAGTTCAACCACAGCCAGTGGCATGCTCAGCCTTGCTGGTGCAGACACAGTGGACAGAGGTAGATTCAGCCAGGCCTCTCTGGTCTTGCCAAGAAGGTGCAATGAAGGAAGAAGTGGAAGGGAGTTGAATGTGTACTAGTGGCCAGGGTGATAATGAGAAACCATATAATCTAAGAGGGTAAGGAGGGCAGTGAGGACTTGTGGGTGACAATGGGGGTGGTGGGCAACAGTGAAAGGGTGATAGGTCCATTGATTGTGAATCTCAATGAGGTGGAAGAACCACTGGACAGAACAGAAGCCTGAACTGCAAGGAGAAAACTATGATGAGAGGGTGGAAATTGAGATTACGAAGGGAGTACGACTGTTAGTAATGGCAAGGTCAAGGGCATGGCCAGGGGCATGAGTGGCCAAAATACCATAATGAATCAGTGGAACAAGATAGAAATCCCCCAAATAAACCCACACACCTATGGTCAATTAAACTATGATGAAGGAGGCAAGAATATACAATGGAGAAAAAGTCTCTTCAATAAGTTGTGCTGAGAAAACTGGACAGAATGTAAAAGAATGAAATCAGAACATTCTCTAACACCATATACAGAAATAAACTAAAAAATGGATCAAAAACCTAAATGTAAGGCCAGGCACTATAAAATTCTTAGAGGAAAACAGGCAAAACACTCTTTGACATAAATTGCAGCAATATCTTTTTTTCTCCACCTCCTAGAGTAATGAAAAAAAAAAAAAGCAGAAATAAGCAAACAGGATCTAATTAAACTTAAAAGCTTTTGCCCAGCAAAGAAAACCATAAACAAAACAAAAAGACAACCCACAGAACAGGAGAAAATATTTGCAAATAAACTGAACAACAAGGGCTTAATCTCCAAAATATACAAACAGCTCATGCAGCTCAATATCCAAAAACAAAAACTCAACAAAAAAATGGGCAGAAGATATAAATAGACATTTCTTCAAAGAAGACATACAGATGACCAAGAGGCATGTGAAAAGATGCATAATGTCACTAATTATCAGAAAAATGCAAATCAAAACTGCAATGAGGTATCACCTCACGCTGGTAAGAATGACCATCATCAAAGAGTCTACAAATAACAGATACTGGAAAGGATATGGAGAAAAAGAAACCCTCCTACATTGCTGGCAGGAATGTAAATTGGTATAATCACTATGGGAGGTTTCTTTAAAAAACTAAAACTAGAACTACTAGATGATCCAGCAATCCCACTCCTGGGCATATATCTGGAGAAAACTATAATTTGAAAAGATACATGTACCCCTATGTTCATTGCAACACTACTCACAATAGCTAAGACACGGAGGCAGTCTAAACATCCATTGACAGAGGAATGGATAAATAAGATGTGGTACATATATACAACGGAACATTACTCAGCCATGAGAAAGAATAGTCAGGGGAATGTTTTCACCAACTTCCCATGTGCCCCCATCCCCTCCCACCTCCTGCGTCAATAACCTGGAGCAAGAATCCCGACTTTGTCATTCCTCCCCCAGTCACATGCTTCTGTGAGCAGCCCATGCTGGGGCCTCGGGCCAAGTGCCCTGACCATCAGACCTGCCCCAGCAGTTTCTGAGGAGACCAGCCACGTGCCCAGAGAAGGATGAATGAGCTTCTGCACCTCCAGCCTGGCAGGCAAGGGAGACTCTTGTCTTTCCTCCTACCTTGGGTAACTCACCTGCATGCCCTCCACGGACATACCTGTGTTATCCCCTCTCCTGGGGACAGGCCAGGTAGCCTAGAGAGCCACTTTCCCATCTGCAGGACAGATACTGACACCACCTTACAGAGTCAAAATGCCTATTAAACCAGAATGTGCTTAAAAACTTCTCGGTGCCATGTTTAATTTAAAAAAAAAAAGTCTTAACAGTGAGTGTGCGACAGTGCCTATGTCCCAGATGCTGTTCCGGTGCTTTCCACACATCATCTCAACTCTCAAGATGCTCAGGTCATCTCATTAACGTTCCAGAGCAGGGACTTGAACCCACCGCTGACAGGGTCTCAGTGCATGCTCTCAGCTGCTGCTTCGCTGCCTCCCTTTGCAGACCAAGTTTCTGTCCTGTTCCATCCTAGCGTGCCCTCTCCTAAATCTGCCATCTGGATGACCAACCAGTTAAGGTTTTGAGATATGTGGTCAATTCTAATGAAACTGGTAGAAAATCCTACTTAAAGAGTGTCACTGTCATTTCCTAGTGGCTTCCCAGATGACTCAGTGAGTAAAGAATCTGCCTGCAATGCAGGAGACACGGAAGATGTGGGTTCGATCCCTGGATTAGGAAGATCCTCTGGAGAAGGAAATGGCAACCCACTCCAGTATTCTTGCCTGGAAAATTCCATGGACAGAGGAGCCTGGCCAGCTACAGTTCATAGGGTCACAAAGAGTCGAACGTGACTGAGCGACTAAGCAAAAAAGAATGAAAGAATGCCATTTGCAGCAATTTGTATGGACCTAGAGATTATCATACTAAGTCACCCAGAGAAAGACAAATATCATGACATCACTTATATGTGGAATCTAATTTTTATAAATGAACTTATTTACAAAACAAAAATAGATTTACAGATTTTCAAAAACAAAAAAAAGGAAAATGTAGGGGGGTGAGGTGGGGTGGATAAATTATGAGCTTGGGGTTAAAATATACACACTACAATATATAAAATAGATAACCAACCTGTACAAGGACCTCCTGTATTGCACAGGGAACCCTACTCGATATTCTGTAATAACGTATATGGGAAAAGAATCTGAAGAAGAATGAATATATATGTATGTATATACACACACACACACATATAATATATATATATATATATATATATATATATATAAAAACTGAATCATTATGCTGTAAACCTGAAAATAATACAAGGTAAATCAACTATTTACCAATAAAATTTTGAAAAATGAATGAAAGCAGTACTCTATATGAGATAGACATATAAAAATTTTTTTAAAGATGCCATAAAGGATAAGATCACCAGGAGGAGGAGAAGTTGAAGAACTGGAAGACAGTATTAGAAAGACCACATTTGTGGATATTGAAATTATCAATGATTATTATCAAGAGCATTTTTGGAAGAGCACAGAGAGCTATTGTTTTCAAACTCTCCTGACAGAATCTGGTGCTCTAATGAGGGGAAGAAGTTCTGAAATATAAATTCTGGGCCCCCAAGCAAAAGTTTCCCCGTGAGTCTCCTTCCAGTGCTAATTGCAGAATAAACAGATGAGCCAGCAGGGCTGCCAGTGAAGAGGCTGAGCCAGCAGAGAGGATTGCTCTAGCTGGCCAGTGCAGAGCCCAACTTTTCCCAGCTCTTTTCCTGTTTAATCTGAAGAATTCAGAGTGATACACTGTTAACTGGCTATGTGCGTGCTTGTGCTAAGTCGCTTCAGTCATGTCCGACTCTTTGCAACCCCATGGACTGTAGCCTGCCAGGCTCCTCTGTCCATGGAATTCTCTAGGCAAGAATATTGGAGTGGGTTGCCATGCCCTCCTCCAGGGATCTTCCTGACCCATATCACCTGCGGCTTCTGCAGTGCAGGCAGATTCTTTGCCACTGAGCCACAGGGGAAACCCCCAACTCAAAATAAAAAATTTTTTAAAAAGAGTGGTGGGGAGATGTTGAGAACCTGAGGTGATTCATCAGAGCCTGTGAATGCTGGTGATGTCTCCTCGTGCATTTTATATGAAACAGGAGGCCGATGGTTTATGATGTCTTGGATTTCATATTTAACTATTATGCATGTGCTAAGGCAGAAAAGACTAAATACAGACTTCAAATTAGGAGATCTAAAGGGAATACCAAGGCAGCATCAAGGGTGAGCAGAGAAACCAGGAATTAGACTGGCAGACACTTGGCAAGAGACTGGTATCCCTACCAGAGGCCCCCCACTCCATGACAGGGGTGTCCCGAGAGGAAATTAGTGGCTTCAATACATGGCGGAGAACAGACATCCTTCATTCGCCTGAGCAGAGCTGAACTCCCGAGTCCTCACTGTGTGGGACACACTGAGTCCTACTCAGAATTGTGGAGCCGGCTCCTCCCCCCTCGCACCCCATCAGATCCATCCGTCCCTGAGACAGAAAGGGGGCCTGACTCCATGCTGTCCTCTCCATTACCCTCTAAGCCAGAGAATCCACACACAAAACCCAGCCCCTTCTGCAGTGTAGACACTGCTGCAAAGCAATGGGGATGGGCGTGGAGGGCGGGGAGGGTGGAAGAATGGCCATGACTCTGGCCACGTATGACTCCCACCTGGGACCTTCCACAAGTGTCTGTAGGGCAGGTGGGGTTCACATCCAGAGCTGGCTGTCCTTATCTCTGGGTGACAGGATTGTGGGTGACTTTTCCACTTTCTCATCTGTATTTTCTGAAGGAGTGCGTAGTACTATTGTACGTGGAAAACCCCCAATAAATTTGTTTTCTTGTTTATAAAACACTTAGTTGGATGGTTTGCCTGGACGAGGAGCACATCAATCACGCGAGCCCACTCCAGGAAAACAGCTAAGGATTCGCCTGGCACACACTGGGGCTCAAGTGTGGCATATGGCACATGGCAGTGGCAAGTGTAAGAGGTGGTGATTCACTGCTAGCGTCACCTGGCAGGAGCTCTAAAACCCAAGGCTGGAAAAGACAAAGAAGCGAGGAAGGCAGAGCTGCCCTCAGGACGGGGAGGACCCTTAGTGTCCCTCTACCGGGTGATTCTCCATCTGGCCCCAGGCTGTGGGCACCGGGGCATCTTCCTGTGGATCAGCTGCCTCGTGAGCAAAAGGACAAGGTGACATTGCACAGGCCAGTGTTACAAAGGAGGACGCTGTGTCACCCAGTAGGACAGATGTTTCATTTTTCCCACCTGGTTTGGGTTACCCCGGATGTCACATTGGCTTTGTCCTGAAGGTTGAGGTCAGGTTCAAAGACACCTGTGTTAGTCACTCTGTCATGTTTGACTCTTTGTGACCCCATGAACTATAGCTTGCCAGGCTCCTCTGTTCATGGGATTCTCCAGGCAACAATACTGGAGTGGGTTGCCATTCCCTTCTCCAGAGGATCTTTCTGACCCAGGGATCGAACCCTGGTCTCCTGCATTGAAGGCAGATTCTTTACTGTCTGAGCCACCAGGGAAGCCCTCAAAGACCTCTGGTCTAGTAGAAACACACAATGACCTCGGATCCAGGGCAGACCCCAGGTAAAACTGTTAAATGAATAAAAGGCACCTTTGGACATCTCCCTAAAAAACAGCAGCTACTTCTCACCAGGTACCTCACTTTCTAGGGTCCCCTGAGGGTAGCCGCAGCAGTAGTCCCCCATTCTGAGTCCCGATCCCTCAGGATTCTTATTCGGGAAAAGCTCCCTAAACTGAGCCCCTTGTGCAGAGGCTCAGGTGGTGTAGCCCAACACGTCACACTTCCTGCCATATCCAAATTATATCTGAGCCAGAGCCTCTTTCTAGAAAGACATGGCTTTACCCAAATAACCAAAATGCTAATGATAGAAATTTCAGGTTGATTTATAGGGGTGCAAATCAAGGAGAATTGGGGGGATAGGGATAGCACCCCCCCCTCACTAAAATAACACTTTACTTATTTTGCAATGTGGCTCTATCAATAAGAATGTTGACTTACTGGAAGAGTAAGCTACTTTAAATCCTTTATGGAGCAATGAGGAATTTTTAAATGGAAAGAAGAAAGGAGGGAAGAGAAGAGAAAGAAAAGGGAAAATAAGGAATCAGTAGAATGAAAGACTGATTCTTAAAACACATTCATGCTCTTTCATTCGATTTCCTCCTGTCCTTCACGAGGACAAGACGCTATTTAGCCCATGATCCTGTCCTTCAAGCCTTATTTTTAATATATTATTTGCTAGGACATCAGTTCTCAAACTGTGTTCCAGGAAACCCTGGAGGGTATCCTTGAGTCAAAGTTGTTTTCCATTTTAGTGCATTCTTGAGGTCAAAGCTATTTTCATAACAATACATCAAATAAAATTTGCCTTTTTTACTTGATTGAGTTTTCCAGAAGCCACATGATGTGTGATGACATCAATGCATGAAAAAACGCTCCATGTTCCAAAAGGTTTAGGAAATGCTTTTAGACTCTTTTAGAAAATTCACAATGTCCACTGGCATATGGAAGGCTCTGAGAAGTTCTGTGGTAAAAGCAATTCTGTTTAACTTGTTTTAATACAACATTGCACATTTGTTTGACCATGGAATTTCTTGCTTAGCTGTAGTTTTGGTTGAAGCCTTACTTTAGTACCTCGTACCATCATGTTTTGGGAAATGTCCCTCTAAGGGTAAGATATCAAGCCAGGAATCCTCTGGCCAAGGAATTTATTAGAGATCCTTCCTCTGGACCATAAGTGAGTAAAGACCGCACGCTAGTATGTCAGGACTGTGCAGGGGTCAAGAGCAGAGCCAGACTGCCTGAGTTCACGTTCTGGTTCTGCCAGTCACCAGCTGTGACTTTGGGCAGGTCACTTAACATCTCTGAGCTTTGTACTCCTTATGCATAAAATGGGAAAGATAATATGCACACAACCCTATACATATTTTACAACAGCACCATGCACATAGTGAACTAAACAAGAGTTTGTGTGTGTGTGTGTGTGTGTGTGTGTGTGTGTGTGTGTGTGTGTGTGTGTACACTCTTGCTATTATCTATTACTATGCCAAACTTGCCAGCCTAGGCTCAGGACCTAAAGCTAGTCACTAATTAGTGATGTGCCCTGAGACTTGTCATCTCTCTGCCATGGACTTCGTTTTATCCAAATGTCAAATTAGAAAGTGGGATGAGGCAGTCTCTGAAGCCCCTTGTGCTGCTGATATTCTCTGATTCCACTTGCTTCTTACAGACTGTGGCACTAACCTGGAGCACGACTAGAGAAAAAGCACAGAAGGAGAGGGCAGTCTAAGAACCCTCAGGTCCTGGGCAGCATCGTCTGGAGATGAAGGGGTCCACAAGATGGGATGGTCAGCCCTTGAGGATGGAGTCCTTCAGTTCCGGAGTGCTGCCTCCCACTGACTCGGCTTCTCACCCTGCACAGGCATGAAGGAGAAAGAAGGTGGGGTTTTATTCCCACCACCTTGACCCCACCCTTATGGCATGACTACCATTTAAAACTGGCTGCTTGAAGACACGGAGAACAGACTTTTGGACATGGCAGGAGTCGGGGGCGGGGAAGGAGAGGGTGGGACGAATGGAGAGAGCAGCAGGGAAACATACACTACCATATGTAAAACAGGCAGCCAGTGGGAATTTGCTGTATGACTCCGGGAGCTCACACTGCGGTTCTGTGACAACCTAGAGGGGTGGGGTGGGGTGGGAAGTGGGAGGGAGGCTCAAGAAGGATGGGATATATGTATACCTATGGCTAATTCATGTTGATATATGGCAGAAATCAACACAATATTGTGAAGCAATTATCCTTCAATGAAAACTAAATAAATTCATTAAAAAATTGAAAAAAATTGGCTGCTTGAGATGAGGGCCTGGCTACAGAGAGGAACGAGTTCTTCATAAGGCATTAACAGGACACAGGACTTTCAGCTTCTCAGCAGGTTTTTCTGCTCTCTTCTAAAGACCGTCCCTACCACCCCAGCCCCAGGGAAACCTTTTAGACACCTTTGGTTGGTAAGACACAACAGTGACTGCCTCTATAAAAATTCCTCCAGGGTAACTTCACCACCATTGGGAGTGAGGAGAATACCTAAATTTAAAAAACTGAAAATGTCTGTACAAGAAAGAGCTTTGGATTGCTGGCAGCTGTGGACCAAGGTAGAGGCGCCCAACATAATGCTTCAGAGGCTAAATTGGGAACATTCGAATGCTTGGTTTTACTTGTGCTTAAAAAAGCCAGTGGCAGCTCAGCTGCCAGATGTTGGAGAACTTCAACATGTAGCTCGCGGGCATGGAATCGGCGATGCTGTCGCAGGTGACCACGAGTCAAAGGGATATGATGACTTGCTTTCCTAAAACTGCTTCTAGGGAGGGAGCCCAGCAGCTTTCATTTTTCACTTTCACTGAAGAAGTTAAATTTGGGAACACCAAAAAGATTTCACTTAACTCAGAGAGTATTGACACCAGGGCTTGTCAGCAAAGGAAGAATTTCTGAGAACGGTGCCTTTATAAGAGCTCAACTCCCTGTAACTAAGGCCTTCGAGTTTATCATCTAATTCAGTGTATCAGCTAGAAATTGCTGTTAGTTGCTAGTAAGAGGACTGGTTACAGTGACTTAAACACAATGGTCTATGTATTGTTTAATGTGAAATGAAAGTGTGGGTAATTACTGGCATTAGATCAATGGCTTATGAATCAATTAGAATCAAGAAAATTAGGACCGAGTCTTTGTGATTCTTTTAGTCTCTTCTTTGTGAACTCAATATGGTTCTTGCAGCTCCAGCCATCACATCCACACCCCAAACAAGGCAGGTAGGATGGAAGGGCAAGAATGTCTTTCCCAGAAGTTTCATCCAACAATTTCTGCTTTCATCTTCTACAAAAGAGGCAGAAAATCATAGTCCTTTGACTGACTACATGCCACCTGGAATTACATTGTATCTCTGTCTCTAAGAAAGAAAGAGAGTGGATACCACATAGGAAGCTAGCACTCTCTGTATAGGGCTTTCTAGAGAGATGTGGTTAGACCAGCATGTCTTAACTGGTTTTTCTGGGAGAATTTGTTATGTGAAACAGCAGGCATCTAGGGGAGCCTCAGTTTACCCATGAGACTGACTTCCAGACCTCTCTCACTACGAGAGGAGGGGAAGCTAGTTCCCTTAGTTCCCAAAGCAACTTGGTTGGGGAAGAGAAAGAGGAGTCAGAAGACAGGAAAATCTCTGAATAGCAGTGGATTCATTTCTTGGTCAAAGGCAGGGTGCTCAACATTAAGTCTACAAAGATGAATGGATGTGGACACAGGAGCGACAAGCACTGCTTGCTGATGGAGTAAGGCAGGTAGTGAATGAAGAAAACATGGTTCAGACCTTCCAGAATCTTATCGTTTAGAAGAGAGAGACAAAACATGTAAACTAGACAATGAAAGAGGTTGCTATAGATTGAATATTTGTGTCTCCCCCTCACCAAAATCCATATGTTGAAACCCAGCTCCCCCAAATGATGGGGCCTCTGGGAGGTGATTAGATCGTGAGGGTGAATGGGGTTGAATGAATCCCACATGAATGGGATTTGCCCTCATAACAAAGACACCAGCCAGCTCCCCCAGCCCTTCTGCCATGAGAGGATGCAGCAAGAAGACACAGCTGTCTGTGAACCAGGAAGCAGGACCTCACCTGACACCATATCTTCCGACACCTTGATCTTGGACTTCCCAACCTCCAGAACTGTGGGAAGTAAGTTTCTGTTGTTTATACGCTACCCAGTCTGTGGTGTTACAGCAGCTTGAACAGACTAAGACAGAGGCTAAGTGGAGTCAGCACCAGGCACAGAGGGGGGGAATGGACATCACCAGCAGGATGCTCCCAAAGAGGTCAGAGAAGAGGGGAAAGATGCAAAGGTTGCTGACCAGGTGGGGGAAGGGGGAGGTGGCAGGGGAGGGGAAGGGGTGGGTTTTGCTAGCTACACAGTGGGGCTCCGTCAACTGGCAAGAGAAGCAGCCCTTGGCCTGAATTCCCAAGGGCCACCACGGATCTCAAATAAGCTGTCATCCCGACATTTCTAGCTCTCCATCCAGCCCCATACAACAAAGAAGAGGAATTTAAGGTCCAACCAAAACTGGAAAAGGAGAGGGAAAACTCTCACACTGATGTGTGGGGGATGGATTGAAGGTGAGGAAATAGTTTGTTCTGGACTTTCTTCAGATTTGGGAGTGAAAATGGGCTGTGGGAAGAGATGTGAAGGGCAGGAGTAGTACAAGAGGAAGACAAATACTGCATGTAATCACTTCTTGAGGAATCTAAACAATAAAACAAGTGAATTAATATAACCAAACAGACTCACGTATTAGAGAACAAACCAGAGGTTACCAATGTGGAGAAGGAAGTGGGGAGGGCCAGAGAGGTGGAGGGAATTAAGAGGTTAAAAACTACTAGGTATAACATAAATAAGCTTCAAGGATATATTGTACAGTACGGGGAATATAGCCAATATTTTCTAATAATTTTAATGGAGTGTAATCTATAAAAATATTTAACTACTATGTTCTATACCTGAAACTAATATAATATATTGTAAATCAACTATACTTCAATTTTAAAAAATTGTGTGTTTCTTTTCACACACACACAGAAAGAGAGTAGCCGGTTTGTTCCTTAAGTCTATGGTTTCCAACTGCTATTCGGTACTTCCAGCAGTTACCATATGTTCACAGATTCTAGAATCACAGTAAGCGTCAGGGTGAGCTGCAGTGCAATAATTCCCAGCTTTGTTCACTTTCCAGCACCGCCCCCCACCCATCAGATCACATGGCTTAAATAAGGACTGGCCCACCCTCCCCTTGCGCATTAAGTGCGTGGCTCCTCTCTGCTAATGGCAGCGAGAACAGCCAGTTTTACTCCTGTGGGAGTTAGGAGGCATGCAAACTGACCGGTGAGCTTCGAATGGATCATGAAACCTTCTGTTGCTAAAACTTGCTTTTCCAATGGTTAGACTTTAAAAATAAGTTTTCTCCCTAGTAGCATCTTTTAAATGATCACAGCACACTAAAGCAAAGACTGATTCCACCCTGTCCTGCATCGTGAGAGGCCGATAACCTAGGAAGCAGTTGGGGGAGTGACTCTGGAGGGGGACTATCTGTGTTCAAATCCTGGTTCTGTCACTGATTTGCCCTGTGAAACTGGGCCCAGTATTTAACCAGTCTGTGCCTCGACTTTGTTTGTAAAATGAAGCTAATCGAAGTGCCTACCTTGTAGCACTGTGAAGATTAAATGAACTGACAAGTGTAAGCGGATTAGAACTGTGCCAGGAACAGATGCCGGTTATTATTATTAAGTAACTAGCCGTGAATGTAATCACGTACTTATTTGCCTTGGTGGCTTCTTAAGGGTTAATCCTTAAGGCTCAAGTCCTGCAGGGACCTGCAGTGGGTTTGCCCACTTAGATGCAGGTAAGGTCTGCTCTTCTGCGCACCTCCCCCCTTCTGCCCTTTGCCCTTCCCACCACCAGCATCTTCCACAACACGTGGAACAGACCTCCTGGCAAGTTACTGGCTCCTCCATGTCCAACAGCACAGGAGGGTGGAGGAAAGATGGAAGGAGGGCACAGACCTGAGGGGCAGAAGTGTCCTCAGCTCAGGGTTCTTTTCTCTTTTCTGCAAGCCTGGTACACCTTTGCAGTCTGCCTATGACGGTCAATTATCTGTACATCTGTTTGAAAAGCGGCCTGCTCCTGGGGGCAGAGGCGAGCAGGCCTGGCCCAGCTCCTTGCGACACCGAGCAGGCTAGCACTGCTCTCGGGAGCCTTGCCCAGTGGTCTGGCCTTGGAGGAGCTGCCAGCTCCCCCGAGAGAGTTGGACCTTTTCCACGTAACAAGATTGACTCAAAAAGAGCAAAGTTGCTCTCAACACCTGCTCACCCTCTCACAGCTTTGAAGGCCAAGACTGGAAGGAGTAATTGCAGACCATGGGCAATGAAAGGAAAAGGAGGAAAAATGTCAGCAGCCCTTAGTTCAGCATCTTCCCCACTGTCCTTTACGGGAGGAGATCAGCGCAGGACTCACCGTGTCTATCTCTGGGTGGAGAGCTGGGAAATAGCGAAATGGCTCAAAGGGCAGCAGGTGGGATGGGACAGAGGGATCCAGGAAAGCAAACCCAGAAAAAGTCTCCTACTCTGCTGAAGCTAGCTTGAAATGGGTTCCTACGACTTATGCATGTGTGCATGCTCAGCCGCTTCAGTTGTGTCCGACTCTTTGTGACCATATGGGCTGCAGCCCACCAGGCTCCTCTGTCCATGGGGATTCTCCAGGCAAGAATACTGGAGTGGGTTGCCATGACTTTCTCCAAGGAATCTTCCCAACCCAGGGATTGAACCCATATCTCTTATGTCTCCTGCATTGGCAAGTGGGTTCTTTACCCCTAGTACCACCTGGGAAACCCTCCTATGACCTTTACCCACTCACATTTGCAAGACACTTTGTGAGAAATGAACAGGGTTCCCTGAGCACAAGCAGAACAGCCTGGTCCCACTTCAGCTGCAGGGTGACTTCTGGGCCCCCAAAGCATCCCACAAGCCCAGCTCCACTCTCTGAGGGACCCCCAGCATCACCGTGGTTCACTTTGCTTGGCCCCAGCTCCCAGCCAGGGCCAGGCTCCACAGGGCTCACAGGACAGGACTCACAGAAGACAGCGGAGACAAGGACAGTATAAAAGGAGGTTCTTAAAATCAAATGCCACCCTTCCGTTGACTGATGTAATCAGACCACTAGATTTTGCCATCATGTTTGTAGGGGGCACCTCTCCTGGTGCCTGTCCGCCAACAGGGATGGACAGAGGATGACGTTTATCGGTGTGACCCCTGCCCACACTCATGACTCAGCAGACAAGGCATGATCACCTGCCCAGGCTGAGCCATAAGTGAGGACGTGAGAGAAAAGCCTGGGCTCATGGTTTAAACAGAGGCATGTAATCACAGGTGCCACGGGGTGACCATATTTGGCCTGCAAGCCAGAGCAACAGAAGTCAGCCTGCAGAGAGGGAGGGGTGTCAAGACAGATGGACGCGCAGAGGAGCCAGAGGGAGTGAGCTTCCAGCTCTCCAGACCCCATTTCTACATCCAGGCTCACTCCCTGACCCTGGTTTCTAAGAGATTTCCCAGTATCCTTTCAACAGTGCCTTCTTTCTGTTTTTTTGTTTGTTTGTTTGTTTTTGCTCATGTATTATGTTTTCTATTATGTACATCCAGAACACCTTCCAACAAGGGCGGTGATTCACACTTACTGAAGGCTCACTTGCTATCTTGTTTGGATTTCCCTGTTCACGCTACTCCAAGGAGAAGACATGGGAATCACCATCGACATTTTATGGCCAAAGAACCCCAGGCAACCGGCCAGCCCTCAAGGTCTCCCAGGAAGGGAGGCGGTCTTTGACCCAGACCCAGTGTCGCCTCCACCATGCCTCCTTGACCTTGAAACCATGCCTCCTTGATCTTGAAGGCTCCTCCAGAAAAAGGAACACTGGCTCCAAGGCATAATCAAAGGAGATGTGCAGCATTCCTAAGCACAGTCAGACATTTCCTGGGAGTACAGGAGCTTCAGCTTGATCATTAGTTGTCACAACTTCACTGGCCTCCATCAGCAGAGCTAGCCATGCCTCTGACTTTGAAAACAAAGGATGCAGAAAAGCAGAGATGCCTCCCACTTATAAAAGTATGTGAAGCCTGTACTCTGACGATATTATTTTAGTATCCATCATACAATACTTTCTAGGAGAAGGCAATGGCACCCCACTCCAGTCCTTTTGCCTGGGAAATCCCATGGGCGGAGGAGCCTGGTAGGCTGCAGTCCATGGGGTCGCTAGGAGTCAGACACGACTGAGCGACTTCACTTTCACTTTTCACTTTGATGCATTGGAGAAGGAAATGGCAACCCACTCCAGTGTTCTTGCCTGGAGAATGCCAGGGATGGAGGAGCCTGGTGGGCTGCCGTCTATGGGGTCGCACACAGTCGGACACGACTGAAGCAACTTAGCAGCAGCAGCAGCATACTTTACATCTTTCTCCCTTCCTCCAGGGCACTTGTAAACAAGGGATATATATGTTACATTTCTCCTCCATGCCTTGGTCTAGTCCTCACTCTGACATTCCCAGCCAAAGTAGATTAACTCAGAAGTTGGCAGTCTCTCCTGCTGGCCTGTGTCCGTGCTTATATATGTGTGTGTGTGCACACACACACACACAACTCATGGATATCAAAAATTTAAAAACCAGCTTAAGATATAAATTTAGATACCATACAAGTCACTTCATTTAAAATGTACAATTCAATGGTTTGGAGTATATTATACTATTTTTAAACTGTGGTCAATATGTACATATAACCTAAAATTTGGAGTTTGAGCAAATTCTGGGAGATAGTGAAGTACAGGAAAGCCTGGTGTGCTGCAGACCATGCAGCCGCAAAGAGTCGGACAGGACTTACTGGCTGAATGACAACAAGTGTACAATTCAGGCATTAATTATATTTGCAACATTGTGCAATAGTCATCAGGATTTCTAACATTTTGTGCTCTGTCTCCCTCCCTTCCTTCCTGCCTTCTGTTTTTATTTTTTAAGGAGAGAGGGAGAGTTCACCTCTCCTCCAGCCCTGGCTTCCCCACGTGTGCTAACCCTCACTGCACTGCTTCACTTTACATTCCACTATTAACCAACAGAGGCCAAGACTTGAAGGCAAGATATTGACTTAAGTGTGAATTTCTGCCTGCTCCCAAGTCCCCACAATGCAGAGAGAATAACCTGCTTCTGGGAAGTCTCCTGGGGGCCACACTCCCCTGCTGAAGGGGAACTGCTAGAGGTCAGGGCTATGTATCCTCAGGGGCTCAGCAAATGTCTGCAGAGTGGCCTTGGGGCCATGGTGGGCTGTCCTCTGCACTGGCCAAGAGGCAAGCACCTCAAGGAATGTACATAGATATGTAGAATTCCTCAAGGAATTCCCCCTTGCTGAAAGTTAGGTTTTTGTTTTTCCTTGTTACTTATTAAGTTTTATAGAAAGAACACACCTAAGTATCATTCTATCGGTGATGACAATTGAACAATACTCATAAACCATAATTCTTGAGTAATAATTATCAAAGATTATAATTGTACAATATTGAGAAGTATAGAACAAAATACAATTATTGGAGGACAATTGCTCTACCCATGCTTTATTCCTTCATCACTTTCGCTTGCCTCCTATTACTTTGCACATGTCCTAATTGGTGTGAGAAAAGAACCTTCTGGAAATTCAACCTAATCGGGTGCTAATGCGGGCTTAGCATTTTCATGTGGTTGCTGGTGGCCAGTGGGGGAAAGTGGGTCCTGATACTGTATTAGGTGCCAGATCCTTACTTTTGGGTTCTGGGGGCAGGCAGTGCCCCCCTTCCAGAATCCACTCAGAGAGGAAGAGAGGGAGGCAGGAAGGTGGCTTTTCAGAGGAAAAGCGCAGTTCTTAAGCAGTCTCAGGGTCTCTGCACAGGAATGACTTATGAACTTGTCTGGAAGGCTCCCAGAGAGGCCCATCCCCTCCACCAAAAGCCATCGTCGGGGATATCGTTACTGTCATTCATCATGCGTGTGGACAATCAACAGCCCAGTCTCCTTGTGAGAGTTTTCTATGTAATTAAATGTGCTAGCCTGACACCACCCCTCCCAAAGAAAAGACAATATCTTCTGGATGTAAAATGGCTTTTATTTCATCCCGAGGAGCAGCATGCTGTTGCTAGGTGCCTATTTTTCTGCCTCTCAACTATAAAGTGACTAATGGGGTATATTTCATAAAACATCTGCAAGGATGTAGTTATTCTTATACTTCAGTGCCCTTTAAGATATTATTATCTGCCAACACTTGGACTAGGTGCTATTATGCAAATTATGCATAATAAAGGAAGAAGGGAGAGGTTCTTTGCTCCTGAAAAATCATATTTATAAGGTTAATGAGATTTATGTATATTACATCAGGGAACTGGGGTTAGAATGCAAGACTTTTTGAAATGTAGTAGTTGGCAACACTAAAGATTTGCTAGTGTTTTTCCCTACACAAGATCAAAACTTTTCATCTCCGTTGAGGTTTAATGAGATGAAAAAAAAAAATTCCCACAAAATCAAAACACATAGAATCCAACTTCAAGAACAAGGCAGACATTCTAAGTTGAATGTTTTCAATTAGTAGTGCCAAGAACAGGAGAAGGGTTTTAAAAACACATAATTTTGCATTAAAAAATCAAGTTAAATATTTCAATGAGATATCCATTGAAGCCAGGAAAGTGGACACTTTTATTTTTTGGATCAAAGGGAAAATACCAGGAAAATTCAATCTAATAAAAGAAAATACACATGTACCCCCCCCAAAAAAAAAAACTGGAAAAAATTTATATACATATGTACATGTATGCACACGTTATAGAACTATGAAGTATTCTATAAACAAACAGGAAAATGTTCTGAACTCAGTCTGGTCAAATAATGGGAAGTTATAATTTAGCAAATATTCTGATTATAGGGAACTGTATTTTAGAGCATATGTCTATTTAGTATTAAAATAGAAACACAACTAAGTTTGTACTTGCTAAAGAATCAGATATCAGCAAAATACACTCAACACTAAAATAATTCTGATGATTAAGTTATCAGTGATGACTCAAAGGCACTTCAGGATCTTGTAGCACTTGGGACCCATACTACAGACATGAAGTTACAGCTGTCTTTGTAGCTATCGTGTGCGAGCTCTGAATAACAAAGTTCCAGTCGATAGGATGTTGGATTAATCAAATTTAGGTGTTCTGGAAAGGTTTTAGAGGCCAGTAATGGTGGATCCGCCCAGATCACCCAGAAGTGGGTCAGGGCTGGGCCAGTTTTGCTCCTTACTGAGTACACATGCACATAATCCTGGGCACGTGGTTCTCCTGGGTGTTTACTGAATAAATATTGTGGATGAATGAATTAGTAGTGAATAACAGAAGGTTAAATTGGAATTTTTCTGTTGAGAACTTTTGCTGAGGCTCAAAGCAGAGCTGGGTAACAAGTGGCCCAAAGAGAGATGCAGCTTCCATGTAAGCCTTGTTAGGAGTTGGCCAAAACAAGAGATAGACGATAGAGGTATACAGATATGATTTTAGATGGACTACAGGGGAGTTCTAATAAGAAGTATTGTGCATTTATTTTCCTTTTCCTCTCATCAGAGGAGGGGAGGGAATGCTTCCCCCATCCAGGTGAAGTTGGCTCTAAGAGGCCCATTCAGAGAGTAGGGAAGTCTGCCAAAAACAGAGATAAAATCTCACTTCTTGGTGGATGCTTGCTGAACTGCAGGGTCTAGAGACAATACGTGAGAATTCCTCTGTGGACCATGTGGATCCTGAGAATGGTAGCTGGGCTTGAGTCCTCTTAATAGGACTGGCCAAGGGCCTTGACTGCCACAGGGAGGTGAACCTGGCATTAGATGGCCATATGGGGTATCCCATTGGTTTGGATCTGAAGGGGGGTCCTAAGAGTCAGCCAGAGAGGGTGGGTGGGAATGGGGCAGGTCCAAGGAGCCCATGAAAGTGTCTTACAAGAGAAGGAACCAGTACCCAAAAACTTCCATATTCAGAGGACATCAGTGGCTGTGTTACAGCAGACCCCACCAAGTAAAAAGACATTTTTGCTTCTTCCCCTTTTCTCCCTACTCTTCCTCTACCTTGGAGAGTCAGAAGCAGATAGTGAAAGTCAAAAGACAACACAATAATCAAAGACTGTGCAATCTTTTTGAGCTTGGGTCAATCCTGAGCTGAGGGAAGATGAAATAGCTTTGAATTTGGCAGGAAACAGTTGTAAAATGTATACCAGACTGGGCTTTTTAATACTTTAACATGAGGACAGTTTATTAATAACTTGAAAGGGACTGAATAGTTCTGAGATCTGCCTGAGATATTGCCCAATGAAAGAAGGTTTGACAGCAATTTGGAAGGGCAGTGATAAGAGAAAAAGAAGCCATTTCCTGGTTATATCCCACCAAGTCCAGCCCACTTGATCAACTAGTTACAGACGAGTGAATGAATGAATGAATGAGTGAAGTCATTTCTGTATTATTTAGCTGGCACTATGTCCACCTGTCCAGCGCCCTGTTCAGCTTATCTGCCTCCAGATGACGTCTCAGCTATAGGTAGGGGATCCGTTGAGACCTCTTCCCCAGCTTCAGGGTGTGGCTGGGAAAAGTCACCCTGTTGGTGAGTCAGGGAAGGTTGACTTCTTGCATTCCTGATTTCTCTCCAGTGTACTGTGGCTTGATCACTCATCACCATCTTATCAAACACTATGATTGCTAAGTGTTACTTTGGCCCCAATAAGAAATGACTCTCAGCAGGCACGTCAGCAAAGTGCCTGGGTGACATCACCCTCTGTTTAGTACAGGACGTCTCCACTCCAGGCTGCTCAGGACACTCCCCAACACAGTAGGCCTGAGAACTTACTGAGAAGTGTGGGAACCCCTCTGTCCCAGGTCTCTGGGTGTTGCGGGGACCAACCCTGTGCTGGAAGGCTGAACGGTCCCTGCTTTTGCCATCTCTCCCTAGATGAGCACAGCACAGGTTCTTTTGTCGAGGTGCCTGTGAAACGATGTTGACAAGAAGATCCATTCTAACCCTGATCTTTAAGTGCAGGGCTCACAGTAGTCTCCAGGGCATCATCCCCATTTTTCTCTTGTAACTTAATTGCATTGCCCAGAACTGGCTGATCACTGGTCTCTCTCTTCTTCTAGGGCTGGAGTTTCTCATTAATCATGATTCCTCCTTCGAGTACAGAGTAGAGCCTCAAAAGATGCTGGTTCAGTAAATGAGACTGATTTGCCCTGTGGGGAAATCAGTCTCCTGGAGACAGGTGGAGTTAGGGAGAAGACACATCCTCCAGAGGGAGTGGCAGAGGCATAGGTAGGGTGTGGGGGAAGGGCTCGGCCAAATGTCCGCGGTGCAGCAGGAGGACAGGTGAGCACAGGGCAGAGTGACGAGCATCGAAAAATAAACATGAGTCAAAAGCTAGTTGCCTGGAGGTCAGGGTGCCTTCTCAGGGTACGACTCTTAGTCCAGAGCCCTGGATAGCCATGATGTCACCGCCTGTTTAGTGGCATTTTACAGGCCATCAACTCGCTTTTCACAGCAGCCTAGAGAGAAGAAGACGTTATTCTCTGGTCCAGAGAGGTTAAATGCCATTCCTGATGATGCACCCCTACTAGAGGGGGAAGTATGATGACCTCAGATCACGTGATCCCATATCTGTGAGCTTCCCACCCGACCTGATCAAACCCAACTGTACAAGAGCTTACAGAGCATTTCAGGACCCCTCAGGTGCCCCTTTTAAATAGTTTCAGGGCAGTGTTACAAGAGATGTTTCTCAGTTTTTATATCTACTTTAGAGGTTCCTTCAACTCTGCCCTAGCAGAGCCCACTGGGCCAGGCAGCGCTCTCATTCCCAGGAAGAGCCATACACAGTCCCTCTGCCCAGGTCCCATTGGTGACGCAGGAGCCTGTTGCAGAATCCAGCTCCAGATTGGGCTCCACAGCTTGTGCTGGGCCTGGACGGGGACAGATTGCTGGGATCCGGAAGTGCCTCTGCAGCCAACACACTTGCCGTATGCGAGAGGCTGCCGTGCCAAGGCTGTCATTTTCCGCTCCAAAATGTTGGGTGAGAAGTGAGGCAGGCAGCATCCTCTCCTCAGTGCCTCAGATGTGCAAGCTTTCCTTTCCACTGGTAACACCCAATGTATTTCATTCTCTTCGGAGGGTTGTCTCGGCATAAAAAGAGTTCCTGAAATTTGGCATCCTCAGGGGTCTGATTTACAAAGTTGGGACCAGAAGGTGGAATTGCTTTCGAGGTTTTGTTCAGATTGTTAAAAAAGATGCCAAAAGATGTCTTTTTTATGTTAAGTTGGCTTCTTCTTTTAATGTCAATACCAGCTTAATGCTTTTAAGGTAACAAATGGCACGCTGTGATACCTTGCCCAGTTAATTTTTAAAAGGAAATTTAGGGGGAGAGCCTGAAATTACTTTTTGTTTTTTAATGACAAAGCATATTTAGGCAGGCTAAATGTGGCAAAATAAAAAACAAAAAAAAAGTAAATATCAGTTCAGAGACTTCTATTTACTGAAACTCATTTTAAAAGCAAGAAGAGACATGAAAGGCAAAAATTCTACGCAAATTCAAATAGTTTCCAAGGAAAATTCCTGTAACCTTGAAGAATAATAAAGGCTCACGGATATATTTGGAATTTCTGAATGGTAGGACTGTTTCCTGAGAGCATTTTAAACATCCCAAGTGAAAAATGAGAACAAGGCCTAAGTTGTTTGGTGAAGAGCAAAGAACTCTTCTTTGGTTTGAGAGAAAGAGAGGGGACTCTAAGAGTCAAAAATGCTGGGAGGGTTGGAGTTTCACATAAAATATGATTGACAGTAGCTTTTTGCCAAAAAACTTTTTGCTAGATGCCATATGCAAAAAAAAAAAAAAAAATGTATGTTATAATCATTTTTTTAAAGCCCATTTCATGCCATCTTGCATTCTCTGAGCTTTTCCCTTTGCTTTTTAGCCCTGAACAAGGTGTCAGGGTTTGAGCCTCTGCTGAGTGGGACCTGCCAGGTACACTCAAGCCAAGCCCTTCTTTTGTCTTTGCAGGATCCTGGGCATCTGCAGCCCCATCCCTGCCCATATCTGTGTTCATTTCAAGGCAGTGGAGCTTCTTTGCATTATTTTATACTCTTTCCAGCATTTCTAAGCCACTCAAACCTCAAAATTGGACATTACACTGAAACCTAATAAGGAGGATACTGGGTAGAGTGACATACACAACTGCCCTCAAGTAGTTTATAATCCTTTGGTGTAGACAGTATCATGTGGTATTCCCACTTCTGTTCTTGGGTTATTATAAGAGGTGCAATAATAGCCAGCATTATCTAATACATGTAACAAAGTCTAAGCACTTTGCAAATGCTAACAGGAGAGCAATTAATTCCATCTGAAAGGAGGGGAGAAGCCTTCATTCAAGCAGCATCAGTGCAAAAGGAACCTTGAGAGATGAATTGGGATTTAGCAGGGAAAGAGAAGCAGGCGGAAAGATCGCCGGGGAACACAGGCCTGGAGCCTGGATGTGCCTGGCACCTTAGGGAACCTCCAGCTCCTCTGGGCCTGGTACCAACATGCAGAGTGGGACCTGGGGCTAAGGGGGAGGTTGGGCTGTGCCTTGGGAGGTTTGAGCACTGTGCTAAGGGCTCAGAGTTGATTCTGGAGGTTAAGGGAGCAAAGAAATTATGAAACTCAGGGGACCTGGGAGGCATGTGAAACTGCATCTATTGCTATGCTCTACATGATGTGTGTGGTGAGTAGGAAGATATGTCCATGGCTTTGTCTAGTTTCTCAAAGGGTCTCACTGTTCTGAAGCCAGGTGTCAGAGCCAGGCTGGAAGAGAGGCTCGCTGCCATCCTCTCCGCAGAACCGCCTACCCCACGCATCTACAGTCAAGACACAGGCACAAAGGAGGCCTCCAGTGCACCTAGCCCTGGACAGGAATCCAGAAGACCTGCGGGCGCTGGTTCCCTCCTCTGGGACCTCCTTGTGGTACTGCATTTCTGCACTACCTAAGGGTGTTTATTTACACATTTTAATGTCAAATGAGTGGACAACTGTCCAATAACTTCAGCCATGAGGTTCAGATTTCTAACTTTCTCCCTTTGGCAACATCATCTCAATTGTTTAAAACAAAGCAGCAGACTCTCCATGATTTCCCTGCTCCTCCCGTGGCTCAACACCAGACCGCAGCCTCCTGTCCATCTCTGACCATCACCACTGTCCCCAGCTAGCAACCAATGAAACCCTGCTGGCCTTGTCAACCTTTCATTTAGTGAGAATAAATGTGTCCTTCTCCCCTTCACCCCACTCCTCTCACACTTTTCCTTGGGGGCCAGGCTGCAAATCTTGTCCTCAGAGCCCTCTGCTCCATAGACCAACAGTACTGATGGAGTTTTCCAGAATGAAGCCCATGTTCTACTTGAGATACATTCTGGCTATTTTACTACAAACATTAACTGTTGGAAATCGCACCAGGTTGCTCATGAGAAGCCCTCCACATCTCAAGCAGTGGGCTGCGGGAAATGGGGAAGGAACAAAGTCAAGGCCCCTTGAAGACTGGAGAGAGATGGGCCTCACAAGCGGTGGCTGCTAGGCTGTCAAGGCTGACTTTACAAGTATGGAGGTTAGGCTCCAATTCAAATAAATTTTTTTTTTTTTTTTTAAAGACGTATGGAGGCTCGGAACCTGAACCACCACTCAGAAACGAGTATTTCCTGGATTCAAAGCATGCAAAGTTAACCAACAAGCACATGTTACTATGTGCCAAGCAGTGGTCAGATTTAGAGGCTCAGGAGCCCGGAAGTGTCTGCCCCCCTCACCCCCACAGGTGTCTTTCCTCCCCACCTGACTGCGATCTTGCAAGGTGCAGGTGCCCAACTCACTTGTGACCCCACCCCCGACCCCCCTTCACTCACAGTCCTGGGTATGGGTCTTGTACATGGTGGACATCAGTGACTGTGTGCTAAAGAGCACTGGCCTGGGCAAATGTTTGTTGAACTCTCCTGATGTACCAGACACCATATCAAGCCCTGAAGACAGACTTAGATAAATAAAGCCCAGTCCCTGCAGTCCAGAGGCTAAATGACCATGGTATATGTGAAGGGAAGAGCTAACATTTAGGTAAAATGACCTAAGACCTAAACAAAGGTAGAAGTAAAACAAATGAACAGGCGTAGAATGAGTCTGGCAAAACTTTGCTTTGATTGGCAGGGCAAAACTGCTCATATTAACTGGACCCAGGGCAAGGAGCTCATCTACTTACTTCCTCCTCGTCTGGTAGAGCCAAAAGAAAGAAAACCATGTCTTTGCCCCAGCAGGAGAATGTGCCTGGACACATACTCCTTCTTCTCTCTCATCCCATCTCTGCATCTCTGGCAGCCAGACACTCAGAAACACAGAAGGTAGGACATACACCACCATAGTTTAGCTCAGAAACACAGAAGGGTCAGGACAAATACACTGAAAGAAGAAGATAGGAGGAGGTTGATTTGCAGGGAAAGTCTGGAGATAGAACTGCAGGTTTTCAGAACTTTCTAAAAGTTAAATGTGTGCACACACATCCACAGACACAATGTATCTACTTACCCTTTATCACCCATGCCCTTTCCTCTTCGCTTTTAAAAGTGAAAATGAAGATACAGATGGCCAAGCAACACATACAAGATGCTCAACATCGCTAATTATTAGAGAAATGCAAATCAAAACCACAATGAGTTATCACCTCACACCAGTCAGAATGTCCCTCATTTAAAAAGTCTACAAATAATAAATGCTGGAGAGGGTGCGCAGAAAGGGGAACCTTCTTACACTGTTGGTGGGAATATAAATTGGTGCAGCCGCTATAGAGAACAGTATGGAGATTCCCTGAAACTAAAAATGTATTTATCATATGATCCAACAATCCCACTACTGGGCATATATCCAGAGAAAATCAATATTCAAAAAGATACCTGCACCCCTATGCTCACAGCACCACTATTTACAATAGCCAAGACATGGAAACAATGTCCTAAATGTCCATCAACAGATGAATGGAGAAAAAAAAAAAAGGTGTGGTACATATATAAAATGGAACATTACACAGCCATTAAAAAGAATGAAATAATGCCATTTGTAGCAACATGGATGGACCTGGAGATTATCATAGTGAGTGAAATAAATCAAAGAAAGACAAATATACCATATCACTTATATATAGCATCTAAAAAAATGATACAATTGAACTTATTTACAAAACAGAAACAGACTCAGTCTTTGAGAATGGAACTCTTGGTCACTAGTGAGGAAGGGTCAGGGGTGGGGAGAGATTGGGAGTTTGGGAGTAACATGTACACGCTATATTTAAAATATATAACCAACAAGGATGTACTGCAGACAGCACAGAGGATGCTGCTCAATGCTGTAATAACCCAAATAGGAAAAGCATTTGAAAAAGAATGGACCTATGTATAACTGAATCACTTTGCTGTATACCCGAAACTAACACAACATTTTCAATCAACTATACTCCAATAAACATTTTTTTAAATTATTTTAAAAAGAGAAATAAAAATGAAGAAAACAGAGGGGAACTGAGGCTATTTATGGGGTGAAAGGAATTGGGGCTGGGTCAGAGGTGGAGCTTCCTGTTTTGTTACAAACTCGAAACCAAGACCATGGCTCTCTTCTCACCCTCTCCTTGGACTCATACCCTGCACCCCACCCCCTGCTTTGCTCCTCTTATAAAAATCCCTGGTTTCATGAGAAAAATGAAAGAAAACACATATTACAAAATCTGTACAGTCCCATCTAATTTGCGTTTCTTTCTGAGTAACTACCGTCATTCCTACATTCACTGCCCTCCTCCCACATCAAGACTTTCTAATTTTAGAGTTAAGAGCATGGAACTTGACACTGGATATGTTTCCATTTACCATGAAAGGCATGTTTCTTCACAAACAACTGGAGGGCAGGCTTGGAAAACAGGTTTAAAGACCAGACGTGTAGAATTTTGGCACGCAATTCTCTGGAAATGTCCACCAACCAGGCAAGAGGCAGGAAGCACTGAGAACGAATATGTTCTCTGGCTTCTTTCAAGTGAAGTGATTTAATTTTAAGACTTTCAATTCATAAAATAGCCTCAGCTAATTTTCCAAGGAAAAATTAGCATATTTTGTTTTTCTTCATTTTTCAAAGAATATTTGGGCCATGAAAAAGAATTTATACTGACTTTCCTTAAAAGACTTAATTGGGTACTGACCCAGTGCTTTAGGAATGAGTATAAAATAGTGAAAGAAGCAAGTTTACTAGGGATAGAAATCTTTTTGTGACATAGAAATTAGAGATCAGTTCAGCCTTCACAAATAAAAATTAAACCAGAAGAAACCTGTCAGCTTGCTGTAGTCCATTTCTATAATTTTGTAGATTTATAAATTTAGAAGTAGAAATAGCTTCTATTTCTACAGAAGGAAAGGCCAAGTCTTTGACTGTGAAGCTAACATTTTTATATCTCCATGGATGTCCTCTTTACCTAAACTGTAGGTCAGTGCCTTTTATTTCCACTTATATAGTCAAATTATCAATATATTTTCCTTTAATCATCATTTTATAAGAGGAAGAGTCAGAAATCACTCAGTGTAGTTTTAAACATGTCATTTTTTTTGTTTTTAATTTATTTTTTTATTGACGGATAGTTGCTTTACAGAATTTCATTGTTTTCTGCCAAACTTCAACATGAATCAGCCATAGGTATATACATATCCCCTCCCTCCTGAACCTCCCTCCCATCTCCCTCCCCATCCCACCCCTCTAGGTTGATACAGAGCCCCTGTTTGAGTTTCCTGAGCCACAGAGCAAATTCCCCTCAGCTATCAATTTTACATATGGTAATCGGACACGACTGAGCAACTGAACTGAACTGAACTGAATGTAAGTTTCCATGTTACTCTCTCCATACATCTCACCCTCTCCTCCCCTCTCCCCACGTCCATAAGTCTATTCTCTAGGTCTGTTTCTCCATTGCTGCCCTGTAAATAAATTCTTCAGTACCATTTTTCTAGATTCTGTATATGTGCATTAGAATATGATATTTATCTTTCTCTTTCTGACTTACTTCACTCCATATAAATAGGTTCTAGGTTCATCCCCCTCATCAGAACTGACTCAAACATGTTCCTTTTTATGGCTGAGTAAGCTGAGCGTCGAAAAATTGATGATTTTGAACTGTGGTATTGGAGAAGACTCTTGAGAGTCCCTTGGACTGCAAGGAGATCCAACCAGTCCATTCCGAAGGAGATCAGTCCTGGGTGTTCTTTGGAAGGAATGATGCTAAAGCTGAAACTCCAGTACTTTGGCCACCTCATGTGAAGAGTTGACTCATTGGAAAAGACTCTGATGCTGGGAAGGATTGTGGGCAGGAGGAGAAGGGGACGACAGAGGATGAGATGGCTGGATGGCATCACCGACTTGATGGACGTGAGTTTGAGTGGACTCCGGGAGTTGGTGATGGACGGGGAGGCCTGGCATGCTGCAATTCATGGGGTCGCAAAGAGTCGGACACGACTGAGTGACTGAACTGAACTGAATTGATTCTGACTGGTGTGAGTTGATATCTCATTGTAGTTTTTATTTGCATTTGTCTAATAATGAGCGATGTTGAACATCTTTTCATAGTGTTAGCCATCTGTATGTCTTCTTTGGAGAAATGTCTGTTTACATCTTTTCCCCACTTTTTCATTGGGTTGTTTTTCTGGCATTGAGTTGTGTAAGCTGCTTATATATTTTGGAAATGTATCCTTTGTCAGTTGCTTCATTTGCTATTATTTTCTCCCATTCGGACGGTTGTCTTTTCATCTTGTATTTGCTTTGCTGTGCAAAAGCTTTTAAGTTTAATCAGATCTGACTTATTTACTTTTGTTTTTATTTGCATTACTCTAGGAGGTGGGTCATAGAGGATCTTGCTTTGATTTATGTCATCAAGTGTTCTGCTTGTGTTTTCCTCTAAGAGTTTTATAGTTTCTGGTCTTACATTTTGGTCTTTAATCTACTTTGAGTTATCTTTGTGGACATCACCAGATGGTCAACACCAAAATCAGATTGATTATATTCTTTGCAGCCAAAAATGGAGAAGCTCTATACAGTTAGCAAAAACAAGACCAGGAGTGGACTGTGGCTCAGGTCATGAACTCCTTATTGCAAAATTCAGACTTAAATTGAACAAAATGGGGGAAACCATTAGACCATTCAGGTATGACCTAAATCAAATTCCTTATGATTATACAGTGGAAGTGAGAAATAGATTTAAGGGCCTAGATCTGATAGACAGAGTGCCTGATGAACTATGGACGGAGGTTCGTGACATTGTACAGGAGACAGGGATCAAGACCATCCCCATGGAAAAGAAATGCAAAAAAGTAAAATGGCTGTCTGAGGAGGCCTTACAAATAGCTGTGAAAAGAAGAGAAGTGAAAAGCAAAGGAGAAAAGGAAAGATATACCCATTTGAATGCAGAGTTCCAAAGAATAGCAAGGAGAGATAAGAAAACCTTCCTCAGCAATCAATGCAAAGAAATAGAGGAAAACAATAGAATGGGAAAGACTAGAGATCACCTCAAGAAAATCAGAGATATCAAAGGAACATTTCATGCAAAGATGGGCTCAATAAAGGACAGAAATGGTAGGGACCTTACAGAAGCAGAAGATATTAAGAAGAGGTGGCAAGAATACACAGAAGAACTGTACAAAAAAGATCTTCACGACCCAGATAATCATGATGGTGTGATCACTCACCTAGAGCCAGACATCCTGGAATGTGAAGTCAAGGGGGCCTTAGAAAGCATCACTATGAACAAAGCTAGTGGAGGTGATGGAATTCCAGTGGAGCTATTTCAAATCCTGAAAGATGATGCTGTGAAAGTGCTGCACTCAATATGCCAGCAAATTTGGAAAACTCAGCAGTGGCCACAGGACTGGAAAAAGGCAGTTTTCATTCCAATCCCAAAGAAAGGCAATGCCAAAGAATGCTCAAACTACCGCACAATTGCACTCATCTCATACACTAATAACATAATGCTCACAATTCTCCAAGCCAGGCTTCAGCAATACATAAACAAGAACTTCCAGTTGTTCAAGCTGGTTTTAGAAAAGGCAGAGGAACCAGAGATCAAACTGCCAAAATCTGCTGGATCATCAACAAAGCAAGAGAGTTCCAGAAAAACATCTATTCCTGCTTTATTGACTACGCCAAAGCCTTTGACTGTGTGGATCACAACAAACTGTGGAAAATTCTGAAAGAGATGGGAATACCAGACCACCTGACCTGCCTCTTGAGAAATCTGTATGCAGGTCAGGAAGCAACAGCTAGAACTGGACATGGAACAACAGACTGGTTCCAAATAGGAAAAGAAGTACGTCGAGGCTGTATATTATCACCCTGCTTATTTAACTTATATGCAGAGTACATCATGAGAAATGCTGGGATAGAAGAAGTACAGGCTGGAATCAAGTTTGCCAGGAGAAATATCAATAACCTCAGATATACAGTTGACACCACCCTTATGGCAGAAAGCGAAGAAGAACTAAAGAGCCTCTTGATGAAAGTGAAAGAGGAGAGTGAAAAAGTTGGCTTAAAGCTCAACATTCTGAAAACAAAGATCATGGCATCTGGTCCATCACTTCATGGCAAATAGATGGGGAAACAGTGGAAGACTTTATTTTGGGGGGGCTCCAAAATCACTGCAGATGGTGATTGCAGCCATGAAATTAAAAGATGCTTACTCCTTGGAAGGAAAGTTATGACCAACCTAGACAGCATATTAAAAAGCAGAGACATTACTTTGTCAACAAAGGTCTGTCTAGTCAAGACTATGGTTTTTCCAGTAGTCATGTATGGATGTGAGAGTTGGACTCTAAAGAAAGCTGAGCACCGAAGAACTGATGCTTTTGAACTGTGGTGTTGGAGAAGACTCTTGAGAGTCCCTTGGACTGCAAGGAGATCCAACCCATTCATCCTAAAGGAGATCAGTCCTGGGTGTTCATTGGAAGGACTGATGTTGAAGCTAGAACTCCAGTACTTTGGCCACCTGATGTGAAGAGCTGACTCATCTGCAAAGACCCTGATGCTGGGAAAGATTGAGGACAGGAGGAGAAGGGGATGACAGAGCATGAGATGGTTGGATGGCATCACCAACTCAATGGACATGAGTTTGAGTAAACTCTGGGAGTGGTGTTGGACAGGGAGGCCTGGAGTGCTGCGGTTCATGGGATGGCAAAGAGTTGGACACGACTGAGCGACTGAATTGAGCTGAACTGATGGTGTTAGAAAGTGTTCTAATTTCATTCTTTTACATGTAACTGTCCAGTTTTCCCAGCACCATTTATTGAATAGGCTGTCTTTGCAACATTGTATATTCTTGCCTCTTTTGTAAAAAATAAGGTACCCATAGGTGCATGGGTTTATTTCTGGGCTTCTATCTTGTTCCATTGGTCTATATTTCTCTTTTTGTGCCAGTACCATACTGTCTTGATGACTGAAGCTTTGTAGTATAATCTGAAGTCGGGAAGGTTGATTCCTACAGCTCCATTCTTCTTTCTCAAGACTGCTTTGGCTATTTGGGGTCTTTTGTGTTTCCATATGAATTGTGAAATTGTTTGTTCTAGTTCTGTGAAAAATGCCATTGGTAATTTGATAGGGATCACATTAAATCTGTAGATTGCATGTGGTAGTATAGTCATTTTCACAATATTGATTCTTTCTTCCCAGGAACATGGAATATCTCTCCATCTGTTTATGTCATCTTTTATTTCTTTCATCAGTGTCTTATAATTTTCTGTGTACAGTTCTTTTGTCTCCTTAGGTAAGTTTATTCCTAGATATTTAATTCTTTTTGCAATAGTGAATGGGATAGATTCCCTAATTTCTCTTTCTGATTTTCCATTGTTAGTATATAGAAATGCAAGTGATTTCTGTGTATTGATTTTGTATCCTGAAACTTTGCTAAATTCACTGATTAGCTCTAGTAATTTTCTGATACTATTTTTAGGGTTTTCTATGTACAGTATAATGTCATCTGAAAACAGTGAGAGCTTTACTTCTTCTTTTCTGATCTGGATTCCTTTTATTTATTTTTCTTCTCTGATTGCTGTAGCTAGGACTTCCAGAACTATGTTGAACAATAGTGGTGAAAGTACACACTCTTGCCTTGTTCCTGATCTTAGGGGGAATGCTTTCAGTTTTCACCATTGAGAATAATGTTTGCTGTAGGCTCATCATATATGGCCTTCACTATGTTGAGGTAGGTTCCTTCTTTGCCCATTTTTTGAAGTTTTAATCATAAATGGGTGCTGAATTTTGTCAAAGGCTTTTTCTGCATCTATTGAGATTATCTTATGTCTTTTATCTTTCAATTTGTTAATATGGTGTATCACATTGATTGATTTGTGTATATTGAAGAATCCTTGAATTTCTTTTTTTTTTTAGACTATCACAAGTGGAATTTTATTTTAAAATAGCCTTGGTTGGTAAATTTCTGATTTTAGTTTATTCTTTATTTTTTTTTATTTTATTTTATTTTTTTAAATTTTATTTTATTTTTAAACTTTACATAATTGCAAATTAGTTTTGCCAAATAAACCCAACTTGATCATGGTGTATGAGCTTTTTGATATGTTGCTGAATTCTTTTTGCTAAAATTTTGTTGAGGATTTTTGCATCTATGTTCATCAGTGATATTGGCCTGTAGTTTTCTTTTTTTGTGTTGTCTTTGTCTGGTTTTGGTATCAGGGTGATGGTGGCCTCATAGAATGAGTTTGGAAGTGTCCCTTCCTGTTCAATTTTTTGAAAGAGTTTTAAAAGAATATGCATTAGCTCTTATCTAAATATGTTTAAATAAAATTCTCCTGTAAAGCCATCTGGTCCTGGGCTTTTGTTTTGGGGGAGATTTTTGATCACAGGTTCAATTTCAGTGCTTGTAATTGGGTTGTGCATAATTTCTATTTCTTCCTGGTTCAGTCTTAGAAGATTGAACTTTTCTAGGAATCTTTCCATTTCTTCCAGATTATCCATTTTATTGCCATATAGTTGTTCATAATAGTCTCTTATAATCCTTTGTATTTCTGCATTGTCTGTTGTAACCTCTCCTTTTTCATTTCTAATTTTGTTGATTTGATTCTTCTCTCTTTTTTTCTTGATGAATCTGGCTAAAGGTTTGTCCATTTTGTTTATCTTTTCAAAGAACCAGCTTTTAATTTTATTCATCTTTACTACTGTTTCTTTCATTTCTTTTTCATTTCTTTCTGCTTGGATCTGTGATTTCTTTCCTTCTACTAATTTTTGGGTTTTTTTGTTCTTCTTTTTCCAGTTGTTTTAGGTATAATGTTAGGTTATCTAGTCGATATTTTTCTTGTTTCTTGAGGTAGGACTGCATTGCTATAAACATCCCTCTTAGAACTGCTTTTGCTACATCCCATAGGTTTTGAGTTGTCATGTTTTCATTGTCATTTGTTTCCAGAAATTTTTTGATTTCCCTTTTGACTTCTTCGGTAACCTGTTGGTTATTTAGAAACGTGTTGTTTAATCTCCATGTGTTTGTGTTTCTTACATCTTTTTTTTTTTTTGTACTTGATATCTAGACTCATAGCATTGTGGTCAGAGAAGATGCTTGATATGATTTCAATTTTCTTAAATTTACTGAGGTTTGACTTGTGACCCAAGATGTGATCTATCCTGGAGAATGTCCCATGTGCACTTGAGAAGAAGGTGTATTCTTCTGCTTTTGGATGCAATGTCCTGAAGATATCAATGAGATCCATCTCATCTAATGTATCATGTAAGATTTGTGTTTCCTTCTTAATTTTCAGTTTTGATGATTGGTCCATTGGTGTGAGTGGGGTGTTAAAGTCTCCTACTATTATTGTGTTACTATCAATTTCTCCTTTTGTCTGTTAGTGTTTGTCGTATGTATTGAGGTGATCCTATGTTGGGTGCATAGATATTTACAATTGTTGTATCTTCCCCTTGGATTGATCCCTTGATCATTATGTAGTGTCCTTCCTTCTCTTGTAATCTTCCTCATTTTAAGGTCTATTTTGTCTGATATGAAACATTGCTACTCCAGCTTTCTTTTGCTTTCCATTTGCATGGAATATATTTTTCCATCCTCTCACTTTCAGTCTCTATGTGTCTTTAGGTCTGAAGTGGGTTTCTTTTAGACAGCACATATATGGATCTTGTGTCTTTTGCTTGGAGCATTTAATCCATTTACATTTAAAGTAATTTTTGATATATGTGTTCCTATTGCCATTTTCTTAATTGTTTGGGGTTGATTTTGTAAATCTGTTTTCTTCTCTTGTATTTCTTGACTATATAAGTCCCTTTAACTGCTGGGGTCCAGCCCCGGCTGATCCAGGATATCTGAAGCGGGGACGGCGTCGGCGAGGGTCAGGATACCATAGCTTCAATTAGATATTAATTAAAGATATAAAGAGTAATAGAATAAGGATAGCTCAGTAGGAAAATTCAGTGGAGAAAAGAGGCTGAGTAGCTTGGTTTACGTGGGAGACCAATAAAACTTCAAGACAAGAAGTTTGCACCACTTACGTAGGCCACAGGCATCCTTCTGTTCTCCCGAAGGAGAGGAGACACTGAGGCCTCCCCAGTCGGATCTTAGAAGCCCAGGCATAATTAGTAAGCATGGCGGGTTCCACGCTCCAGATGGAGACTCAACCAGAGTGAGAGAGAGAGCGACATGGGGAGACCAGTATTTCGAGAAACTGATCCCAATTCTTTATTTTCCAGAGTCTGTTTTTATACACTGAAATGTTATACAAAAGTCACGTGGGGACAGCAGTCCTGACTTTTATTAAAGTCAGGTGCTTCACACAAATCTATACAGAGGTCTTAGGGGTGTTACATCATCTTCTGGCCAGGGGAGGCCTGCTGACAATTTACAACCCTCTCCTTGTGACAACGGTCAGTCAACCAGGACACTTATTTCTCCAGGGGTGATTATTCTTAAAACAGACGCCACCCAAATAAAGTTACATTCCTACAGGGTGAGGGTATAGTGGGTTTTAGTTAAGGAAAGAATTTACTTAGCCTAAGGTCTAACGTGATTAATATCAAAGGTTAATACTTATTTCTTCTATATATTCATTAATGTGTGTAAGGGCAGGGGATATGGAGACTTAGCAACAAACATTGGCTCAACAAATGAAAAACCCTTCACCAACACAATTTCTAATCAGCCCATTATACTTATACTAATAGTTTTCTAACTTTTCTAAGGAACCTGTTTTTAGAAGGTTTAAAGCATCTCGTGCCTCTCATGGTTGGGAGGCTGTGAGCAATCACATGTGGCCGGACAAGCCTGTCAGGCAGGCCAGAGAACCTTCAGAGGAGTTTGTAGGTTAAAACACTCTTATCATGCCCAGGAATTATTATTAACTGGAGCTCTAAGTTAACTCCTTTTCCAAAAGAGGTGGTGGGGTACAGCCCCCCGTAAAGTCAGAGGTGTAGGTGAGAGCACAAAGTAGTAAAGTAGGCAGGCTCTGGTTAATGGGGGTAGATGCTCGAGGATTTCCAGGGGGACTCCTGAGGCTCGATCCCACCTTTGCGTATGTTGAGCCTCCTTCCTCATGACCTTTGCCATGGGCGGAGTACCTCACTCTGGCCCCCAACATTTAACATTTGTTGTAAAGCTGCTTTGGTGGTACTGAATTCTCTTAACTTTTGCTTGTCTGAAAAGCTTTTTATTTCTCCATCAATTTTGAAAAAGATCCTTGCTGGGTACAATAATCTTGGTTGTAGATTTTTTTTCCATTTTAATACTTTAAATATATCTTGGCATTCCCTTCTGGCCTTCAGAGTTTCTGCTGTAAGATCAATTGTTAAGAGTATGGGGTTTCCCTTTTATGTTACTTGTTGCTTCTCCCTTGCTGCTTTTAATATTCTTTCTTTGTGTTTAGTCTTTGTTTGCTTGATTAATATGTGTTGCAGCATGTTTCTCTTTAGGTTTATTCCATGTGGGACTCTCTGTGCCTCTTGGAGTTGCCTATTTCCTTTTCCATGTTGGGGAAATTTTTAACTATAGTCTTTTCAAAAATTTTCTCATACCCTTTCTTTTTCTGTTCTTCTTCTGAGACCCCTATAATTCGAATGTTGGTGCATTTGATATTGTCCCAGAAGTCTCTGAGACTATCTTCAGCTCTTTTCATTATTTTTACTTTATTCTGCTCTTCAGAAGTTATTTCCACCATTTTATCTTCCAGCTCACTGATTCGCTCTTCTGCTTCAGATATTCTGTTATTGATTCCTTCTAAAGCATTTTTAATTTCAGTAATTGTTTGTCTCTGTATGGTTATTCTTTAATTCTTCTAGGTCTTTGTTAACTGATTCTTGCATTTTCCCCATTTTGTTTTCAAGGTTTTTGATCATCTTTACTATCATTATTCTGAATTCTTTTTCAGGTAGTTTACTTATTTCTTTTTTCGTGTTTCTAGTTTGTTCCTTCATTGGTGTAGTATTTCTCTGCCTTTTCATTATTTTTTTTTTAACTTATTGTGTTTGAGGTCTCCTTTTCCCAGGCTTCAAGGTTGAATTATTTCTTCCTTTTGGTTTCTCCCCTCCTAAGATTGGTCCAGTGGTTTGTGTAAGCTTCATATAGGGTGAGATTTGTGCTGAGTTTTTGTTTGTTTGTTTTTCTTCAGATGGGCAAGGCTGAGTGAGGTGGTAATCCTGTCTGCTGATGATTTGGATTGTATTTTTGTTTTGTTTGTTGTTTAGATGAGGCATCCTACACAGGGTGCTACTGGTAGTTGGGTGATGCTGATTGTTGTATTCAGGTGGTTTACTTTGTGTGAGTTCTCACTATTTGATACTTCCTAGGGTTAGTTCTCTGGTCGTCTAGGGTCTTTGAGTCAGTGCTCCCACTCCAAAGGCTCAGGGCTTGATCTCTTATGTTTTGTAAACAGTGATATTGCTGACCTTGGTAGCACTTGGCCTGCATGCCCACTTGGCAATGGGCCACTTTTGTCTGTCTTAGTGTATCAGTAGTCTTTGAAGATTCCTTGCTGCTGCTGCCCAGAGAGAATAAACATGTCTGCAGTCCCCACAGCTCCTCAAGTCTTCTTCCAGCTTCCCTGGTCACACTTTATCTACCCAGTGCACTGCTGCACAGCAGCCGAACCGTAGCTCCCTCCATCAGTGCTAGAAGGCAGGTGCTACACTGATGACACATGTCATTTTAAACGGGACTCCTACTTGTTCAGTGTCTATGCCACCTGCCTGTGCCCGCCCCCCCCCCCCACCACACCTATCCTCCCAGGAGGATGGCACACTGCCCAGTACACAGGCCCAGGTGTTTGACCTGCTTTTCTTTCCAGTCCAGAGCTGCTACAACCAACAAAGAGCACTTTCTTCTCCTGTGACCAGCTCTTGGGAAAAGCAAAGTCTCCCCAACTCCTCTCTTCTACCTCATCCCTTAAAACAAGCAAATCAGCAATCAGCTCCCCTTTTAGAGAACTTACTGCTAATTCCTCTGTGGAAATGGACGTCAGGGACTGAAAATGATGAGCAGGAAGAAATTGGGGAATCTCCTCAGCTCTCCAAGGCTCTCCCTGATTAGAGCCTGACATTGTCCTTCTTACATGGCTGGCAGGAGCTTCTTCCAGTCGGTATTGGATGCTGAGAAAACCTGTAGAGATTGGAGGCAAAATTAAATTTGATCTAGCTTACCTGCTAGATGAACTGATCAACAGAATTCTTAGCTATTGTGTAGGTACCTACCCAGGATGGCAAACTCTGCAACCTCTCTACCCCATGTCCAAAGCAGACTTGGCTTAACAATCACGACTTCTTTCCTGGTGAGCCTGGATGCCACCCAGAATGCTTTTTAACAAGGTGCTAGAGGCGACCACTAGAAACTCTTTGGATTAGGCCTGTGAGATGGACTTAGTTGTCATTTCTGTCCCACCCTGTCCCATATCCTGGGTGCTCTGCTATATCCACCTTGCAGGAATGCTTGGCTTCTTCTTCTCTTAAGAACAAGAGAGAAGTATTAGCTTTCTTGACCCTCTCCTCCACTGGGGTGTATCAGGTCTCAGGTTTTTAGCAAATCTCAACATTTACCCAATTAGTTTGTGCATATGAATTAGTCAGGGGCTAACTACATGCCTATCAGAAATTTGAGATATTGGTCTAAACGTGGGCAAAGGAGTTCTTATATGTAGATGGGACATTTTATTCAAGTTAATGGAGAGGCCAGTGGGCCCACTTTCTGCTAGTTCCTCATCAGGAGGCCTGTGAGCCTGGCGGCTGAGGCTCCTCACAGGTATGAAGAGGAGGAGGAGGTGATTGAGGCAGTGGTTTTCTTCATGCTCGTGCCCTCCTCTGTGGCCCTTTATGAGGCACTTGGATGAGTGCACACATCTAGTCTGTTTTCACACAAACGGCAGGGTTTGGAGAGCTTGGAGAGATTTCCTATGCTGCTTCCTCAGATGTGGGTCTTGTTAGCATTGACGTACTCTGACAAGCCTACCTTCTTACAATGGTATAAATCGTCTGAAGGCAGGGAGCTGTGGCTCTAGGGAGGAGAGCATTTCTCACGTGAACATGGAAATACAGGCGTCCTGTTCACTCAGGCATGTGGTGGTGCAAGAGGACTTAGAAACAATCTTTCTTTCCCTGAACTGCCCAGTTGCCACTGTGGCACAGATTTGAACCACTGAAGCCTTATTTGGGGGAAATGAAGTCGTAACTGAAGGAGAGTGTCACAGATTAGATGGTGTGAATCACACATACATCTCTCTGGCCAGCCTCTGGAGTTGAAGCCCAGGGGGTGTGGCTGAATTTTCAAGCATGTGTCCCGCGACAGTGACTCAGGTTCACTGGACTGGCCACCTAGACAACACGATTATTTCTGGAAACTTGGAGCTCCAACGCAGAACATGAATTACTGCTATGAGCCAAACTCTATGCCTCGCTTATATCATAAATCAGCTGGAATGAAGTTAAAAGTCACCACTCATAATGTAAACCTATATCCAGAACTGAGATGTGGTTTTGATTTAAGACATACCGTTGTCCTGAAAAGAGTTCAGCCTACGAAGCACCAGGGATCTCTTTATCTGATTAAAGACGAATTGTGGGCATTTGACTGTATATTAGGATCTGGAAAGGGAGGGTTGGACTGTTTTGTATTTCTGATAAGTATCTTCATGTTCAAACAGCTAAAAACTTTTGCCATTTCAAATTTTCATGCAGCAAAATATACCACATACTGATTTCTGAGGCAATGATTTAAAAATGAAAAAAAAAACAAACAAAACTAAACACACTCCTCTCTTAAGGTAATGCCTGGGCCTGATTCTACATATTTGACGTATTCCAAGTCTTTAATCCTTTTAACTTTTTAAAAATTTCGAGCAAAATATTTACTTAAATGAAAATATCCTAAGGCTTAGGTTCCTGATTCCAGTATGAAAGAAAGTCCTCCTAGGTTCACTGCCATTTGCCAAGCTGCAATGATTGACGCATGCTGTGACTAAAAAGGGCCTCCTCTTCCCTGTTTCAGAGCATCAGCTCCCTCCCCCTCCTAAGGCCTTCGTTTTCTGCAGTGACTCACTGTCCTCCTCATAGGCCTCTCCCCTTCCTGCAAGTGAGTCTTTGAAATTCCCATTTTAAGGGGTAAAAATAGAAGGAAAAAAAAAAAAAAGAATTCTGCCAAGACAAAGAGCCCTCTCAGTATATCTTTAACAGGAATACCTTAGCCTTCATTCTGAAGCTCTTGAGAACATAGAACCATTTCAGGGCAACTTTCTAAGCACTAGAAACCATTCCCTCTGCCTTCTTACCTTCCATTCCTAGACACTAGTGAGACCTGACTGGCATCTTCCATCTCTCCAGGCTGCATTCTCTGGCTTTTCTATGTGCTTCTCTGCCAAATGGGTCCTGAGTCTCCAGAAAAGTTGGCTCCTTTTTCCACCCTGGTGTATAACAGAAAGAATGGGGAAAAGAGAATTTATTCAAAATGAATCCAGACAGTTCATTCCTGGACCTGGCACTGACTCTCTCTGTGGTATTGAGAAGTTCAGGGCCAGTGTCTCTGGTTTCACTTCCTCATATCACATAGGAGGGACCAGAAGACCTCCAAGGCCCCACCCAGGTCTAGCAGAATAGAATCTAGCCTCCCCCGGCAAGCCCTGGAATTGGGCTCCATGGAACTGATCACTTCTAGCTGGAGCCAAGTGGATGGTTCTGCTCTAAGAATGTGGTGGGAGGGGCAGGAAGAGGGAAGTGCAGAATTACAGAAGTAGGTGGGGCAGTCAGCTAGTACTTTGCAAAAGGACAGACAGAACAGTAAGGAGGGAGGAAAACAGACACTATGGGCTTCCCTAGTAGCTCAACTGGTAAGGAATCTGCCTGCAGTCCAGGAGACCAGGGTTTGATCCTTGGGTTGGGAGGATTCCCAGGAGGAAGGCGTGGCAACCCACTCTAGTATTTTTGCCTGGAGAATTCCCATGGACAGAGGAACCCGGAGGGCTACACCAGTCTACAATCAATGGGGTCGCAAAGAGTTAGACAAGACTAAGGGACTATATATATATGCACCCTCTCATTATATGTGACATCTAAAATTACCAAGCTCATAGGAACAGAGAACAGATTGGCAGTTGCTAAAGGGAAGGGTGTGGAGGTGGGAAAATGGGTGAAGATGGTAAAAAGGTTTTTATAAACTTTCAGTTATAAGATGAGTAACTTCTAGGGATGTATTATACAGCATGGCAACTATAATTCACAATACTGTATTGTATATTTGAAAGTTGATAAGAGTATATTCTAAAAGTTCTCATCACACACACATAATGTAACTATGTGAGGTGGTAGATGTGTTAACTAACCTTATTTTGCAATATATGCATGTATCAAATCACTACCTTGTACACCTTAACCTTACATAATGTTGTAAGTCAATTATATCTCAATAAAGCTGGGGAAAAATAAGGACAGAAATGGGTGCATGGAAAGATGTTCAACATCGTTAATCATCAGAGAAGTGCAAATCAAAACCACAAGGAGATATCACCTGAGACTTGTTAGAATGACTGTCATCAAAAAGGACACATAACAAATGTTGGCAAGGATATAGAAGAAAGAAAACCATTGTACATTGTTGGTGGGAATGTTGGTGTAGCCTCTTTGGGAAACAATATTCAGATTCCTCAAAAAACTAAAATTAGACCTACCTATGACCCAGAAATTCCACTTCTGATCATATATATCTGAAACAAAAGTACTAATTCAGAAAGCTACATGCACCCCAATGTTCATAGCAGGATTATTTATAATAACCAAGATATGGACCTAGATAGCATATTAAAAAGCAGAGACATTACTTTGCCAACAAAGGTCCATCTAATCCAGGCTATAGTTTTTCCAGTAGTCATGTATGGATGTGAGAGTTGGACTATAAAGAAAGCTGAGCACAGGAGAATTATGCTTTTGAACTGTGGTGCTGGAGAAGACTCTTGAGAGTCCCTTGGACTGCAAGGAGATCCAATCAGTCCATCCTAAAGGAGATCAGTCCTGAGTGTTCATTGGAAGGACTGATGCTGAAGCTGAAACTCCAATACTTTGGCCACCTGATGTGAGGAACTGACTTATTTGAAAAGACCCTGATACTGGGAAAGATTGAAGGTGAGAAGAAAAGGGGACGACAGAAGATGAGATGGTTGGATGGCATCACCAATTCAATGGACATGAGTGTGAGTAAACTCCAGGAGCTGGTGATGGACAGAGAGGCCTGGCATGCTGCAGTCCATGGGGTCGCAGAGAGTCAGACACAACTGAGTGACTGAACTGAAGATATGTAAACAACTTTAGTGTCCATCAACATATGAAAGGATCAAGAAGATGTGAACACACAACAGAATACTACTCAGCCATAAAAAAGAATGAAATGCTGCCATTTGCAACAACATGCATGAACTTGGAGGCTATTACACTTAGTGAAATAAGTCAGAGAAAGATAAATACTGTATGATATTACTTGTATGTGGAATAAAAGAAAATAAAACAAACTAGTGACTATAACAAAGAAACAGACTCACAGATATAGAAAACAAACTGGTGGTTACCAGTGGGGAGAGAAGTGGGAGGAGAGAGATAGGGGTATGCAGTTAAGAAGTGCAAACTACTATGTATAAAACAAGCTACAAGTATATATTGTACAGCACAGGGAATACAGCCAATTTTTTATAAGTGTAAATGGAGTATGCGTGCTTAGTCACTTCAGTCATGTCCGACTCTCTGCGACCCCATGGACCATGGCCAGCCAGGCCCTCTGTCCATGGGATTCTCCAGGAAAGAATACTGGAGTGGGTTGCCATTTCCTTCTCCAGTGATAAAGTATGAAGTGAGTGAAGTGAAGTCGCTCAGTCATGTCCGACTCTTTGCAACCCCATGGTCTGCAGCCTACCAGGCTCCTCCATCCATGGGATTCTCCAGGCAGAGTACTGGAGTGGGTTGCCATTTCCTTCTCCAAATGGAGTATAACCTTTAAATGGAGTATAACCTTTAAAAATTGCGAATCACTGTCATACACCTGACACAGAATACTGTAAATCAACTATACCTCAATTTTTAAGTATGCTATTTAAAAGAAGAAACTGAAAAAAACAATTAAGGATGAACATATATATGGCACTTCACAATTCAGAGCTTTCACTTACATTGTCTCATTATTATCTCATGAGCAGAATTTCTTAAACATAAGAAGTAGATCTCTCTGTTTAAAAAAACAATCCCTCAAGCCTCTTATCACTGATTTAAATTATTTCACTATGTTTCTTGACTATATCCAAACTAAATATAAGCTAGATATGAAATTTAATTAAAACCCCTTAAACTTTATGGTACTTAGGTAAGTGTCTGGTTTTGCTGAAACTAAATTGCCAACACCAATTAAATGGAAGATTTAGTGTGGGTCTGCGTTGGCTTCTGCACTTGGCCATAGAAACTCTATTGGCAGAGGATGCCTGTGCACTGGGTACATGGTGGGAAATAGCATTAATAACTGCAGAGCTTTTTGGCCACTTCAAGATCATCACTTTCATATTAAACCAAAGTTCTGCCAGGAGCGAGCCTTGAAAGCCATCTCTAACTGTGGCCATCCGAGACCTCTGCCTCTTCCACTTAAAGATAAGGTTCGTGCCTTGCTGGCCAATTCTTGCTGCAAGCTGTTAGATAAAGACAGGCGTAGAGACACAGGTGTGTGTCTGCATGCCTGTGAACGCGGGCTTTGGCTTCTGGCAGGCTTTTCCTGTCACATCCTCTGGGGAGGCCCAGGTCTCCCACCTCACTAGGGGTACTGCCTTCACAGCCTGCAGGCCCCAAAGAGCCAGGAGGCACTTGAGGCTTGGTGGTCACCCAAATGACCCAGAAGTGGTTCATTTAATTTGGAGGATCATCACTGCAGAACTCTCAGTGCTACATAGACCTGTTGAGAAGCAGTGGTCTGAGCTATAAGATGTCACATTCTGTTTTAAAGCCCTGCTCCTGCTTTTTGTTAACTGTCATTTAATCCCAAGTCACCAAACCTCCCCACATGTCAATTTTTTTCTCTGAAAGATGGAAACATTAATAACACCTGCTCATCTAATCTTACAGGAGTGCTACAGTGCAGTGGTTCTCAAAGTGTGAGCCCCAGGACAGCCCACGAGCAGCACCTGGAAATGAAAAATGCAAATTCTTAGGTCCCACCCCAGACCTACAGACTCGGCACTTGTGGGTTGTGGGCAAGCAATTTGTGTTTGAACAAAACCTCTAGGTAATTCTGATGCCTTCTATAGTCTGCTAAAAAGAGAGGAGATAATGAAGGCGAATAGCATCTGCAAACTGCAATGCCTGTGTCCTCACTTTGAGAACCACAAGTCTCCAGAAATGCTGGTGGCTGTTCTGCTACCCAGGCTCTCGTTAAAATACCAATAGCCCTCAGTATTTGTATAACAGTTGTCAGTCGCTCCCAATAAGCATGGAAGGCAGTTAGGTGAGAATAACCCTTTCCAGAACAGACCAGAAGGCTGAGAGTCTCCATGGCAGACAAGGGGGAAGGAGAAAGGAGACAGGGGTTTGGAGCTGCACAGATGGAACATATTCCAGCTCTGCCACTTACCAGCTACATGACCTTAGGCAAATTACTTAAAGGACATTCTAATGGTGCTAATGACCTCCAAAGGGTTACTGAGATTAAATGACAACAATACATGCCAAGCACTCAGCTCAATGCATGGCTCGTGCAGGAATTCAATATATGACACCTATCTTAAGTAACAGGGTGTCCAGGCTGTCTGAGGTTCCCACCAGGACCAGTCCTCTCTCCCACATTGCTCAAGTTCCTCCCTACCGTCCTGTCTCTTGTTATACTCATCACCACCAGCCACACCCTCACCCTTGCTTCCCTGGAGCTTCCTGACCTTAGACTTAAGACCGCCACCCTAAAGTGTCCCAGAAAGGTTAACCACCAAGAAAGGAAAGGGGGCATTTCCCAGAATGGCAAAGCTGCCTCCAAAGACAGGTCAGGCCGTGCTCTGAAACCTGAGAGATGGCAGGCAACCCACGGAGCAAGTCTTTCCTCTGCATCCTTCCCCTTCTCTGACCTGGAGGTGTGGCAGGTACAGCCTGAGATGGGCAGAGTGGACAGGAGCCGACCCACAGCCTTTGTCCATTGTTGAGCCCACCCACCCAGGGTTTATCTCTCAGGTGGCTCCCACCTATCTGCGCAGGTTCAGACCTCTGAGATGGGTCATATGAACTCAGCTCATCTTCTCTGGGATGACTCAGGGTCTGACTCAGGACCTCCTGTCCTCCCAGAAAGGACAGGAGGTCAGATGCCTTCCGGTTTAGTAAGGGCACTCCTTGAGGCTGCCTTTTGTCACCCATCCATAGTGGGAATTCTCCTTCTGTGAGCAGGGAGCCACACCCTTCCCCAGAATGGGGGGTGGGGTGGGGTGGGGTGGGGTGGGGTGGTCTTTCCAGGTGGCATGGAAGCAGGGTTGGTTTCACAATGGCCAGCCCACAGGTAAGGGACCAAGGGCAGGCCTGGCCCCAGCAGCTGAATGGGACACGGCCTCCTGAACCTGCTTGGTCAGCCCTCCCCAGGCCTCCCTCCTGGGCCGCACCTGCTTGGTGCTCCGCCCACAGGAACAGCAGGGGAGAGAGGCTACAGCCGGCAGGGGAGGCAGAGGAAGGACAGAAGAGTTGGGGTAACTGAGTGCTCCATGATGCCTGCAAACCAAATGAAGCTGCAAACCGCCAGGCGGTGCTGGGCCACTCCTGATCATCCAGCTCTCCCCCGAGAGCCCCGGAGAAGCCAGGCCGCCATGCGGTGTCCCCGGTTTACACACATGCTCACGCAGTGCCTCACTTTTTTTAAACCTACCAGCCACAGGAAAGTAGTATGGACCTCATCTGCAGCTCAGGAAGGTTAACGACATGTCTGGGTTATATGAGGATAAAGGAAAGCACTTTCGACTCAATCCCATGAGGTCCAACTCCAAAACCTGTCCATTTTCTACTCAGCCACTGGTTTTTAAGCTTCTTTTGAAAAAAATTGTGAACATTGAAAAAGAACATAAAATTCTATGTTCCTTGCTGTACTATCTTTGCACCTTTCTGTAAGTCTATAATTATTCCAAAATAAAAAGTTTTTAAAAACCTATGTGAGGCCTCAATGTGCAGAATGTATCAATGAGATACTATCAGAAATCAAGAGCATGGCTCTCCTTTTGAGGGCAGCGCTCAAAAGGAGCACCAGGGGGCTGGAAACGTTCTGCTTCTAGAGCAGGGTTGGTTCCACACATGCACAGGGTCTGTAAAATCTCACTGAGCTGCACATTCCAGATAGGTGTAAGTGTTTCTATGTAAGTGTTAAAAATCTTTAAAGGTTAAAAATGTATCGAAGTGGAGGTACTCTGGTTGAACAGGAAGAGAGGATGGGATTTGCTTCTCCCTCCTTTCCCTCAACCCCCTGAACACCCCAGGGTTCTGTGGAATGCAGGTTGGAATCTGTGTCCCGATTCCTGGGTCAGAGGACCGCAACTCTCCAGGGCTGGCTCTGAGCTCGTTGTCCGAGTGCCATTTCCCATTGCTGCTGTTGATGTTTAGTCACTGAGTCATGTCTGACTCTTTTGCGACCCCTTGAACTAGGCTCCTCTGTCCATGGGATTTCCCAGGCAAGAATACTGGAGTGGGTTAGCATTTCCTTTTCCAGGGGATCTTCCCGACCCAGGGATCGAACCAGCATGTCCTGCGTTGACAGGCAGATTCTTTACCACTGAGCCACCAGGGAAGCCCTGGGAAACGAACATGTCCATTCAAAGGCATGTGAAGAAGAGCATAATCCTGGATGTGGAGGAGACCCCAAAAGGATGCTGAGTGATAAAGCAAACAGCAGGCTTTAGGTTTCCCACTTGGATAGGGCAGCCTTACTCTGAAACTCTAACTTAGAGTGAAAGTTCCAAAGAAAACTGGGTTGTTGCAGTTTTAAAAAGGCTTTATGCCTTGAAAGGCACTGGTTCAGACTTATAATCACAGGAGCTGAAAATAATGGCTATTCAATATATTCTGCAAATAAAAAGCACCTGACAACATAAAGCAAACAAGCAAACCTCCCTCATGATCTAAGTTGGCCGTGCACTTCATTTCCACTTGATTTGGCTTTTGTGAAGACTTCTGGGCGCATGGTGCATGTTTGCTGGGCGATGCTTCAGCAGGTTGTTGTTCCCCCTCATGCTTGAAGGATATGGTTAACATTTGTTCCTTTAATCCACCAAGTTAATTTCCACTGTTACCTGCCCACTACTGTACCTGGAATCAGCAGTAGCTGCCAACACACAGCTAAGGGCAGAAGTTAGCCCAGTGTGAGGTTAATTGGACCAAATTGAAGCCATTACAGCTTAACAGATCTTCTCAGAAGTCTGTGGGAGGAATGCTTAAGTGGGCTCCCCTGAGACTTTGGGAAGTTTGGAAATGACCTTGCTCTTGCTGTTGACTGGAGCAGGGGCCCCAGTAATTACGTGTCAAACAGTCACTGTCCAGGCTACAGTGGGATGAAGCTGTTAGACAAAGAAGAATCTTTTATGAGCTCCCATATGTAGAAGAGGCTACTTCCTGAGGGGATTGCTGCTGCTGCTGCTGCTAAGTCACTTCAGTCGTGTCCGACTCTGTGCGACCCCATAGACGGCAGCCCACAAGGCTCCCCGGTCCCTGGGATTCTCCAGGCAAGAACACTGGAGTGGGTTGCCATTTCCTTCTCCAATGCATGAAAGTGAAAAGTGAAAGTGAAGTCACTCAGCCGTGTCCGACTCTTAGCGACCCCACAGACTGCAGCCTACCAGGCTCCTCCGTCCACGGGATTTTCCAGGCAAGAGCACTGGAGTGGGTTGCCATTGCCTTCTCCAGGGCATCTTCCCAATCCAGGGATTGAACCTGGGTCTCCTGCATTGCAGACAGACACTTTACCATCTGAGCTAAAGCAGTGACTAAGACTAATGACACAACTGAGCGGGGGAGGGGAGGTGAGGAGAGGAGTGAGGCATGCAGGTGTCAGGGTCTTCTACTTGGCTTTTCTGGGAAGTTCTTTCCTGTTCAGTAACAATCCACTTCACTTCAAGGAAAATGGGGGTTTCTTTCACTGAATTTTCAGGCTCAGTGGAAAATTATTTTTTGGTACATCATTTGTCATTGGAGCACCATATTTTCTGTGATTTCTGCCCAGAGCACTCTGTACCTGAGCACCCCTCCTCTGCAGAATAAAGGCAAGGAGGTTCCAGTTGGTCAAGGGTAAACAGACAGCGGCAGCACACAATTCTTGTTTTAGAAGCCAGCCCGACAGAGACAGCCTTCATCAAAGGGCTCATCTAATAAGGCAGGTAAGAGCGTGGTCCTTCTGTGCTTCCAGGACATCTGGCTTGTTGGGTGCCATTGTAAGAGGCTTATTTCAACACTGACACACTAGAGTCTTCCCAGAAAAGAGCCCAGAGTGGTAACAAGTCTGAGAGCAGGGTCAGTTACAGCGAAAGGGCATGCACAGCCCAGGGAATAGAAGACTTCTCTGGGGATGGGGTAGTCCCTGGGGGAAGAGCTCTGACCTCAGAGTTATGGCTCTGAGGAATTGTTCAAAACCAAACTCCTAAATTGGGTTTCCCCATGCCCCAGTCACAGATCTAAACACTGCACATACCACGAATTCATTTAATGCTCACAACAGTCTTATGGAGGTACTAGCTCATACTATCATCCTTGTTTTACAGATGTAAAAACAAGTTAAGTAACTTGCCCAAAGTCACACAGCTATATATGATAGAATTGGAATTCTGATCCAGCTTTCTTACTAGACCAGGGTTTCTCAATCTTGGCACTCTTGACATTTGGGGTTGCGTAATTCTTTGTTGTGGGGGACTGTCCTGTACAATGTAGGATATTTGATAGCATCCTTGATCTCTGTCCACCAGACGCTAGTATCATCCCTGAGTCATGACAACAAAATGTCTCCAGACATTGCCAAATGTTTCTGGGAGGGCAAAATCCCCCAGTTCAGAACCAGTAAGCAAGAGTCTTTGGGATGGAACAGCCCGTGTCATGCTGGAGATGGTGTCCCCGGTGTCCCCTCTAGCTCAATGTGGGGGCCACCAAGGACCTTTCCACCTCAAGACTTTAATGATGCCCATCTTAACAGAACAAAGTTCTACAATGGACCTTGTATCTGCCTAGAGAAGTCCTGGCACTAGAGGTGAATTTGCAACATTTCCAATAGTGATCTTTCAGTTCAGTTCAGTTCAGTCGCTCAGTCGTGTCTGACTCTTTGCGACCCCATGAGTCACAGCACACCTGGCCTCCCTGTCCATCACCAACTCCCAGAGTTTATTCAAACATGTCCGTCTAGTTGGTGATGCCATCCAGCCATCTCATCCTCTGTCGTCCCCTTCTTCTCCTGCCCCCAATCCCTCCAGCATCAGGGTCTTTTCCAATGAGTCAACTCTTCACATGAGGTGGCCAAAGTACTGGAGTTTCAGCTTCAGCATCAGTCCTTCCATTGAACACCCAGGACTAATCTCCTTTAGGATGGACTGGTTGGATCTCCTTGCAGTCCAAGGGACTCTCAAGAGTCTTCTCCAACACCACAGTTCAAAAGTATCAATTCTTCCGCGCTCAGCTTTCTTTACAGTCCAACTCTCACATCCATACATGATCTTTAACATTTACTAATTTTATTGCCATCTGGCCCTGTGTCTCAAAATGAAGGCCAGGGAGACACAGTTTCAATCCCTGGTCCAAGAAGATTCTACATGCCATGGAGCGACTAAGCCCATGTACCACAGCTACTGAGCTTCTGCTCTAGAGCTTGGGAGCCACAACTACTGAGCCCAATTGTCCTAGAACCCGTGCTCCCCAACAAGAGAAGCCACTGCAATGAGAAGCTCATGCGCCAACTAGAGAAAAGCCCGTGCAGCAACAAAGACCCAACATGGCCAGAAGTATATAATTAATTTTTTTTAAATGAAGGCCAGAAAGCAATTCGGATTCACTGGGGCAAAAGCTGAGGAAAGGCCTAAATTTTACACAATAAAAAGGCATAAATTCTTATAATAATCCTACTAGGGCGGATATTTTTAAACTTTTTATTTTTATTGGTGTGTAGCTGATTAACAATATTGTGATAGTTTCAGGGGAATGACTCAGCCTTACACATACATGTATCCATCTCCCTCAAACTCCCCTCCCATCCAGGCTGCCACGTAACACTGAGCAGAGTTTCCTGTGCTATACAGTAGGTCTTATTGGTTATCCATTTTAAATATGAGTGTGTACATGTTGATGGGCTTCCCTGGTAGCTCAGCTGGGAAAGAATCTGCCTGCGATGCAGGGGTTAGATAATTCTTTGTTGTGGGGGACTGTCCTGTACAATGCAGAATATTTAACAGCATCCCTGACCTGCTTTTGATTCCTGGGTCGGAAAGATTCTCTGGAGAAGGGATAGGCTATCCACTCCAGTATTCTTGGGCTTCCCTGGTGGCTCAGATGGTAAAGAATTGCCTGCAGTGCAGGAGACCTGGGTTCAATCCCTGGGCTGGGAAGATCCCCTGGAGGAGGGCATGGCCACCCACTTCAGTACTCTTGTCTGGAGAACCCCAGGGACAGAGACACCTGGTGGACTATAGTCCATAGGGTTGCAATGAGTCAGACACGACTGAGACTAAGCACACAGTACATGTCAATACTTTTATGCCCACTTTACAGAGAGAAAACTGAGGCTCGGAAAGTTTGGTAACTTAGCCGTAGCTGATAAGTAATGGAGCCAAGATTTGTAGCCAGATATGTTGAAAATCCAGACACCTTTTTAAGGGACACAGATTAGGACAATCAGAGAGAAGCTCAGACACTCGATGCTTACAGTCACAGACTGGGACAGGGGCAGACAAGGGGCAGGAGACCTGTTGCCTCCGCTGTCCCGTGAGACAAAGTGGTGTCACAGGCTATGGTGAAAGGGCCAGAGGCCAGAGTTGGGGAGCACATTACAGAGGCTCCGTGCCTGGCCCCCACCCTTGTCCAGCTCAGGCCCTGATCTCTCTCTTGAGGGCCTACCAGACTCCTTAGCCTTCAGCATCTCAGTGGGTGGCCGTGCCTTCCTCTGGAGGATCTTTCTGACCCAGGGATTGAATCTGTGTCTCTTACATCTCCTGCATTGGCGGGCGGGTTCTTTTCCACTAGCACCGCATGAGAAGCCTGCCCACGTCAGTCCTCTGCTCTAATCCTCCACTGTTGCCCTCCTCTCAGAGCCAAAGCCCCAGCCACCAAGTCCAGACTCCTGCAACCTCTTGGCCACCTGACTTCATGTCCTCCAACCCCCACACACCCTCCTTCTAGCTCTTTCTGGAACTCCATGTTCTCTCTTGTATGCTAAGTTCTTCATGTCAAATCAAGGTTTTGAATGAGGTATTTGTGAGTATGTATGTCCCACTGATTTTCTTTCTTGTTTCAGCTCCAGGTGGCTCAGGAGCCTCCTCCCAAGATCAATCTGTGCAGGACCAGCTCAGTGCCTGTTACACTGTAGGACTCAATCGATTTCTTGCTAAATGTATATCAAACAAGCATATAACGTATGTTCTCATTTAAGTCACTGACGGAATGCCAAGCAGTGGCAGATGGCTGTCAGCAAACACTACCCTCTGGGTGACGTCAGGTCCTTCATCCACACCATCTGGGTCATTCAACCTCCCGACGCCATCCACCTACATCTTCATCAGTCCGTACACCTCCGTACCTCCAGGTTCTGTTTACCAGGCACCATGAGAGCCCAGAAAGGCCTGCTAAAGTCCCTGCAACAGGGGCCAGCATGCTCCTTTGCTCTCCCACACCAAGAACCCTTTTTAAAAAGAAAATGACTCTAATTTTCTTGATAGAACTTCCTGCCTTTAATGGTCCTTCTTTAAGTTCTCAAAAGTCCCTCTGTTATTGTATTACTTATGATCTGATTCTTAGGAAACTAGGAACAAGCTCTGAACACATGGGTCAGGACAGGTGTGATCTTTTCAACTTTACTAAGGTAACTGACATTCAATAAACTGCAAAAATTAAAACTGTAAAACTTGGTGCGTTTAGGCAAATGTTTATCCCATGAAACTATCACCTCAGTCAGAATAATGAACATTGATTTCCATAACCCCAAAAAGTTTCTTTGTGCCCCTCTGTCATCTATTCCTTTCTCTACCCCCATCCTGAGGCAGCCACTGATCTTTCTATCATGACAGCTTAGGGTACATCTTCAAAAACTTTAAATAAATGAAATCATATTATATGTATTTTTAGGAGGAGGTAACTGACTTCTTTCAGTCAGCATAATTATTTTAAGGTTCATCCATGTTTGTGCATGTAGTCATTGTTCTTTTTTATTTTTTTTTTTTGCTAAGAAGCATACATACCATTATGGGCTTCCCTGGTGGCTCAGACAGTAAAGAATCCACCTGCAATGCAGAAGACCTGGGTTCGACCTGGGTTGGGAAGATCCCATGGAGGAGGGCATGGCAACCCACTTCAATATTCTTGCCTGGAGAATCCCATGGACAGAGGAGCCTGAAGAGCTACAGTCCATGGGTTGCAAAGAGTCGGACACGACTGAGCATCTACACATAGCACAGCAGCATACATACCATTATGTAATATACCACAACTTCTTTTTCTATTTACCTATCATGGACATTTGGGTTATTACCCATTTGGAATCATTTCAAATAAGACTTTATGGACATTTGTGCACAAGCCTTCTGTGAACACATTTTCATTTCTCTCATTTCTTTTCTCTTTTATTTCTACTTGGGAGTAGAATGGCCAGGTCATTTGACAGATGGATATTTAATTTTTTAAGAGAATATGAAACTATTTTTCCAAGTAGTTGCACTTGGCTATCCTGATTACTATAGATAATGTCTTAAAATCAGAGAAGGTCCTCCAACTTTTGTTTTTCAAGTTAGCTTTTGTTATTCTATGTCTTTACATCTTAATATACTTTTTAGAATAACCTTGTCAATCTTTACAAATGATCTTCCTGGCATTTTGATTTAGAATATGGTGAATCTGTAGATCAATTTAAGGAGAATATTGAGTCTTCCAATCAATGAGCACAGTATAATTTTCCATTTCATTATATATTTTTAATTTCTCAGTGATGATCTGTAGTTCTCACCATGGAAGGCTTGAACATTTTTTATTAGTTATAGTTTTAACTATTTTAAGTTTTGTGGTACTGTTATAAAAGGAAGTGCTTTTTTAAATCTCATTTTCAAATTTTTTGCTGCTAGTGTATAAGAATATAATTGATTTTCTTATAATAATTTTGTATTGTATAATTGTACTAAATTCACTTATTAGTTCTTATTTTGTGGATTCTTTGGGATTCTACATATAAGCAATCATAACATCTGTAAGTAGAGACAATTTTATTTATTCTTTCTTTTTTAAATATATTTTTAAATTAATTAATTAATTTTTGCCTGCCCTGGGTCTTTGTTGCCGTGCTCGAGTTTTCGCCAGTTTTGGTGAGTGGGGGCTGCTCTCCAGTTGTGTTGTTTGGGCTCCTCATTGCAGTGGCTTGCCTTGTTGAGAAGCACGGGCTCTAGAGCGCAGGCTCAGTAGTTGCGGCACACAGGCAGAGCTGCCCTGCGGCATACGGGATCCTTCTGGACCAGAGACCAAACTCATGTCCCCTGCATTGGCAGGGGGATTCTCAGCCACTGGACCACCAGGAAAATATTATTTGTTCTTTCTTGATCTTTATGCCTTTTATTTCTTTTCATGCCTGATTTCAATAGCTTCTGCTGCTGCTGCTAAGTCGCTTCAGTTATGTCTGACTCTGTGTGACCCCATGGATGGCAGCCCACCAGGCTCCCCTGTCCCTGGGATTCTCCAGGCAAGAACACTGGGGTGGGTTGCCATTTCCTTCTCCAGATTTCAATGTCTAGGACCTCTAATACGACATTGAATAGAAGTGAAAGCAGGCATCCTTGCCTTGTTTCTGATCTTCGGGAGAAAGTCTAATCTTTCACCATTAAGTAAGATGTTAGCTATTGGGTTTTCTGTAGATATCCTTATGAACTTGAGGTTTCTAGTTGCTGAGGGTTTTTACCATGAATGGGTGCTGCATTTTACCAAATGTTTTTTCTGTGTTGATTAAAGTGATCAGATGATTTTTACTCCTAATTATCTTAGTCCTTTCATGCTGCTGTATCAAAATGCCAGAGTTTGGATGGCTATTAAACAGTAGACATTATTTCTCACAGATGGGGGTGCCTGATGGGCTTCCATCTATGGGGTCACACAGAGTTGGACACGACTGAAGCGACTTAGCAGCAGTAGCGCTGTAGGCTGGGAAGTCCAAGATCAAGTCACCAGCAGATGAACGCCTGGTGAGGGCTCACTTTCTGGATCACGACTGTGTATTCCCTGTGTCTTCACATGGCAGAAGGGATTAGAGAGTTCTCTGGGGCCTCTTTTAGAAGGGTACAATTCCTGTTTATGAGGACTCCACCCTTATGACCTCATCCCCTCCCAGAAGCCCCAAATGCTACACCATCATATTGGGGATTAGGGGATTAGGTTTCAACATATGAGTTGTAGAGAGCCACAGTCGGTCTATAGCACTAAGACAGATGTAACTTTATGGAGGTAAGAAAAGGTGTGGAGTATGATATCCTGCCACCACAGAAACCTTCAGGCATCTTGGGGAAGAGGAGTGAAGCTGACAAAAGAATTAGAAAGAATACAAGCATTTCAGAGAGCCAACCTGGCCTTTGAAACTCAGTTCTACATCTTACTACAAGCAAGTTAACTTAACAACTTTAAGTCTCAGTCTTCTCATCTGTCAGAGGAAATACCTTCCTTGAAAGGTTGTGCTGAGGATTAAAAAGAAAAATATATGCTAGTAGGGAGCATGTATAAACAACAGATACTCTTGCATAGTAGGGAGCATGTATAAACAACAGATACTCTTGCATAGTAGGGAGCATGTATAAACAACAGATACTCTTGCATAGTAGGGAGCATGTATAAACAACAGATACTCCTGCGTATGTTGTTGGATGTGAAACTGGAGGCATCTGTCCCTGCGTAAAGACAAAGTGTGCACGACTGTGAGACGAAAACAAACAACCCAACCCGGCTTCAGCTGAGGTGGCAAAAATATGTGAATGTCTGGGTAAAGGTTTCTCTACTTCCTTCTTGTGTGCCTTGATGATCCTAGCAGATAGATTAAAAAAATATGCATCAAAGATGATGGTGTTTTTTTGGTTAAACCAGAGGCAGGTATCTCTGAATCCAAAAGATTCAGAACACATCCTTTGCAAGAAGTTAATCTTTTTCAATCATAGGTTAAAAAATTTCTGATGACTAAGTGTATAGTCACAGAAACCCCCATTCTGAATTTCCAGTTCAGTTTAAAATCTGTCTCTAAAATTATCACAGCAATTTGTATCATCCAATCCTTGGCTAGGTTACATTAGGAATAGGGCAATTTAATATTTCTCAAAGTGTGTTACATCGAATCTGGGATATAAACAGTCTGACATAAATAGAAGTGTCCATTTTTTAAGTGACCAAATAAATGTGCAAATACCAAGTTTATCATAAACATCCTTTTTAAATCACAGGACTTTAATATACTAATGTGATGTAAACCCCTAAAAGGAATATACAGGCTACAGAGTTTCCCAAACATTTGACTTCAGGACCCTTTCTCAATTAGTTTCCCCCGCTGCCCCCCACTTTAGGAAAGCCTGTTTTAGTTTTACTCATGCCTTTTGTGGCATCAAATCTTAAAGGTTTTTAACATCCTAGTCAAACATTAAAAAAAATATTCAGACATATTTACTCCCTGCAGCCTTCCACAGAGCTCAACGCTTAGTAGGCTATTACTTAGAAGGATTATATTATATTATATTATATTATATATTGTTAGGTAGTATTATCCCCATTTCATGAATGAGAGGAACATAACATAGAATGTTAACCTCTTTTACATCCCCCAGCTTAATCATCTCAACACCCCTGTAATGTTGACATCATGGTCTCCATTTGACAGCAGGGGAAGGAAGTTAAATTGCTTGTCCAGGTCACACAGCTAGTGGTAGCGTAAGAAAGGGGGTTCTGTCTTCTGGCACTAGGGTAGCAGGTCACCATGGCTGCCTGCATCCTCCTGAGCTGAGCCAGTCACTAAGAGAAAGATGGAGAGAGATGCGGTGCACGTTCCTCCAGGGGGATGGCACCATGCAGCTGCTGCTGACTCCCCCCACCTCACCGCCCTTCCAGGTGGGCCTTGGAGCACAATGAAGCACAGGTGGTAAAGAACTCCTGAACAAGAGGGTTTTGTTTTCTGCAGACACCAGATAGAGCCAGGAGCTAATCTGGGCTCACAAACATGCCAGCCTGCAGATGTGTAAGGCGTTCTCTGCAGCCCTTGTTGTCGTCACTCCTTCTTTCTTACTGGTGCATTTAGAAAGGAAGTAGGTAGAAATCCTTCACTCAGATGTTCACGTGAATATTCACTACTCTTAGTCCTGAAATTAAAAGACGCTTGCTCCTTGGAAGGAAAGCTATGACAAAGCTAGACAGCATATTAAAAACTAGAGACATCACTTTGCCAGCAAAGGTATGTATAGTCAAAGCTATAGTTTTCCCAATAGTCATGTATAGATATGGGAGTTGGACCATAAAGAAGGCTGAGCGCTGAAGAATTGATGCTTTCAAATTGGGGAGCAAGAGAAGATTCTTGAGAGTCCCTTGGACTGCAAGGAGATCAAACAAGTCAATCCTAAAGAAAATTAACCCTGAATAGCCATTAGAAAGATTGATGCTGAAGCTGAAGTTACAATACTCTGGTCATATGATGTGAAGAGATGACTCATTGGAAAAGACCCTGGTGCTGGGGAAAGATTGAAGGCAAAAGGAGAAGGGGGCAGCAGAGGACGAGATGGTTAGATAGCATCACCAACTCAATGGGTGTGAATCTGAGCAAACTCAGGGAGACAGTGAAGGACAGAGGGGCCTGATGTGCTGCAGCTCAAGGAGTCACTGATTGGACACAATTTAGTGACTGAGCAACAACCCCTAATCCTGCCCAGTTTTAAGCTGAAGGAGAGGGGAAAGGGAGACAGCCCAAGCCTTGAAAATTCAGGAAATCATGGTTAGAGGAGAGTAAGGAAAATGTTAACCTGACATTCAAAATGAAAAGTTGTCATAAGGTGGTTTCTCAATTGTATTAATTGGCAAGTAATTGCCAGGGTGTGGGGAGGAAAATACCTCATCACAGGAAGCCGAGTGTAATTTAGTAATCACACTGAGACATACAGACACTGTCCTCAGATGTTTGGAAATCTGACCTTAAATGTAATCTGTGGGTGGAGGGGGAACTCAGGTTTGCCTTTATTTTGAAGATGCTGAGCATGGCCACATTATTCCAGGTTTAGATTTGAATATCTTAATGTTGGGCAAGGAGGGGAGGAACTGGCAGGGAGGTGTTAGCTTCCCCACAAAAAAAGATAGTTTCTTTCTTAGCTGCAAAAACAGTTCCATGAATCAGCTAGTAGCTTTTTTTGGTACAATGGTCCATTTATAAAGGCCACCCTGAGTAAGAGAATAAAAGCAGAGATCAAAATGAAAAATTAATTGGGAGACTGTAGAAATGGGCCTGTAAAACAAATAGCACCCAAAATTCAGGTTGGCAGTTTTAGCCTCTGTAGGGTGTCCTGGATCCACTTGGCAATTCGATGAACATGGCAATAAATGCACACAACTTTGTGTAAACCTAAGGTGCTCATTGTTCCATGGGGGCCTCACCATAGACCTTCTGGGCATGGAGAGCCTAGATTTAGAATCCCTAATCTTGGCAGAAATCATCTTTATTTCCTGGATAATTTGATTGTCTTCTATGTCCTTTCCTATCTTCAGCCTGCCATGGCTGTTATCTTCTCAAATTTTAGCATTATAACAACAGCTCTCCTATTCAGCATAGTGCTGAATCCTTAGGCAATGGCACCCCACTCCAGTACTCTTGCCTGGAAAATCCCATGGACGGAGGAGCCTGGAAGGCTGCGGTCCATGGGGTCGCTGAGGGTCGGACACGACTGAACAACTTTACTTTCACTTTTCACTTTCATGCATTGGAGAAGGAAATGGCAACCCACTCCAGTGTTCTTGCCTGGAGAATCCCAGGGATGGGGGAGCCTGGTGGGCTGCCGTCTATGGGGTTGCACAGAGTCAGACACAACTGAAGTGACTTAGCAGTAACAGTAATCTTGGCAGAAATCATCTTTAAACTGGCAAGGGGCATTATGATTCTGTTCCTTTGAGATAATTAGCTGAGACCACTTTTAGAGCTACATCTGGGACTGCTCCAAGAAATCATTTCACTTAATCATCTGAGGCGGTCTATTAAATATTGGCTGTTCTGAAAAACTGGCCTGCAATCTGCCAATACTGGTGACTTATTAGAATTGATAAAAGACAATCACCTACAGGATAGATGTGGATCCCATTAACCCCTCTCTGGCTGTGATGCAAATATTGAACACGAGGACCTGGAGTAATGAGGTGGGGGTTGGGATGGGATCTTCAAATGCCACCACCTATTGATTCCCAGGGAATTGATTTCGTCCTTAGCAAAGCACATAGCAAGATAGGCTCTGTGTCCCTTGTGGCAATTTGATGAAAGTCATCTTCTACGCAGGAGGTCATCAGCAAACACTGGGTGGGGGACCTCAGGCTCCAGGGGAGATGTTCAGGGATTCCCCATCCTGAACTGGAGTTGGTGTCCCCTTCTCCACTCCTTAGCTATGAACGTACACAGACTCCCAGCCATGACCAAGCTCAAGGTGAAACTGAACAACTTTAACACTCCACTCATAGGTCCTGACTGCCTTTTGGGTTCGTTCAAGGAGTGCTGGAGAGAAAGAAGACTTTGTTGACCAGTGACAGAGTCTCTCCATATACCCAGGCAAGGAAAACCTTCCTAAATCCTTTCTATACTGCCAGGTCATTCCAGAACAATGTCCTCTGAGATGTATGTGGGTCATTCTACCTGGACCAAGTTCCGTTGCCTGGGGCAACAGTGTTTTCTGAACCAATATGGGGGCTGGGAGATCTCTAGTCTGGTATGTTGCAGTGTAAATGGAGGTCAGACAAGTTGGGGCTGGCTGAGTCTTGGAAGCTGAGGGTCACCGTAACCACATCTCACAGTGTCTCTCCTCCTGGACCAATATCTGAATGGTACACAGCTGGCATCTCAACACCCTTCTACAGGGCAGCAGTTTGTTTTAAGGGCAGAATGACTGGAGTTCTGCCACTTTGTGGCACACTTTCAATTATTCATAAGTAAAATCAATGATAAATCAGATCACACTTCACATTAGAGCCTAGATTCCCATCCACATAAGGGTTTCAGGTTATTTTTAAGAAAAATCTAAATATAAAAATTCTTAAAACTGAAGAAAATTATACCACGACCCTAATTTCCCACTCTCCACCTTCCCCACCCCACCCCATGAATTGAGAAAATACCAGGTTTCTTTGCATTGGGAACAAATCACTCCAACCTAATGTGTGATGTAAGAGCACTGCCTGGAAGACATTGGTTTAAAGTTTTAATAGAGAACTGAAGGACAAAAACAAGGAGGAAAAGAGAAGGGAGAATTATTTGCATTAAGCATTTTCTTTTGGCCTGTCTTCTTATTTCTCAAAAAATCATAGTGTCTCACCCAGCTTTCCATTAAGTCTAACAATTTAAATCTATTTCTAGAAGTCTGAATGGCAGTCTGGTGTGGACTCTGAGAATTCTTTCTATTTAGATTTTCTGAAAATACTTAAAACAAGAGTTTTAAAGTTATATTTATTTAGGGCTCTCTAGCAATAAGGAGTGGCTGCTGGAGTAATTTTCAGAGGCCAGAGCCATTCTCACCCCAGAATTCTCCTTCCACTGGCTTCCCACCGTGTGTCTAATGTTTCCCAGTACAGTTGTCCAAGAAGTATTTCCAGAAGGCAGGAAGGCATATTAGAAAGATAAGAGTATGGAAACACCAAAGATCCCAAATAGCCAAAGCAATCTTGTGAAAGGTAAACGCAGCTGGAAGAATCAGGGTCCCTGACTTAAGACTATACCACAAAGCTGTAGTGATCAAAACAGTATGGTTCTGGCACAAAAACAGACATATAGATCAGTAGAACAGGACAGAAAGCCCAGAAATAAACCCACATACTATGGTCAATTAATCCATGACAAAGCAGGCAAGGATACAAAGGAAAAAAGACAGTCTCTTCAATACATGTTGCTGGGAAAACTGAACAGCTACATGTAAAAAGAATGAAATTAGAATGTTACCTAACACTATGTACAAAAGTAAACACGAAATGGATTAAGATCTTAATGTTAGACCAGATACTATAAAACTCCCACATGAAAGCATAAACAAAAGACTCTTTGAGATAAATTGCAGCACTATCTTTTCAGATTCATCTCCTAGGGAAATGAAAATAAAAATAAAAAGAAACAAATGGGACTTAATCAAGTTTATAAACTTTTGCACAGCAAAAGAAACCATAAACAAAGCAAAAAGACAATCTATGAACTGGGAGAAAATATTTGCAAAGGATGCAACTAATGTGAGCTCAGTTTCTGAAATATACAAACAGCTCATATAACTCATATCAAAAACAAACAAACAACCCAATCAAAAAAATGGGCAGAAACTATGGAAGATGGTATGGAGATTCCTTAAAAAACTAGGAATAAAACTACCATACAACCCAGCAATCCCACTCCTAGGCATATACCCTGAGGAAACCAAAGTTGAAAACGACACATGTACCCCAATGTTCACTGCAGCACTATTTACAATAGCTAGAACATGGAAGCAACCTAGATGGCCATTGAGAGATTAATGGATAAAGAAGTTGTGGTATGTATACACAATGGAATATTACTTAGCTATAAATAGGAACACACTGAGTTAGTTCTAATGAGGTAGATAAGCCTAGAACCTATTACACAGAGTGAGGTAAGTCAGAAAGAGAAATATAAATATTGTATACTAATGCATATATATGGAATCTAGAAAGATGGTACTGATGAATTTATTTGCAAGGCAGCAATGGAGAAACATAGAGAACAGACTTATGGACATGAGGAGAGGGGAAGAGAGGGTGAGATGTATGGAGAGAGTAACATGGAAACTTACATTACCATATGTAAAATAGACAGCCAATGGGAATTTGCTGTACAGCTCAGGAAACGCAAACAGGGGCTCTGTATCAACCTAGAGGGGTGGGATGGGGAGGGAGATGGGAGAGAGGTTCAAGATGGAGGGAACATATGTATATCTATGGCTGATTCATGTTGAGGTTTGACAGAAAACAACAAAATTATGTAAAGCAATTATCCTTCAATTAAAAAACAAATAAATTAGAAAAAAAAATTTAATGGGCTAAAGACCTAGATAGACATTTCTCCAAAGAAGACATACAGATGGCCAAAAAGCATATGAAAAGATGTATGACATCACTAATTATTAGAGAAATGCAAATCAAAACTATAATGAGATACCACTTCACACTGGTAAGAATGGCCATCACCTAAAAGAGTACAAATAATAAATGCTGGAGAGGGTGTGGAAGAAAAGGAACCCTCCTGCACTGTGGGTGGGAATGTAAATTGGGGTAGCCACTCTGGAGAACTGTATAGAGGACTCTTAAAAAGCTAAAAATAGAGTTATCATATGACTCAGCAATCCCACTCCTGAGCGTATATCTGGAGAAGACAAAAACCCTAACTTGCAAAGATACAAATACATGTTCACTGCAGTGCTATTTAAAATAGCCAAGACATGGAAGCAACCTAAACATCCATTGACCGATGAATGGATAAAGAAGATGTGGCCTTCCAGGTGGTTATGAAAGTGTAACCTTTGAGTATTGAGGCTAGAACATGTTCTATTCAGCAGGTATTAGCTTGATTTAGAAGTTTCATGTATTGGGGGCTGTCATTTATACCACAGCCCCCACACATGTTAAGGGTGTGCCTGGGCCAGAGTGGACTGGTTCTTTAACCACAATTTGGGTTCTGATAGTATGGGATTCTATAGGCAAAGAGGGAAGAGGAGGTGGGCTCAGACCCACAGAAGCTCACAGACCAGGGAAGAGCAAGGGATCCACACCCAGGCAGAGCAGTAGGGTCGAGGCTCTGAGTCTGGTATCTGCAGTCCTCTAGAGAGAACTCCCTTTGGCTTTTGGGGACAACACTGGTTTTTTATGCTAATATTTATGGAATACAGCAGACATTGTTCTGAACTTATTTCATGTATTGCCACATTTAATCCTCCTATGAGTTGGGTAATATTATCCCATTTAACAGATAAGGAAACAGACAAGGAGATGAGGCAACTTGCCCAAGGCACAGCTGGGATTCAGGCTCAGGAATCTCAAGTCATGCTCTTATCCATATCCTATCCTACATCCTACTCTGTGAGAACTCTGTGAGTACCTAGAGAAGACTCTGACCTCCCTACTCCCTCCCTGGACATAGAGAGACCACTTGTCATTCTCCCACACATTTAAAAAGACAGTTTTTGCATCCTCATCTAAGCCTTCTCTTTTCCTGGCTGAACATGACCGTCGTTTTGCTTTTCCTCATGTGGCAGAGCTTCTGCTCTCCTTACTACCCAGCTTGCTCCTCAGTGGGGTCCCTCCATCTTGTTTCATTGTCTCTTTTGAAGTGAGGGACCCAGAACTGAAATCCACATTCAAGTTGTCCAAACTGCCCCGTGTGAGCAGAATTAGAAAATCCTTTCTGCCCGTCACGCCTGTAAAAACACAGCGAAAGACAGGGTTAGCTTTGGCGATAGCCAGACCTTGTCTGCAAATATTTGTTGGGCGTGAGAGAGCCCTGGCCCTCAGGGAGTGCACAGTCCCGTGAAGGAGGCAGCAAGTGAACTGGTCACTGGAGTGAAATGTGTTGAGTGAGGGGGCACAGAGGAACAAGGACTCTGTGACTGGGTCCTCAGTGTCCCAAGAGGCTCCACTCAGGCAGAGCTGCTGATCTGGGTCTTGAAGAGTGACTAGGAGTCCATCAGGTGATCTAGAGGAGCAGGGAGAGGGGACAGTGCATGCAGAGGTGTGGGAGTGTGCAAGAACACAGAACATTCCAGACCCTGTCCAGTGATGGTGGCCAGATCACATATGGATCTGATCCTATGGAAGGATAGAGCACCCTGATGGCAGAGGGGAGCCATGAGCTCCTTACCATGGCTTGATTCCTATGAACTTAATGGAGCTTTCAGTTCACCAAAACCCTGGGTCCTTTTCACCCCATGTCATAGATTTGTTAAACCAAAGTCCAGAACTTTCTACTTATTCTGAATGAGTCTCAAACTATTAGATCCTGCCCGTTATTTCAGTCTGCCTGGGTCCTATTTCTGCATCCAAATTGCTAACGATCTCTCCCAGTGCTGCATCATCTGCCATTGGTGTTATTGATAAAAATACCCAAAATAGCCAGCTCGGGCCAGAGACTTGGTGCCCACCACTACAGACCTCCTTGGAGTCACCATTGGTCAGCATTCCCCAGGTTACATGTTTAATCAACTAAAAAAAAAGATAGCGTTAAGTCATGTCCAAATCTTCCGATCCCATGGACTGTAGCCTGCCAGGCTCCTCTGTCCATGGGATTTTCCAGGCGAGAATACTGGAGTAGGTTGCCATTTCCTTCTCTAGGGGATCTATCTGACCCAGGAATCAAACCCAGGTCTCCCGCATTGTAGGTAGATGCTTTACCAACTGAGCTATGCACAAAGCCCTTAATCAGCTATGCATTCTTCCAAATAAAAGTATCTCTAGCTCACAATTGGCCAATTTTGACTATGAGGAAGTCACGGAAGACATTATCAGCTGGCTTGCTGAAATCAGATATATACCACGTCATCAGCACTTCCCTGATCAACCAGCTCAGCAGCCCTATTAGAAGAGGAAGTGAGGTGAGACCTGGTTTGTTTCAAGTGGACCCTGTAGCTCTTTAGGGACCTGTGCTTCCATTGTTAAGGGGCACAAACCATTTGCTCAGTGGCATACACTGCAGTTTCTGTGGGGCTCCCTCGTACCAGTGGGAATGCAGTATACAGAATCTAAAGTGTCCTCCTTTTGGAAAACTAGGGGTCTTGCCCGGCCCTGGAGCTCTTCTCCCCCTTGCTCTGTCTGTGAAAGATTAACGACAGCCTTGGAGAAAGCTAAGCCCTTTACTCTTTGAAGCCTGGGCTGGGGCTGGGTGGGCTGGGTGGGGAAGGGCGCTGAGACTCCCTTCCAACCTTCTCCTGCTCCTCGGGCATGTTCTCACCAACCTTGGGTTCCAATCCCAACTTAGCAGAGCTATTTTTTTCCTGAAGATTACTTTTGAAAGAGAAAAGAGCAACAGGGTTTTGGCATTTTATCATCTTCTCTGTGGTGCTTTGTACTGCAGGCGAAAGAGTTTAAACTCCATCTGGTAAGTAGAGAAATCACTGGAGAATTTGGGGGAAAAAAAAGAGTGCTCTGATCCTATTTTAGGTGAAATTTTGAGATTTTCAACTGTTTCACATCATTACTAACCACTTCTAGCCTCAACACTGAACACTGGCAGTTGCCTATAAGTGTGATAGGCAGTGCAAAATACACTAGCTAAGGTGGGTCATTTTATCTTCAGTGAGGTCCAAAGAGGAAAAGGATATAAGTAGGTTCTGGAGTCTGACAGACCTGGGTTTAATACCAATTCCATCACTTAAAGACTGGGGACCTTAAGCAAGCGTCTTACCACTACGAAGCCTCAGTTTTCTCATCTGAAAAAAATGGGAATAAATAACTGTACCCTCCCCACGGAATGGGTGTGAGGATAGAGATAATGAGTGTAAAGTGCCTGGCTCCACAGACAGAGCAAGTTCAAGAAGCCGTCCTTCACTGGCATCCTTCAGCTTCAGTGTTACAAAGTGGTTACCCTGCCGGACTCCCAGGTGCCCCAAGACCAGAGGGTGTACTCCCACAGCAGCCCGAAGGGAGCGGGGCTCCGTGGAAGCAGACATGGAGGTGGTGCCTGCTTGCTGCCCAGCTCTGAGCTGATGATGCCAAGGCCTGGCAGGGCCCCAACCCCTGAGTGACCTGCAGGGGAGGCTGGCACCAAATTCCTAGAGTCCTGATCTACCGTCCCACCCTAATTGGCTCCGCCTAGGTGTGTGTTTTGTCAGGAGCTGCAGGGTTTATGGCTGGAAGAACCGGTTTTAAAACATATCCTCAGGAGTTGGTCTGTGTGACTCTTCAGAGGAGCCTGGATGGGAGGCGCCAGGCCCCAGAACTGGAGTGTGTCCCAGGGCCCCGCCTGAGGTACCCACAGCTTCCTGCACATGTGGCCTATCACTCCCCACACACCTGGGCTGCCTCCTCCCACCTGGTGTGGGTGTGCAGAGAAGGAAAATGAAATACTCCTGGGGACATATTGTTGGGGAGGTGCCAGCCATCCCTCATCCGATTGTCATTCCAGGCTCCAAGGCTGGCCTTCCAGACTTCCAAGCTGAGCAAAATAGCTCTGGATAGCACACAAAGCTACTCCGACTTCTGACCTAGGACCAGCTGGCTCAGGCCATCAGTTTATCCTGGCCAGAAGTAGCCATATTTTCTTTTCACTGAATGCATTTCCATCCAGATGCCCAGTTCTTTACTGCAACATGAATTCTCCCATACTCACCTCAACCCTGTCAAGAAGACTGGAACTTTCTAAACACTAACACGGCACATTGGACGAAATGCTGAGGGATCCCACAGGATGACTTGTTCAGTCCTTGCCCTATGCCAATGATGGACTATTACTGTCCCCATTTTACAGATGAGGAAACTGAGGTACTTGAGAGCTCAGACACCTTGCTAAAAAAGCTACATACCTAAGCAAGTGGCAGAGTTGAAAATTGAACTCTTGAAAGTTTCCCCTGCTCTGTATTCTATTTCCTCTCCTGTGATAAAAATTTGGGGAATTTGGAGACCTGGCAGGGACAAGTGCCAGTCACTTAACCCAGTTCACTTCTTCTGGTGACCTTGACCTTGTCCAAGTAAAAACAGTCACCAGACTCTCTAGTGACCAGGTTAATTTGGACTTTCAGGACCTTTAGAGGAGGATGTAGGAATGCTCCATCGACCACCCTCACTGCCCCCTAAACACACACACACACACACACACACACACACCTGGCACTCCTCTTCTTGGGTCCAGACACCAGCAGCCATACCCCTTGGCCACTGGAAGATTAAGTCTCTTTTTTAAAATGTGTTTTAAAAAATTATATGATATATGTATGTATGTGTGTATACACACACACATAATTTAGCATCTTAGCCATTTTTCAGTGGAGAGTTCAGCATTGTTACTATATTAACATTGGTGTCAAACAAATCTCCAGATTGTTTCCAACTTACAAACCTGAAACCATACCCATTAAACAGCAACCTTCCTTTTCCTTCCCTCTTCCCCAGCCCCTGCAAACTACCACGCATCTTCCTATCTCTCTGAGTTTGACTTCTAGATAACACATATATAAGTGGAATCATATGGTATTCTGTCTTCTGTGGCGGACTTATTTCACTTGGCGTAATGCCCTCTAGGCTCATCGTGCTGTAGCATGTGACGGGATGTCCCTCCTTCTCAAGGCTGAATGATACTTCATTGTCTGTATAAACCACGTTGTGTTTACCCGTTCGTCTATTGACGGACACCTGGGTGGCTTCCACCTCTTGGTTATTGTGACCAGTGCTGCTGTGAACATGGGTGTGTAAATACCTCTTTGATACTCTGCTTTCAATTCTTTTAGATATCTACCCACAAGTGGGGGTTGCTGGATCAGATGGTCGTTCTATTTTTAATTTTTTAAGAACCTCCACATTGTTATCAGAAGCCGCATCATTTTACATTCCTACAAATAGTGCACAAAGTTTACAGTTTCTCCATATCTATGCCAACACTTGTTATTTTCTGGTGTATGTGTGTGTGTGGAGACTATCCTGTTGGGTGTGAGGTGTGAAGACTTAACTCTTGAGCATGGAGTCCTGCACACACCGACTGGAGGCTTGGACTTCCCAATGCCAGGACTGAGCCTCACACATGACAGCAAGGGCTCTTGTTACATTTTCCTCATGACCAGAGAAGCCAAGAGACTCTTGCTGACTTGCTGAAAAGCCTTGGACATTCCAACTTCGTTTTAGAGAATCCCTGAGGAACTGCCATGGTTCAGTGAACCTTCCTGCATGAGCAGTATTTTCAGTGGGTGCTGGGCAGACATTAATGAATGTAAGTTCCCGTGCAAGCGGAGATGTTTGCCTTGGTCATCTCTGCATCCCCAGCACTCAGTACATGAAACATGCTCAAAAGATTTGTTGAATAAACAAAGAAATGGGTAGCTTTCTAAGTCTATCGAAAGCAGTCCCTCTGAGCTAAGTGGTCCAGAGTGGTAACCTTCTGCAGCCTGCCTCTGGTGGCTTGCAGACTGTTTTTCATGAGAGCCCCAGCTGCCCCTCCCTCCTTGCTCTAAAGCATCATACACCTGGCTTCCAGCGTCAGCCCATTCCTGTCACCCCCTTCTCTACAGAATGACTCTGGACTTTGTCATTCTGACAAGGCTGACAGGGAGAGAGTTTTAAAAGTTTGAGAAGGGATGCCTTTGAGGGAGGTTTTGACAGGCAGTGATAAACTGCCAGCTTTGCTTCAAGAAAAACAAAGTCTATCCTGTCCTCGCTCCTTGCAGGGAAGAGTTTTTAAGCATCTCAGCACTTTTCTGTGCAGTGAGATCTGGCAGTCCACCACCCCACCTCCAGACACAAAGACTGCAGTGGGGAATGAGAAGGAGGGGGTGTCAAGCTAACACAGATACAACAAAACTTGCTTCCTCCAGGATGGTATGAGGAAAGGGCAACCAGAGTGAAGAGGGTTTATGCCTGCCCCGTTGTCACAGTCTGGGGAATTCAGTGAAAGAACCCTTATTGTAGGCCTGGCCTTGTTCTCTGTTCTTGACACATACTGACTCACTTAGGCCTGCCAACAGTCTTGAAGGATGTATATTGATGTCACACCCATTGTACAGATAGGAAAACCAAGCCACTGAAAAATCAGGTCATCTGCCCACAGTCATATAGTCCACGGGATTTGGATCCAGATGTGCAGTCCCAGAGTCTGGGCTCTTATCTGTGAACCAGGTCAACTGTCTTGAGTGTGTTATCAATTCATTTGCTAATTCAACAACCATTTCTAGAGAGCCTACTATGTGGCAGGGACCATGCCTAGCAACGAACAAAACACAGGTCTCACCATCCAAGGCTTTCAGTCTAACAAGGACATATACAGGCATCTGGTCTCTGAAAGGACACCAGGGATAGTGGGAATCCAGACCCACAAATCAACAAACCAAATTCAAATTCATTTCGTGCTCAAGAGAGTCCTGACAGACTACTTTCCAGGAGTCGAAAGTTAACCTTTTTTTTTTTTTTTTGAAGTAAACAGCAGTAAGTATAAGGGTGTTTTAGATGGTGACTCTGGCCTCGAAAGAGAGACTTTGGAACATCCGGACTGAAAAGGGAGCCACTGATGCTGCTGCTGCACTTCGCACAGGGCACACCTGCACATCCAAGAGCCAAGTAATGCCAAGACTTCCTCATGAAAATGCCAAATGAAGTCATGAGAAATATCAACTAACAGCGACCAAATTCCTGTACAAGAGGAGGATGAGAGGAGCTAAGAGCTGCCCTTAGCATCTCTGGGGAGACCAGCCAAGTAGCACTTTCTCATCAACTCAGATAAACCGTGGGTTGTGTGTGTGTGCAAATACCCTGCATTCCACAGACGTGTTAGGGAAAGGTGGAACACTCATGTATCTCTACTTGTGGGGCAGTGGGCAGTTCAGAGCACAGACCTGTTTCATCCTGGCCCCACAGCTCATACAGGCAAATCTCTACCTCTCCTTCAGCCTATAAAATGGGACTAATTTCTAATCATGCACCTTCTGCACGGGGTGGATGTAAGGATGAAAGGAGAATCCTGTTGAATATTTAGTATGGTGCCTGGCCAGAGAAAGGTACCAGAAGTGTCAGCTAATATTCTCTTATTTATTATCTGCAAATAATTTCACTGACTTTGAAATTCACTACATGTAAATAAATGTGCCATGAACACATGTATTGAACTGTATGCTCAAAGCTAAAGCTTTACCCCCGTGAGACACACGGTAGGGCCAAGGCCCATATTTCTTCCTGTTTTCAATCAGGTGGCAAAAGGAGCAGGACCCTCAACGTCCAGTTCAAGGGTTTGTCCAGTGGCTCAATCTTCCTCCCTTCAGCTCTGGCTTCAGTCCACTGCATCTACTCAAAATCAGAGAGTTTTGCCCACCCCACTCATCCTGACTTCCGGGCCCCTCTTAGGTTGGCTTCCCCAGGAAGCAGACTCTTTTGGGTACAAGTAATTTAGCAAGGAGAGGCTCCTAGAGGAAACCAGCGAGGGGAGCAGTACAGGGAAGGAGAGATGGTCCATCCATGGTGAGGTCTCAGCAGAGCCTCATGGAGGGCGGCTTCAGACTGACCCTGCCGGGCACCTGTGCATGCACCTGCGTCTTCCCTGCCCACAGGGACAGGAACCTGAAACACAGACCAGGGAAGGACAGGCGGCGGGAGTGGCCTGTTCACCGTCTCTGCCAGTGACCTATTTGGGGGAACCTGGGCTTCCCATTGTCACAGCTTTAGGTTCTGTGGGTCTAGAGAGCCTAATTTCCAGAAGGAAGACTCAGAAACAGTCTACTCAACCTGAATCTATGGCAGCCACTTGGTCATTTGGGGGCTTCTCATGTAGAGAGAGCATCAGGCAAAGAAAGAAGCTGCCACGCCGGCCAGGGTAATTAACCCTGATTGTTAGGAGGAGGCTCTGTCGCTGCTACCACAGGCCAGGCGGGGCTATCTGTGGAACTCAGGGCAACTGGAGGTCACTCCCACGCCCAGGGTTAACTGCAACCCAGCAATCACAGCCGGCATGGCCATGGTAACCAGGGCTCAGACTCATCACAAATGAAGGGCTGGGTCACCCCATCAGAGGAGCAGCCAGCAGCAGTGCCAGCCAGCCGAGGGTGAGGGCTTGAGGAGGGTTATGTAGGTATCCGTTGCCTCCAGTCTAGTTGTAACAGTGAGGTCTATGAGTGGTCCAACTAGCCCACCTCTTGTAAGTTTTCCCTATAAATTGTAGCCAGTCTCCACTGTGAAAACTCCGTGATGAAGTGGAGTGACTGTGAACGTGGGATGTGAGTGAACGATGTCTGTTCACTCCAGCAGGTGCTCTCGGATCCCTTCTTGTGGTTTTTCTTTACCCCTGGCTCCAGTGTGCTTAGCTTCCCAGTCCCACTTTTGAAACCAACTGTCATAGGTTAGGTTCCCCAAAGCAGGCTCCAGACCAGGGTTTGTGTGCACATAACGTGAGGCCCCTGGGAGGGGGCGCAGGGTGCAGGACAGGGTCAGGGAGGAGCACAGGCTGGAGCTCACGCAGGGCAACTGGGGCTGACCTGCCACTGGCGCTCCAGGTGTCTTCTCTGAGCAGCCAAGGCAGTGCCAGAGCACCCGCGGGCCATCCTGCCACACTCACCACAGAGCTAGTTTTGGAACAAGGCCTGGGGTGCGCAAGAGGTGGTAAAAAGGGACTGAGGGGAGTATGGATGTAAGCACTGGCATTTTCTGCTACCAGCTTTACTACATAAACGCTCTTTGAGGTGCTTTGCCACCAGTAAGAATGAATTTGGGTCAAAAAAAAAAAACAAAAACCAGAACCAAGGGAACAAACAGTCAGCCTGTTCCAACAGGACCGGAAAACCACATGTGCCCAGCTTGTCTCTAAGGGCTGGGGGAGCAAGGGAGGGCGGATGCACAGTCCTGCTCTCCGGAAGGTCCCCTCTGGCTGCAGAGAGGAGAAGCCACCTGTGGACTGCGCAAGCCACAGCCCAGCAAGCCCCCAGGCAGCCTGTTATTACAGGGCAGAAGGGAAGTACATGCCCCAGGAGATTAGAGACTGGCGAGGTCGCCCTGAACCTGAGAGGTAGAAAAGCAAAGCAAAATAGACAGAGAACTGGCATTGACAAATTCAAGACACAAGTTGTTTCTTCAAATTACACTTCCTTAAGTTTTGCTTGGACTTGGAGTTATTTTCAAGCCAGGCAGGTTTCCAAGAGTCCAAAGCTGTTTTGAGAGCAAGCGCATTCATTGGTTCATTTCTTGTGCCTTTCTTTCAGTACATGTTAATAGAATGCCTGCTCTATAAACAAGCATGGCGCTGTGAAAAAGGAGACATCAGCCCTGCCCTTATGGAGTTTATGTTTATAAGGGAGACAATCACTACATAAATAACTCATAGGTATGAAAGTACAGGTTGTGATGGGCGTCTTGGAGGAAAAGTGTAGAATGTCATGAGAAAAAATAGCAGGGTGAACTAAATTAACTTCATTTGTCAGGAACGATCCCTCTGAGGAAGTAACCTATAGATTGAGGCCTGAGGATGAGTAGGAGCTAGACTATGGAGGGGAAGGAGGTTGGGCCTTGGTGGATTGGCCTTCCTGGGCATAAAGAATACTCTGGAGTTGGGGAAGATAGGGGTTGATCTGAGGATCACACAAACCAGAGCAAGCAAAGTAGAGCCACCCCAGATCCCCCAGAGGATCCAACCAGAATCTCCAGAATGTTTTTGCATGTATTCAGTAGGTGTAGGGTTTCAGAAGTGGAAGGGGACCTGGAGTGGTGATAAGCATTAGCCTTGAAACCTGCTCTGGTTCGGAGATTTAAATCAGACCAAAACAATCAACCTTTAGATAAAAGACAAGGCAGAGCGGTCTCAGCTTCTAGCACCGCACAATTCCAGGGGGCCCTGTACACGCTGCAACCTTTGTGAAGACGGCCCCCAGGTGTGAGCAACGTGCAGTCTGTGTGGCCATCAAGTGCGTTTAAAACCAGAGCTGTGTGTCTTCCCTGGTAGGCCAGTGGCTAAGATTCCATGCTCCCAATGCAGGGTGCCTGGGTCAGATCACTCGTTGGGGAACTAGATCCCACATGTCACCACTAAGAGTTTATAGGCTGCAGCTAAAGATCCCACGTGCCACAACTAAGACCCCACACAGCCAAGTAAATAAATAAGATAAATAGTTTTAAGTGAAAGTCGTTCGGTCGTGTCTGACTCTGTGCGACCCCATGGACTATACAGTCCATGGGATTCTCCAGGCTTTCCCTTCTCCAAGGGACCTTCCCAACCCAGGGATCAAACCCCGGTCTCCTGCATTACAGGTGGATTCTTTACCAGCTGAGCTATCAGGGAAGAAATATTTTTTAAAAACAGATTAAAAAATAAAATCAGAGCAAGTGGGAAAGAGGCTCTCTGGAGAAGTCAGTAAAATAGTTTTATCATTGGGGGAAAAAGAAGAAAACCTCATCATTGAAGCGATGAGGTTTTATTTTGTGGAGAAGTTGGAGGCCACTGAGGCAGAACAACAAAATGGAAATGTAATATGTGTTGAGAAGAAGAGTTTTTCTCCTACAACAAAAAGGACTGGTGGAGCTTTCTGCCAGACAGATAAGATTGAGGAACACAGACAAGGTCCTACCTTCCTAGAGCATACAGTCTAGCAGAGAAGGAAAGACGCTAGTATAAATAATATAAAAACACATGTGTCCTTGTACATTGAAGAGGAGCACGCAGGAGAGGCCGTGGGCTGGGGTGGTTGGAGGTATGTGCCAGGTCCTGCGTCTGGAGTGTGTCAGGACACCTTCCTTGAGGAAGCAACGTTTCAGTTGTGATCAAAGCGATGACTGAAGGTTAATCAGGCCAAGGAGGTGAAGAGTCAGAGATTCCTAAACCTTTTTGACCACAGAATGCTTCTATCCCAAGGCATCTTAGTGCACTAGACAAGCCTGTCCGGCAGTAACTAAGGTAACCGGGGCACGATGCTATTTTCCCTTTGAGGACAAAACCAGTAGTTCAGTGCCTCACACTTGACTTGGTGCTTTGGTGTCACTTTAGTTTTACGTTTATTTTTAATTGGAGTATAATTGCTTTACAATGCTGTGTTCATTTCTGCTGTTACAACAATGTGGATCAGCTACAGCTTCCCACTAGCAATCTATTTGTACATCATTCATCCCATCCTCTCCTTTCCCATCCTCCCCTTTCCACACCATGTCCACAAGTCCATTTTCTCATGTCTGCATCTCTATTCTTGCCCTACAAATACATCAATCAGTACCATTTTTTGAGATTACATAATATGCAGTAATATACGGTTTGTTTTTCTAACTTACTCAATTCTGTGTGACAGACTCTAGATTCATCCCTATCACTACAAATGAGCCGATGTCATTCCTTTTCATGGCTGAGTAATATTTAACTGTATATATGTACTGTTCAGCTCCCCAGATAACCCTGCACGGGTGGTTGTGGTATCCCCACTTACAAAGCTCAGACATGTCGAGTGGCATACCCAGTGCCCACTGTCTCACAGCCAGTGAGGTGCAGGCCTGGAACTAAAGCTGGGGACAACCAGGTCACCAGATCCCAGACTGCTCCCACAGGGGAACACAGTGTTGTTAACTGAATAGTTGTAAGGCCGATGCTTGGATCCTCAGAGCCTTCATGTGCTAGCTGAAAAGGCTATGCTTCTGAACCAGACCTGCTTCCTCTTAATAACCTAAAAATGGCTACACTGAATCAGACCCAAGGTCTACATGGCTGTCCTCAGGGAGGTCAACTTCAAAGGCCAGAGCCCTACCCCAAGCATCCTGCTTCTCTTTAATAGCCTGCTATTATGTAAACACCTCACAGATCAAGAAACATAAAGCTGCCTGTGCCTCTTACCCACACAACACCTCCTCTCCTTCCTAGAGGTAACGAGTGTTCTGAACTATTCAGACCTAATAATTCTATTGTTACTGTAACAAATTATCATGAACTTAGTGGCTTTAAAACAACATATATTTATTCTCTTATAGCTCTGGAGAGTAGAAATCCAAAATCAGTCTCATTGGGTTACAAATCAAGGTGTCTGGGGCTTCCCTGGCTCAGAATCTGCCTGTCCATGCAGGAGACACAGGTTCAGTTTCTGATATGGAAAGATCCCAAATGTCTCGGAACAAATAAGCCCATGCACCACAACTATAGAGGTTGTGCTCTAGAGGCTGGGAGCTGCAACTATTGAAGCCCAAGTGCTCTAGAGCCTGTGCTCTGCAACAAGAGGAGCCACTGCATCAGAAGCCTGCACGCTGCAGCTAGAGAGTAACCCCCGTTCACCACACGCAACGAGAGAAAAGCCCAGTCAGCAAAAAAGACTCAGCACAGCCAAAAGTTAACTAATTTTTTAAAAAATCAAGGTGTCTGCAGGGCTGGTTCTTTCTGGAGGCTACTAGGGGAGAATCTCTTTCCTTCTCTTTTCCAGCTTCTAGGGGCCTCCTGTACTTCCTGACTTATGACCTCTTTCCAACATCTTCAAATTCAACATCGCAGCTCTGACTCTCCTGCTCCCTCTTATTAGGACCCTTATAACTGGACTGAGCTCACCTGGATAATCAAGGATAATCTCCCCATTGCAGAATCCATAATTAAATCACATCTACAAAATCACTGTTTACCATATTAGGTCATATATTCTCAGGTTTAGGGGACTAGGATGCAGATATCTTTGGTGGGGTGGGGGGGGGGGTGCTATTTGGCCTACCACAGACCATAATGCTATAGATTCACTTTGCTTGTTTTTAAACTTCATGTAAATAGAATCACACACTCCTTTAATGATATCTTTTGATTTCAGAAAGCTTTAAATTTTAGAATAATCTAACTTATCAATCTTTTGCATTAAGGTTAGCACCTTTGTGTCTTTAAAGAAATAGTTGCTCACCTCAAACAATAAAGAGGTCTATGTTTCTTCTTGTCGCTATACATTTTTACCTACACATTTAAACCTACAGTCCGCCTAGAATTAGTTTTAGTGGACGGTGTGAGGTACTGATGAAGGTTCATTTTTTCCTGGTATGTATACCCAAACAACTCAGTGTGATTTGGAAAAGATTGCCTTTGCCTCACTGAACTGCCACTTTTGCCTTAATCTAAGCATCTGATTCGCACCATATAACACTGCCTTAATTACTGTAGTCTTTAAAATAAATCCAGACAATCTTTGGTGCAAATTCTCCAATTCTGTACTTCTTCAAGATTACTTTGGCATTCTTGACCTTTTGCATTGTCATAAATTTTAGAATATGTTTACCAATTTCTTTGAATTTGACTGAGACAATGAAACTGTTGATTATCTGAGAGAGCATCTGTACAATATTGAGCCCTCTAACCCCTGAATATTTACTTGGGTTTTCTTTCACTTAACTCAATGACATGTTATTCTTTTGCACAAAGGTGTTTCACATCTTCCATTGGATTTCTTCCTCTAGAGAGGCACTGTTTTCAATGCTCTTATTACAATGCTGTACCATTATTCAAAAATTTCATTTTCTGATTATTTCTGGTATATAGAAATACAATTGATTTTTTATATTGATCTTACCTCCAGCTAGCTTATTTTACTAATTTATATAGTCTAATATATTCTTTTGGATCTCCTCCCTATAGTTACATCTATATAAATAATACATATATACACACATATTCATATATATTTAGTATATCATCCATGAGGCTGATGAAAAATGGCAGTTTGCTTCTTCCTTTTTCATCCTTGTACATTATTTCTTTTTCTTTCCTTACCACACAAGCTATGAACTTCTAGTCCAATGCTGAATAGATGTGATAACTGACATCTTTGTCTCATTTCCAAATTAGGGGGGATCATGCTGTTTGCTATAGGGTTATCTATAGTTACCCTTTAAAAGATTATGCGAGTTCCTTATATTTCTAGTTTGCTAAACTGCTTTTTAAATGAATGAATATTGAATTGTATTTAAATGCTTTTTCTATAACTATTAAGATGATTATGATTCCCCCCTTTATTCTGTTCATGCAGTAAATTACATTAATTGAATTATCTTAGCTTTTTATTTTGACATAATTTTAGATTTACAAAAGTTTCAAAAACAGAGTTCTCATGCACCCTGTACATAGGTGCCCCTATTCTTGTTTTATGTAACAATAGGACAAGTATCAAAACTCAAGTAATTAGCTACAATACTTTTAACTATCACTTAAGTTCAGTCACACAGTCGTGTCCGACTCTTTGTGACCCCATGGACTGCAGCACGCCAGGCCTCCCTGTCCATCACCAACTTCCAGAGTTTACTAAAATTCATGTCCATTGAGTTGGTGATGCCATACAACCATCTCACCCTCTGTCATCCCCTGCTCCTCCCGCCTTCAATCTTTTCCAGCATCCAGGTCTTTTCACATGACTCAGCTCTTCACATCAGGTGGTCAAAGTATTTGAGTTTCAGCTTTACCCTTAGTCCTTCCATTGAATATTCAGAACTGATTTCCTTTAGGATGGACTGATTAGATCTCCTTGCTGTCCAAGGGACTCTCAAGAGTCTTCTCCAACACCACAGTTCAAAAGCGTCAATTCTTTGGCACTCAGCTTTCTTTATAGTCCAACTCTCACATCCATGCATGACTACTGGAAAAACCATAGCCTTGACTAGACAGACCTTTGTTAGCAAAGTAATGTCTGTGCTTTAATATGCTGTCTAGGTTGGTCATAACTTTCCTTCCAAGGAGTAAGCGTCTTTTAATTTCATGGCTGTAGTCACCATCTGCAGTGATTTTGGAGCCCTCCAAAAAAGTCTGCCACTGTTTCCACAGTATCCCCATCTATTTGCCATGAAGTGATGGGAGCAGATGTCATGATTTTAGTTTTCTGAATGTTGAGCTTTAAGCCAACTTTCTCTCTCCTCTTTCACTTTCATCAAGAGGCTCTTTAACTCTTCTTCACTTTCTGCCATAAGGGTGGTGTCATCTGCATATCTGAGGTTATTGATATTTCTCCTGGAAATCTTGATTCCAGTTTGTGTTTCATCCAGCCCAGTGTTTCTCATGATGTACTCTGCATATAAGTTAAAGAAGCAGGGTGACAATATACAGCCTTGACATACTCCTTTTCCTATTTGGAACCAGTCTGTTGTTCCATGTCCAGTTCTAACTGTTGCTTCCTTAGCAGCACACAGATTTCTCAGGTCAGCTGGTGTGGTATTCCCATTTCTTGAAGAATTTTCCACAGTTTGTTGTGATCCACACAGTCAAAGGCTTTGGCATAGTCAATAAAGCAGAAATAGATGTTTTTCTGGAACTCTCTTGCTTTTTCCATGATCCAACGGATGCTGGCAATTTGATCTCTGGTTCCTCTGCCTTTTCTAAATCCAGCTTGAACATCTGGAAGTTCACAGATCACATATTGTTGAAGCCTGGCTTGGAATATTGGGAGCATTACTTTACTAGCGTGTGAGATGGCCGCAATTATGCGCTAGTAAGGAAAAATATAAGCATCTGAATGCAGAGTTCCAAAGAATAGCAAGAACAGATAAGAAGGCCTTCCTCAGCGATCAATGCAAAGAAATAGAGGAAAACAACAGAATGGGAAAGACTAGAGATCTCTTCAAGAAAATTAGAGATACCAAGGGAACATTTCATGCAAAGATGGGCTCGATAAATGACAGAAATGGTATGGACCTAACAGAAGCAGAAGATATTAAAAACAGGTGGCAAGAATACACAGAAGACCTGTACAAAAAAGATGTTCACGACCCAGATAATCACGATGGTGTGATCACTGACCTAGAGCCAGACATCCTGGAATGTGAAGTCAAGTGGGCCTTAGGAAGCATCACTACGAACAAAGCTAGTGGAGGTGATGGAATTCCAGTTGAGCTATTTCAAATCCTGAAAGATGATGCTGTGAAAGTGCTGCACTCAATATGCCAGCAAATTTGGAAAACTCAGCAGTGGCCACAGGACTGGAAAAGGGCAGTTTTCCTTCCAACCCCAAAGAAAGGCAATGCCAAAGAATGCTCAAACTACCACACAATTGTACTCATCTCACGCTAGTAAAGTAATGCTCAAAATTCTCCAAGCCAGGCTTCAGCAATACGTGAACCGTGAACTTCCTGATGTTCAAGCTGCTTTTAGAAAAGGCAGAGGAACCAGAGATCAAATTGCCAACATCCACTGGATCATCGAAAAAGCAAGAGAGTTCCAGAAAAACATCTATTCCTGCTGTATTGACTATGCCAAAGTCTTTGACTGTGTGGATCACAATAAACTGTGGAAAATTCTGAAAGAGATGGGAATACCAGACCACCTGATCTGCCTCTTGAGAAATTTGTATGCAGGTCAGGAAGCAACAGTTAGAACTGGACATGGAACAACAGACTCGTTCCAAATAGGAAAAGGAATATGACAAGGCTGTATATTGTCACCCTGTTTATTTAACTTCTATGCAGAGTACATCATGAGAAACACTGGGCTGGAAGAAGCACAAGCTGGAATCAAGATTTCCAGGAGAAATATCAATAACCTCAGATATGCAGATGACACCACCCTTAGGGCAGAAAGTGAAGAGGAACTAAAAAGCCTCTTGATGAAGGTGAAAGAGGAGAGTGAAAAAGTTGGCTTAAAACTCAACATTCAGAAAACGAAGATCATGGCATCTGGTCCCATCACTTCATGGGAAATAGATGGGGAAACAGTGGCAGACTTTTTTGGAGGGCTCCAAAATCACTGCAGATGGTGACTGCAGCCATGAAATTAAAAGACACATACTCCTTGGAAGAAAAATTATGAACAACCTAGATAGCATATTGAAAAGCAGAGACATTACTTTGCCAACAAAGGTCCATCTAGTCAAGGCTATGGTTTTTCCAGTGGCCATGTATGGTGTGAGAGTTGGACTGTGAAGAAAGCTGAGTGCTGAAGAATTAATGCTTTTGAACTGTGGTGTTGGAGAAGACTTTTGAGAGTCCCTTGGACTGCAAGGAGATCCAACCAGTCCATTCTGAAGGAGATCAACCCTGGGATTTTTTTGGAAGGAATGATTCTAAAGCTGAAACTCCAGTACTTTGGCCACCTCATGCGCAGAGTTGACTCATTGGAAAAGACTCTGATGCTGGGAGGGATTGGGGGCAGGAGGAGAAGGGGACGACAGAGGATGAGATGGCTGGATGGCATCACTGACTCGATGGATGTGAGTCTGACTGAACTCCGGGAGTTGGTGATGGACAGGAAGGCCTGGCATGCTGCATTTCATGGTGTCCCAAAGAGTCGGACACGACTCAGTGACTGAACTGAACTTGAGCATTCTTTGGCATTGCCTTTCTTTGGGATTGGAATGCAAACTGACCTTTTCCAGTCCTGTGGCCACTGCTGAGTTTTCCAAATTTGCTCGCATATTGAGTGCAGCATTTTCACAGCATCATCTTTTAGGATTTGAAATAGCTCAACTGGAATTTCATCATCTCCACTAGCTTTGTTTGTAGTGATGCGTCCTAAGGCTTACTTGACTTCACATTCCAGGATGTCTGGCTCCAGGTGAGTGATCACACCATCGTGATTATCTGGCTCATGAAGATCTTTTTTGTATCATTATTCTGTGTATTCTTGCCACCTCTCAATATCTTCTGCTTCTGTAAGGTCCATACCATTTCTGTCGTTTATCGAGCCCATCTTTGCATGAAATGTTCCCTTGGTATCTCTAATTTTCTTCAAGGGATCTCTAGTCTTTCCCATTCCTCTATTTCTTTGCACTGATCGCTGAGGAAGGCCTTCTTATCTCTCCTTGCTATTCTTTGGAACTCTGCATTCAGATGCTTATATCTTTCTTTTTCTCCTTTGCTTTTCGCTTCTCTTCTTTTCATAGCTATTTGTAAGGCCTCCTCAGACAGCCATTTTGCTTTTTGCATTTTTTTTTTTCTTGTGGATGGTCTTGATCCCTGTCGCGTATACAATGTCACAAACCTCCGTCCATAGTTCATCAGGCACTCTGTCTATCAGATCTAGTCCCTTAAATCTATTTCTCACTTCCACTGTATAGTCATAAGGGATTTGATTTAGGTCATACCTGAATGGTCTAGTCATTTTTCCTACTTTCTTCAATTTTAGTCGGAATTTTCCAATAAGGAGTTCATGATCTGAGCCACAGTCAGCTCCCGGTCTTGTTTTTGCTGACTGTAGAGAGCTTCTCCATCTTTGGTTGCAAAGAATATAATCAATCTGATTTTGGTGTTGACCATCTGGCGATGTCCATGTGTAGATTCTTCTTTGGTGTTGTTAGATGAGGGTGTTTGCTATGATCAGTGTATTCTCTTGGCAAAACTCTATTAGTCTTTGCCCTGCTTCATTCTGTATTCCAAGGCCAAATTTGCCTGTTACTCCAGGTGTTTCTTGACTTCCTACTTTTGCATTCCAGTCCCCTATAATGAAAAGAACACCTTTTTTGGGTGCTAGTTCTAAAAAATCTTGTAGGTCTTCATAGAACGGTTCAACTTCAGCTTCTTCAGCGTTACTGGTTGGGGCATAGACTTAGATTACCATGATATTGAATGGTTTGCCTTGGAAACGAACAGAGATCATTCTGTCATTTTTGAGATTGCATCCAAGTACTGCATTTTGGACTCTTTTGTTGACCATGATGGCTACTCCATTTCTTCTAAGGGGTTCTTGCCCACAGTAGTAGATATAATGGTCATCTGAATTAAATTCACCCATTACAGTCCATTTTAGTTTGCTGATTCCTAAAATGTCAACATTCACTCTTGCCATCTCTTGTTTGACCACTTCCAAATTACCTTGATTCATGGACCTGACATTCCAGGTTCCTATGCAATATTGCTCTTTACAGCATTGGACCTTGCTTCCACCACCAGTCACTTCCACAAATGGGTGTTGTTTTTGCTTTGACTCCGTCTCTTCATTCTTTCTGGAGTTATTTCTCCACTGATCTCCAGTAGCATATTGGGAACCTACTGACCTGGGGAGTTCATCTTTCAGTGTCCTATCTTTTTGCCTTTTCATACTGTTCGTGGGGTTCTCAAGGCAAGAATACTGAAGTGGTTTGCCATTCCTTTCTCCAGTGGACAACATTTTGTCAGAACTCTCCACCATGACCCTTCAGTCTTGGGTGGTCCTACATAGCATGGCTCATAGTTTCACTGAGTTAGACAAGGCTGTGTCCATGTTGATTAGATTGGTTAGTTTTCTGTGATTGTGATTTTCAATCTGTCTGCCCTCTGATGGAGAGGATAAGAGGCTTTTGGAAGCTTCCTGCGGGCGCAGGAGGGCCTAGAGGAGCTATCCCACATTGAAGGTCAGGAAGGGTGGTGGTGAGGAGATACCCCTCGTCCAAGGTAAGGAGCAATGGCTGTGCTTTGCTGGAGCAGCCGTGAAGAGACACCCCATGCCCAAGGTAAGAGAAACCCAAGTAAGACGGTAGGTGTTGCAAGAGGGCATCAGAGGGCAAACACACTGAAACCATACTCACAGAAAACTAGTCAATCTAATCACACTAGGACCACAGCCTTGTCTAACTCAATGAAACTAAGCCATGCCCGTGGGGCAACCCAAGATGGGCAGGTCATGGTGGAGAGATCTGACAGAATGTGGTCCACTGGAGAAGGGAATGGCAAACCACTTCAGTATTCTTGCCTTGAGAACCCCATGAACAGTATGAAAAGGCAAAATGACAGGATACTGAAAGAGAAACTCCCCAGGTCAGTAGGTGCCCCATATGCTACTAGAGATCAGTGGAGAAATAACTCCAGAAAGAATGAAGGAATGGAGCCAAAGCAAAAATAATACCCAGCTGTGGATGTGACTGGTGATAGAAGCAAGGTCCAATTGCATAGGAACCTGGAATGTCAGGTCCATGAAGCAAGGCAAATTGGAAGTGGTCAAACGAGAGATGGCAAGAGTGAATGTTGACATTCTAGGAATCAGCGAACTGAAATGGTCTGGAATGGGTGAATTTAACTCAGATGACCATTATATCTACTACTGTGGGCAGGAATCCCTCAGAAGAAATGGAGTGGCCATCATGGTCAACTAAAGAGTCCAAAATGCAGTACTTGGATGCAATCTCAAAAACGACAGAATGATCTCTGTTCATTTCCAAGGCAAACCATTCAATATCAGAGTAATCCAAGTCTATGCCCCAACCAGTAACGCTGAAGAAGCTGAAGTTGAACGGTTCTATGAAGACCTACAAGACCTTTTAGAACTAACACCCAAAAAAGATGTCCTTTTCATTATAGGGGACTGGAATGCAAAAGTAGGAAGTCAAGAAACACCTGGAGTAACAGGCAAATTTGGCCTTGGAATACAGAATGAAGCAGGGCAAAGACTAATAGAGTTTTTCCAAGAAAATGCACTGGTCATAACACACACCCTCTTCCAACAACACAAGAGAAGACTCTATACATGGACATCACCAGATGGTCAACACCGAAATCAGATTGATTATATTCTTTGCAACCAAAGATGGAGAAGCTCTCTACAGTCAGCAAAAACAAGACCAGGAGCTGACTGTGGCTCAGACCATACTCCTTATTGCTAAATTCAGACTTAAATTGAAGAAAGTAGGGAAAACCACTAGACCATTCAGGTATGACCTAAATCAAATCCCTTATGATTATACAGTGGAAGTGAGAAATAGATTTAAGGGCCTAGATCTGATAGATAAGAGTGCCTGATGAGCTATGGAATGAGGTTCATGACACTGTACAGGAGACAGGGATCAAGACCATCCCCATGGAAAAGAAATGCAAAAAAGCAAAATGGCTGTCTGGGGAGGCCTTACAAATAGCTGTGAAAAGAAGAGAAGCGAAAAGCAAAGGAGAAAAGTAAAGATATAAACACCTGAATGCAGAGTTCCAAAGAATAGCATTAAGAGATAAGAAAGCCTTCTTCAGCGATCAATGCAAAGAAATAGAGGAAAACAACAGAATGGGAAAGACTAGGGATCTCTTCAAGAAAATCAGAGATACCAAAGGAATATTTCATGCAAAGATGGGCTCAATAAAGGACAGAAATGGTATGGACCTAACAGAAGCAGAAGATATTAAGAACAGGTGGCAAGAATACACAGAAGAACTGTACAAAAAAGATCTTCACGACCCAGATAACCAAGATGGTGTGATCACTGACCTAGAGCCAGACATCCTGGAATGTGAAGTCAAGTGGGCCTTAGAAAGCATCACTACGAACAAAGCTAGTGGAGGTGATGGCATTCCAATGGAGCTATTCCAAATCCTGAAAGATGATGCTGTGAAAGTGCTGCACTCAATATGCCAGCAAATTTGGAAAACTCAGCAGTGGCCACAGGACTGGAAAAGGGCAGTTTTCCTTCCAACCCCAAAGAAGGGCAATGCAAAGAATGCTTAAACTACTGCACAATTGCACTCATCTCACATGCTAGTTAAGTAATGCTCAAAATTCTCCAAGCCAGGCTTCAGCAATACGTGAACCGTGAACTTCCTGATGTTCAAGCTGCTTTTAGAAAAGGCAGAGGAACCAGAGATCAAATTGCCAACATCCGCTGGATCACAGAAAAAGCAAGAGAGTTCCAGAAAAACATCTATTTCTGCTTTACTGACAATACCAAAGTCTTTGACTGTGTGGATCACAATAAACTGTGGAAAATTCTGAAAGAGATGGGAATACCAGACCACCTGATCTGCCTCTTGAGAAATTTGTATGCAGGTCAGGAAGCAACAGTTAGAACTGGACATGGAACAACAGACTCGTTCCAAATAGGAAAAGGAGTTCGTCAAGGCTGTATATTGTCATCCTGTTTATTTAACTTATATGCAGAGTACATCATGAGAAACGCTGGGCTGGAAGAAACACAAGCTGGAATCAAGATTGCCGGGAGAAATATCAATAACCTCAGATATGCAGATGACACCACCCTTATGGCAGAAAGTGAAGAGGAACTAAAAAGCCTCTTGATGAAAGTGAAAGTGGAGAGTGAAAAAGTTGGCTTAAAGCTCAACATTCAGAAAACAAAGATCATGGCATCCGGTCCCACAACTTCATGGGAAATAGATGGGGAAACAGTGGCAGACTTTTTTGGAGGGCTCCAAAATCACTGCAGATGGTGACTGCAGCCATGAAATTAAAAGGCGCTTACTCCTTGGAAGGAAAATTATGACCAACCTAGATAGCATATTCAAAAGCAGCGCCATTACTTTGCCAACAAAGGTTCGTCTAGTCAAGGCTATGGTTTTTCCTGTGGTCATGTATGGATGTGAGAGTTGGACTGTGAAGAAGTTTCAGCGCCGAAGAATTGATGCTTTTGAAGTGTGGCGTTGGAGAAGACTCTTGAGAGTCCCTTGGACTGCAAGGAGATCCAACCAGTCCACTCTAAAGGAGATCAGCCCTGGGATTTCTTTGGAGGGAATGATGCTGAGGCTAAAACTCCAGTACTTTGGCCACCTCATGCCAAGAGGTGACTCATTGGAAAAGACTGATGCTGGGAGGAATTGGGGGCAGGAGGAGAAGGGGACGCCAGAGGATGAGATGGCTGGATGGCATCACTGACTCAATGGACATGAATCTCAGTGAACTCCGGGAGTTGGTGATGGACAGGGAGGCCTGGCGTGCTGTGATTCATGGGGTCGCAAAGAGTCGCACACGACTGAGCAACTGATCTGATCTGATCTGATGGGAGAGACTGACTGAGGGGGAAACTGGGTCTTTTCTGATGGGCGGGCCCATGCTCAGTAAATCTTTAATCCAATTTTCTGTTGATGGGTGGAGCTGTGACCCCTCCCTGCTGTTTACCTGGGGCCAAACTATGGTGGAGGTAATGAAGTTAATAGTGACCTCCTTGAAAAGATCCCATGCATGTACTTACACTCACTGGAGCAGCGAGTGGTAGAGAGGAAATACCCCCACGTCCAAGGTCAGAGAAACACCAGTAAGACGTAGGCACTGGAGCAGCTGTGAGGAGATACCCACATCCAAGGGCAAAGGAGGAGTCCCAGCAAGATGGTAGAAGGGGCAAATTCACATTTAGAATCAAACCCTATTCCCACCAGAGACGCTCAGAGGGTTCAAACAAACCTTATACACAGCAGGACCCAGGAACCCCACAGAGACTGAGACAGAACTGTGTTTGAGCATCTCCTGTGGAGGCACAGGTCAGCAGTGGACTGCCACAGGGACAGGGGCTCTGGGTGCAGCAGACTTGGGTACGGCATAAGCCCTCTTGGAGGAGGCCGCCATTAGTCCCACCATAGAGCTGCCAGAACTTACACAGGACTGGGAAATATACTCTTGGAGGGCACAACAGAACCTTGTGCACCAGGACCCAGGAGAAAAGAGCAGTGACCCCACAAGAGACTGACCCAGACTTGACTGTGTGGGTCCAGGAGTCTCAGTGGAAGCGTGGGTCAGAGGTGGCCTGCTGAAGGGTTAGGGGCACTTTTAACTATACTATATACTTTGTTCAGATTTTATTAGTTTTTCAAATGTTTTTCTCTTCCAGGAGCCCATATTAATTACATTTGGTGGTTAAATCTCCTATCTTACCTTTGACAGTCTCTTACTTTGAGTTTTTGGGAAATATTCTATACAGATGATCTGCTCTTCCCAATGCATCACATCAGGGGATACATGGGGATACATGATATCTGTTATTATTGACAATGTTAACTTTGATCACTTGGTTAAAATGTGGTGTCTGGCAACACAATTATATTTCGAACATTAAACTTTCCTTATGTTCTTGGAATAAATTCAAAATTGGTTATAATAAATTTTCATATATTTTAGGTTAATATTTTGAATAGGATGCTTGCATTATGTTTGTAAGAGAGTTTCATCTGTAATTTTCCTATCCTTTCCTGTAATATGTTTGTCAGGATTTAGTATCAAGGTTAAGCTGGCTTCATAAAAAAGTTACTAAGTATTTCCTTTCTAGTCTCTGAAAGAGTCTATGGTTTATGTAAGACTGCAGCTATATTTCTTCCCAAAATACTTGAAGTATTCATTGATGAAGTCATCTGGGCATGGAGTTTTCCCTGAGGGCAGGTTTTAAGTTATAGATTCAATATATATAGGACTCTTCTATTTCTGCTTTATTGACTATGCCAAAGTCTTGGACTGTGTGGATCACAACAAACTGTGGAAAATTCTTCAAGAGATGGGAATACCAGACTGCCTGACCTGCCTCTTGAGAAATGTGTGTGCAGGTCAGGAAGCAACAGTTAGAACTGAACATGGAACGACAGACTGGTTCCAAATAGGAAAAGGAGTTCGTCAAGGCTGTATATTGTCACCCTGATTATTTAACTTATATGCAGAGTACATCATGAGAAACGCTGGGCTGGAAGAAGCACAAGCTGGAATCAAGATTGCCGGGAGAAATATCCATAACCTGAGATATGCAGATGACATCACCCTTATGGCAGAAAGTGAATAAGAGCTAAAAGTTGGCTTAAAGCTCAACATTCAGAAAACTAAGATCATGGCATCTGGTCCCATCACTTCATGGCAAATAGATGGGGAAACAGTGGAAACAGTAGCAGACTTATTTTTCTGGGCTCCAAAATCATTGCAGATGGTGACTGCAGCCATGAAATTAAAAGACACTTACTCCCTAGAAAGAAAGTTATGACCAACCTAGACAGCAATATTAAAAAGCAGAGACATTACTTTGCCAACAAAGATCTATCTAGTCAAGGCTATGGTTTTTCCAGTGGTCATGTATGGATGTGAGAGTTGGACTATAAAGAAAGCTGAGTGCCAAAGAATTGATGCTTTTGAACTGTGGTGTTGGAGAAGACTCTTGAGAGTCCCTTGGACAGCAAGGAGACCCAACCAGTCCATCCTAAAGGAAATCAGTCCTGAATATTCATTGGAAGGACTATGGTGAAGCTGAAACCAATACTTTGGCCACCTGATGCAAAGAGCTGACTTATTTGAAAAGACCCTGATGCTGGGAAAGATTGAAGCAGGAAGAGCAGGGGATGACAGAGGGTGAGATAGTTGGATGACATCACCAACTCAATGGACATGAGTGTGAGTAAACTCCAGGAGTTGGTGATGGACAGGGAGGCCTGGCGTGCTGCAGTCCATGGGGTTGCAAAGAGTTGGACATGACTGAGCGACTGAACTGAACTGAACGCAGATTTCTGTTTTCCGTTGTTTCAGCTTTAGTGAAGTATCTTTCAAGGAATTTATCCATTTTATATTTTCGAATTTATTGGCAGAAACATTTATCACGTCTTGAGATTCTCTTTTATACATCTGTATGATCTGTACTGAGTGTTGCTTTTAATCCCTCATACTAGTACATTGTTTATTCTCTTTTTTCTTAATTATTCTTGCCAGAGGTTTATCAATATCACTGATCTTTTTGTAGAACCAGCTTTTGGCTTTGTTGGTTCTCTCACTGTACATTCATTTACTACTTCATTAATATTTTGCCTTTATCTTTATTATGTTCTTCTACATTCTTGGGTTCAGTTTGCTCAGCTTTTCCTCCCTAATTTTTTGAGATAGATTCCTATGTAACTGATTTTCAGCCTTTCTTCTTTCTTTAATGTATGCTTTTCATATTAGAAATTGCCACCCCAACCCCCAAGCACAGCTTCAATGGAATCCCTTATGGTTTGATTATATACATGCTTTGATTACATATAATACATATTATACTATCAGATCAGATCAGATGCTCAGTCGTGTCCGACTCTTTGCGACGCCATGAATCGAAGTACGCCAGGCCTCTCTGTCCATCACCAACTCCCAGAGTTCACTCAGACTCACATCCATCGAGTCAGTGATGCCATCCAGCCATCTCATCCTCTGTCGTCCCCTTCTCCTCTTGCCCCCAATCCCTCCCAGCATCAGAGTCTTTCCAATGAGTCAACTCTTCGCATGAGGTGGCCAAAGTACTGGAGTTTCAGCTTTAGCATCATTCCTTCCAAAGAAATCCCAGGGCTGATCTCCTTTAGAGTGGACTGGTTGGATCTCCTTGCAGTCCAAGGGACTCTCAAGAGTCTTCTCCAACACCACAGTTCAAAAGCTTCAGTTCTCTGGTGCTCAGCCTTCTTCACAGTCCAACTCTCACATCCATACATGACCACTGGAAAAACCATAGCCTTGACTAGACGAACCTTTGTTGGCAAAGTAATGGCGCTGCTTTTGAATATGCTATCTAGGTTGGTCATAACTTCCCTTCCAAGGAGTAAGCATCTTTTAATTTCATGGCTGCAATCACCATCTGCATCCAGATTTTGGAGCCCAGAAAAATAAAGTCTGACACTGTTTCCACTGTTTCCCCATCTATTTCCCATGAAGTTGTGGGACCGGATGCCATGATCTTTGTTTTCTGAATGTTGAGCTTTAAGCCAACTTTTTCACTCTCCACTTTCACTTTCATCAAGAGGTTTTTTAGTTCCTCTTCACTTTCTGCCATAAGGGTGGTGTCATCTGCATATCTGAGGTTATTGATATTTCTCCCGGCAATCTTGATTCCAGCTTGTGTTTCTTCCAGTCCAGCGTTTCTCATGATGTACTCTGCATATAAGTTAAATAAACAGGGTGACTTGGCTAAAATACTTGCTCTTTTTTATCCAAAGATTATTTAGAAGTGTATCACTTAGTGGTGCTGTGAAAACTGGACAGCTATATGTAAAAGAATGAAATTAGAACGTTCTCTAACACTATATCCAAAAATAAACTCAAAATGGATTAAACACCTAAATGTAAGACTGGATACTATAAAACTCCTCGAGGAAAACAGACAGGACACTCTGTCATAAATCAGAGTAATATTTTTTTGGATCCATCTCCTAGAGTAATGGAAACAAATACAAACAAATGGTTCCTAATTAAACTTAAAAGCTTTTGTACAGCAAAGGAGACCATAAACAAAACAAAAAGACAATCTATGCAATGGAAGAAAATATTTGCAAACAATGCAACTGACAAAGGATTAATTTCCAAAATATACTGTTCAGTTGCTAAGTTGTGTCTCACTCTTTGTGACCCCATGGACCCCAAGTGACCCCAAGCATGCCAGGCTTTCTGTCCTTCACCATCTCCTGGAGTTTGCTCAGATTCATGTCCATTGAGTCAGTGATGCCACCCAACCATCTCACTCTCTGATGCCCCTTTTTCCTTCTGCCTTCAATCTTTCCCAGAATCATGGTCTTTTCCAATAAGTATGCTTTTGCATCAGGTGGTCAAAGCACTGGAGGCCAAAATATATAAACAGTTCAAAAAGCTCAATATCAAAAAAACAAATAACCCAATCAAAAAATGTGTGTGTGTGCATTAGTCACTCAGTTGTGTCTGACTCTTTGATCCCCTGTCCATGGAATTCTCCAGGCAAGAATACTGGAGTGTGTTGCCATTCCCTTCTCCAGGGGATCTTCCCCACCCAGTGATCGAACCCAGGTCTTCTTCATTGCAGGCAGATTCTTTATCATCTGAGCCATCAGGGAAGATCTAAATAAACAAAAAAATGGGCAGATCTATACGGACATTTCTCCAAAGAAAACATACAAATGGTCAACAGGCATATGAAAAGATGATCAACATCACTAATTTCAGTCAGAGAAATGCAAACCAAAACCCCCATGAGATATCATCTCACAACAGTCAGAATGGCCATTACAGTGAGTCCTCTACATACAAAACTTCAAGTTGTGAACTGTCAAAGATGAGAACATGTGTTTACATGTCCAATCACATAAGTTAGTCCACATGTCTGGCATACATTGTCACATGCCTACATCCTCTATAAGTGGTCGTGCTTTTGTGTACTTTGCTGTACAGTACTGTATATAATACAGTATCTTTATTTCAATATCAGGATGTCTGGAAGCAAGAATAAAAGCAGCAGTGATGTAGATGGTGCTGCTAAGAAGTGCCAGCTGTTATACTGTACTATTGTACTTTTCAAGGTTCTGTACTGTAAGATTGAAATGTTTTCTTAATTTTTTTGTGTTTGATTTTTATGTAGTATTTGTGTAAAAAGTATTATAAACCTATTACAGTATAGTACTATATAGCCAGCTGTGCTATGTGGGTACCTAGGTTAACTTAACTAACAAATTGGACTAATGAATGCACTCTGGGAATGGAACGCTTTCATATATAGGGGACTTACCATATTAAAATGTCTACAAATATTATAATGAGTGCTGAAGATGATGGGGAGAAAGGGAACCTTCTTACATTGTTGCTGGGAATGTAAATAGGTGAGATCATTATAGAAAACAGTTTTGGAGGTTTCTTAAAACAATAGAGTTACCATATGACCCAGCAATTCCACTTCTGAGCATATACCCAAAAAAAACCTCTAATTCAAAAATATACATGCACCCCAATGTTCATTACAGCACTATATGCAACAGCGAAGACACGGAAAGTGAAAGTGAAAGTCACTCAGTCATGTCCCACTCTTTGGCACCCCATGGACTATACAGTCCATGGAACTCTCCAGGCCAGACTACTGGAGTGGGTAGCTGTTCCCTTCTCCAGGGGATCTTCTTAACCCAGGGATCAAACCCAGGTCTCCCACAGTGCTGGCAGATTCTTTACCAGTTGAGCCACCAGGGAAACCCAAGAATACTGGAGTGGATAGCTTATCCCTTCTCCAGTGGATCTGCCCGACTCAGGAATTGAACCGGGTCTCCTGAACTGCAGGCATAATCTTTACCAGCTGAGCTACCAGGAAAGGCCCTAAGACATGGAAGCAATCTAAATATCCATTGACAGATGAATAGGTAAATATGTGTCTGTGTACACACACACAATGGAATATTCCTTTTTGCATCTTCTTGATTCCTTCTGGGATTCTTTTCTTTCTACCTGAAAAACTGTTTAGTTTTTTTTCTTTGGTGTCTGTTCCGTGAAGTTGCTCAGCCGTGTCCGACTCTTTGCGATCCCATGAACTGTAGCCTACCAGGCTCCTCCATCCATGGAATTTTCCAGGCAAGAGTACTGCCATTTCCTTCTCCAGGGGATCTTCCTGACCCGGGGATTGAACCCAGGTCTCCCGCATTTCAGGCAGACGCTTTACCGTCTGAGCTACCAGGGAAGCCCTGGTGTCTGTTCAGTTCAGTCACTCAGTTGCATCCGACTCTTTGCGACCCCATGAATCGCAGCACTCCAGGCCTCCCTGTCCATCACCATCTCCTGGAGTTCAGTCAGACTCACGTCCATTGAGTCAGTGATGCCATCCAGCCATCTCATCCTCTGTCATCCCCTTCTCCTCTTGCCCCCAATCCCTCCCAGCATCAGAGTCTTTTCCAATGAGTCAACTCTTCACATGAGGTGGCCAAAGTACTGGAGTTTCAGCTTTAGCATCATTCCTTCCAAAGAAATCCCAGGGCTGATCTCTTTCAGAATGGACTGGTTGGATCTCCTTGCAGTCCAAGGGACTCTCAAGAGTCTTCTCCAACACCACAGTTAAAAAGCATCAATTCTTTGGCGCTCAGCTTTCTTCACAGTCCAACTCTCACATCCATACATGACCACTGGAAAAACCATAGCCTTGACTAGACAGACCTTTGTTGGTGTCTGTTAGCTAGCTATAAATCATCTCAGTTTTTTGTTTGGCTGGAAATGATTTATTTCACTTTTGAATAATATCTGGACATAGAATTCTGGGTTAGCAGTTATTTTCTTTTAGCTTTTTAAAGATGTCATTTTATTATTTTGACTTTCAAAGTTTTGGTTGAAAATTATGTCTCTATATTTTCTTTAGAAAATTTCCTTATTGTGTCTTTATTTTCTTGGGCTCAAAAATCATGGCAGTCATGAAATTAAAAGACGCTTGCTCCTTGGAAGAAAAGCTATGACAAACCTAGACAGCGTATTAAAAAGAAGAGACATCATTTTGCCAAAAAAGGTCCATATAGTCAAAGCTACAGTTTTTCCAGTAGTCATGTATAGATGTGAGAGTTGGACCATAAAGAAGGGTGAGTGCCAAAGAACTGATGCTTTTGAACTGTGGTGTTGGGGAAGACTCTTTCTTGAGAGTCCCTTGGACTGCAAGGAGATCCAACCAGTCAATCGTAAAGGAAATCAAGCCTGAATATTCATTGGAAGGACTGATGGTGAAGCTGAAACTCTAATACTTTGGCCACCTGATGCAAAGAACTGACTCATTAGAAAAGACCCTGATGCTGGGAAAGATGAAAGGTGGGAGGAGAAGGGGATGACAGAGGATGAGATGGTTGGATGGGATCACCGACTCAACAGACATGAGTTTGAGCAAGCTCCTGGAGATGGTAAAGGACAGGGAGGCCTGGCATACTGCAGTCCATGGGGCCGCAAAGAGTTGGATATGACTGAGCAGCTGAACACCCCCAAGTGTTACTCTAAGCAAAGTATAGCTTTGTTGTTGTTGTTTATTTTGTTTTTTAACATAGGCTGCTTCTATAGTTTCTTCTTTGGTTGTTTTCACTATTTTACTATAACGTGCCCGGTGATTACTTTCTTTGTACTTGCCTGCTTAAGGCTTGTAGCACTTTCAGAATCTATGACTTCATGTTTTTTGGGTCAGTTTTTAAATCCTTATTTTCTCTTCAAATCATTTATGCTACATTGTCTCTCTCTTTTTCTTCCAGATTCTAATTACACAAAGTTTACACTGGCTTTCATATATATCGTAGGCTCTTTTTATAAATGTTTTATCTTGTTATTATAGTGACATCTGCATATTTTCTTCTGGCTTATATTCAAATTTATGAATCATCTTCAGTTGTGTGTAATCTGCTTTTAAATTCTTCCATTGAGTTTTTAATTTCAGTCCTAGAATTTTTATTTGATTATTTTTAAGAGAGATTCAACATCAGATCAGATTACTCGCTCAGTCATGTCCGACTCTTTGTGACCCCATGAATCGCAGCACGCCAGGCCTCCCCGCCCATCACCAACTCCCGGAGTTCACTGAGACTCACATACATTGAGTCAGTGATGCCATCCAGCCATCTCATCCTCTGTCGTCCCCTTCTCCTCTTGCCCCCAATCCCTTCCAGCATCAGAGTCTTTTCCAATGAGTCAACTCTTCGCATGAGGTGGCCAAAGTACTGGAATTTCAGCTTTAGCATCATTCCTTCCAAAGAAATCCCAGGGCTGATCTCCTTCAGAATGGACTGGTTGGATCTCCTTGCAGTCCAAGGGACTCTCAAGAGTCTTCTCCAACACCACAGTTCAAAAGCATCAATTTTATATGTTTGAATTATATCTTTTTTCTTAGTTTTCAGTTATTTGGTTCTATCTTCTGGCATGACTGTTTTTTAAATGTATCTACTGTGCATGAAAAATTGTAATGATAACTTGAGGCTCTGGATGGTGTTAGCTTCCTCCAAAGAGGATCTACTTGTTTCTGGAAAGCAGATAGCTGGGGGAATATATCCTTAATCAAATCTGATTGAATTGATTCAGATCTGAATTTCAGTCTCTGAGTACTAGTCTGTTTTCAGGCTAGCTTTACTACCAGGGTATAGACCTTCCAGGTTTCCAGCTGAAAGAGTGGGGCATTTACTAGAACACCTCCTTTTGGAAAGACTTAAATCCCAATTTTTGTTTCCTTAGGCCTTTGAAATTGCCAACAACCCTGCTCAGCATCTCTGTACTTATTCAAAATTGCAAATACTTTATGGAGAAATCAGCTGTATATTAAGCTACTCACTGCTTTGTGTTTCATTTTTCTCTACACCTTTGACCTTGTCTTAGTTGCTTTCCAGTGCTTCCAAACAGATAATTCTGAGTTTGTTTTTTTTTTTTAATCTAGGTTTTTTCTTGTTCTCACATGGAGGACTGGTCTGCTATTGGGTTGGCCACACAAACTGTTCAGGTTTTTCTATAAGATGTTATGGAAAAACATGAATGAATCTTTTTGCCAACCCAATATAAGTCTGTAATGTCTGGAAGCAGAAGTCTCCCCCTAAGGAATCTGTAAATAGTACTGCTCTATTTTATCAACCTTGGTCCTGCCCTTTAAGAACCTTTGCTTTAAAACTCAATCTCAGTTGCTAAAAAAAGAAACAAAAAACAACTCAGGATAACAAAAATAATTGACACCTTGGATATTGAGTATTATTTTTCAAATAATATGTTATAATGTCAACAATAATAATAATCAACAATTACTGAATGTTTACTCTGGATTAGGAAGTGTCCTAGGACCTTACATGCAGTAATTTATTAAATGAAAGACAGTGAAATTCTTAATTTAGGGTCCTGTAGTGTATAGGGAGGGCTTGTACTATTCTCATCTACTGGATTCCTCATTTAAGAGGCAGCCTCAGGGGACTTCCCTGGTGGTCCACTGGCTGGGACTCTGCATTCCCAACTCAGGGGACCTGGATTGATCCCTAATCAGGGAACTAGATCCCACATACTGCCAGGAAGAGTTCACTTGCCACAACTAAAAAATCCTACATGTCAGCCACAACAAAGATTGAAGATCCCACATGCCACAGCTAAGACTCAGTGCAGCCAAATAAATAATTAAAAAGAAGAAGAAGAAGAAGTAGCCTCAGGAGTGCTATGGGAGGGGAAGGAAGAGTTGGAAAACATAGGAGTTTCTGTGACTTCATGGGTGAGCATAAGTTTAATCCAACAGCAATGGTGCTTCCAAGGCTGGTATCTAGATCTTTTTAGAGACATCACAGGTCTCAGCTTCCTCTCACCTATGCCTTCCAGAAACACCAAGGCTGAGATGGCCTTAGATTGATCACAAACAGATTGAGACAGGCTGGGACCCGGGGCCCTTTGACCTAGGACTTGCACCTGGACAAACGTTTCCTCAAGCAACAAACTATATGGGACTAACAACAGCCGTGCGTGTACATCTGGGGCAAATTATGGACACAAGACTCACAAAGACCAAGAACCCAACTGCCACTTTGAAAAGCTGGGAGCAAAAGCAGCGTACTGAGCATACCCCATGCACACACCACACCAAATGGTAGGCAAACCACCTAAGTTATACCTCGGGCCTGATCCCTGGACACACCGCTACCTTACCCCAAAAGGTACCAGTGCCTCCCCTCCCCGACCCTGTCAGGAAGCAAGGAAGGTAATGTGTTACTTGACTTCACTCCCCTCCACTGCAGCAGCAGCCCCAGTAAAGCCTTGCCTCAATTTCCTGTCTGGCCTCTTAACAACTCCTATTGACTAGCGAAGGCCAAGAACCCTGTCAGTAACAAGATGATGCCTCCCCACCCTGGTGGTTGAGAAGTGCTCCACCATAGAGCTCAGGGACCTCCCATCAAACTCTCCCCAGTAAAGTATTAAACACCAATTATTTAGCTCTTATTGTGAATTAACATGTCATTTCACCCAAACGCATTTGCGAGTCGTTTGAGCCTTACCTTTACCCGATTCTGTCCCCACGAAAGCCAAGGAACAGCACCGTGAAGGGGGCCTGGTGGACAGCCATCTTAGGAGTCAGAAGACCCCTGTCCCCGCTTCCGGTCTCATTAGCTGTGTGGTTTTAGGTAATTTATTTTTCCTTTGTTGTCCTCAACATCCTCATTAAAGAGGTCTCTAAAATCCCTTCCAGCTCTAAAACCTCTTATCTGCAAAAAGTAGATCCCAGAAATCACCCTCAGGCACCTACACTCATCCCAATCCCAACCTGACCCAGGAAGCTTTCAACAGGACCAGTGTGCCCTCTCACCTGCCCTCCCCACCCCCACCCTTCCCATCCCCTCCCCCTCCAGCAGGGCCCCACCCCCACCCCGCCCCCACCCCCGCCCATCCCGAGCCAGGCTCCCAGGGTGCTGGTAACGTGGGCCCAGCCTCACTGGTTGCCCCTCTTCTCCCCTCCTCTCCAGATCCCTGTTTCCTGTCTGGCAGATTTACGATGCAGTTCAAAGAAGGAAGGATGATATAAACGCTTTCCTGCTCCCTCCCTCTCCCAACCGACTTAGGCTAACTGGCTGGGGGCCAAGCGGTTTGTTTTCCGCAGCCTTGAGTTTGTAAAAATACTCCAGGCCCCAACCTCCCGCCTGTGACATGGCGTCAGCTCCCAAACCCACCGGTCAGGCCTTCGCTTGTGGGCGGGAAGGAGGCGGCCCTGTGCTGGGCTGGAGTCTAATTAAGTGCTGAGCAAATAAACCATGGGCTTCAATTTTAGCTCTGAAAATAGCTAGGGCCCAGGATTCCTCTCTCTGGCCTGAGCTGTGAGGCTGGCCCCACCACAGTGACCTCCCCGGCCTGAGCAGTGGGGTTTGTGAGGAGGGACTGAGAGGAGAGGGGTCTGAGGAGCCCATGAAGGCCCATGGGCACAAAGCCATGGGGGACGTCGACTTCAGGGAGAGGGAGACTCCAGCCTGGGGGTGGGCTACCCAGGCCCTGCCTTTGCACTGTGCGGACCGCCTGCCTGCAGGACCCCCAGGAGTTCTGGGTCCCACTGACTGCCTCTCCGAGCCCCATGTGGCTAAGAATGCTAAGCTCTGGCCAACACTGAGGTAATTCTCTAGGCAGATCATAGAATACACATCACAGTTTCATGCATAGTCAATCCTCTTGGGCAATGAGGATGAGGAAAAACATCAACAAATGAATATGTGAAAATAAAAGCTTCTGCGAGTCAACTGAATGTATCACTGGCTCAGTTAGACTGGCTCCTGAGCATCTTCTGGTCCACCCTGCCTGGAAGGAGAGAGGGTGGCCTGCTGAGGGGGCGGGCAGGGGACAACTAACCACCCCACTCCAGGTGAACAAGAGGGTGGGCCGTGAGAACCAGGGCATGTCCACAGGGTCACTGGCTTTGCCTTCTGGGCACCTCCTCCGTCCTTCATCCCATCCCAGCTCTTCTCATGCCGTGCCCTCGTCGGCTGTCCATCTGCTGATTAGACAGTGGATGGACTATCTCCTCCCCTCCCCCACTACAGAGGCACCTGGCTTGAGGGCTTTTGTTCCTTTTCAGCCTCCCTTCTGCAACACCTGGGACTGAATTGGCTTTGTATTGGCATGGAGCCCTCGGACCTCAGCATCAAAGAGGCAGGGCGTGAAGCCACAATCAAGAACAAGCAAAGTGAGTGCAGGGACTTTGCTTATTTGGATGGTGTCTGCATGTCTGGATGACCCACAGGGAAGCAGACCTCCAGTGCCAACAGCGGCTGTGAAGACAAGTCACAAGTGCCTCAGACTAAGCCAGTACCCTCTGCTTCTGCGGAATCGTTGGAAGAAAAGGGAAGGAGAAACTCAAAGGAAATCAAACTGCAAGGGCAGAAGTGCAGGCTCTTACCTGGCACTCCTCGGTGAGGGCTTTTCCAGCAAGACAAAATGCCGAGCAGATATCTGGGGGACACAGGCCCCTTCAGCTCACTCTTGCAGATGCCTTCAGAGGTCCTGCTTCTCTTCAAACACTTTCAGTCACTCCATGAGCATGTTTGAAGCAGCTCCCACGGCCGCATGTGGCCGTGCAGCAGGGGCACAGCCAGCCACATGCGTAACGACAAGACGGTCAAGTGTGTGACCAGTGCTGCACGGAGGAGGGGACCGGGGGGCCGAGGGAAGACGGCACAGGCACCCACGGCCGCCTGGCAGCCAAGGAAGGCTTCCCCGAGAGGCTGAGGGTGCCCAGGCCTTCTCCAGGCCTGTCTGCTGCTCTTTCCCCCACTTCTCCACGAAGGGCCTGGTCAGGGGCCGGGGCCATGGGAGACAGACCGGCAGTCAGAGGACACTCTTCATTCAACAGGGACCTGTCGGCACCCTGGTCTCCCCTTTCCTGCTCGGAGGAGCCTCCTCCGGCCTAGTTGTTCCTAACTCAGCCCCCTCTCCTGGTGGAGCCTGAGGCCAGAAAGCAGGCAACGCTGATAATAATAATAGTAATAATAATGGTAATGCGGAGAAGGGGGTAGGGAGGGGAGTGGTGGAGGAGAAAGGCCGCTTTACCTCAAACCCCACCCTGCGGGTTAAGTGTCTCCACCCCCAGCCATGCTTGTGGAGAAGGCAGCTCCGTGTGGCCAGACCACAGAGTCCCCATTTGGAAGATCCCCTTTCCTAACCACCCTGGCCCAACATCAGTAGCAATATTGCCCCACAAGGAGCAGCGAGCCATTTACTGCAAAAATCACCAGCGTCAGGGCTCAAACACCAAGTTCAGACATGAAGAACTCCCCCTCTGGAGCATAAAACCAAGTTCAGAATGAAGAAAAACAAAATTTCCAGCCCGAGTTTCCTCTGAGGAGACACCCTCGGCGCCCCTCCTCACAGCTGCAAGGCCTCCTTCCCGGGCTGGGCCCTCATTAGGAGCTAATGGGCCCCAGCTGTGCCAGCTTCCAGACTCCTCCTTAACCCCTTGGTTTCCTCTGTCACTGCCAGAGGAAAATGAGGCCTTGGAATTTCTGTGCAGGGTTGAGAGCAGAGGGCACCCGCTGCACAGAGTTAGTGGTGTGCACCTTCTATGGTTCCTCCTAAGAAACCAAATAATTAACAGGTACTACTATTTGTGGGGTGCCTCGTACGCCTTTGTGCTGTGCTCAGTCATTTCAGTCAGGTACGACTCTTTGTAACCCTATGGATTAGACCCTATGGATTAGACTGTAGCCTACCAGGCTCCTCTGTCCATGGGATTCACAGGCAAGGACACTGGAGTGGGTTGCCATGCCTTCCTCCAGCGGATCTTCCCGACTCAGGGATCAAACCTGGGTTTCCTGCATTGCAGGCGGATTCTTTTCCATTGAGCCACCAGGAAAGCCCTCGTATGCCTTACCCACTAGGATTATTAGCTCCTCCGGGCTCTCTCATCTTTGCAGACACAGTAGGGGGGTAGGAATTATTGCACCCATCTTATGGATGAGAACATTGAGGCCAGCAAAGAGACGTGATTCAAACCCCTTCTGTTGTCTTTCTGACCACCTTATCGCTTGCTCTGAGCAAGAGTTGGTTCTCCAACGTGCAGATGAAAGAGATAAAGGCCACTCTCACGTTGTCCATCTGTAGAGGTGGTAAAACTCTAAAGCCAGAGAACACTGAGTTGAGAATCTGAAGAACCAGGTTTTCTCCCCAACCGAGGGCCTTTGTTGACTCTGGACAAATACCAGCTTCCTTGAGCTCCCACAACCTTATCTTCAAAATAATGCAAGTGAAAATACTTGCCTTTCTTCCTCGTGGGCCTGTTGGAAGATCAAATAGATCCAGTTGGGCAAAAGCACTGTAAGCTGTAGGGAAGAAGGATGATGACCTTGGAGGACCTCCCCCCAACCCCCAACATTTGTGAGAAATAGACTCCGAGGCATTCCATCAGAAGCTGTTACTTTTATGATTTTGGAGGACCAGAGGTTTATTATAATGACAAACTTTAAGTCCTCCCTGGCTGAACCTAGTCTCTTAAAAGGTGAACCCTGTTTGAGCCACTGTCTGACTCACCACCTATCCCCTCTTACCACATGGCCACTATATCAGATTTTTCCTCTCCCATGGAAAACAATCAGTTAATTAAGATAATTGGGTTTATCACCAAAACCCAGAAATGTCTTTCAGTTGGGGAAAGGATAAATGACTCTGGTACATTCATATAAGCAACGAAAGGTGTGAAATACTGATCATAAATACTTTATGCCAAGTGAAAGAGGCCTAACTCCAAAGGCTGTGTATTGTATGATTCCACACAAGTGACATTCTGGGGGAGGCAGAACTACAGAGATGGGACCAGACCAGGGGTCACCAGGGGTAAGTGCTCAGGAAGGGTTTGACCAGAAGGGTGCAGGGAGCACAGAGGAGTTCCTGCTGGGGCAATAGAACTATTTTGTATCTTGATTATGATGGTGGCTACAGGACTCAAAGCACTTGTTAAAACCCACAGAACTGTGTACACAAAAGAGTGGATTTTACTGTAGATAAGTTAAGACAGGTTATTAAAAATTAAAAACTAAGCCACTGAGATTTTTTACAAAAGGATCATTGAGAAAGTAGAGCAGTTTAGCGGGGAGTCCAATGGTACAGTGCACTGTAGTACCATGCTCTGTAGTACACAGCGAGGGCCAGGGTGGTGTCGAGGGGTCGGGCCATGGGTTCTTTACCTCAAACTGGTAGCAGTGGCCTGGGGACGGTACTAAGAGTCCAGGATCCCACCCTCAGCTGATATGATTCCCCGGATCTAGGGTGAACCTGGGGGTCCCATCCTGAACAAGTTTCCCAGGTTATTTCGGTTCAGGCAGTTAACAGCCCTGACTTACAGTCCCACTATTAGGCCTGTCTTCATTATTTGAGAACTAAATTCTTGTGTGAGCGGGTCCCTTTATGCTTTTGTGTTTCCGCCATAAAGTCAGGACGGTTCACCAGTCTCCTGCTCTAAGGGATCTGACGTGGGAGGTCACGCAGGGACGTCGTGGGGTTGCCCCACGCTGTAACCTGCATTCAGTGGCAGGAGGCTCGGCCTCTGGGGCCTGCAGCCTGAACGTCTTTCCCCACAATCTGCCGTCTTAGGATTTCCCTCACCTCTTGGCAAGTGGTGGCTTTCACCTTAAGAGGATGCTGTTAGGATGGAAATGTGTTACTCTGAAATGCTTTGAGTTTTCTCACAGAAAGAAATCCCAAGTCAGAGGCATGCTCTTCTGGGATGACCAGAATTCTGAGCTCTAGAACCATTCACACAGAAGACAGGAGGCGAACCTGGATCAAGTCCCCATTCTATCACTGACCACTTGTGTGATTCTGGACAAGTCATTTCATTTCTCTGAATCTCAAATACTTATATTCAAAGTCCTCAGGGGTAAAGCAGAGCTGATAAGTGTACTTTGCCGGGAAATGATGGGGTTGAAAGATGCATGCTGAGGCATTTAGAGGAGAAGAGTTGTGATGGCTGAATATTCAGAAGATTTGGTAAAAAGAAACACACACATGCACACACACACAAACACCTGATATATAATATATAAAGCAAATGTGGCATATGTTAGGCATTGCTGAATCTAAGTGACACTTAGTGGGTCACAAAAGTGTGGGTAATCACTTTTTCAAGTTTTCTGTATGTTTTTACATTTTTATAATGAAATCAGGAAGAAGAGATGGCATGTGTCAGACGGTCAGCACAGTGCCTGTCACTCAGTAGGTCCCAGCAGCTTGGAGAGCAGCCGGGGCTGAGGCTGGCAGGGTGGAGGGTAGGAGGGCAAGAGAAGGAGGAAGGCCTAGCGAAGGCTTGCCCACTGCAGGAAGAGCCTGGGGAGAGAAGGAAGCCAGGTAGTGCCCCATCTCAGTGAGGGTGTGGGTGTGAGAACCTCACTTTGTCCCACTCCAGAGAATCAGGAGAGGCTCTGCCATGCTCCTTTTCATTTCCTCAGGATCTGAGAAGAGCTGATAGCACGTGTTCATGTGCTTCAGGCCCCCGTGGTTGAAGTCCTTTGGGTCTCTGGAGATATATATATATATACAGATATATTTTTTTTTTCAATTTACAGGCACTCTGAGCCCCCATCCTATATAAATTTCCCGCTCAACAGCTGTCCTGAGCACCAGAGTGGAAATGAACAAGGTACCAATAACAGAGTGGGTCAGCCAAGCCACAAAGGCAGCCTGTGGACCGGGCAGCCTATCCTTGTCCCCTGCCATTCCCGTCAGCCACGGGTGCCCACCCTAGACCACAGCTGGGCCTCTTGGGTCTTCCAGATCCAGTGACGTGAGTCCAACCTGGTCAAAGAGGACACATTTGCTTCCTGTTGCTGCTGTGACAAGTCAACACAAGCTTAGTGGCTTAAAATAACACCATTTTATTATCTTGATGATTCTGAAGGTTAGAAGCCCAGGTTGGGTTTCATGAGTAGAAGTCAAGCAGAGCTGCATTCCTTCTGGAGATGCTAGATGAGAATCTGCTTTCTTGCCTTTTTCAGCTTCTGGAGGCTGCCCTCATTCCTTGACTGGTGGCCCTTCCGGCCCTTCCTCCATCTTCAAAGCCAGAGGAGTCTTCCTCAGAACACTGTCTCTCTGGTTCCAACTCTTCTATCTCCCTCTACTCCATGTAAGAACACTTGTGATTACATTAGGCAGATAATCTTCTTCTTCTGAAATTTGTTAATTAGCAACCTAAATTCTCCCTTGCCATGTAATCTAAGACAGTCACAGTTTCCAGGCACTGGGACATGGACATCTTTCGTTGTTGTTCAGTCACTCAGCCATATCCGACTCTTTGCGACCCCACGGACTGCAGCACGCCAGGCTTCCCTGTCCTTCATTGTCTCCCAGAATTTGCTTAAACTCATGTCCATTGGGCCGGTGATGCCATCCAACCATCTCATCCTCTTTCGCCCTCTTCTCCTCCTGCCCTCAATCTTTCCTAGCATCCAAATCTTTTCCAATGAGTTGGCTCTTCAAACCAGGTGACCAAGTATTGGAGCTTCAGCTTCAGCATCAGTCCTTCCAATGGATATTCAGGCTTGATTTCCATTAGGATTGACTGGATTGATCTCTGCTGTCCAAGGGACTCTCAAGAGTCTTCTCCAACACCATAGTTCAAAAGCATCAATTCTTTGGCACTCAGCCTTCTTTATGGTCCAACTCTCACATCCATACATGACTACTGGAAAAACCATAGCTTTGAGTAGACGAACCTTGGTTGGCAAAATGATGTTGCTGCTTTTTAATATGCTGTCCAGATTTGTCATAGGTTTCCTTCCAAGGAGCAAGCATCTTTTAATTTCATGGCTGCAGTTACCATCCACAGTGATTTTGGAACCCAAGAAAATAAAGTCTCACACTGTTTCCATTTTTTTCCTCATCTATTTGCCATACAGCGATGGGATCAGATGCCGTGATCTTAGTTTTCTGAATGTTGAGTTTTAAGACAGCTTCTTCACTCTCCTCTTTCACCTTCATCAAGAGGCTCTTTAGTTCTTCTTCATTTTCTGCCATTATGGTGGTGTCATCTGCATACCTGAGGTTATTAATATTTCTCCCAGCAATCTTGATTCCAGCTTGCACTTCATCCAGCCCGGCATTTTACATGATGTACTCTGTGTTTAAGTTAAATAAGCAGGGTGACAATATACAGCCTCAATGTACTCCGTTCCTAATTTTGAACCAGTTCGTTGTTCCATGTCCAGTTCTAACTTTGCTTCTTGACCTGAATATGGGTTTCTCAGGAGGCAGGTATGGTGGTCGGTATTCCCATCTCTTTAAGACATTTCTTTACAACATCTTTGGGAGCGGTATTCTGCCTACTACAGAGGATGCCCCAAGTAGATGAGCATTCTTACCTTTTACACCTGGGAATTTTCAAACTTTCGTATACTTCAGAATAATGGAATGTTTGAAAATGCTTGGAAATGTTTGGAAATGGAAAATGTTTGAAAAGCCAGATTTTTAGCCTCATTGGATTCTGATCCAGTACTTCTGGAATGGATCCAAGGACTCTGAATTTTTAGTAAGCTCCCTCATGCCTTTCTGATACACTTGATACAAGGAGCACATTTCTTTTGTCTTTGGACATGGTATAGTGGCTACATTTTAGCAACCTAATTACAGAACCTATGATCTATGATTTGTTGAGCAATTCCAGTGTACTAATAGACATAACTAAGTGCAGCAGGGACTTGCCATGTGCCCGGTCTATTCTAAGTGGTCTCCATGCCTGTTCTCCTTTAATCCTCACGATAATAAGCTGAGGTATGGTTATCGTTATCATCTCTATTTTGCAAACGAGAAGATGAAGGTACTGGAGTTTAAGTACCTTATCTAAGGCAAAGCACTTACACAGGCAAATCCAGGTGCCTATCCACCCCACCCCCTTTCTTTTCTAAAGCCCAAGTGGCAGCTCCGCTCCAAGGCTGCAGCTAACCAGGGGTATAGCCAAGGGGTGGGGGTGGGGAGGCCTGAAACTTTCCACTCACTGAGACACAAACACAGCAATTAAAAGCCTCAAACTATCCGGTTAGATACTCTTTAATTCTCCAAACACCCACCAGAGCCACAACAAGGCCAGCTGACAGGAAGTGGTGTGTTGAGGAAATTCCATCTTGGCCCATCCTGGAGACAGCAATATCAGAGGGTCTCCTTCTCTCTCTCTCTCTCATATCCACACACACACACACACACACACACACTTACACACACACACTTACACACACACACGCACCCCAGGGGACAGTTTCCTTTATTCCAGGGCCATGTTCCAGCCTGCTGCCATTTCCTGTACCCTTCAAAGTAGCAGCGATCACTCTGGCCTCCTGTCTGTGTCTGAGAGACCTTCCAGCCGGGCCCCTGTGGGCCCTGGTATCATTTCACTTCTTTAGAACAGAAACTGGAGATACTCACATAACACCAGACAGGTTATGGGGCTGACTTCTGTGTAGGGCACACCAACCCCTCTGAGGTGGACACCACAGAACAAGACACTGTCTCCCCTTCCACCTCCTTCATCTCTAGTCCCGCTTCCTCATCCATCCTTTTTGCTTTCTCTTTTCCCCCATCTCCTTAGGATGCACTCTGTACTCTATCTCCCTAGGGTCTTACTGCCTTAAATGTGTGGCTTTGGAGACAGACTAAGGGATGGTTGCAATCAGAAACCATGAACCTTTAGGCCGCTTTGCACTCTGCCTCAGTTTCCCTTCTGGAAAATGAACGTATGAACATTTGCCAGTTTCCTGACTCAAAGCAGTGTCTGTACTTCTGATCTCTGCTTTGTGGTTTGTAAAGCATGTGCTCAATTTCCAGGTTGGTCCTGATGACTTATAAAGTCTGAAGGGTTCATGAAGTGGATGGCGCAAATGGGGAAACGGGTGCCCAGAGGGAGGGAAATAACTCACTCAGGCATTCAGGGGCTGATCCTGGGCTAGAAACAAGTCTTCCGAGCCAGTCTTGCCATGACATTTGCATTCTCTGTGACGATGATGATAATTCTATGGTACATGGCACAGAGGACATGGACCCCAAGCATGGCTGCTTGCCAACAGATCCTGAAGAACATCAAAGATGAGAGCAGAAAATTCTTACAAGTCGGTTACCTTTTATGTTTAATTACTATGCAATCTAATTATACCCATGGGGTTCATTAATATGTCAAATTGTGTTTTATGTTTTTATATCTTAAGAAGCCATCGCCCCACGGGGTATGGGCCAATGGAGTGTGTATAAGGAGAGAGGACTTGAGGCAGGGCTTGCTGCTGACTTGCTGGAGGCACATTGCAGTACTTCCGGGCACCTTCTCAGGTCATCCACCTGATCCCAGACACAGGCAGACTTGTTTCCATTTCACAAATGAGAAAACAGAGGCCCAGAGACCTTAAGGGACTCACCTATCATCATGGAGCTAGTGAATGGCAGATTGGCTCTGATCAACGTTTGCCCCATTCCAAAGTTGTGTCCTCTCTGATGTCAGGTCCCTGAAGAGACAACAAAGGCTCTTCTGTAAAATCCTGCCTCCTGGTTTCTGCGATCACTAAGCAGGGCCACTCCTCCCCACCCCAGGTGCCAACATGCATGGTAGGGCAGGAGGAGGCCTCACGCAGCACCTGCCCACAGGAGAGTATCAGAGCTTTTCCTCTGGAGGAACAAGTTCCCCCCACATGGGAGGAGGAGCTGGTCAGATCTTTGAGGCACCCCTCCAGCCCCACCCTTCCCTTCTGGGGACAGCCCTGCCCTGAAAGCTGGAAGCCTTGCCCAGGGGCACTGGTGGGTCAGGACCCTGCTGAGGAGCAGCCCTGCTCGCCCCACGCCCGGCTGGGCTGTTCTGCAGCCGGTTGTGCAATCTTGCTATGAATAGGTCTAGGTGTGTGGTTTGGTGCCAAAGAGACCAGACTTGATTTCTTAGGGTGACAGCTCCCCTCTGGAATCCTGGGAGGTGAGGGAGCGCAGCTGTGAGTTCAGGCCGCTGGCCCTGAGCAGGGCGGTCGGAGCTGGTGGCGTGAGGGGCGGGGCCTGGGGTAGGGCAGGGCAGGCTGGCACCGGGACCAAGCTGGCTGGCCCCGGCACCGAGCTCTTCTCCTTCCTTGGCCATCTCCAGGCCACCCATAGTCTGCTTCCTGAGCCTCTCCCATCTTCCACTCCTCACTTTTGCCAGGCCCTCTTTGCCTTGGTACAGACTTAAAGAAGCTTAGAGGGAAAGGGAAAGACAGACTTGCAAGTTTATTTTTAAAACTTGAAAATTATAAGGCTGTGGGGAACCAGGGATTTCTCATATACTGTTGGTACATTGAATTGGTACATTGCAGGGCAATTTGATCCATTTATCAAAATTGCAAATGTATATGTATTATTTGCCCCAGAACTGTTTCCACTTTGGGCATTAATTCTACAAAGATTCTTACATTTGTATGTAATGTATGTATAAGTTTGTAACTGCAGTGTTGCTGATAATAAAAAATGTTTGGAAACAAAGTCCAGTGTCTATCAATAGGGGAATGCAAGTTAAATGAATTGGGATACAATGATACAGAAGACCATGCAGGTCTAAAACTGAGGAGGCTTTCTGTGACTGATGTTTCCTCCATGTGTGAGAAAATCATTAACAAAGCAACATACTGGTCAGTGGCTATAATGTACTTTTTGTGTAATAAAAAAAGGTAGATACATAAGAAATTCTGGAAGGATATGCAAGAAACTTTGGGTGGGAGGAACTACGCAGAGAACTAGACAGGGATGGAAAACATTCTGTATGTGCATCTATATGCTTCCTAGATATCAATCACGCAAACACATTACCTTTCAAAAATACAGTGCAACAAGTGAATATAACTGTGACAAAAAATTCCGTAACAACTTGCTAAATACAATGGACATTTGTCTTTTCGGGCCAAGTCCTGGCATGAGAACACCCTCCTACTTGGGGGATTTCCCAGTGGACACATCTTGGTGAGAGGAAGAGCCCCTTCTCCCCAACAGAAGCCTGAAGTGGCCAAGAAACAGTATCAGCTTATTCACAGCAGCAACAGTTGAGGTTGAGTCTAGTGTCAAGGCCAAAGTGTCCACGACACAGGAATTATCTCAATTTTTGGCTTTTACCTTTTAGTATTTCTTCTCAGCCACAGTTTACACTGGCATATAGTATTTCTGCTTTTTTTTTAATGTCAATATAAAAGTTACAACAGCAATAATTACATTTCTAAGAGTGTATCCTGTATAAGCATTTAGTTTTTATAATTATTATTTTAACAGGTGCATAAAATTCCTTTGTTCTGATTAGGTAATTCTTATAATGATACTCAAGGTGTTAATAGGAGGAAATTATGGAAATCCAAAATTATGAAGACACAGCTTTGCAACGATATTATTCATTTATCAGTCAGATTCGTTTCAGACAGTATCATCATCTCCTTATCTCTACTTCTATTCCCTAACCCTTTCTCCCACTTTATTCGTTATTCCCTCCAGTCTCAGAAATGGCAACCCACTCCAGTACTCTTTCCTGGAGAACTCCATAGACAGAGGAACCCGGCAGGCTACACTCCATGAAGTCGCAAGAGTCGGAGATGACTTAGCAACCAAACCACTCAGAAAAGAAGTCAAAGCCAGCCTCTCCACCTTGGCTCTTTAGAAACCGTATTTATCTTTATAAAAGTAACACACTCTCACTTTGACAAATTAAGAGTATACAAGGACAGAGCTGAAAGTCAAAACCCTCGGGTCCACCCCTGGACTGAACCATTACGGAGTTTTCTATGGTTTCTTCCAGATCAGGGCTCACAGTTTGGTTGGGAAGTTACATGGGTGCCAAGCCATCGAGCCCTCGACCTTTGGGCAACCTGTTTGGCCAGGGGCTGTGAGACACCTGAGACAGCAGCAGCTTTCTCTGTCATCCCACTCTCTGGTGCGTCCTGGAGCCGGTGGGGCGGATGAACGCAGGGCTCACGGAGCCGGGGCCTGTGCGCCCGTGCAGGAAGAGCATTGCAAGTTCTCTTCCGAGTGGGAGTAGGCTGGTTTGTAGTGTGTCTAGTAAGTCCTCTGAGAAAGGGAGCAAAAATGACATTTTGGGTCATTATTATGTGATGGACGGTAGGCAGAACTACAGACACACACAGACACAATCGAACTTTCTTCAGGTCTTATATATTGCTGAGAGTCTTCCTCTTTTAATGTTTGAATGAAGAAAATTCAAGCGGAAGGACCCCTCTTCTTCCAGCTCCAAAGGTGTCTTCTCCTTGGCGCCCAGCACCCAACTGTCTCCTTGCTGGCGATGGAAGCAGAGGGAGGAGAGGTCCCCTTCCAGATGATCCTCTCTCCACCTCCGTTCTTCAAGCACACTCCCCTGAGCATGCCCACCACAAGCTGAGCTGAGAGGCACCCAGGGCACCACAGCCATCTCCTTTTTTCCCAAGTCCCAGGGGAGTGGTCGAGGGCCAAGGTCAGGGAACGTATGGCAGGTAAGTCCTGGCTATGAACTCTACCTTCCTCCACCTCTGACCTGTGTTCCAGCTGTGACGTGAGTGGCTTGGCTGATGCGTGTCACGTGTGTGGGATTAGAAGTTTGCCCTCACTCCTCAAACATTTTGAGATCAAATCTGTCAATCGTTAGTGAGATTAACCATTACAAATTCTTCTTTTTCTAAACAAGAAGCTGAAAGCAAGGCGAGCTGGCGGCAGTAAGCTCTTTATTCCTCACAGGGGAACAGACAGATGATACCTTGGAATATAAACTCACAGAAGCCAAGGCCCAGGTCCCGGTTGTCTTGATGTCCATCACAGTCTGGCCCCCTGGCACACTTGACATTGACTTAGTGTTGTTGATTTAACTTCAATTAGTTTTAGTTGAATTTTTACTTGGCTTGGGGGAACTCTTGAGAACCTAGTGATAGCTGGTTTTGGATTTCCATCTTTAATCTTTTGAGAGACAGGATCAAAACTGGAAAGCAATCTCAAATGAAATATCTTTCAGTTGGCTTTGGTCCTAGAAGATGGTGAGGTTTTTACCTTTACAGGAAATTTAAAAAATGGTAAGGACAGACTTACGGAAGCATCTCTCCACCAACACAGAACTTATCCCAAAGGCAAACTTTAAAATCTTTCTTACCTACTTGACCTCAATGGAGTCCATCAAGTTGCTTAGGACTTTGAACCCAAAAGCTGAATGATTTTTATGACGTTTATTAATAGGAAAATCCACAACATGGGCTACTGAGAATAGTTTTACAGCAGGGTGGAGTTCCCCTGAACATAGCCCCGAGGAAACATTTATGCTATGGCCACCAGCAGCCTAAACGCTGTTTGCTGTGTAGGAGGCCACAGTGATGACCCACGACCAGTGTTCATCTGCTGGACTCCTGAGAGCATGACCCCCGTAGGGTCAAAACCTCTGATACCCATGCAGGGCGCAGAGTCCAAATCCCACTACCCGCACAGAAGCTCCCCCAGGGTGAACTGACTCGGCAGGCTGAAAGTGGCTCTCCACGACCATGCACAATGCCATGAATCTGCTTTATCAAAGTGTCTGGTCGCCTATGGAGGTCAAAGTGGGTCAGAGAAAAAGTCCACAGGATTCATTTAGTTTAGAGATCTCAGGACAGTCTCTTTGCTCTGTGCCTCTCCCACAGGGAGACCTTGAGATAAATCCAGCCATTTCACTTCTCAGGTTAAAGAGACGGCGAGGGACAACAAACAATCTCTTGGAGTAAGGTAGAGTGTCATTGATGCTTTATTTACATGCGTCACCATTGCTTTTACAAACTAGATTACGGTTTTAAATGGAATACACAAGGCAATACCTACAAACACCAAGGAAAGTTAAGTACTGCATCTCTATTTCACTTGGAAAGGAGAAGATTCCCAAATCAAACTGGTTTTGGATTCTTGAGACAAAAGGTGGTAGAGATATTTCATGGTAACATATGGACAGACAAAATCCTCAGTAAGAATGCAATATGATAGTGTTCGCTTTGAAAGAAAGGATGAGGTGCTTCAAACCAAAGGATCAACTGCATGACTCTTAGGTGTTTGAATACAGCCATGCACCACACTGAGTTCTAGTTTGTATGGGGTATGAGCAAGAAATTGAAACAGATAAGACAGTTTTACAGATACTGTATACAGATTTTTTTTCCATTCATGCAACTTTTTTCTTAAAAAAAAAATGTTAAACATGTGAAGCCAAAACATACATTTTTCTTTATTATCAACTTTTTTTTTCTGGTCCTCCTTCACATCTGTTTACATTTCCTGTGTACATAATGTGCTAGGACAACTATATTGAGAGAAGATTGATTGCCAGGCAATGAGATAATTTTAGAGAAATAAGTGACCAGACACACAGCTTTTTTTTTTTTTAAAGCAGCCACACAAGTATTTCTGGAGTGTGGCAGAGGCCTCGGAACCAATCATTCATCAAAGTAAAATACATACAAATAAAACTAAACAAAAGGAAAATATTTTTATTCATTCAAACTGCATAAAATGTTACCCACTAAAGATCTAGGTCAAATATAATACACAGTCACCCCCGGTATCCGTGGGGGACTGGTTGCAGGACTCCATCCCCCCGCCTACATCCGCGAATGCCCAAGTCCCTTATATAAAAAGGCAGTACAACTGGCCCTCCGGACCCGCGGCTGGCTGACTCTGAGGATGTGGAGCCCGTGTGTACTCGGGGCCAGCTGCACTCTTCTCAGTCCCTGGGCTCTGACAGACGGGATTTCACAAGGACTGCTCTCTCCCCTTGCTGCACCCTGCCACCCCTGGTCTCCAGGAGAGGCTGGCTGTTTGTACCTCTTTGCCAGCGACTGAATTTCTACAAAAAATTTTTGCTTTTCTTAATTTAAAAATACGTTATACATAATCAACGGTTCCCAAATACACCAAGAGGAAATCACAGTTCGGACCTGTCAGGATTTTGTTTCTGCTTTGAGAGAGAAAAGGTAACTTATTTTCCTTCACCAGCCCTTGGCATCAGCACAAAAAAACATGGGCTTTCCAAGAGATTCTAATATTCCTTATTCTTTAAGTTGGGGTTCATGAGATAGACTCCCTTCCATCTTTAACAGGTTCAGAAGCTGCCTGAAATGACACCCTGAGACTGGGCATACCTGTCCTGAGTAGTGGGCCATGAGGTCTTCTCAGAGTGGGGAAGCGACACACACAGGGCTGAAACCCAACACCAAGCCCTGGCCCCCCCACAGTCCACCGGTACACGTGTAAACACGCTCCACCTGCTAACAGCAAAGACGAACTTCTGAAATCTTCAAAGAATGTGTTTCCGCAATAAAGGGAACTGACCTCAGATTCATTCACAGTTAATAGGATACTCTTGAGTCTGGCGGCCTCATGCCAGGACAGGGAAGGCTTGTGATAAAGCTCTTTTCTAACTTTGGTAAAAGGTTTCTGGTTCTGGAACCCTGAAGGTAACAACAGAACCCCAGAGTTCAGGTCATGTTTTCAACATTGTTACTCTTCTTTCTAAATTTCCCATCAAAAAGTGGAAGGCTCCCTAGAGCAGCTTAATGAGAGGCTGAGGGTAGACTGTGAGAGTTTGCATCAGGAAGCAAACATTATGACTGCCAGACCCCCGGAGGCTACTGAGTATTCCACTGAGACGCTCCAGGTCAGAAAACTTCCTGTGAGACTCAAAACTTCACATGGTGGCCACTAGTGGCCCTTCCTGAAAGCAGGGTCTTAACAGAAGATGGCACCTCTACCCTGCCTCGTCTGACTGTGGCAGGACCTGGTTAGTCTAAGGGATCCTGGCCTCCAGGTGAGTGGCCAAGGGTGAGAGCGAGGCTGTGTGATCCTGGACAAGCCTAACTATTCCATTCTTGCCTGACCCTTTCTAGACTGATGCTGGCACCTGACTTTGCCCTGATCTCAGCTGTCCATGATACTCTACATGTAGATGCTGAGTTACTTTTTAAAAAATAAAAAGTAAAGAAAAGATTCAAAGCCCCCCCTCCCTCTCCATTTTCCTGATCTGTTCCATGGCTGTCTTGCTCTCACACCCCAGCTCCATCCCTCCCTCAGCTGTTTTCAATTAAATTATAATCTGGTTCTAGGACATTTTATAAGACATTCTGCCTGAAATCTAACAAACATTGGGGCAGGGGGGAGAATAAATGAGATGCCACAGGTCTGAAAGGAATTCAACATTTTAAAGTTGAAACACATTTGAGGGTTGCCTTTCTACTCCCAAAGTAGTTTCCACGGTCTAGAAAACTGCAAAGGCAAATAGCTATTTTGTTAGTTTTCTTGTTTCTCTGAGCTCAGGAGAGAAAGTCTCAGGGCCCTTGTGTTGGAAGCACTTCGGATTCTCTCCTGAATCCGATACCCCCTGGTCCCTCCCGTCCCTGACCAAACTGTGTCTTCACCGAGGGCAGCATCACTTAGGAACCCAGAGAGCAGCCCCCTCTCACGGACAATGGACAGTCCTCATGAACAGCAGACCACCAAAGACTCGAGGAGGGGGCTAGCCTTACTACAGAGGAATATGGTAAGCAAAAGTCTGTCTCACTGAGAAGCAGATTGCGTGAATAGAATACATATTTTCAAAAATTATACATACTTTCAAAATGAAGATTATAAACTTGGAGCAGTTCAGAAAAGGCAATAGGCTACAGGTCTACTATAACCACAAACTGCACAACAATTTACAGATTCAGTAAAAGGCAGGGTGAAATCAACGGGGCCATCACTCAAACATGACAACCTAAGCGAGGCGGGAGAGACAAGTGACAACACCAAATGGAACTTTCATTATGCTAGGAGCTGTTATCACCACCACCGTCACCCCCAGAGGAATCAGGAAGCAAAGATGCGCAAGGGGGCCCCTGGTGGCTGGTGGCGGGTGCAGGTGGTCGGGTGGCATGTCTGAGTTGGTGGGGGAGTCAGCGCCCACTGCATGGTGCAAGTGTCTGCGAGAACTCATGCAGGGAGGTCTGGGCTGAACTACGAGCCTGGATTCCTAACATCCATGCAGAATGTTCCATTTTTGTAACTGTACATGATAAAATATATTTATACATTTGTATGCCTAATGCTTTATATGCAAGAAAAGAGTCTCCATATACCTTTTTGGAGAAGTATGCATATGCTGTGCCAATCAGAGCTTCATTGTCCCAGTTTCATATGTACCAAAGGTGTTCCCAACTACTCTGTCTACCAAAGAGGGCAACTAATATAATCACACTTTCTGGGTTAAACAGAAAGCACCTATACAGCACCATAACTTTTTGAAAAGAAAAAAATGAAATCCATACAAGCAGGAAAAGTGGGAGGAGGGAGGTCAAAACGGCCCTATCTTGTACTTCCATTGAGTCACTTGTATAATTAACAACCTAAGCTTATTTATATTAAAAAAAAGAATCAGTTTGTATGCTATTGCCTCTCCTTCATACACGTCTACTAGATCAGATTATACAGAGCAAGGCTAAAAGTAATCAAGGGTGTGCATTTAGAAAAAAGAGTGACTCGGGTTTGTACTTTCCACACATTTCTCACTGCAGGCTTAATGTTTACCTGTAAGTTCACTTCTGCAAAGCAAAACAAGACTACGTTTTTTTTTTTTTTCCTTTTCTTTTCTCCTTAAAACTAAATCCATTAGTGGCCTTTGGCAATGAGTGAAGAGCTGAGCAGATTTCTTCTTGAAGAGATCCTAATTTTTAACCAGCGTATGATCACTGTGACTGCGTGAGCTGAGGATACTGACGGGAGACCGCAGGCCAAACCCATCTGGCAACTGCAGGCCAGGGCCAGGGTACTGTCGCCCGACCGCCCTGACTCAGGACCAGCACTCGGGGGCAGACGCTGGGCACCCTTCAGTTTGCAGACGCAGGGCTCTGTCCTGGGCCGCTGCGCACAGCCAACACTCGTGCCACTGTTGACTTTTTTTTTTTAAGAAAAGAATAGTTTTCTACCAAAGTAGAGAAGACAGAAGAACCTCCTCTAGTTTACGTAATATGTTAGTTTGGGGAGTTCTACAGGTTTGGACGTTTGTGACACCCAAAGCCAGCGCAGTAGCTGGTACATTTTCTGTTTGTAAATGTGCCAGGGGAAGGATGGTTAACACTTTAACATAAAAAGACTCCAAGTCAATGCATGTGAGAAACTGAAAGTCAAAGGAAAACGAACACAAAACAACGCTTAACACATCCCATAAACCATCGCGCTATTAAAACACCAAAGGATGGCCCGCCGGCTGACGGTGTGCTCTGAACGGGGTGGGCGGTGCTGGCAGGTGCTGTCCTTCGCTGGCAGGTGGCTGTCACCCCGTACAAGGAAGGTTTTGCATACATTATAGAGAGAGTTCTGTGCGAGGGTAAGTGCTTCACCCAGGGGAAGGGGCCGATAACAGTCTCTGCTGGGGTGGGAAACGCGCGGGCTCACAAAGGTGTTAAGCTGTAAACGGTATCACTGTCCACTTGCTGAGAGCAGATTTGGCAAAGGGTTTTCTCGGTAGGTCTTGCGTCAGTTTGAGGGTCTACAGGAGGAGAGAAGAAAACCAGAGACGGTTAAGGACATTCAAACAGCAGCAGCAGGCCCTCTGGGTCACACCTCCTGAGCCTCCCCGGTCTCCTCACCCACCGCTGGGCTGGGGTGCTCCAAGTCAGGCTGTTTTGCTGCACTAGATTCAAAGGTCTGAAAACCTAAGGACAAAAGCCTGAAGATTACTTACCTTACTCCTGTGCTTGATAACAAAATGCTCTCAAGTTCAAATGCCTAGAGGAAATGGGGCCATTCACCTGGGGAGGTTAACGAAGCCAGGTAAACCTGCTGTGTCTCAGCGGGCCCTTCCAAGTTAGGGAGGGCCGGGCTGCGGATGGGGTTTTACTCCAGATTTTTGGACTGAAGGGCTTCCTGGGACATAGGACTTTCATGCTATAAACCAGAGAAGCTGGTCACCCCAAACAGACCAGTTATGCTTCTCTAGTTCTCCCCCGCTGGCTCTGTGGACTAAATAACTTGCTTACCACCCTTTCCATTGATAGCCCAACACCAGAGGAGGAAATGGCCACTTTCCACAAATGCTTCATCAGTCTGCACAGATGGCCAGGGGTAATCTTGACTTCCCTCACCAAAAAAACAAGCAATCTCTAAGTAGACTGTCTTGGGAAGTAGACTTTGTCTTGCCTAAGTAGACTTTGCTTTATATATTAAAAATCTACAGAGGAAATAAAATTATATCACACACAAATGGCTCAAAAAAACCTCCCAAAGAATACCCTTTTAACAATGAATAACAACATTACTGTTGGCATTATTATTATGCCTCCAAGAAATCTTCAAATCATAAGTCCTCTCAAAGCATCTGAATTTACACAAGTCTTATCAGACATCATATGACCACCAAGCCAGGAAAAGTCAGAGAATTAAAAAATAAACTTATTATACAGACACACACATATATATTTATCCACACACTCAAGAGATGTAGCTAAATGAACTGATGTGACAGGCCTCAAGACCACTTGTTTACGGAGACAGTGTCAGCTGTCATGGTTTAAAAAAAAAAAAGGCTCTAGGCCAAGAAATGGATAGAAAGGTGGGAGGGAAGTAACATGAACTCTGGATCGTCTCACCAGATAAGGTGAACAAGTAATGAAAAATGCATCAATAAGCTCCCCCCTCTCTTACTCATACACATACGTTATTTACATCTGCTTCTCTCTCTTGACTGGACTGCTTGGCAATCTTCCTTTTCACTACCCCTCAGAAAGACAGCAGGGCTTAGTATTTGTGACATTACACACCCACAGTCATAGCTACCCTTGCTACAGCTCCAAAAAGAAGAGCTTGGGTTGTTTATGAGAGGCAGAGATGATAAAGCAGGAAAAGGCCCCTTCTTTCCACCCCTTCCCCAAGTATTGTTTCCCTAGCTGATGGCTTTTTTGGAGGTATTCTCTGCTCTGTAAGGATACTAGATAATATTATCCTGGACTATAAAATAACAGCTTGCTGACTTCAAAGGGAGGAAAGGTCTGACGGGTATCAGCACCCGTGAGACATTTAGCCTGCTGGAACCGGTACTGTTCTAGTGGCTCCACCTGGGACCCCTGAGGCCCGAACAGACAGGGTGCGGATATGGTTCTTTAAGGGGATTTCATTCTTCCCTTCACAATAACACTTAACAACCACCATCTAAGATCACTATGCAGTCAGTCATTAGGGGACTCTGGTCCCCAAGTCTGGACCCTGACTTACTGCAAGTGCCAAGAGAGGAGCTGTGAAGTATTTCCTAGCCCAAACCCCATCCCCCCATTCCCTCTGGTGTTAATTACTCAGCCACAGACACCAGTGCATGCTGGGGAGTTGACACACTTCATTCCCCAAGTACAGCGGCAGAGCACGCAACTCGCTCTGATGCTGGCACCGGGTCAACACAGGAGGGAAGAAGGCAGGAGGCACCTATAAGCCCGTAACATGGCATCGTTCAAAGCAAAAGAGGGCATCGACCTGCCCGCTTTCCTTCTTTGCAGAATGGGCCTGGGGCCCCTCGTGGCACTCTGTCCTGACACGCCCTTGAGGTCGCAGAGCAAACAGCCTGAGCCTGGAAGTTCAACTGGCAGAGGCCAGGCCCAGGCTGAGAGGCGGCCCTCACAGAGGACAAACTGAGCAGAGAAGCCCCGACTCCACAGGATGGAAAGGCAACTTGTTCCTCTGTGGTAGAAGGCAAACAGTTTGTAAAATACCGTGAACACAGAAAGGAAACGCAATCACCCTTCTAAGAGGAACGCTAGGATCAGTATTCACGAGGAAGACCTTACAATTACAATTCATCACAAGGAAAGCAGCCTCTCTAAGGCCCCCGCCTTAAGATTTTTTAACCTCTCTCTGGTGGCTCGATGTTTACACATGTTTATCTGACACCATCTGGAAAAATGACTGACTGGAAAAATGAAAGGAGCACAGTAAATAACCGGATTTAACGATACTTGGTTTGGACACAAATTCCCTGCGTTTGAATGGTGCTCTCACTAGTCTTACATTCTTTAAAGTGAGATGCTTCAGTTAACTATGAGGTTTATGTGTGTTTGTGGATGGCCTTATGAGTCTAAAACCACATTAGATTAGGCAAAACTTCAGGAAGGAAAAGGAAGCCTACAGCTGAAGGGGATTACAGCCATCACTTTGCAGTTTCTAGGCAGTGGGCCAACTAACAATAAATAGGAAGACGCTGTCCTGTCCCATCCAGGACTTTCATTAACAGGGAGAAAATCTCCGCCCTCTCCCTCCCTGCCCAAGACTAAGTTTGAAATCAGGCTGTTGATGCAAAGAAAATGAAATAGGGAAACCAAATGATGAGGCCCCTTCTAAAAATATCTGTGGATGCTGTCATCTGGTCTCTGGTGAGAGTAAGTCCCTCTATAACCTTGGCATCTGTAGGGAAGACAAGTTTCTAACTAATTATCACCACTAAATCACATGATGTTCTAAGAAAGGGCCACGCCTCCAAAAAACTGTACACAAAACATAACCCCCATCAACTTTAATCTGGGAATAAAACATAAACTGTTCCTGCTGCTGTCCTCCCACAACTAACTCCACTGTGACAAATCCGGATTTCTCAGCAGTGTTTTTATCTTCCTGGCAGAAAGGAGAAGAACAGGGCCCCAATTCCAAATATGACAGGGAAGGAAAAAGAACCACAGGGACAAAACTCTCCCATCTGCAAATCCACGCAGGTTAGCCACGCTTTCCTGGCCAAAATTAAAAGATGCTTGGCGGAAAGTCTGCCTGAAACACAAAATTATAGTGAAATACCACTTTCTTTACTCTTTAAACATAAAGATAATTTAAGCCAAACTTGCAACCCCTGAGGCGAGTAAGGGACTACATGTAGAACATTTAGGATGGAAAAGAAATGAATCCATGTTTGCTCAATGACAGGGAAACTTCAGGTGGATTTCAGCGAACAGGTGTGGGTTTCAGAGAATGAATGCTTCTATGCTATGCTATGCTAAGTCACTTCAGTCGTGTCCGACTCTGTGTGACCCCATAGACGGCAGCCACCAGGCTCCCCCGTTCCTGGGATTCTCCAGGCAAGAACACTGGAGTGGGTTGCCATTTTCTTCTCCAATGCATGAAAGTGAAAAGTGAAAGCGAAGTTGCTCAGTCATGTCCGACTCTTAGCGACCCCATGGACTGCAGCCTTCCAGGCTCCTCCATCCATGGGATTTTCCAGGCAAGAGTACTGGAGTGGGGTGCCATTGCCTTCTCCGATGAATGCTTCTATCTGAGAGCAAAGAAACGCCTGCTGGCCACCATCTCTGCTTCCCCCCAAGGAGGGTCTGAGGGACACCCAATCTATCACAGGCCACAACCATATGATAGCATCCAAGGCTTCTGATGGTATCACCCCAGGAGAAACAGCAGGGCTTGGTAAGGTGGCCATGTCCGATGTTGGAGAGTAGAAATGTCAGCAAGTCCTGTGGAGCTCATCTTTAAGGCCCAACTATGAAGCAGCTCAAGAAAACACCTAATGGTGTTGAAGCATAGCATTCTGGCTTAATTTGGTAATTTCTTAGTCTCTTCTGGGTTGGAAGAGGGCAGCGCATGAAAACCAACGTGGTGTTCAGGGACCACAGAGGCCTGGCTGATTAAAATGCAGCCTTCTGCCTGTGAGGCTGGCTGAAGAGAACCACCCTCCACAGCTGCCTGAGAAGGGGAATTATAGGAGGTGCAGCGCTATAAAAACCGTTTGGCAAATGCTATCAACTTGCCATTTTAGACACTGAATAGTTTATGAGGGAAAAGAAAACAGGTATGGAAATTCTGGCCAAATCTATACTCAGTTGAGGAGCCTCCCTAAAGGAAAATCAGGTTTCCAGGAAGGGCAGCCCATATAATACTCCAAAGCTGTGGCTGGCAGAGACCTGGGGGGTTTGGCTCTGCTGACCTCATTCCAGCTTTGCCACCTGATCCGATGCGCCAGGGTCAGTGCCTTGCCTGGCCTGCTCTCCCGATCCAAACATCCAGACAGATCCTCCAGCCCCACCCGCCCCAGGCTGTCCTCTGCTTAACTCCTAAGCCACACCTGGCACCGCATCATATAGTGCCCGGAACGGTTACTTTTTCACACATATTGAATTCCCAGTATACTGAGAGCAGAGCAAAGCCTTCAAATCAAACCACTTACGGACCATCTCATTATCTCAAGAGCACTGTCTTAGACGTGGTATTCACCCACGAGAAGTGTACATTCCAGCAGGGACACATTTTCTTGATGTCCCAAGCAGCCTGCAAAGCTGAAACAGAGGAGAGGCGCACAATAATTGCTGGCTGAATAAGTGAACGAACGTCCTCCTGAAACAGCCCTCTCTTCCCTCTGCCAGTTGAAACACTTACCGCTCTTTTAAGCCTTACAGCTTCCATGAAGCATTTCAAACCTACACCTGCTAAAAGTTAATCTCTGCTGAATCCAAGCAGAACCTACTGCTTGTGGACAAGACCTAGAACCTTAGATTAAGTTTCTAAAACTCACATTTCTTGCAAGATGAAACTTCCTAAGGATCAATACAAGGTGCAGTTTTAACATCCAAATAATTTAATTTTTATAATAGTAAAATTTTAAATAGTAAGCATTTAATGAAGAATTTACCTTCTCCCATCCTACTACACCCACTCTTAAGTCCAGCTCCCTGAATTAAGAGTCATGCTACTCTAGCTCTCAAATTGCTGTCACAGCTAAAGAGATTCACCATTTAGAAACAAAAGGGAACTGTAGTCCAGGAGGAAATCTTAGACCCATAAACCATGACCTGAACATCACACTGTTTATGTTTGCTGGGCAAACAGGAGTCACCCATCCTGTGTGACTCCTCACCGCATTCACTGGCCAGAGGGGTGGGGGGACAAGTGGCGGCATGCAGCTATCCTGCTGGGCTGGGATGCCGCACCTCCCTTGGGGCCGGAGGCAAGAGTAGCTGCGATGCTCCAGCCCAGCTAAGGTTTCGGCCACCGAGCACCGAACAGTAGGGTCTCCAAAGGCTTCTTTCCCTGCTTTAGCTATGCAGGATTTTGCAGACAATCTAAAATTTTCCAAAAGTGACTCTGAAACTGACTGAACAAAATCAGCTATTTTAGTTTCACAAACAGTCCAAACCCCTCATTCACCTATAAGACATGACGAGGACATGCAGGTAACACAGATGGTGGCCAAGAAGCAGCACCCACGTCAGTTCAGCAGAGGAAGGAAGTGAAGGAGGAACCCAAAGGAGGGTCTCCAGGGTGGCTCCAAGATGGACAAGAGGCAAAGGCCCATCCGTCCTGAGGGCGCCAGTCTGGTGGGAGGACAGATCCAGGAGTCAGGTGGATCCACAAAGTGGGCGGCCTGGGTGGTCCTCCTCTCCCCTGACCAGCACTGCAGTGGTACGTGCCGGGAGCTGCCCACCTTGGTGCCCCACCCCAAATAGCAGGACAGCCTGAGATGACCAGGGCCAGTGGGAGTGCATTCTGGCCACAGGGCCACCACCACTAGGGGACACCTCCTAACAGATCTGTCAGTCACACCATGTTTTCTGATTACTGGGCTCCACTGCTTCCCAATCATTTCTGAACATACAATTGACTAATGGAAGTTACAATTAATTACAGTGGCATGTACACAAGTAGAGGCCCAGTGGAAATTCAAAGTTCAACCTCAGAACTTCTGGCCTCTTCGTGGTCATTCATTTCCATTAAGGAGTCAAACTGAACACTACACAGACATGAATACTCAAAAAATGTCACAGTCCAGGCTAGTTTCATCAGAGAGAAAGAGAGGAGAGACGAAAGGGGAGCGGAAAAGAGGGGAGAGGAAAAGAGGGAAGGGGAGGGAAGGAGATGGACACAGAGAGAGAACAGACTGTGGATCAAACCAGGACTTTGCAGTTCAAAGTTTTACCCTTAGAAACACTGGAATTATGCTCTGAGGGCTTCATGACTAAGTATTTCTCGTCCTTTAATAAATGAATATCATAGATTTTAGCAAGAAAAGAGGTTGTTTAAAAAAATCAGAAATCTAGAATTAGAGTAGGGTTCACATTTGTTACTGGGAAGAGAACAAAACACCTGTAGCCTCATGGCAGCAGCCCTCCCAGCGGAGTGCTTCGGCTCTGGGCTTGGTCCTGCTTCTCTGGGAAGAAAGCTCCTGGAGGAGAACAGCCTGATTTCTCTGGGTTTTCACTGACCTTAGATTTGGGAGATCTTAATGACACATCTGACCATATTTCCTGAACCCCAAAATGGGTCACGTTAGCCAGAATGGGGGTAAATCCCTAGCTCTTGGGAAGGTGGGGTCCACGGCCAGGCCCCTGACAGCATCATGCCGTTTATTGTGTGGTGATCTTTCTGCTTCCAAGAAGTCCTAGGAGAGCTGAATCAGCTCTTCATTTCTCTATGTGGCTGAGGTGGCCCGGCACGGAGGGGGAAGGTCAGATTTCCAGGCTCCCACCTGACAGGAAGGGGCTCCACTCCGAGGAAGCGGGGAATGGGAGGGTGAGGCTCTCCCTCAGCACAGAGTAGGTATGACAGGCCCCCTAAGGAAAGAAAGCAGAAGCCAGACAGCTAGGATTTCTCAGTCCTTTAAAGATGCTAATGGAACACTTTGGGTACCATGTACAAAACTTCCCTAATCTACCTATGGCAGGAGGTCCTTCCTAGTGAAAAAAATAGCCTTTGTCAGGGACCCCTAAATTGGCAAGTAGGACTTCTAGGGGACATCAAAGGTTTCATACAACAGCAAATTGCTGTACCTTTTTAATGAAAAGAAACCTGATCGATTCTATTTTACCGAGGAAAGTAACTGCTCTTTGTGCCAACAGTGTTAAGACTGGCTTGGGAGTTTCCTTAATTTTGCATTAACCTCTGGAGCCATTTTAAGTAACAATAAACATCAAGGAACTTTTAAAAATGTTGCCAAAGGATATTAGGTCATCTCACAGGTAGTCCTTTCAAGAGCGTCTGTGGAGTAGGTTTCCACTTTAGCCCCATTTCACAGACAAGCAAACAGAGAAATGGAGTGACTTGACTCAATGACACATAGCCATGAAAATGACAGCCTTCTGCTACAGATTCATAGGTTCTCTGTTGTACCACACAGACATTATTTAACATGGGATGGGCTGCAGGGAAGGCTTTTTAAATCTGCAGGTCTCTTCAGAGCAGAGCCCTAGGGACAGTGAGCTTGGAGCGAGTGGCTGGCTCACATCCAACTGTGATGATGAACCAATTCTAGAAAACAAACATAAAAGCAAGTATCCTGCAGAGCTTTCAACAGGAACCAGGATCTGGATTTAGTCTGAACTCTGCCCGATCAGCATGGAGCCTATGTTTTTATCCCCCAGCCAAAGACAGGTGAAATAGACCATATGATAACAGAACAGGACATCTGAAAGCAGGACTGTCCCAGAAAACCAAACATGCAAGGTTGCGACTGCCCAACGGGGCCTTCGCTCCAGTCTCGCATGAAAAGCAGTCTTCCTCCATGACAATGGTCACCGACACCACTGCCCCACATCCCCAGCCAGGGACGTGCCTTGAGGGGAGACCCTACTTCCCCTTCCCCTCTCCACAGTGCCTGGAGTACTGCAGGTACTCTATGAATGAATCCTGTCTAATGAACAGACTGGAGCACCTCCACCAACATGTAGCCTACCCTTTCGCCAGGTAGATAGCTCATTCAAGAGCAGAACCCACCCTGGCTGAGAAAAGCTTGGTATGTGACAGGGTCGAAAAAAAAGCTCCAGTAAGAATCAAGAGGGAAAAAAAGCTAAGAAACAACTATGGCTGATTCATGTTGATGTTTGACAGAAAACAACAAAATTCTGTAAAGCAATTATCCTTCAATTAAAAAATAAATACATTAAAAAAAAAAAAAAAGGGCAAAGAATCCCCAGTTCTCAGGAGGTTGCTGACCTCTTTCAGGATTTCTTTAGGGGTTTCCTTAGGACGCTGGTCCTATGGTTTCTAGAATAAGGATTTAATTAAAGACGTTGAAAAAACCCGGAGAAGGCAATGGCACCCCACTCCAGTACTCTTGCCTGGAAAATCCCATCAGTTACTTGAGGAGCCTGGTGGGCTGTAGTTCATGGGGTCGCTAAGAGTTGGACACGACTGAGTGACTTCACTTTCACTTTTCACTTTCCTGCATTGGAGAAGGAAATGGCAACCCACTCCAGTGTTCTTGCCTGGAGAATCCCAGGGACGGGGGAGCCTGGTGGGCTGCTGTCTATGGGATCGCACAGAGTAGGACATGACTTAAGTGACTTAGTAGTAGTCGAAAAAACTTAGGAAACGATGAAATCTGATCCTAGAAAGTTTATAACATATATTAAACTTCTAAGGCTCTGAGAAGTCCTACAGGAAACAACCCTATTTCATTTTATTTCACACAGCAGTCCTCAAACATTTGGTCACAGGATCTATTTTCTGCTTAATAACCATGAATATCCTGAGGATCTAGTGTTCTGTGAAACATTTTGAGAAACACCAATCCATGGGACCTCTAAATACCTGCAGTGTCCTGAGTTCACAATACAATGTTTTAATTCATTTTAGTTTTTAAAATTTTAAATTTCAAAACACTATGGAAGATGGAGGAGGCAGTATTTTCAAATCAAATGAACACACCAACAAAACCAGGGTGAAGCGGGTCAAGTCTCTTACAAGGTGGGGAATCTCCATCTTGGAATGAAAATCCAGCGTTAAGACCTGCATCCCCCAAGTCAAGAGGAGAAAGCAGTGTCGGCAAGCATCCTACCAGCCCCGGGCCCAGGCGGACCTCTGACAGGCCAATCTCTCTGGCTACAGCACAGAGGTGGGTCCCAACCCACCGCCCCACCACCCCCATCTCTATACAGAAAGGTACGTCTCTGAGAAGCAGGCCCCTGGGGGAAGACTCCACTCATAGGAAACAATATTTATAAGAAGTTGAATACTGAGCATTATGAACACTCTGAAAAGAAGCACTTAATGGGAACTTAAGAGTGTACAAGAAGTTCCAGGAGTAATTCTGGTGATTTTTACTCCACTTCTTTAGCTTCCGCACAAGCTCTGTGGCCAGAAGACACCTTCCAAAGGCCATATATACATGCTACTGCTTGAAGGGCCAGGGTCACTCAGGCTCTGTCCCATGCTTAGCAGGCTGGTCAGAGGTGAGCAAAGCTGTGCTGAAAACCCAACAGGCCCAGGAAGAGCAGCCTTAGCGCTGGTGTCACTGCTTTCCAGGGAGAAGGGTATGTGCAAGGAGTACACCAGCCTCTGCACAGAAAACCTCTTTCCAGGGCTCTGACAATTTTCTTTCCCTGTTGTCAACATTAGAAAGATCCAGACAGCCATTCTCTCCATGAATGACAGTTCAGACTTCGGGTGTTATAAAAAAGTAAGAATAAAGATCCTTGCAGAGGCATAATTCTTGAGGCTGGCACACCATAACCAAAGACTAGACAACAGTTCACAAGTGTAAGTAACAGGGCATGTTTTCCATGTAATACACACCACGTGTTGCATTCCCTAATGGGAATATCTATAGCAAGAAAAAATGTCACATAAGTAGCCCTGTAATATTGCCTATATTTGGTCAGAATTAGTCCTACATGAATATTTAAAGATATAATGGAATCGCAGCACTTAAACATTAGTCCAACAAGTATCAAAGACTTGCTCCTTCAGAGAAGTAGCCTAAATTTAAATTCTAAATGACCTCCAACACTGGAGCCTGCTGTTTCTACACTGTTATACCACTGTTTCTTTATAGTTCTATATCACTTACCCTTTACTGGGGCCACTTCATGGACAGAATGTTAGGTTTCAGGTTCAAAATTATACATCCTCTGTACCCTTAACATTCTATGATTCTGCTAAAAAATACAACTAGTGAGCATAAGAAAAAAGACGCAGACTCACACATACAGAGAATTAGTGGTTATCAGTGGGGAGAAGAAAGCAGGTAGGGGCCAGATAGAGGTAGGGGATTTAGAGGTACAAACTACCAGGTATAAAATAAGCTACAAGGCTGTTCCGTACAACACGGTGAATACAGCCAGTATTTTATAATAACCATACATGGAGTATAACCTTTAAAAACCATGAATCATTATATTGTACACCTGTTATAAAATACTGTACAGCAACTAAACTTCAATTAAAAAAACAATCTTATTGGTTAAACAAACAAAAAACAGCTCTCTGATTCTGTCCTCTTTTGACAGATGAGAAAGCTACTATTCTAAGAGTCATCTGTGATGTGGCCAGTTGGCAGAGACAGGAAGAGAACTCTCTCTCTCTTCTCCACATGTGCTCTTCCTGGTTAGTATTTTCCAGTCCTTATCATTAAGTCCATTCTGAAGGAGATCAGCCCTGGGATTTCTTTGGAAGGAATGATGCTAAAGCTGAAACTCCAGTACTTTGGCCACCTCATGCGAAGAGTTGACTCATTGGAAAAGACTCTGATGCTGGGAGGGATTGGGGGCAGGAGGAGAAGGGGACGACAGAGGATGAGATGGCTGGATGACATCACTGACTCGATGGATGTGAGTCTCAGTGAACTCCGGGAGTTGGTGATGGACAGGGAGGCCTGGCATGCTGCGATTCATGGGGTTGCAAAGAGTTGGACACAACTGAGCGACTGATCTGATCTGGTCATTAAGTTGTTTAAAATGCAACTAAATATGAGGCTGCTCCCTAATGGGGTCTCCAAATGCCAAAAGATGTAGATGAACAAAAGAGCATGTGAATTTAGGCATCTTTTGACATCAAAACTACAGTGAAACTGAAGCTGCTTTCCTGTTGAGAAGAGACACATGACAGTCTCAGGAGGGCTTACTGGAAGCTTAGCCTTGCAGCCAGCAAACTCGCTCACAGACATGCCAGCTGCCAGCCTGTAAGTATGTGCACCAAGCTCCACCAATGCCTAAGAGAAGAAAGTGTCCTTCACACCCCAGTAGCTGGCACTCATAAAAAAGGTACAATTATTTTTTCCTTTTCCAGATAGATCCCTAGGTCAAAGGATTTCACACATGGTCTAAACTGAATGATTTGTGTGAAACACCCAGCCCTCCAGAGAAGCATCTCACCACAGTTCTCAAGCAAGACTGTCTGTCAGCCAGACAGGCCTGCTCAATTAACTCCACAACCAGACAGCACCCACTCGGGCTCAGGGGACCTTCAGCTACCAAGGCAGGGACAGCATCCAGAGAAATACGACGACTACTGGCTTAAAAAAAAAGTCAAACCAAGAAAGTCATCATAGAACAAGTCTTGGGAAGCTGGGGGTGCTTAATTTTGGAAAAGTGGGTTCTCAGATTATACTGAGGCCTGTTTTGTGAATTCAAGAGCATCTTCAATAAAGTGACAGCAACAAGTTAAATGTAAAAGCAAAGCATACATGTCAGGCCACACGTGACCCTGGCTGTTTAGAGGAGCAAATCATTCCAAAGCAAGATGGAAACTCTAAAGCCCTCAAACCAGACGCTCATAGCCCCTCACTGTCTTCCGTATGTTTCTTCTCTTGCTCTGGTCATACTGAGCTGGTTTACTTTCAGGAAAATTTACTTTCAGGTGACTAGTTTTTTTTACTGAAGAAGCTATATTCTCAAAAAACTTCCCCCAAAATGTTTTGAGAAAAAGATGACTAATGGCCCTAAGATTCTAATATAATCATAATAAAATGTGTAATCTTAAAAGTAGTTATCGAAATAAGAATGCTTTAAATATATTTTTAAAACCTAAGTATTTAAATCTCCCTTAAAATATTTTTATATAATCTTTCAGAATTACACACATGCACGTGCGCACACACACACACACACACACACACAAGGAAAGGTCTGCTATTCAACCAAAAGGAAAACATACACTTGAAATATCAGGAAAAAATTGCTACCACATTTTCTTCTCATACTCTTCTCAGTGATCTAGAAAGTAGACTTCTTACAACCAAACCAAAATTAAAACCTACTTGAGTCTTGAGAAGCCACAATCACATTCCTCTTCTTAAAGGAAGACAAACTATCCTTCTAAAAGCCAAATATCTAAATTTCTCAAGGCGAGTCTTCACCAGTCTGAGTTCTGGCAGCATGAAAGTGTGTCAGCCTACTTAGCTCTGTTGCAGTCTTTTTACCATCTCAAGGGCTATTAAGTGACTGGAAACAGATGTCTGAGTGCCATTAGGGGCCTGCTTCTGCCTGGGAAAGTGGAGAAGTTGAGTATCACAACACTCTCGACATTCCCCTTTCCACAACTACCCATGAGCTGGATGAGCTCACCATAGGAGGCTCCTGTGATTCCTGCACCAGGGCAGAGGGTTAAACAAGGCTCAGTTTTTATGGCTTTGAATCTCATTTCTCTTTCACACCACTTAAAAAGTGTTAGTAGCTTGCTGATAGTACAAAAAAAAAAAAAAGGAACTGAGACACAGAACAGAGCCCCTAAACATGGGAGCATCTGGGGGTGCAAACCTGTTACAGCAGAAGACCCCAGGGCTCTTTCTACTACTTGAAGAGGAGAGTTTAGGGGCAAGCTTGTGTATTACCTGCTACTCTGGCTCCAGTTCAGAGTGCTTCCCATTTTTATTATCTAGCCATGATGATGATAAGAACGATGATGGTTCCAGCCATTCCAGAAACAGAGATTCTGGGTTCAGCTGTGTGACCTTGGGCAGACCACTTAACCTCTCTGGGCTTCCTGCTTACTCATCAGTTAGTGTGTGTACCTAGATACACTGAACATAGCCCACTGCAGATTGCAAAGCACTTTCACACCCTTCAGTGTATCAGATTCTAACAGTAACCCCATGAAGTAACAGGGGCTGTTATCCTCATTTTATAAAACTGGAAACTGAAGCTCAGAGGCTAAGTGATACACTCTAGATGGCAGCCAGAAAGCAAAAGAAGTGGAACTGAGCCCTTGACTTCTGATTCTAATCAAATGCTTTTCTTGCCACATCATGTTGTTGTCTTTTTGGTTCCAAGAGAATTAAAATGCCACAACTTAAAAAAAAAATCTGTCACCATTCACAAATCATGTCACTATTTGGAACCTGACATCATTTATACATTGGGAAAAAGAAGCACATGAGTAATGCTCCCTCACATAAGAGCTTCTGTTTTCAATTTAATTCTTCTGCTTTTTAAAATTGCTTAGATGCTGAGTGCTAATAAAGATGCTTAGTACTACTAGTGAAAAATTGAACAGATGTTGCTTCTGGTGGAAAGAGTCTAGAAAACATAGCCTACAGTGAAATTAGAAGCACCTAAACATTGTTTCTTTGTTGGAATAAAAGACATAGAAACCATCGAAGATGGACCACGGCAGTGCTGGACCAGACGGTCTAAGAAAGTCCTCTGGCAGGGCCCTGAACCGAGGCTTTTGTGTGGCCTAGGGTTCCTTTCCTCCCTGCCCTCCTATCCTCATCCATCCATCCAGTAGCGGGGTCTGCGTCACAGGTCAGCGAGGGTGACCGGATACAAAGAAAAATGAGACCTCTGAATGTGTGTGTTGGTTCTACTGGCGGTAAAAGTCCTGAGCTGTCAGCAAACTGTGGAAAGGGCACCTGACAGCCCTATTTGTTCTGCAGGTACAACTCGGAATGAAGTGGTTGGGAGCCAGGTTACTGCACCATGTGAATAAAGCCAGCATCCCCCACCACCCGCTCTGTTAATACTATGCACTGACCTGCTCTGCCCACTTCCCCTTTCCTCAGTGAGCCTTCAGCCTGGCACCCAGCTCTGAGATGAGGCCTGCTTAGCACCAGTGAAGCTCCCCACGTTCAAACCAACAACGTTCTGTGTGGAGATGAGGGAATCAAAGTTAAAATCCAACCCATCAGCATCCATGAGTTCGCTACGGATAATGGACTCCATGTCACATTCCAAGCTCCCATTGAACATGTCCAGGTCCAAGTCGCTGGGGAACTTCTCGTGACCCATGACTGGAAGGTTCGCACTGGTTGAGTACAAGGAGGAGCCTGAGAGAGAGTCCGAGAGGGTTTGCATAGACTGGCTGACGGGAGACTGTTGCTGGTGTTTGGCTGACCCGAGGCTGCTGGAGTCGCTCAAGCCCATGTTGCTGACGGAATTCGACAAGGCACGGCTGCCACCGAGAGCGCCCTGGGTTTGGTGCTGGTGGTGGAGCAAGTTCTGATTGACCAAACTCCCCTGGTTAGGCTGGGCGGCAAAGGACATCATTGGGTCACTGCGAAGCATCACGTTCCGGCGGGAGTTCTGGGCGGACACAGCGGTGCTGGCCTGAGACATCAAGGGGTCCGACTGGGTCATCATGACATCGCTGTGGCTGAGTGAGTCCGACGTGAGCAGGTCCTGGAGTGTCTGGTTGCCGTAGTGGGACATGGAAGAGAAGGTGGCTGGCTTGTTCTCTTGGATGGTCTGCATGGGAGACTGGCGCAGGGAGTTCAGAGACGAGGGACCAAATACCGCGCTGCTGAAGGAGCTGGTGGGGGAGCCCAGGCCGGAGCCCTTGGTTGTGTACGGGAAGCTGGAGCTGCGCTGCATGAGCCCCCCCGGGGGCGATGGCTGGGATGCAGGGAGCGCGATATTGTCCAGCAGGTCGTCCATGAGGTTGTCGGCCAGCCCGTCGTTCAGATTCATGGTGCCCGCCATGTCGGTCAGCCGGGGCAGCTCCACAGTGCACGGCTTGCTGACAGAGGGCGACAGGCTGGCCGAGCTGCTATAGAGCATGGGGGACAGTGGTGCATCATCGTCCTGGACGTCGTCCAGCTCCGTGCTCGCCAGGATGGGGGACAGGCGGCCGCTGACTGTGCTGGCGTTGGAATTGGTGCGCGAGCGGAAGTCGGTCCACGCGTCCAGCTCATCGCTGCTGCGGGATGTGGGGCTGCCGGGCCACTTGGAGAGCTGGGAGGGACTGTCATCTGCTGACTCGGGGGCGGTCTGCAGGGCTGCCTTCTTCTTGGCTGCACGGCCGCGGCTCTTGGTGTACTTGTTGCTGTTGTCCATGGAGACGGCCCGCCGCCGGGGCGCCTTGCCACTCTTCCCGCCGTCAGGGTTGATGATCCACCACGAGCTCTTGCCGGTTCCCTCATTCTGGACCCGCATGAACCGGCTGTGCAGTGACAGGTTGTGCCGGATAGAGTTCTGCAGAGAGAGAAGGGACAATGCAGATGAGCCGCAATGGTCCAACTGAGCACCCAGGAGAAACAGTTACTAATCCGACGCAATTTTTAAAGCAGCCTCAATTTCAGAGGCTTTAAAAATAAGGCATTTGCATGAGTCTCCTTGGCTTGGGATTAAATGACAATACTGTAGATGGCATTTTCATAGTCAGGGTGTGGGAGATGGTTTCATATTCAGGAGATGCGGGGGACTGTAGGACTTCACTGACATTGTTTTTCTTAAATCCCCAGGTTTCGTTGTCCTTTCTGTAATTGTACTTCCTTTACTGAAGTTTGCACTTACAATGTATTACCACATCATCTCCCCCTGCATTGTGCAACAAACTTCCCTGGCTCTCTAAGGGTGATTCATCACCTACAGGGCTATTTTATTCCATTTTGGCCCCTTGCTCCTCTAGTACAGAGGCAGCAGCTACCTTTTCTGAGCCACTTCTATTCAGAACTGGTGTGAATTTTTACCTATCTTTTCTCTGACTCCATCTCCTCCTGCCACAATTTCACACCTGTCTCACAGGCATAAGAAAAAATGGCAGAGTAAGATTTGCTGAGTTGACAGAAGAAGTAAGGCAAGTCTCCCATTCAGAAAAATTCCAGCTAATTTATGCAGACACTCCCTCCTCAAGGCAATGTGATCTGAGCACAGTAACTTCCTTCCAAAGAGCACAGTATGGAAAGGGGAGGTGGAGGAGAGTAACTTTACAGTGAAGAAACGTGACAGCTCAGCCCGGTGATCAAGGTCAACATCAAAGGGCAAAGTCAGATTGATAATGTGCACTCAAACCAACGTGATGAAAACGGCACCCTCCCCTGTGGCCTTCCTTCCAAAACCTATCACCTCATTCTAATCGTGAGAAAAAGAGCAGACAAGTCCCAAATAAGGAACAGTTAAAAATGCTTGTCCAGTTCTCCTCAAAACTGTCAGACCCACAGGGAGCCTAAGAGAAACATGCTGACTAAACACACTGCGGAATCCTGGATGGGATGCTGGACAGAAAAAGCAAAGTACGAGGCAAAAACTAAGGAGATCGGAATAAAGCACAGACCTCAGTTAATACTAATAACGTATCAACATTGGTTTATCAGTTGGGACAAGTGTATCAAACTGATATTGGACATTAATAACAACAGGGGAGACTTGATGTGGATAGCCAACATCAAGAACTTTCTGGGCCAGTCTGGTAACTTCTCTGCAAATCTAAAACCATTCTATATTAAAAGGTTTATTCTTAAAAAAAGGAAAGATGCGGGCAAAATATCCTCAAAACCCTAACAACTGCTCCCATCTTACAAGAATCCTCCTCCTGATTTAGGGAAGCCCAGTTAACAGAGATGACCCTGATCCAGCCCCATCTCTCTCACCGACCAACCATGAGACCTGAGCAAATCATTTAGTCTATGTCCAACAACTTCAGTTCTCCATCTTCATTATAGTCATAGCATTTGAAGCATCCCTCTCTGATAGGGATGACGTAAGGAGGATATATGATAATATACTTCAAAAGCCAGTCACGCTACTAAGTCAGGGTGTTCTTACTGCCATTATAAAACACAGAGTACATGATGGACAGAGCTCATTGCCTGGGGAGGTCTTCTATTCTGTAAAATACCTCGTGTGCTGTGAAAGAGAGAAGCTGATGATGGCATCTGCCACATCTGGAACAGCACCTGCAGGTCAGATGAGTTTTTATTTGCAAGTTAAAGACAAAAGATATTGCCTGCTGCTGTCTATTAAATGCAAACCATCCTAAAAGTTACCGTAGTTTAAAAAAAAACTGGCAATCACCAACTGTATTTATGTAGAAGATACAAATACATGTGTTCTACCAGAATGTTTTTAAAACACAGAAAGTCAGTGGGATTTCACCATACATAAATAACCCAAAATACTCAAGAGTGTTTCTGTGTATATGTTCCCATGCAAGGAAGTCCGACAGCTCTGGCTGGGCAATGAGCGTCACCAACCATGGGTCATAGCTCAGCATCTCTATGACAGGCGTAAAGACACGTTTGAGAGGACATGCTGAGTATCTGATGAGCCAAATGGTGCCCAGGAGACTATATATCCAGCTTCCCTTTCACTCTTATGGTTTTTTAAAGAATAATGGCATCTCTACTCATGGTTCAGAAATTACATTTCTTTAAAAAGTAAAACACTTTCTCCATAAAGATATGAAGCATGCTCTTAAAACTCACTCCACAGGGTTCAAAATGCAGGCAAGTGCACGGTGATTCTATTACTGAGTACCCAGGAGACTAGATATATGAACCACAAACTTAAACTCAAGCTTCTGATTAGGAAAAAAACAGGCTTCAGTTCCTGAAGCCCTGTGGGGGTGATGTGGACACTGACTGAACCGCCCCTCCCATGGCCAGCCCCCGCTGCTCCAGATTTCGGAAAGAGTTCATTCATACCAACACCCAGCAACAACAATGACCAGTCATAAATATCCAGTTATCCACCCTTTAAAAAGCATTTGTGGACAATTTTTTAAATGAATTTTTAGTTTCACCAATTCCAAACCAAGCAGAAAAGAAAATGTTAACCCTTTAGAGACCTCCAAAATGTCCTATATGGATAGTCATCTATTCTACAACTCTAACCCTAACAATGTATGTGTGTAATTTTTCAAAATTATAAGCTACCATTGGTTAGAATTTGGAGAGAGAAGCTAAGCTTCTGTAGGGCCTTGTGATAAAGGGGCTGGAACACCCTCACGGAGGACAGAACCAAGGACTGTCAGACCCGGGCCCTAATTGCCAGGATGACGAACGGAGCCTGACTGACTACAGGAGTCAGTTCCTGGGTCAGCGCTTTTAGATTCCTCATCTCTAATCTTCCTAACAAACCACAGAGTCGATGCCCTCATCATATATATGAAGCCTCAGACTGAGAGAGATTAAATAACTTAGAGAAGGTCACACAGCTTTAAACTGAAATTTGTTTTTCCAACTCCACTCCAATGCTTTCTCTCAACCTTTCCCGGATCTGTCACCAAATTATACAGAAGTCATCATTTAACTTCTCTGAGCTAACATCTAAAGAAAGACATTTAAGAAAGACGAAGGATACAAAGGCATAAACTTATGACTATAATTTTGTGAAATAATTAAGAGTAATAATTTAGTAGGTCTTTCCTAAAAATGTTTTTAAAACAAAGTCTTTACAAAGAGTAATCCTATAGCCTGCATTTGCATTTCTTTACTAAGGTGGCCATCATAGCATTCATCCTAAAGAGAGGGTAGTGGTTACCATACAAACCCATATAAGCTACACTTAGATTCTGAACCAAAACCCAATTTATTAAATGGATGATCAGCTTCAGTGTCAAATCTGAGTTCAACTCTTGCTTTAGAGGTTACTAATGACAGAATACATTCCCTAAGGCATATCACCTACGCGACACTCAGACAGGATTTTCCTCTAAGACAGTGCAAACAAAACTATGTCACAATCATCCTCATGGTCCCTAGCCTTCCATTTATAAAATCCATAATCTGAAGCGGTAGGGGGACATTGACAAAGACCCATCAGTATGGTCCCCCTGGTCCATTTCCAGCTCAAATGCCCCTCACCCTAACGAGGTCAGATATCAGAAATGTAGTCTGCTTTTTTGCCTCACAGGTCATGATTCTAATCACCAGGTTCTCTAAGTTTTGGTGAAACAGGAAAAAGTAAACACAAATGCCAGAGAACGTATCAGAATTGCAGTGTTTCCCCAACACGTTCCCTGATAATGGAAATTAATGGTGATATAATTTCTGTAAGATTTCAAACTGCCCCTCCCTCACCTCAAACCCAGGAATAAAGTGGAATTTATAAAAAGAAACCAGCCAATTATAAAATCCTTTTATAAAGTGCAGTTTAAGTTCTCTGAAGACCTCTTCAGTCGGGGGCTCTAAATTAAATTTCCAATGTATTTTGTGCATGTTAAACTATAAAACTGCTGTTAAAAATATTCTATCCTTTTCCACTAATTCATCTATCATACCAAATAGTCTAAATTTGTAAGATATAACATTAGTTTGAGGGTTGGGAGCTGACAGAGAAGGAGGAACGGTTTGATAGGACAAGAGAGATTTTTCTAGTCACATCTAAACGCACATTTTGGAAAACATTGTGAGGTCCTTAAGGCTAAGGTGATAAGGTAATTATTACCAACCAGGACTCCCGCTGCTAGATCTCAGGCCATTCTGTCATCACATCTGTTTACTAGAGGAGCCAATAAATTACTATAACCCCAACCCAAAACCATGTGAATAGTTCTGGTTATTTAAATCCTCTACTAAAAATTTTTGTCTTCCCTGGTAACTCAGACAGTAAGGAATCCGCCTGCAATGCAGGAGACCCAAGTTCAATGGGGAAGCCCCCTGGAGAAGGTAATGGCAGCCCACTCCGGTATTCTTGCCTGGAGAATTCCATGGACAGAGGAGCCTGGCAGGCTGCAGTCTATGGAGTCACAGACAGTTGGACACAACTGAGTGACTAACACACAACACAACTAAGAAATTCAGAGATTGATGAATTACAGTAAACGAAACATTTCTAGGAACAAACTTTTGTCAGGGACAAAAATGCCAGCGTTTCCCCACCAACCCCCAACCAGGGCCCAGAGATGTAGAAAACGCTGAAATCAACTGTAGCACAAGTTGTCTGAACAGAGCAGAGATTAAGAATACCTTGTGATTCACTTTTTATGTCAATCTTCTCTTTTACAAAGCAATTTATACTGAAGCAAGGCCTACTCTGGGGCAGAAAAAAATAGGTGTAGGTAATTAGTAGCAGAGCTGACACAGCTGTCCCGAGTGACTGCAGCTGCCATTGGTGGCCTAGCCCTTCAAGGAGGGGTGCGCAGGTGTGTGGAAGAGGAAGGTGCTGACATTTCACAGTCACGCTGACTGGCCGTGTGGTCCAGAGCCTAAGGTTCCCTTGGCTTGGCCCTCCTTGAAGAAATCAGCATAAAGGTGACTATCCTCATCCGAATTTGGTCATTCTTGTTCTTGCTATAATGAAGACAGTGTTCTAATGCAAGACACATTTATCCTTAATGCTAAAGTGCACAGCCACTGCATTTATGCCAACTGGCTGTGAAGATAGATGGACCCCAAACAGATTAGATTAGATCAGGTGTCACAGAGAAGCTGCCTGAAACAAGTAAGTATTCCAGCAATATTTACAAAATGGGTAATTCACACATGCAATTTTTTAAGGTAGCCAACGGAGGCAGGTAGGCTTCGATGTCAGCCAGGTCGGAGCTAGAATAGTGGCCTAGGTGTGTGTCCTGCGACCCTGGACAATTGAGCCAACTTCAGTTGCCCCTTTTATAAAATGAGAATAAAACCACCCTCTCTAACTCTAGGATCTTTGGGACGATTAAATGAAAGTATGCATGCAAGTTACTCATCCAGTGCCAAGCACAAGAGCAGCTCTCAACTGTCAAGATTCCACACACGGAAGCAGTGACATCACAAACGTTCACTTACTGTTTTCCGAGCATCATATGCTTTAAACCAGAAGGTGAGAGGGCGGCTCCTTCCAGGAAAATATTTCAAACTTGTAAAAGTATTTCAAAGTGCCGTGCTGCTCAGGAGTAGCTGGTAATTTCCCAACTGTTGCTACCCTGTGTCCGCTCCAACCCCTTCCAACCCATGTTTACCTTGTAAAGACTGTCCACTAACCCAGACACCAGCTGCATGTGCTTCCCCTGGAACACAGAGAGGGTTTTGTCTGGAAGCAACATGTGGTATCAATTTATCTTTCTCAGCAAGGGCAACAAGGAATCCACTGACTTTAAAAATAAAAAGGGAGTTGTGTAATTTAACTCTTAAAGGCCTCTACCTTTCTCAGTCACTCCCTTTTTTTGGTTATCTCAAAATGAGTTATGGCTGTCAACTTCCAAGCCAGACCCACTGATGCCCACCAAGCAGACTGCAGGCAGTGCCCTGGTCCTCGTGAGAGATTTCAGTGGGGATGATCTATAAAGGACTGCTTTTAAATCCAGTGCTCATCTACGCAGCACACAGGACCAGCATTTCAAGTAGGTCCCCTTGCTTTGACTTGTCACTGATAGTTCAGAATGGGACTGCCAAAGACCTGAATTCTAAAATATGTAACTGCTGAACAGTTGACAAAGGTCATGTGAAAAACCCAGTGGAGACCCAGTGAACTGTGCGCCACAGCAGAACAGCGCAGAGACAGCTTCGGGAGAGATGCTGGCTTTGACTTTTGATGATAGGCTCTTTCAGAGGCAGTCCTCTGGATGATGCCCTGACTTCTCTTAGGTATCAGTTCTCCACCCTGGCTGCCTCTTCCAATCACCTTCGGAGGCTTTAAGCACTCAGTCGTAGAGACTGGTGTGAGTAAGGCTCAGGGAGGCACAGTTTGAAAGCTCCCCAGATTATCAGCTCAGAGCTGAGATGCCCTGGAATTTCCCCCTTACGTTTCTGCTGGCTGAGACTCTAAGCTAAAGATTCTCAGTCTCCCCAGGTCTGATGACACAGCACAGCAGATGTTCTTTAAGTCCAAGTTTCCACCATTTAGAAGATAAGGATGAGAATCAGGCTCACAGATTAATGTTGGGTTTATATGCAGAGAGTAAAACGGAGAGTTAGAGCAATCTATCAGATCACTGGAGTCCAGATAGCTTTTTTCCTAAAAAAAAAAAAAAATAATAATAATAATAATAAGGTGGAGGGAGGAGTTGAGAGGGAAGGTCCTTGACCTTGCACTGCCTTGTGGACGGTCATCCATCCTGCCCTGTGCCACTTCTCCACCAGGCATGGATAAGCATGGACAGAAAAGGGGCAAGAGGACTTTCCCAAAGGTAGGAACTGATACAGGCCACAGAAGGGATGGGCTGGGACTGTAATTGATCCTTATAATTCTCAGCGCTCTCCCTGAATTAGCAATGTAACCTCACATAATCCCTTTTATGAGAGACTGTCCTTCAAATGAAATGCCAAAGATAGACTGCATAAAAATAACCACTGAAAAGGCCGTACCCCAATCCTGAGATACTTATTAGCATCCATTGTTAAGAATACAGCAAAGTATTAATGAACTCCTTGAGATCCAAAGCACATGATTTTAAGCAGATCATCTCAAGAACGTTAATAACAACCACACAGTTTCTCTCCTTCCTCGACTGCAGGAAAGACTACGTCGCTGCACTTGGTGCAAAGACCCTGGACGGAGGGAGGTGGGGAGTGGATACTGCAAAGGGCCAAGTAGTGCTACCATCTGAGGGAGAAGGGTGAGGGCTGGGCCTGCTTATTAGACAGGAGACACTTAGCTGGCTTGCCTTCTTCTACTACATTTTATCGACTTTGGGACTAATTTGTTCGAAAGCAAGTTCACAAAGTATGACAACATAAAACAGACTTGAATTCAGAGCCATTATTTCTGATTCTATGGAATACCAACTAGAACAGCCTTTCAGACACAGAAGAAAAATATTCACACAAAGGATTGCATAATCAACCCTGATGTGTGAGACAAGTTCCAGGCTAGTTCCACTCTTACATGTGTCTAAAACACTAAAAGTTTAAGCCATTAAAGGACTTATTTTTAAAAGATAATGTTCTAAAATAAATATTGCTGGGAATTTGTCTGAAGGATTAAATTTCCAGGTAGAAACAATATTTCCATTAAATCTGCTGACAATCCTCTACCCATAGAGATCTCCTTGGAAAACTAACATTTGTTTCAAGTTTTCACGCAGTAAACACAGGTTCTGGTCCCTCGTTTGGAGGAATAAAATAACAACAACCTGGTGATCAGTAAAACGAACCCATTTCTTACCCAAGACAAATGAGACACATGAAGCTTTCTTGGGAAAGGAAAGGCTTGGCAGACAATTTGCTCTTCCCCTCAACTGAACAAGAAATCCTAGATGGGAAGAAATTTCTCTTAAAGAGCTACTACGCTATTACAGACAGTTTTGTTGGGTTTTCCAGTGTGGGTTTTATTTTCATATTAATTTTTTTTTTTCATTTAGCGATTTTTTTTCAAGCCCTTCCACAGCTGTTTCTGCTCTTGGAGGGCAAGAGGGAACATTCCATTCCTCCCGGCCAAACCTGCACTTCCGGCACACAGAGAACCCTGGCAGCCTTGCACCCTCTGCCCACACCCACCCCTCAGCAGCCTCCCCATCCCCAAACCACGTCCAGCCCCACGTCCTCCTCCCCACCCCCAAGGAAGCAGCAACGAATGCATGCAGTCAACGGAAAGACAGTCTCCAGAAAGTAGGTTAAAGCTGCAGCATTTGGCCACCCCTGCCCTCCTGGCTCCAGGTTTCTTCCTGATGTGACTGAATCCCTTCCCCTTTCCACAAGGGGCTCGGCAAACACATGCTACTTAACTTCTCCTCCCTGGTGGCTCAGATGGTAAAGAATTCACCTTCAATACAAGAGACCCAGGTTCAATCCCTGAGTCGGGAAGATCCCCTGGAGAAGGGGATGGCAACTCACTCCACAATTCTTGCCTGGAGAATCCCATGGATAGAGGAGCCTGGCAAGATGCAGTCCATGGGGTCACAAAGAGTTGGACGTGACGGAGCAACTAACACACACTTTAAGACCGTGCAGGACAAGCCACGCAAAGTCGATGCTTCAAAGGGTTAAAAACCATGACATAAAAGAACATTCCTGAAACTGACTCTGCAAAGTAGAACGAAGTAGAACAGAAATAGCTTTGTTATTAACAAAATTTTCACTTAAGATTAAAAAAATAAAGCTGCAAGTTTTTTCAGTTTGAAAATGTATTGTGGGTGGAAATGGAGAGAATAAAAGGGCATTGGAAATACACATCCAGAATTCAGGAATACAGTGGAGTTTAATCACTTTCACGGCATTATGTAAGTGATCATCAGGGCAGGAAGTTCAGTAAAAGGTAATACTGTGGAAAACGGAGGGCTGCGAAACGCATCTAATAACAAGCAACCTTAACTTTACAGTGAAAGAAACTGAAGACCAAAGAGATACAAGGCATAGCTGAATTCAATCAGCTAGGAGGTGGCAGCCAAGTGGAGACAAACTCAGATCTCCTGGCCTCTAGGTGTTGCAGTAATACCACCCAGAAACACCGTTAGTCCCAGTGTCTGGATTACCATGACAACTGAAAAGGTGAAGTGAAGTGCATGGAGCACAGAGGATGGATAAGATCTACCATCCGTCCATCCATTCAGCTTCAGTCTGCCTTGCTTTACAACTTGGGGAATAGGTGTCTGTCTCCCCTAACACTTACTGAACCCTTTACAACCGGATGCCATGTTTTATTACAGCTTTACTGCCTAGCACGGCAGTGCCACATAGCAAGTGCTCAAAAATATTCCTCTCATCACTGAATTAGTGGGAAGGGGACAGCAGCCACAAAACAAGGCCTGAATTTTATGTTAAAATGAAATGTTATAAAAACATGAGACCAATAAATGATCCTCAATATGAAAAATGGAAGGAAACTTCCATTGCAAAATGTGAAATAGCATTAAGGTTTTTCTAAAGTCAACAAGTCTCAGCCTTGAATATAAACTTCAATTATACAACCAAATTTCCCAAAACAAGATGACATAGTCTAGTAAGCAGGCTTAAGGTTCTCTGTAATAATATTATAGAGATGGGCAGAAGGATGGTACATAGGCTATTCGGGGGAGCAAGGGCTTGGGAGAATGGTCTCAGGTCCAGCCAGGGTGTAGATCCCTACCCGTCTCTACCCATCTTGGGGTGTTATGGAGCCCCTATTACTTGGTAATGCAGTTGATTGGCTCAGCACTCAGAGGCATCCTTGAAACCAGAGACAACATGCCTAGTTCTAAATCTCCCCCAAGCAAACACAGGGATAACACGAGAAATCCAAAATAGAGTCTACCTCACCTGCAGTCTGAAGGAACTTACTGTATTAGTGCCTGCCCAAGCCAAGACTCTGTGCTTCACAAACCCAATCTCACTTTATTTTCATGGAAAGTCTGTCAGGAGGAGATGGGTGCAGAACAGTAACTGTTTACAGGCAGTGGGGCCAGAAATCAAGCCCAAGGCTAACTCCTACAGCAGAGCTCTAACCACTTCGCCGTGCGCCCCTCTCCAGGCCCCGAGCTGACTAAGGACAGAGGCACCATTCCAAGTGACCAAGGAGCTTGCAAGACTACACTAACCCGTGTCACCGAATTAAATGTTTTCAGCTCTAAGTTTCTGTACATGGTTCCTAGGACTATGAAAGGAGAGGAAAAGGTGGAAAAAAATCACTAACCATAAAGCAAGTGTTGTTGGAACTGGATCATTTTTAGAAATGATCCTTTTTTCTCAGACACTCCCCAAAAGGAACACTATGGATGTGTTCTGCCTTGACCTGGGATCACTACTTTTAGGCAATGAACAAATTGGATCACTGCCATAACCTTTTGAGTGCCCAGGCCTTCCTCTGTGCTATCACCTGTGACCGATTCAAGCCAGTTTACCTGGTTGTCCCGGGCAGGCCTATCCCGGCCCCCAAGAGCTGGCACCATTCTAAGGTCCTGAAGCCAGAGACATCAGGCAAATGTCAGCTTTACCCGGGACCTTGCTATTACAAGGCTTAATCTGAAACAGGGACTCAACTCTATACTATTTAAAATATGTAATTAGTTTATTATTGAGCCAGAAATGATTAGCTTGCTTTCAAACTATGTGAATTTTAAAACATGATGTCTTTTGCCTGCCAGCTGACAGCATGATCGGGTTGCTTCTGTTTAGCCTCAATCAAAAACTCTGGTAGAAAACTGCTTTAAGGCTTCATATGCATGCTATTTTATTATTTGTCTTCTGGCATCAAAATCTGCAGAAACAGAAATCACTGACAATGCAAGCACACTAAGAGGGTGGATGCAGAGGTGATGAGTGGGTGAATTCAACAGCTTGAGAGTTTGACATCTGAGATCCAGGAAAACTGCCTTTCTCTTCCCAGGGTACAATCCTTCTCTTCACGTGGAATTCACTGGCTGTAGCATCACACATACAAACACTGACTGTTTCCAGCTCTTCAGATGGTCTAGTTCAGAAAAAAATGGTTCTTTTCTGTCTTGTTATTTCAAGAGCAATGAATTTCTTTTTGGTAGCTCTGAAATATATGCCAATGTGTGGGCACAGTCACATAGCTACACATGGGCCCACACCCTGGAAAGACTGGGAGGGGTGGAGGCACATTTTTTCAGCTAGGGCAGGAAAAAGTTGGGGCTGGTATTTATAAAACAGACATGTGTGTATGCATCTGGAAGCAGGCTCCCTTCCAAGTGTCAGTGTTAATTATTCTAATAGTCATCAAAAATCAAGGTGTTACTGGTGAAAGCAGAAAAAGGAAGCGAATGCCACATAACAGAGTATCCCTGCTGGCTACTGCAAACACAACCACGGATGGACTTTTTCTTTACGGGAATAGAGTACAGCAGTCAACTCCACAAAATGACTCGGGCCTGCACCCCCTCTATCCACTCCACACCCGAGTGAAATTCGGCTAGCAAGGAGTCTCCTGAGGAACTGCTCCCTCTACCTGAGAACCTCAACTGCAAGACCAGCATTTCACAGTACTGGTTTTGCAAGATTTCTTCTTGTTTAAAATCACAGGATGCAAAAGTGGCTGATGACCAATACGATGATGTTGCTAAATACCGAGTGAATCAACCATTTATTCCCGGACACTCCTGGGTGCCAATTACACACACAGATGAGCACCAGCCAGCTTGAAAGTCCACATGAATGATTAAATAAAGATAGGAGATGACATTTCCATGTGCTGAAGAACTAGGCATTCATTCCATTTTTTCTCCTGAAGAAAATACTGATTGAGCCATTTGTATACAAGTGCATTTTAATTTATAATCTAGGATGTTCTCAAATGTGCAAGCTAACCATTAGCACTACCCCTCAAATTATGATGAATGAAGCAGGTTGAATGTGCATGGGATAAATCAGTTTCTCTGAAAACCATGACACAAATGCAGTGTTTTAATACTAACACGTACTAGGCTGTCATCTCCTCACGTACACTGCTAGGTAAGCTTGAAAGCACTTAAGAAACTGGAAGCAACTAGCGTCAGTGGTGATACTAATCTATCACCCAAAGGGCAGGAGGGATGATATTAATTGGCAAGGACAGTCATACAAGAGACTAAGAGTCTATGGGACATAAGAGACACTACACGTGTGGTGGAGAGTTGGAGGTGAGACCACACCTCACCCAGCAGGCGTCACAGTGCTCCAGGGCTCCCTGGTTCCCACACACTTGCTGCCAGTGATTCCAAAGCCACGCCTGAGGAAGCAGGACCCCTGGCTTTACAACTACCTCCTTGGCTGAGTCTCATTTGGCAGGTCTGGCCCTCATATTCTCTCCCCCAACTTCCTGGATCTCATCACCTGGACTTTCTGGACTTTCCAATTCTTTCCCCTTAGGTTGTTCATTTGCTAATAGGAAATGTGACCTCATAGCACAACCAGGCCCTAGGTCTTTCCCTAAGACTTAAGAAATCATCATACATACAGGGTCCACTGAAACCAATCCCTTTAGGTCAAGACAAGGGAGGAAACACACACAAGAACAGATATTGCTGAGCCATTCTTAGGTTCAAAGGTAGCTTCATGTAGCACACTTCAGACTCTGAGGCATTATGTGGGATAATATCACCCTATATTCCCAGTTTCTCCAGCAACATGTTCATCAGGTTCTTCCAAACTGCCGTGACCTAGGGTCTCCCCAAGTAAAAAAGATAGCCAAGTCCTGATGCTATTTTGTGGACAGAAGAGGAAATCACATTAAGCTTCTCATAAGGTTAACGATCCAAGTTGGGAGACAATTCTCCACGGGGTCTCTGCAGGTCTTGCAAACAAAGTACAAACCCTTAGTTCTAGACTATCATTCAAAGATGTCTATATTTGCATAGTGAACAGCCTTGAAAAACAGTGATGCCATTGCACTCCAGAGCAAAGGACAGATGTGCTGATTGCTCATTACCAAACATCTAGGATCCCCAAACTCAGGATTCCTCTTCCATTCACCAAACCCGCTGCATGTACATGCATCAACCTGGACTCATCTGTGTCACTCATTCCCATGGGATTTGGGAGCAAGGATGGAGCAATGGAAAATATGTGGCTGCTCATGCTGCTTGCTGGGCAACCAGTAATAAATGCTTTGCCTTTGACCCAGGAGTCTCATGTCCAGCAGAGTCATCTCAGATCCTCCCAGTTCCTGACAGTCTGCTACTTTAGTTTATGAACTGCTGACATCTCCTTAACTATATCAGATAAAACTGGGCAATTCATCTCTAGCTAACTTTCTTCTCTACTCCTACATAAACGAGAAGAAACACAGATAATGGGATGGAGGAAAATGCATTTTGAAGGTTCTGATCTGGCTCTGCTGAGGACCCATAAGGCTTTATGAGATCAAATCATGAATAGAGGGGGAGGGGCAGGGGAGAAGGAAAAGCCCCTCCTGTGGCCACTGTGCAGTGTTTCGTCTGCATGGGTCACCATCTTTGTCAGGGGCTGCTCAACTCTGCGGTTTGCTCATGAAGAGCAGTGAGCAGCAACTTGGGTCTGTCGCTTTTGCCTTGCTCCTCCACTGAACAAGAGAACAGACCACATTATGTCCTCTAGGTAACATCTGTTGAGTTTCTGCAGTGGCCAGATCTCCATCAGGGAGCCCTGGGCCATTCTCAGAGGGAAGAGGCTCTCCCTAGTCCTTCTGACTTGCCTATGAGCTACCCCAAGTCTCACCCTGATGGAAATACTTTCATGGTCTTTATCTCGCCACAGTGACTGTCGGTGCACCTGTCACGTAGGCAGAAGCCTGAGATTCCCTCCTCCTTCTTTGCAAGCTCTTCTACATACATTTGCTTCATTCTTCGGACAGTATTTAGCAGCTTCAGACCTGCAGAAAGGAAGACAGACTAGGCGGTTCCTGTGAACCAAGAGCAAACACACACACATTTAAATACTCCAAGTTTCCAAAAGAGAGTTAATTTTCTAGCTTATTAACTATGAACCAGGAACCTCTACTATGAAATATAAAAACCTTACATGACTTCATGCTCTTCAGTTTCTAACTACTGATTCAAGTCAGATATGTTCTGGTACATAGGAAATTGGTATTTTCTTTTCCCTCCCCTTTCCTCCTGGATAACCTACTTCCATTCTTGGCAAAATGAGGTGTATATTTACTATAGTGTTCACATGTACCTACACGTTCAGAGACTCTGGAATGAGGCTAGGTTGTTGCCACACAGCCAAATAATGTGCCCTGTGAGAAATAATTATCAATTAGAGTGCTATAAAATGGGCTAGCAGTTTTATTCCACTCACACTGTGTGGTATTTTGGCCACCAAACACAACAAGCTTTCTTCGGTTCTCTTTACATCAATCAGAAAATTACATTAATTTGCTCCGATGCTATTTGTGGACATATGTGGAAAGAATGCAGACATCCAGGGGTAAATTAGAGTCAATTCACTCTACTTGGGCAGCAGGTCCCCACACAGACACTTACATTATAAAGGGACCTCAGCCTGGGCTGTAGCAATGGCTCTACAGTAAGGAACTATTAGCAACAACTTTCAAGTAATCAATTTTCAGTGCTTTTGAGTCTAGAGTAGCTGCCAAAAGAATTTGGCAAAAGCCATCATTTTAAAAACACCAATTTAAGCTACAGTAAGGTATTCTTACTATAGCAAATAGGTTTTATTTTGTCTCTTTAAATCTATATAGGAGGTTGAAAAATAGAAAAAATAAAGGTTTGAAATTTAGATACGACTTGGACATTTTAAGTCTTACAGCTTTTCTGTCCTTCTTCCTGACAGCTCTCTTTTATGTGACATTATGTTTGGTGATAATTATTAAAATATTTCCTGGGGGGAAAGACATATTAAAATAGGAAGAAGTTATATATAAGTTCTTAACAGAAGAAAAACTGGGAAGAGTTAAAGAGCAAAAGAAGGCACAACTACATCCCTTGTTCTATCCTGACACACAGAAGACTCTTAACACACCTTTCTTGACAGGATAAATGAATTCCCCCCTCATTTTTTCTATTGAAGTAATCCATGCTGAATAAGGTTAGTGTCTGTAACGCAACGCAGGAAGTCCAGCATTACAGAGGTAGACACTCTTTTCTCGGGTTCTCCATCTCCAAGGAAATCTTTCTCTTGCATTTAAAGTCACAGTAAATAAAATATCAGATTTACGTAAATTTAAGTCATCTGTGGTAAACTTCAGAAACACTTAGAAATTCAAAATGTGGATATTATTCATTTTACTAGAAATCATACTCATGCTTCAGGTGAAGTATACAACTCAAACTACTATAACACAGTAGTAAAGAACATTTTATTTTTAATTAAGATTCATGACTTTTTTAAAACTGAGGAAAATAAACATTTAAATTGATTTGCAAAAGTATTAAATAGGTACAGACTTAAAAAAAAACCAGTATCTATTGATGTTAAAAATGTATATTACCTTTGACTTAGAAGAATTGATCACTTCTCTTACGTGAAAATAGTTCACTATTAATTTTGGGCTTTTTGTCATATATAGCCAAACTTAATCCTACCTGCGATTCATGGGGTCGCAAAGAGTCGGACACGACTGAGTGACTGAACTGAACTGAACTGAATCCTACCTGATACACCCAGAAATTCTATTTTTAAGAATTAATCTTACTAATCCTTCTGCACACACACACACATTCACTCTCAACTTCTGCATATATTTGATTGATAACAAAATATCATTGATTACAAAATTACACTTATTAATAACAGTAAAATTCTCAAAGAGATGGGAATACCAGACCACCTGACCTGCCTCTTGAGAAATCTGTATGCAGGCCAGGAAGCAACAGTTAGAACTGGACATGGAACAACAGACTGGTTCCAAATAGGAAAAGGAGTATGTCAAGGCTGTATATTGTCACCCTGCTTATTTAACTCATATGCAGAGTACATCATGAGAAACGATGGACTGGAAGAAACACAAGCTGGAATCAAGATGCCGGGAGAAATATCAGTAACCTCAGATATGCAGATGACACCACCCTTATGGCAGAAAGTGAAGAGGAACTATAAAAAGCCTCTTGATGAAAGTGAAAGAGGAGAGTGAAAAAGTTGGCTTAAAGCTCAACATTCAGAAAACAAAGATCATGGCATCCGGTCCCATCACTTTATGGCAAATAGATGGGGAAACAGTGGAAACAGTGTCAGACTTTATTTTTGGGGGCTCCAAAATCACTGCAGATGGTGACTGCAGCCATGAAATTAAAAGATGCTTGCTCCTTGGAAGAAAAGCTATGACAAACCTAGATAGCATATGAAAAAGCACAGACATTACTCTGCCGACAAAGGTCCATCTAGTCAAAGCTATGGTTTTTCCAGTAGTCACGTATGGATGTGAGAGTTGGACCATAAGGATGGCTGAACACTAAAGAATTGATGCCTTTTTTCAGAGTCCCTTGGACTGCAAGGAGATCCAACCAATCCATCCTAAAGGAAGTCAATCCTGAATATTCATTATAAGGACTGATGTTGAAACTGAAGCTCCAATACTTTGGCTGCAAAGAGCTGACTCATTGGAAAAGACCTTGATGCTGGGAAAGATTGAAGGCAAGAGGAGAAGGGGACAACAGAGAATGAGATGGTTGGATGGCATCACGGATTCAATGGACATGAGTTTGAACAAGTTCTGGGAGATGGTAAAGGACAGGGAAGCCACACTGCAGTCCATGGGGTTGTAAAGAGTCGGACATGACTGAGCGACTGAACAATGAGAGGTTTCTAATCACATCAGTTAGACAGTGCAATAGAAACACTTAGCAAGAAAGGTATTTCTGCACCTGTTTCCCATCCACCTTGATGCATGTGTCATCAGACAATTCCCAAGTGTTTTTCAACGAATGACTGTATGTGTGGGACACTGCCACCCTTCAATGGCACAAGGCTGGCAGGGCAAGCACTGATTCTCATGGCCTCGTCGCAAGTTTCAGTAGTTCTGATTTGGAGGCCACTAAGGACAGGGACCCAGCACATTTGCGAATGATGAGGCTGTATTTATGGTGAGGCTCTCAACACTTATTGGTTTGGATCCACCTGGATCTCAAGAGAAAGAACATTTTTGTGGTTTCAGACATAAAAATGAATCATACAAATTATGGCTGAGAGACATATGGTCTTAGCTTCTAGGAATTAATTTTACAATAACACAATATATAAAGCTATTTCTACTGATCATGGCAATTATGCAGGGCCATACCTTAGCAATGATTTTCACAAAACTATCAGAAATAACATCAACAGCCAGTGAGCAAAGAATATCTACAACACACCATAATGTTCTAGCTTGGACACAGGCTTGCTCTTCTGACTCTGGAGCAACATGAAATGAGCAGAAAGTAAGGCAGACACAGTGACATCATCAGTCTCCACTCAAGCCCAGAGCATCAAATCCAAAAAATAAAATCCTATCCAATAAGAAACCAACAATCTCCCATGTGGACATCATGGTATAGCATCCACTAAGAGTATTAACAGAAAACTCTGTATTCCCATGGAACCAAACAGTGGTCAGCTATCCATCCCTAAAATGAATTTTCAAAAATCAGGAAATGAGTAAACGAAGAAATCTGTCACAAAGCTATTGCAATATTCTAAATACTGAATGCTATACAAGAATAGAAACTTTATTGCATTAAGATACCACATGACAGTCTCAATTTTTCATGTCTAAAGGCTGGATATTGAAAATTGCATCTATGGAGATCTAATAAACAGAGCAGCATTGCAAATGTTTAAGTGTGCTGTCTAATTTCATCTATATGTAAGAACATGCTGGGGAAAGAGTCTTGAATATTTCAAGTTAAGTTGGTACTATGGGTTGTAGTCATTGACTACTGAAAACAGTCATCTCCAGGAGAAGAAGATAAGATGGGTGATTTACTCAGAGGAAAGATTACTTAGTAACTGATATCTCACATCTATTTCACTGATAAATACTAAGCAGTTACTCTCCAAACCCCTGTGGGATGAAAAGAGTTATTTCAGAGTTTAAATTGTCCCTTGCAACATCTTTTAAACTCTTCTTAATATGCTATTGAGTCCATTCCTGGCACTTCATAAATAAAGCTATAAAGTCTTGGCTCTGAACGGGTTATCGGGGCATCAACACCTCTGCTAGAAGGCAAGGCCACTGGGCCTGGACTACCAACGTCTCTGGTGTCTCCCACACAACTCCTCACACAGGGCTCTGCACTCTTTCCATGAAACTGCAACCACCTTAATTTACAGTCCATGAGGTCACAAGTGTTGGACAAGACTTAGCAATTTAATTTTCCCCTAATTTAAAAAGGGGGGAAAAAACCCTTGAAATCACAATATATGTTTAATGGACTAATAGCTCTTTTGGAAAGTGATTTTTAGCTTACTAATGTTTTGTCCTTAGGAATAAATGTCCTACATCAAGTCTCAATTTCCTTTTGCTTCAGGAATTGAGCAAATCCCCTAGGCCATTCCATCCTGATCACTTCCCCAGATCTAGCACCTAAAGCTGACGTGAGTCCTCTGATTGTTAACTTTGAGGATGCCATCACTTCAAGATGACTGTGGCTGGAGGTAAAAGAGAAATAAGACCTTCCCTGACACAGAGGGTGGATCCAGGGTGGCAGGGGCAGGAAGGAATGACGACCAAGGGGCAGCCTCTCCCTCTCCCCTCACGGAGACTGTCAGGGCTGGAGCAGTGGAGGAAGAAGTAGAGGGGCCTCATGCATACACATTTGAACAGGTATTTACGGAGATCCTTTCGAGCACCAGGTGTACAAACACCAGTGAACAAGACAGCCCTGGTCTCATTCATGGATTTTACAATTCCGTGCAGTGAGGGGGAGATAAGGGATAGATAATAATTAAAACAAACAAATACATACATAATTACAAGTTGTGAAAAGTGCCCTGAAGGAAAACAAGAGTACCACAAGAGAAAGTAACAGGGTGGGTTGGACGGACCTAAGATTTAGATTGGGAAGTCACGAAAGACCTAAGACCTGGAGGATGAGCAACCAAGCAGTGAAAGTCAGCAGGGCCGATGTATTTACCTACAGAAAAAAAAAGGGAGGAGAATCTGAGATGTTCTCCTTGAAGTCACGCAAATGTGAGGTCAGGTAGAGATGAGGACCCAAATGGAGAGGAGATGAGGACCCAAATGGAGAGGAGCCACCAGACAAGAGGGGCCGTGGTGATCATGACTTCGAGAATGCAGTACTTCCAGAAGACACAGCAGGCACTGCTCAAAGGCGCAGAGAGAGGATGTGGTGAACACTGTCCATGAGCTTTGGCAACAAAGAAGCATCACTGGTGGCCTTGGTAACAGCAGTATTGGCACTGCCAGGGGCAGAAGTCAGGGAAGATACCAGCAACCGATAATAAACAATAAACCATAACCATAAGTCATACTTGGAGAAGGCAATGGCACCCCACTCCAGTACTCTTGCCTGGAGAATCCCAGGGACGGGGGAGCCTGGTGGGCTTCCGTCTATGGGGTCGCACAGAGTCAGACACGACTGAAGTGACTTAGCATAGCATAGCATAGCATAAGTCATGCTGCTGCTGCTGAGTCACTTCAGTCGTGTCCGACTCTGTGCAACCCCACAGATGGCAGCCCACCAGGCTCCCCCGTTCCTGGGATTCTCCAGGCAAGAACACTGGAGTGGGTTGCCATTTCCTTCTCCAATGCAGGAAAGTGAAAAGTGAAAGTGAAGTCGCTCAGTCGTGTCCGACTCTTAGCGACCCCATGGATTGCAGCCTAACAGGCTCCTCCGTCCATGGGATTTTCCAGGCAAGAGTACTGGAGTGGGGTGCCATTGCCTTCTCCGAGGTAACGTTTACTGAGTGTTTATTATGTACTAAGCACTGTTTTAACAATATTATCCCCTCAGGGATATGAGAGCACTGAGCACTCAGGAAATCTGCCCAAGACCGCATGCTGTGTGCGGAGGGTCCAGGATAGAACTCCAGGAGTCTGGCTCAAGTCCAAACACTATGCATGGAAGTGGGTGACAGTGAACAAGGCCCAGGGCTTACGGGTAGGGGCTGGCACGGTCCTGGCCCTGGGGTCACATGCAAGCCTCTCCCAGCAGAGGACATGGCTAGGCAGACTCTACTGGCTACAGTGGCCACAAGGCTGTCCTTCCACCTTGGGAAAATAATGACCGTCTAAGGAAGGGTATGTCTCAGAATACGCACTCTGCAACTTCCCACTATTCGTCCAGTGAGACCCCTAGAAGTTATTTCCACTTAGAGATTCCCTGAAGGGCAATCACAGCTGCAGTCCACACTGAAGTCAGGTGTTATTGCCCTGCCGCATGCCGTAACTCAGCAGCTCAGCTCTGGATCACACGCTTTTCATCGGTTGGGTCCCAGAGCCACAGGGTGAGATGGGGCAAAGCAAAGCGAACACACTGGATGTACCCTCTTCCCCTACAGTTTAGTCAGGAAGGAAAGCTGAGCCATGAGAAGAAATTGCTGCACTGCTCCTGAGCAGTCCTTTCAATCCATAACCAGGAAAACAAATATAGACACAAAATGAAACAGAGGAGCCATGGGTTTCTTTTGAGGTTTGCTCATTTTTCAGCACCTGGCAATCTCATGCTTTCATCTCCACTAAGCATAATTTTTAGGTCCTTGGGAGGATGAGTGCTAGTTCTTAGGTGACCTCAGTGGTCAAAACCAGTGAGCTAGGGTCCTTGGAGGGCCTCTCTAAGCCTTCCCTTCCCCTTGCCCCTTTCTCATCCTTTCTGTCTTCAGACAGTTTAACACAGACCAAGTCTGAAAACACCAAGCTGGCCCGGGGTAAAGAAGTTACTGGTTGTTTACACAGTAAAATTACGAGCCTCAACAAAAAATAAAACCATCCTCTGTGGAACAGCACTACATACAAAAAAAAAATGAGGCAAAATAAAATTCCTCATTCGGTAAAGCTTTCGCAGAGATTACCAAAGGCGGGGAATCAAAGAGGCTGGAAGCCTATTTAACATTTTATGAGTCAATCTCCAGGTTAGGAAGTGGAGAACACAGAAATTCTTTAGCTAGGAAGTTTAGATGCACTTATCAAATCCTGTGAAATACACACTATGTTCTAGAGTCTCAAAAATGAACTCCGTCTGTATGCAGAGGACTAAAAACAAGCTGCAACAACAGTGAAGACTAAAGAATGAATGAGTCTTGGGGCCAGTAGCTAGACTGCCCGCCACTCAGGGAGGAATCAGACAATCCTTCCACTGACTGTTACAGCAACTGTCCAAAACAAGGCAAGTTCAGAGTTCAAATTCTAGTCTCCGTGAAAGGAGTAAAGTAACTTAAGAGTGTAACTCCTGCCATATGCAAATAACTCTAATTTTTCAAATCTTTGTTATTTCCTAGCGTTGAATTGGCTACAAGTTGTTGAGCCTTTTTGTCTTCAACTTTTCTCAGATTACCTAAGTCATATGTGTATACTCTAAAAAAACTAACAAGATTAGAAAAGTGAAGCAGCAGAAAACAATCACGTACTTGGCCTTTCCAGACACAAACTTTGTAGATTTTGCTACTTATTTTCTATAGTTTTTGTTTATGTGAATGGGAACATCTTGCATGCTATCCTGGTGTTTCACCCAAATTGATGTTGAATTTATAACAAACAGAGGCTCTTGTTTATAAGCCCTCTTAAATGTATTTCTTAAAACATCAATGACCTGTATTTTTCTTTATTGAGTTGTACTGCTCTCAAAGTTTGATTTATTAAGGCTTTATATTTCAAGCTTTATATATTCTTGCATTCTTCTTCCCAAATTCCATGCAGAACGTAGACCGTAAGTAAGTATGCAGGATGCTCTTCCAGTTGTCCTACTTGCATAGACAGACCTTAATACAAGGAATGGCATCTGTATTCCAGGTACAATGAAAAGTTTATCCTTTACAGGCAAAGCACAAGAGGGATTTGGGCTGTAGGGTGCTATCTGTTCTGTCTGTTCAGGGACCGCTCTAGACGCCCCCCACACAGCACACCTGAGCATGCCCCCACATCCTCATGCTTCCAAGGCTGCTTCTGCACTCCCCAGTCCTCAGGTCCCACCCTGCTACTATGGGGGCAACCAGGCCACCAATAGGAGGAAAAGACCCAAAAATGGATGAGGCGGAATTATCCTTTACATCTGTACCAAGTAGTCATCACAACTCCTGTCTAGTTGATAAGTTAAATGTTACTACTATCCTGTTAATGCAGGAGAAAACGGCACAAAGAAGTTAAGACAGAATTTTAGAATGGGAAAGGACTTCAGGGATCAACTAACCCAGTGGTGACCAGATTCCTTAGTGGATTCGTGGAGGTTCTGGTTCTTTATGGCCTTAGCCGGGAGAAGTAGACCAACTCAACAACATTTAATGTGGCAAATTTCCCAAAACTGATTGCCGTTGAAAGCATTTTCAGAAATGTTTTAATAGTGTTCGTATGTTTGGTTTTTTTGCTATTTATGGTGAAATATATTAAAATAAATCAATAGTTTAAATTCAAAGGCATCAAAAAGGAAACAACATTAATTAAAACCACTGTACCACACTGAAATTCTAAGTTTTGTTTCTAATCAGTAGTAACTGGGAGCTCAATACCTAGAACAGTGCCCAGCACATAGTAGGGCCAAATAGGTATTTGTTGAATGAACTTATGAATGAATGAGATCCATCAACTTCATAGAAAAACTCCACATAAAAGAGTAAAATCATTCAAAGCAGTAAGTAGAAAGGAAGTCTGGAAGGCATTCATGAGATGGATGATTAATAAACAATTGCATATCTACTAGTTGTACACATGAAATTGTGAAGGATCAAAAACTCAAAATGATTAAATATCTTAAACATGCTACATAATGGATGCCAAAAAGTTTACACAGCTGAAAAGGATAGAAAAAAAAATTAAACATCAGGATAAATGGAACTATATCCACATGAAACTGATGAAGCATATTGTTGTCCCGTCCGACTCTTTGCGACCCCATGAATCGCAGCACGCCAGGCCTCCCTGTCCATCACCAACTCCCAGAGTTCACTCAAACTCACGTCCATCGAGTCAGTGATGCCATCCAGCCATCTCATCCTCTGTTGTCCCCTTCTCCTCCTGCCCCCAATCCCTCCCAGCATCTGAGTCTTTTCCAATGAGTCAGCTCTTCGCATGAGGTGGCCAAATATGTGCTTAAGTATAGTGTATTGTTTCTAAAGCACTTGGTGACCTAACACATGAGGCCTACATGGGGAAGCACATGGCCAGCTTGGGGTGGGGCAGAGGGTATCTCTGTTTCAGTTCAGCCTGTATGTATTGCTTCCCCAATTACTCTCCTGCCAAAGATGACCTTAATGCTTCCTGCGGCACAGCAAAGCCTTTGAGCAGTTGTGCACGTGTTTTCAAAGCCTCCACCTTTCTTACTAACATGCAGCATCATCTCTACCTTCCACCTACAATGAAAACAATCAGCTTGCTTCCTTCCACAAACCTCTCCAGGAGCCCTGCCTCGCCTCCTCCATCCTTCCTTCAAATTCCAGCTTCAAGCTCACTGCCTACAACTAGGCCGGCTCCACCTGATTCAGATCACTGCTTGCACCTGCATCTGGAAGAAGGTACTCCACATTTAAAAGCACAACCAGTGGGTGCTTTGCAGTTTTGAACTCTGTTTCAAACTGCTTCACAGGTGTATGATCTTCTGTGTGCTGCTGTCTCTTCAAGTAGTTAACGTGAGACACAACCAGTAAGTTTTCTATGTTTCCTGTATCTCAGAATGACTGACACAGTTTGATGCATGTAGTATGGTGTTCCATCAATATTTAGAAACTAAAATCTATGGTAAAGATCAATGCTATAGGACAGAGACCACAACATATTGATCATCCAAGTTCTGTCCTCTTAAAATTCACTGTACTTTTCAGGGAAAGTTAGTCCAGACTTCATTCAAATTAAAAATTTTTAAAGGTGCCTAAGTAATTGCTTACTGCTTGGAAGGAAAGTTATGACCAACCTAGAGAGCATATTAAAAAGCAGAGACATTACTTTGCCAAAAAAGGTCTGTTTAATCAAGGCTATGGTTTTTCCAGTGGTCATGTATGGATGTGAGAGTTGGACTGTGAAGAAAGCTGAGCGCTGAAGAATTGATGGTTTTGAACTGTGGTGTTGGAAAAGATTCTTGAGAGTCCCTTGGACTGCACGGAGATCCAACCAGTCCATCCTAAAGGAGATCAGTCCTGGGTGTTCACTGGAAGGACTGATGCTGAGGCTGAAACTCCAGTACTTTGGCCACCTCATGCAAAGAGTTGACTCATTGGAAAAGACCCTGATGCTGGGAGGGATTGGGGGCAGGAGGAGAAGGGAACGACAGAGGATGAGATGGCTGGATGGCATCACCGACTCGATGGACATGAGTTTGAGTATACTTCGGGAGTTGGTGATGGACAGGGAGGCCTGGCGTGCTGCGATTCATGGGGTCGCAAAGAGTCGGATGCAACTGAGTGACTGAACTGAACTGAAGTAATTGCAGTAGCTGGATGGGGGGAGAGGGGGAGGGAATATTAATCAACCTGGGAAGAAACCTAAACCTGCCTACAACAGGGTCAGGTCCACTTGCCCCTTTCTGAAGGGCCCCTGTCATTGCTGTCACTGAGGGTTGTTGCAGCCAAGCTTCAGCAGGATTTTGTCTCAGGGAATGCTTTCTGTGTAGTACAGTAAGAAATAAGACAGTCTCATCTGGCTTTCTCACATTTCAGTCCAATGCAGTTTTGATCGACAAGCTGAGCATTAACTATTATTTACAACTCCATACACGTTATATATATGAAAGCTTCTCCAAAAAGTCAAAAAGCTAGCACATAGTAGTGTAGACACCAATGGAGTTCCTCATTCCTTCCCCAGATGGGTCCTGGTGAAGACATGATGCTTTGCACGGGAAAAGCAGCAGGTTCTGGGCCTCAGTGAGGTGCCTGTGAGAGGTCTGAAGGAGGACCCCCTATCTTCAGGCCAGTAGAGCTAAGTGATGCCAGGGCTCCAGGCCTCTGCAATGAGAAAGGATGGATCCCAATGACGGTTCCTCTTGGCCCATTCATGTGAAAGGTCTCCTGTCTCAGCCTACATGTCAGAGGGAGCATAGCCTTCTCACCCACACCTAAGGCCATCTAGATAGTGTGGACCCAGCAAAGGGAATGAATTCTAGAAGAACACCCCAGACCAGTTAACCAAGATAAGGTGAACATTTCTGGCCTTTTTCCTGCTGTCAATTTGGAATAACTTTAAAGCTGAGAGTAATTACCATTCACTTTTCCTAAAGAGTCCAGACCTCTAATCTAAACCAGTAAATCATCTTTAAAATCAGCAATGCACATCACTGTGCTGGCTCCTCTTGCCTCTCATCTTAACCACACATTCCTATCAGAAAAGAATTCACAAGTTAACCCAAACTTCCAAACAGGGGACTTGCTAACGGGGCCTCTGGTCTTCCAGATGGGGGTGGCGGGAAGAGGCTGGGAGTCACAGCACTCTTTTCCTTTTCTTCATCACCTGAATGGAGTCCCAAATAGAATGACCTGAAATGTCAGAGCTGTAAGGGACTTCCAGATTGTTCCTCACCTGAACCCCTCATCTCAAGAGACAGGAGCACCAGCGTGCAGAGAACTGAAGTGACATGCAGAGCCCCCCGCTGCTGATTAAAGGCTTGCCAGGGCACATACCTGGGTTTCCAGGCTCTGACGCCGAGATTTGCCCTTTTCTCTACACCAGTGGTTTTCATATCTTATGTTCAGCAGAAGAATCCTTTCCAAGCAAATGAAATGTTAGGCAAACCTTGATTCAAAGAGCAAATAAAAGTGGCAAAACTCTGGATCAAGTGGAGTCTAGAAGACCCAGCGGCCCTTCCCACAACCCTGACTTCACCTTCACTCAGGGCCCTGCAGCTGCTCTGAGGACCCCAGGGGTCTCCTGGGACTGCATTTGAGGAAGACTGCTCGTATACCCTGCTGTCCCACACAGCGTAAAATGCCGTACGGATGGAGGGGTGGGGTGGGGGTGAATATAAGCACACAAATAATGACACTTCTGAAAATTTAGAAAACAGAACTCAAAGCATGATCTACAAATACAGGAAGTCACACGCGGACTGGAACCTGGGCACAGGGATCACTGCATCCCTGTCTTCCTTCCTGGATGCAGGCAGGGAGGGACAGAGATGCCAGTCACATATTGGAAGCGGGCCATGAACCCAGGCCTCAGAACAATTGATCTTCTCCCTGAACTAAGGGCGAGCCTGCCAGGCCGAGGAGTGACACAGCTTAACACTGCTCTGTGTGCAAAAGCTGACGAGATCGCCATTCCGACAACCAATCAGTAGGAGAACCAGCTTTCTTTCCAAGATGTCTCATCAAGTGAACCAGTTATTATATTATACACAAAAGATACGCTTTTTAAAAAAAAGTCTCCCTTTTCTTTGTTGTCTCTAAACACTTAAGTCATCATAACTAACTTACCCCCCATGACGTGGCTCAAACCTTCTCATGAAGGCAACAAGTCAGCATGTTTCAGAAAAGAGTGTCATAGCTAACCGCCTTTCATCCTGACCCCTCACCTCCATCTCTCCTGACTCATGAGGGCCCCCCACCCCTGCTGTGCAGCTGCAGGACGATGGGCGTGCTGGCCACGCTGTGAACTGCCGTGTCAGGCAATGCGCCTCTAACAGGGAAGAAAGTACCGCTCAGAACCCCTGCAGTGTGGCTCCCCACATGTCTAAAAACACTTCTTGATACAGAGTCATAGCTTTATTATTCTTTTTATTGTGATTTAGTTTCAACAGAAAAAAAAGGCTACACAATATAACAAATACCCATGTATCCACTGCTCAACTTTAACAAATCTTAATATTTTGCCATGTGCATGCTCAGTCACTTCAGTCATGTCTGACTCTTTGAGATGCTATGGACCATAGCCTGCCAGGCCCCTCTGTCCATGGGATTCTCCAGACAAAAATACTGGAGTGGGTTGCCATTTCCTTTTCCAGGGGATCTTCCAGATCTAGGGATCAAACCTGTGTCTCTTGCATTTCCTGCACTGGGAGGCAGGTTCTTTACCACTAGCACCACCTGGGAAGCCCCATATTAGCTTCAAGTAACTTTTTAAAAAAATAAGTAAAACATTACAGATACAGATGAAACACCATGCATCCCCTTGGTCATTTTCCTTCTTTTCCACCCTCCTTGGAAGTAACCATTATCCTAAACTTAGTATTTATTACTTTTTACAAATGTTTAAATTTTTATTATATAAGTATACATGCACAAATAATACATAATATTCTTTGCAGATCTAGAACTTAATATGAATGGTATCACACTGTCGATATTGTTATGCAACTTGCATTTTTTGCTCAATTGTTTTAAAAACCTCTTATGGAGAGTTTCAAATACATGCAAAAGTAAAAAGAATGTTATAATAAAAACCCCTACCTACTCATCATCCAGCCTCTTGAGCAATCTTATTATATCTAAATATATAGAGATTATATCTATCCCCAACCCACTCAATAGCCCTGCTGCCCTCCCCCAATTACTCTGAAACAAATCCTATACATGCAGAACTTTTAATGGTCTAGTTTCCATCAGAGCTGGGGTTTTTTTCTAAAGAGAAACCAAAGTAGAAGGAGAAAAAGTCCAAATGTACAACCTGGTTTCGATTACTCTAGGAATTATAGTAGGCCCTTTCTATCTGTATGTTCTGCATCTACAGATTCAACCAACCTAGATCAAAAATATTTGGGGAAAAAAATTACAGTAAATTCCAAAAAGCAAAACTTCAATTTGCCACACACCAGCATCTATTTATACAGTGTTTCCATTGTATTCACAACTATTTATATAGCATTTACATTGTATTGGGTATTATAAGTAATCTAGAGATGATTTAAAGCATATGTAAGGATGTGCCATAAGTCAAAGAAAGAAAGTGAAGTTGCTCAGTCGTGTCCAACTCTTTGTAACCCCATGGACTGTAGCCTACCAGGCTCCTCTGTCCATGGGATTTTCCAAGCAAGAGTACTGGAATGGGTTGCCATTTCCTTCTCCAGGGGATCTTCCTGACCTGATGTGCCATGGTTATATGCAAATATACCATTTTATATGAGGGGCTTGAGTTTCCACAGATTTGGGGAACTTTGGATCTTGGAATTCCCAGGGGTTCTAGAACCAATCCCCTGTAGATTCTGAGGGATGACTATATAGCTCAAATCATTAGCAAATGCACCGAACTGGGCAAAAAAGAATGCCCAGAAGTCAAAGCATAAGCTGCTCCCTTCATAAGACTATGAGGCCAGGAGAGAAGTCATCCCTGAACCTCTCCAGTGATACTGCCTTCAGCCCCAGCTCAGTCTTATCTCTGAATACTTGAACTGCTCAAGATAATATCCTCTTGTCACCTAGAAAGAAACCCCATCCTTACCTTCCTTTTCTTACTCAATGTCTGAACTGCATCTCTAAATAAATTTACATATATACATGTAACATTAGCAGTTAATGTTTACCAAGTGCTTTCTTTGTGCCAGGCAATTTTTTTTTCATGCCTGAAGTTGTACTATTAACCCATTTTACAGATAAGAAAAATGAGCAGAAGAGTTAAATAATCCCCCCAAGACCAATCAGCTCACAAGTGGAGCCATGTATTGAACCAAGGTAGACTAGGTCCCGGGTCCACGTCACCCCTCCCACAGCCTCCTTAGCAAAAGGACCAGTTCCCAGTGGAATATAAAGAAGCCACAAGCCTGAACACTTGGAGGCAATCAAAACTCCACCAGTAAGTATGTGATAAAAACTGGGAGTAATTGAGCCAGACTGGAGTAACTGAGCCAGATTGAAGGCTATCTGTGGACTGCTCTAGGCAACTGGTTCTCAGAGCCATGACACTTAATATTTCCTTTTAAGAGGTCACAATCAAATTGACTTCTGTGAAGGAAAAGAAAAAAATAAATAAAATCGTACAGAGGTAGAGAAAAGCCATTCATGAATCAGCTTCCCCCTTCAACTTTACCCTCAACAGCCACTTAAAACAGGGAACTAAAGAAAGAGTAGATCACGCTCTTAATGCCTCGAACACGTGACTGTCCTTCATCCTGAGAATGTGGCCGTGCCATATCAAAGAGCTCATTGTGCTACATGCACAAAAGGGGGCAGAATTATAATGATCTTAGTACTTGACCTTCATGCAGCAAATGCATCAAAGCCTGCTCCCTAACAATCTCTGGTCATTCATAACAGAGAGTGGTTTGTAAGGGAGAAATGCCACTTTTCTTTTAAGAACAGAGTCCAGAATTTTACTCAGCAGCTTCTTAAGATGTGTGTGTGTGTGTGTATACATATCTATAAATTAAATGCTATGTTGTTTATAAAACAATCTTTTAAAAAAAATCAGCAGATAAGAGAAATCCTATTTGCCAATGCAAAACACACACACACTCCTCCCTATCCACCCCCTAGCCAAAGTCCCTTATCCAAAATGGACTGGGATTTTCACTGTGATCATATTGTTTACTTGCAATTTCTAAACAAAGTAAACATTACTGCGCCAACATCTCATTTTATTTATTCAATGAGTATTTATTGAGCACTGTGTTAAATGTTCAAACACAACAGTGAACAAGATATCCTTGAGAACTTTAAATTTGAATATACAGAGCAATTTCCTCTTTTGCTTAAGTTCTTGACTTATAAAGCCTCGGTTGAGAGCATATCTTCTAGTTGAAAATTTTACTTTCTTATGGGAAAGAAAAATGTACAAGGGATGGAGATTAGGTAGAGGCAGATAAGAAGATCATAATATGGTAACAGATATTTTTCATAGGTTTTAAAGAATAGTTCTATAAAGGCCGTATAAACAATTTCAAAGTTCCAGCTTCATTCTCAATAAAGTGTAAACCTTTCCATAGTATCCCCTCAAAAAAAAAAAGGGAAAGAAGGAAAAGAAATACAAGGATGTTTGCTAGAAAGTTGAAAGCCCTTTACACTGTACTGTTTCTGTGCTCTAAATTTACATGGGTCGGGCAGGAGGAGGTAGAAAAACAGAGCCACTGACACGGCGATCTCATCAAACATGGCGCCAGCCTGCTTTCTTACCGTGAACTTTACTTGCCTTTCGTGTGTCTCACTGACCAGACACGGAAAGTCAGATGCACTGGAAGGCATCTACAGCAAAGTTACAGTGCCTTGAATAACGCAATGCACAGTGGGTTAGGGAGAGAGAAAAATTACTTTGAAAAGATTTACAGGGAATAAAACTAGCAGTAGAAAAGAGCAGGGACACAATGGGATGGGAGAAAGCATTATGTTTTTGTATTAACTGTTTCAGAGTGCTAAAATTTCAAAGGCTTCTAAGATAATCTCTCTTGATATAAGGCTAACTCTTGACTTTCTGGTCCCAGCTACATTTTACTTATCCTCTGTCATGCTGGTGGTCACTGCCTCCAAAAAGAAATGTGAGGCATCTCTGCAGTCCCCAGAGTGCCTAGTACTGTGTCTAAACCAAGCTTGGGGCTCACTAATAAAAGGTTATCTTTAATTAAGTGAAGGAGGCTTTCTTTCCCTGGTGTGCAGCCACATGAAGGTCACAGCACTACTAAGAAGGCTGAACCTGAATCTGGCCTCTAGAACAAGAGCTAATTTTCAGTTTCAGGAAATTCAGGCGATAGAGGAACAAGATAATGGCACCACAAGAAAGCTGATACATCCAGAATGTGGGACACCATGCAGGACAACTGACCCAGTTGCTGAAACAAGTCAATGGCCTGAAAAAAGAAAGGGGGAAGGGAGGTGGGAGTTGCTTTTGATTTTGAGACATAACATCCAAATGCTACAGGCAGGCCCTGGTTGAACGCTGAGTCCAACAAAATAACTGTTTAAAAAAATTTCTTTAACACACAAAAAATTATTCTAAACTGGGCATTTGATGATACCAATAAAATATAGTAAACGTAACCATGATAATTGCAGCATGGCTACGTAAGAATGTCTGTATCTTTCCAAGAGCTATCCTGAAGTATGCAGATGTGAAATAACTGGCCTAGGAGTTGCTTTAAATTTCTCAAGAAAGAAAAAGGGAAGATTAAGCAAATGAGGCAAAATCTTGATAACTGTTAAGTATGTATTCCGTATTTTTGAACATGTTTGACTTTTTCATAATAATTTTTAAATTAAGGAGACTCAGAAGCAGTAATTTAAAATTTTATGCATAAACGAAGCAAATATTTTTAAACCTCTCTGACCACATTCTCATTCCCATTAGTGAAGTAGTTTAAACTGGCACACCATTCGTAGATCCTCACACCTAAGACTTCGGGAAGGAAGAAAATGGGAGTATGTGTGGTCAGGTGTTTCCAGGTGTTTGCAGATGAGAGGTGGAAATGACCACATACGTCAGGTCCCTAAAGGGAACAATACCCCATTCATCTGGAGACAGTCTGATAAGCAAAAGTGGCAGTTTCTACCCTTATCAATCTGTATTACCACTCAGAATTTACGGACTCACCAACATATTCCCAAGTGCACAGTAGATAACACACCAAGGAATGTGTGTAAATACAGCTACCATCCTAACTACTTCAGTCTCTGTCATCTCAAAACCAGAAGTCTTAGTTTATTATCATTGACATCAATATTTTCTAAGTTCCACAAATGTAGCTTAAGAAAGCAGTACAATTTAATATATTTTAGAAAGACTACTATTAAAATGTCTAAAATAAATGGGCTAGGGCACTTATACTTTGAAAAACACACACACATTCAAAAACCTCTATTCCATGCAAATAAAAGACCCTAAATTTCATGACTATTTTATACATTCTAATCAATTAAGATCTTCACAACCCAGATAATCACGATGGTGTGATCACTCACCTAGAGCCAGACATCCTGGAATGTGAAGTCAAGTGGGCCTTAGAAAGCATCACTACGAACAAAGCTAGTGGAGGTGATGCAATTCCAGTTGAGCTCTTTCAAATCCTGAAAGATGATGCTGTGAAAGTGCTGCACTCAATATGCCAGCAAATTTGGAAAACTCAGCAGTGGCCACAGGACTGGATAAGGTCAGTTTTCATTCCAACCCCAAAGAAAGGCAATGCCAAAGAATGCTCAAACTACCGCACAATTGCACTCATCTCACACGCTAGTAAAGTAATGCTCAAAATTCTCCAAGCCAGGCTTCAGCAATACGTGAACCATGAACTTCCAGATGTTCAAGCTGGTTTTAGAAAAGGCAGAGGAACCAGAGATCAAATTGCCAACATCCACTGGATCATAGAAAAAGCAAGAGAGTTCCAGAAAAACATCTATTTCTGCTTTATTGACTATGCCAAAGCCTTTGACTGTGTGGATCACAATAAACTGTGGAAAATTCTGAAAGAGATGGAAATACCAGACCACCTGACCTGCCTCTTGAGAAATTTGTATGCAGGTCAGGAAGCAACAGTTAGAACTGGACGTGGAACAACAGAATGGTTCCAAATAGGAAAAGGAGTACGTCAAGGCTGTATATTGTCACCCTGCTTGTTTAACTTATATGCAGAGTACATCATGAGAAACGCTGGGCTGGAAGAAGCACAAGCTGGAATCAAGATTGCCGGGAGAAATATCAATAACCTCAGATATGCAGATGACACCACCCTTATGGCAGAAAGTGAAGAGGAATTCAAAAGCCTCTTGATGAAGGTGAAAGAGGAGAGTGAAAAAGTTGGCTTAAAACTCAACATTCAGAAAACGAAGATCATGGCATCTGGTTCTATCACTTCATGGGAAATAGATGGGGAAACAGTGGAAACAGTGTCAGACTTTATTTTGGGGGGCTCCAAAATCACCGCAGATGGTGACCACAGCCATGAAATTAAAAGACGCTTACTCCTTGGAAGAAAAGTTATGACCAACCTAGATAGCATATTCAAAAGCAGAGACATTACTTTGCCAACAAAGGTCCGTCTAGTCAAGGCTATGGTTTTTCCAGTGGTCATATATGGATGTGAGAGTTGGACTGTGAAGAAGGCTGAGTGCCGAAGAATTGATGCTTTTGAACTGTGGTGTTGGAGTTGCAGTGTTGGGAGTCCAAGGACTCTTGAGAGTCCCTTGGACTGCAAGGAGATCCAACCACTCCATTCTGAAGGAGATCAGCCCTGGGATTACTTTGGAAGGAATGATGCTGAAGCTGAAACTCCAGTACTTTGGCCACCTCATGCGAAGAGTTGACTCATTGGAAAAGACTCTGATGCTGGGAGGGATTGGGGGCAGAAGGAGAAGGGGACGACAGAGGATGAGATGGCTAGATGGCATCACTGACCCGATGGACGTGAGTCTGAGTGAACTCCGGGAGTTGGTGATGTACAAGGAGGCCTGGCGTGCTGCGATTCATGGGGTCGCAAAGACTTGGACACAACTGAGCAACTGAACTGATGCTAAACACTTAATACGCATAACCTGGATATAATCCTCAATTGGGATTTTATTTATGAGAAATGGGGGTACAGAAAGGTTACAGAACTTGCTCAAGGTCTTACCAGTAAGTCAGGGAGTTCAGACTGGCACCCCAGATCTGTCCTAAAGCCCAAACTCTATACCATGAGACAGTGTTAGGCAAAAAGGATCCTCCAAGCCCCTACCCCAACTGCAAAAGTTCAAAACCTTGTAGAGGTCAGAAGACCACTCACACTCATTCTGTAAAAACCTCTTCATCCACCCAAGGGCCCTCCCACCTCCCGCCTCTGCCCACCAGGGCCCAGTGGGCAGGAAGGATGTCCTCCCCACTCTGTCCCAGGGTAGAGTACTGCTCTACCTCTTCCTCATTACAACTGGCAAAAAGTGTGGGTTTAAATGCTTTCAACACTATGGCTCCTGCTTAGAACCCTGATGGAGCCGCCTTCCTCCTACGTGCCCCACCTCATGTTCTGGATAAAGCAAATGGACCAGGGAAGAGTCATATACCAAGTGACACAACTCCATGTTGAAACACCACTATTCCTCCCACCCAAGCCCTTAGAGTGACATTCCTTTGGAAGGACCACCCAAATGTCCTGTCCCTGCTGGTACTTCTCTTATGTGGGAGAAAAAAACTGAGAAAATGGGCTACTGTGGATTAGCCATTAGAAAGCTCCTGCTGAGCTCATGCTTTATCTTAGTTAATGCTTAAATATGCAAGTCAGAGACTTCAAGTTCACCAGGGCTTTTGGAGGAGGGGAGAAGAATACACAGAAGTAATCTTGTTACTTTTCTTAGCATGAGGCAGCCCAATTTAAAAAACACATATTTTGCACTGAAAAGTAGATTCTGAAACCGAAAGAAAAAATAGAGAACAAAAATACATGATAACTTCCCATACCTCTGTGGGGGAAGAACCAAACAAATTTGAACCAAGGGGCAAGTATAAAAGAATAAGACTGAGAACAGTTACTGGTGACTGAACACTTGGGTCTCTGCCAAGCTCTGTGCCAGATGCTTCATAGACAATTTCTCATTCAACCTTCATAACCCTGTGAAGTTCTTATGAAGAGAGGAAACTGAGGCTTATGGACTCTATCTCCAAGGTAATTATATAGCACTTATTGTGTGCCAGGCTCTTTAAATATGCATATATTGACTCCTTTAATCCTACTGTAAAGGATTAAAGGAGCAGGTGATACTAGTAAGAGATGAGCCATCTTGCTGAGGGAGTCACTGGCCCAAGGTGATGGAGCTGATAAGTAAAAGGATTTAAACCGAGGCACTCATGTCTCTACCATCTGTGCTCTTGTCACTGAACTATACTGCAAATATGCTACCTGGGTTTTTGTTTTACTTTTTTTCTTTTTCTGCTGTTATTTCTCCAACGAGACTGCAAACTCTTTGAGAAGAGGGGGCGCTCTTCATATCCTACTCAGCAATCAGTATTGTGAACCAGGTAAGGCAGAGTCATCAGTAAACACAGCTGACCCTTGAAAATGTGGGGGACTGGGGGTTTAATCCATGTACAATGTACAGTCGACTCTCTGCATCCATAGTTCCTCCAAATTCTCAGATTCAAGCAACTGCAGACTGTATTATACAGCAATGTGAGTGAAATGAAGTCACTCAGTCATGTCCAACTCTTTGAGACCCCATGGACTGTAGCCTATCAGGCTCCTCCGTCCGTGGGATTTTCCAGGCAAGAGTGCTAGAGTGGGTTGCCATTTCCTTCTCCAGGGGATCTTCCCGACCCAGGAATCAAACCCAGGTCTCCTGCATTGCAGTAGACGCTTCACCGTCTGAGCCACCAGGGAAGCCATTTACTGGTAAAAAATATCTACATATAAGTGGACAAATGCAGTGCCAGCCCGCCTTGTTCACAGGTCAACTGCAATGAATCTGGTGCTACACAGGGATGGGGCTGACTGCCGGGAGTGTCTCACCCAGCTCCACTGCCCAGGTCCAGGCCTCCAGGTCCTCCCACCTCAGCAGCCCCCAAAGCCCCCTGACCAGTCTGGGTCCATTTCGAGGTGAAGCACAACTGATACAGACTGAAAATGGCCTAGCATAAAGGTCAGATTCTTTTACTCCCCATTTCCAATCCACAGGGGGAGCGAACGCACAGCAACTGGACATCTGCTCCGTCCTGCTCCACCCCCCAACCCGATGTCCACAAGAGCCCTTTCTCCCACCCCAGGAGTGACCTCAGAAGCCACCATCAACCAGCAGGTTAGCAAGCAAGAGGGCATCTACTGACCACTCCTGCCTACAGTGTGAAGAACACACTCTGTCCTGACCTTTGGGTGGACCTGTTCCCTTTCTTCCCACTGTCTACACTTACCTGCGGTTGTTATTCCTTGACAACTGTTTCTGGAGTGCCTACCACACACTTGGCTCTCTGTAAGGGGTTGGGGAAAAGGTGAACTAGAGACTCACAGTCTTCCCTCATGGAGCTTACCCATCCTCTTCACCTCAAGAAACTCCAGGTTTAGCTCACATGCCACCACCTATGTGAAATCTTTCCCCTTGTTTGAAGTAGCTGGCTGTTAAGAGTTATGTCCGTGTGTTTAAAAATCACCTAAAATCCAAATCAAAATATTGGCATGGCCAGTGGGGGAAAATAAAATACCAAATGAAAGAAAATAAGATTTTACTCAGAAAATCTTAGAAAGAAAATAAGGGCATTTTACTCAGCAATATGAAGAATGGTAAAGGGTTAAAAAAAAAAAAAATCCATGAAATCAATGATTCCTGGGAACAACAACCAAAAAATCTGACAAGGCAAGAGAACTTTGATCCACGGTAACCCATAAACTGATTTTATCTTGCTCTCCCTGGCTATCTAGTTCTACATTTCAAAAATCAATGGCCTGCCTGTGCATCTCAGGTCATTAAGTAACCAAGGAACATGGATTAAAACAATGAGGCTTGTGCCTTAAGGTAGGTGACAGATGATTCCAGAAAACAACCACCGCTTGCTAGGAGGACAAGACAGCACAGGCATCTGGACTGGCAACAAGACCAGTTAGCGGCGACAGCCCAGGAAAGAGAGCTGGCGACCGTCCTCGGAGGCACACTGTTAGAAGTGACTTGAACTCTCCCCAGGCCAACTGACACACCTTGTCTACATGCGTGCCACAGGAAAACACAGGGAATACACCTAAGTGAAGTGTCATAAACTAACGTCTGCTTCCCAGTGCCAAAGAAAATGTGAGCAAATTAAAAGAGTGCGCTGGACACACAGTAACGCTTTCTGGACGGGAGGGCCACACTGAAGTGTGCACCTCCAGCAAACCGCCTCAGACTGCTTCCTCTCCTCGGAGTCTGCTTCAAGCAGCTACTTCCCCACCCCAGCCCCACCTCCCCCACACCAGCTGGCTACCCAGCAAGAACTGAAAGGAAAAGCAGATAACTGCGCTTATGCAACACACCAGCTGAATTTAGACACAATTCTAAGTAAACCTGCTCTGGTCTCCCTTAGAAGCAGGCGAGAGGCAGGGAAAGAAGCCATCACGCACTGAGCACCCGTGCAGGGAAGGCACCACTCCGCATTTCATAACTCCAACACAGAGTAAGACCAGACAACTCAGCACAGAGTCATATCATTTCTAATTTCAAGAGAACATGAACGAGCTCTGGCAAGTGGGGAGCTCACCTCAGGTCTCACAGCTGGTAGGTGACAGGATGGGGATGGGTCCCAGCTCTGACCCCAAGTCACATCACCTCTCACTACACCAAAGGTGAGCCATGGGGGAGTCAAGATCTTGCCAGAAGACTTGATACAGATTGTGGAGCTTAGAACTCTTCTCACCACAACCTCCCAGAGTTTCTTTAGTTTTAGAGAAATATTCTTCTTACTGTATCTTTTAGAAGTTAAACTTTATAGGGGAACAATTAATACAGTGAAGACAAGTATCTCATACCAGACACCAGAATGCACCTTTAACTGAGGTGCTATAAACAACCTAGGATCTTCAGTATAGTTTTCATCAATAAACTTACAGGAAGAAATTGTGATGACTATACAAAAGGGGAGACCACTCACCTAACAACCGAAAAAAATTATTACTTCAATCATTACCTTAAGATTGAGCAAACTCACCAAGAAGCATGAAAATATTTAGAAATTGAACTTTTCACAGGAAACTAAACAAAAATTAAGAAAACCATAACTGCAAATATATGTCAGTTCATTATATATAGTTCTATACACTTTTGATAAATTATAACAAATACCAGATAAAATATTTAATCCTCTACACATGGCATGAGTTCAGGGAACACTTTTTCAGTAACTGCAAAAAATATAAACATGAGAAATATCAACACCCATTTCCACTCAGTTGAGGATGTACTTGTGATTTCTTTGACTCTCACTTTTATACACAGAAAAAAAGTTTTTAAAGAAATTAAAACATCTAAAGCTTTTACGAAAATGCAACACAAACCTTTAACCTTTTACACTTTGACTGCTGCTGCTAAGTCACCTCAGTCGTGTCCGACTCTGTGACACCATAAACAGTGGCCCACCAGGCTCCTCTGTCCCTGCGATTCTCCAGGCAAGAATACTGGAGTGGGTTGCCATTTCCTTCTCCAATGCATGCATGCATGCTCAGTCATTTCAGTTGTGTCCGACTCTGTGCGACCCCGTAGACGGCAGCCCACCAGGCTCCTCTGTCCACAGGATTCTCTAGGCAAGAATACTGGAGTGGGTTACACTTTATTTCCTGCCAAAATAAAGTAGCAATTTAAATTCTTCTCTCCAAGCCCACATACAGGATCTACCCTGCAACTACAAATCTTTTCTAAAAGTACACTCATTCTATACACATAGCTTCATTCCTGCCACTATTTATTAAGTAAGCAACCTACAGGTCTGATAAACTTGATAATTTCTCCCTTCACATCTTGAAATATATTTATAAAACCTAATCCCTTCATTTGAACTGCCTTGGATTTGTGCCCAACGAGCTGTAAATCTTCCTAAAGTAAACAAAGAGTTGTTTTTTTTAACCATTAGTTACCCTAAAAAAAAAAAAAAAAAAAGTCTCTTCAAAACAAGGAAAGCAGATACACACCCTATGGGCTTCCAAGTTCAGACACAAATCCCCGGGAGGCACAGGTACAACCTGATCTGGACCTTGCTCTCCAAGCAAGTGAGAGAACTTCTCCCTAGAACATCCCCAAACTATCAAACAGGTTCATAGGAAGAACGAAATTTCCTTGTTCCAATGCTGTCAATCCAAATGTCCAATGCTGTACAATTCAAATGTCAAAATCTTGGTGGCATGATGGCTCCTACCTACTCATTAACTTGGTACCTATTTTCACTGAGAAATACAGATTTCTCCATTACTTCAAAATTCACTTAATAAATGAACCAACGCTACTTATAGGTTGTTCTCTCTTTCTTAAGGAGGGGGGTAAAAGGAGGAAACTTGTATCAACTGTGCCCCAAAGAGGAAACATTAAGAATAGTTAGTATCATGAGAGAAGGAAGACTTTTATTAAGACCAGTGTATGAACCCATAGCCAAAGACCTCAATTTTATTAGCCAACATTCCTTCCTCCTTAGTGAATCAGCACAAACTGGCATAAATACTTGATTTGTTACAACTGTTTTCTACAAAGGTCAGAAGATTGACCGGGGTATATTCCTTTGCCTTCCTGGAAAAAGGCTCTGTAATTTCTTATCGTTAATGACATAAGCAAATACCCAGGAGCAAGAAGTCTGACAAGGTCTGCCCAGGGAGAAAACAGGCTTTTCCACAACCGAAGGGCCAGGCCCAGAGGCCACAATGGGGCTGAGCCAGTGTCTGTCAGTTCTGAGCCTAAGACAATGCTGAGTTGTCCTCAGGGAGGAACCTGGAGGTGGCAAGGTCTCCACCCAAACTGAGGAGGAGAGATATTAAAGAAAGCTTTGCATGTGCAGATAAGTTCATGAAAACCTACTCACCCAAGTATCTTTTACTCACCCACAGAATATCCTACAAGTTCCCACCTACACTCACCAATGACCCAGAAACCATGAAAGATCATCAGCTTATAAGGTCACCAGGAAGACTCCAGAGACACCCAGGACTCTGCCCTGACCCCTCCTGAGGGTTAGCCTGGGAGCACACAGAATCCTCCTTGAACCGGACACTGGAAGGCATCAGCAGGTTCTGGAAGGCTCCTGAGGCATGCTTTCGTCATATGACGAGCCCAAGATGAGAAGGAGCCACGCCACAGAGCGGAGGTGGTGCACAGCACCTGCCAGACTCAGACCTCCTCCTGTGCCTCTCCCTGACCTGGGAAGTGGCGGACCCTCCCGCTGCCTCCACTGCAGCTCAGGCAGGGGAACGTTTCCAGTCTTTTTGTTTTGTTTGTTTTTAAGGCCAACATGATCCTAGGACTCCACAGAAGCACACTACTGGAAGAATGTCTGAATGGGAGATATGGAACACAGGCGGCCCCGGCTCTCTCACAGACATTTGTAAGATGAGTCACTTCATCTTCATCTGCTGCTGCCACCCCTGCTTAGAGCAAACGAGTGAGGCAAACAGACCCACACGGGATCCCTGGAAACTGAACAAGTGACCATCACAGCAGCAGGAAAAGGGTGCTCCAGAAAGGCTCCCCTCCATGTCTGTGCAGTTGCGGGGAGAAGAGGAAACAATCAGATACTGGGAAAGGAGGGGAGAGAGATACTGGGGGAAAAAAAAAGGTGGGGAAAATCAACTCAACTCAACCATGCCCTCATAACTGTCCCAGGGCAGGGACTCTTTCCCCTGACGTGATCCCAAGCAGCAACTATACTGGACAACACCCCTCTTCCCTCCCTCCTCGACCTTCTTCTGGCTGATTCTAGTGGACTCTCAGGAACAGAGTAAACCTCAAGACAGAAAGTTTCCACTCTCTCAGCTCTCCCGTTCTCCAAGAGGAAATTAAGGAGAGCTGCCTTGATCTCTCCTCAGAGCTTCAGATGCCTCTGCTTCCTCTTCCCAAATCTCCAGACAGAACTTGCAATTCACTCCTCAGTGGCATCAGACCCATGATCATCCCTAATGTCATTATCAACCTGACTGCACGAGGGTGAGGACGAATGCAGGAGAGGCCCTCTGAGCATGCCCTGCCATTAGGCATGGCCTGGCTGGCAAGCACTGAGTGGCCTGACTTTAGGGAGCTGAAGACCCGTTAGGCTTAAGGCAAGGTTTCTCAGCGTTGGCGCCACTGACATTTTGAGCTGGAGGATTCTCTGTGGCAGGGGCTGTCCAGTGCACTGGAATATAAGTTTAATGGCCTCCCTGGCCTCTACCCACCAGACTCCAGTAGCAGCCCCTCAGTGGTGACAATCAAAAGTGTCTAAATGTCCCCGAGGGTTACCCCCACCCAACACATACACCCCCTGCTCATGTTGAGAACCACTGGCTTAGGATAGTCAGTTCTGAATAGTCTCTCTGTCAATTCCTGTTTTCTTAGGTGGAGAAGACATGAGCTGCTGCAAGCGAATACAACTTCTATGTGAATTAATCTACACTGAGAGGAGTACAGCCTGACAAGGACGTGATTACACTGAGGGCTCGGCCTCTGTAGCAGGGCTGAGCGTGGAGACGGGAATGGAGATGCCACCAGTAGGAAACACGGTACGAAAAGAAACAGCTGACACCCCATTTGCAGCAGAGACTTGAAGCTGCTTGTGAGGGAACAGAACTGAATCCACATCTCTGTCTCACCCACGGAATACAGACTTGACACTGTAAGAACCTCAGAAAGACTGAACCTCACTGAACATCCATGACGAAAGGGTCAAACTGGACCTGGCCAATGAAAGGAAGACAACAATTCCAACATTTCTGCCTGGGCTGTCTCTAGGAGCCCTTGACAAGGGTCCTGGTGTCCACATAGAGAACTGGAACACACGAGACACGAGCCTGTGAAATGGAGTGACTGGTGGCAGCCTCACAGGCATGTGAAATCACACTGAATAAGCAACCAGCAACTCTATTCTAAGAGTTCAAAATGATATACAAAAGGATAAAACATGGTTTCTGCCCTCAAGTTGCTGACAATCATGCTTGGAAAAGGGTAATTACACATTCATCATCATCACCATCTTAACCATAACAGCTAAAATTTATTGGAAGTTTATAATCCTAAACTCTATGCAGGTCACTGTACGTCCATTATCTCTTTTAATCCCTATAATGTAGGGAGTATTACTATCCCTGTCCTATACCTGAAAAATTGAGGTTCAAGGTGACAACCTGCCCAAAATCACAGAGCTGATAAGTGATGGAGCTGAGTTTTAAATATAGATTCATTTAACTCCAGACTCATTTATAACCAATGTGCAATGAATGTTGTGCTAAAGACCACAACACCACAGGAGAGCAATTGGGCCAGCATGCTGGGGTCTGGCAGACCGCTGGGATTCTCAAGGAAAGCCAAGGACTGGGGTTAGCAAAGAAAAAAGTTCTTCCAAAGCAAAAAGTTCTTTAAAAATTAGCTCCATGTCTCACAGCAGTCTAATCAGCTATTGGAAATACTACTGCCCACAAGGGAAATCAAAGCCATTCCTTAAAAGGATTTAGAGGTTGGGATGAGGGGGATGCTGCAGGCAGGCACAGCTGAAGGCCAAAAGATGTTGGGTTTGCATCCAGGGATAAATATCGCCCTTTCTGTTGGGTTTAAAGCTTTCACCTTCTTTTCACAGCCACACCATTGCTCTAGGTCACTGGATCCTCATTCTGTGGAGTCATGGACTCTTCTGAAAGTCTGGTGAATGCTACACACCCACTTCCCAGAAAAACGCCCATATACGTGGCTTTCTGCATACCATTTTAAGAACACTAAAAAGGCTTTATACTTTACAAGTGCATGAGGATATGAATACCTAATTTGGCCCTAGGTTTGTTTCACTTTTTCAGGCATTTTCTTCCTAAGCAATCCATCTTCTCCTTCCAGAGCAGGTCTGCACGGGACCAAATCTAGCCAGTGTGCTAAGAGATTCACCCCAGTAGATTCATTCCCTGTAGTGGCTGAGGTACACCGTACACTACACATCCACTTAATTCTTACTCCTGAAGGCTGCCTTGCTAATTGTATTCTGAACGTGACTCCTGACATGGCCTTACAAATGACCAAGGAAGGCCCTGAAATGGTTCTGATGTCATCTGATGTCTTTGGGACTCACACAAGCATTTAGTCAGCAAGGCAGCAGGCTTGTTTCCATGAATAGAAGCTCCACTCTGTAACCCTGATGACTACAGCCTGGATGAATTGCAGCTCCTCATGGTAACTCCAAGTTATTCAGGCAGAGCAAGGACATACAAGCTTGCCATCCAAAATGCTTAATGGCAATTATGCTGGTTTGGTGATTCACTGAGCAGTACAGGATGTGCCCAATTACACACTCTATTTTTTTCCCATTCTTATTTCATAAACTCCAATTTCATAAGAACATAGATTCTCCATCCAAACAAAATTATCCTAAGTGAACAACTGAAACACTAGCTATCCCCAAAAGTTTCTTTGGAAGTAGAGCTATAAGACATGATTTTAATAAATATTTTAATAGTTTTGGTTGTATCATTCATTCAAACATTGATGAAGTGCCTACCCTTGGGATGCTTTGGCAGGTCACAGGTACAGGGAGAATCATTTGCTGAATGTTAGTAAACACTACGTGATAAAGACACCAGTTAGGCCCTGTATCAAGAAAAACAACTTTTATCAAGTAACATTAATAATTTTAATTTTGTTTTTTCCTATTCCCACCCCAGATTAAAGACTACAACTTGAAATTTTTAGTAGTAAGCTGCCAACAACAGCTGCTTTTGAAAAATAAAAGATTCTTATTATAAACAAATTATTAGTTGTGTCCAAGATAAATAATAACTTGGTGTTCTCGTCCTCAGACTCAGAAACACAGATTCATAATACAAATGATCCCAGCTCCGCCACAAAAGCATCATGCCTTCAAACACACACAGCCTCATCCATCTATAAAACACTGTAAAGCACTTCCATCTGTAAAGCAATAAAGGGGTACTATCTCCAAAACACTGGTAACTTCAGTTTCTAAGGAAAACATCTAGATTCTGCATGAAATAAACTGTTCTTTTAAGGAAAAGGACAGACCAAAAAATGTACTGTTAAATGTGTTAAGGAAAAATGTTTTACACACAAAAACAAATCAAAAAGGCAACATGAAACCATGCAAGACCTCTAAGACAGGAATCAGTCAATGATACTGTGTATTTCTGGGCTCCTATATACAAGCATGGTCTGTTTTCTGACCCCAAAAATATAATGAAAGGACTTAATTAACTTAAAAATTTAACAGAGGATACTGTTAGAATTGGTTTGGGAAATGAACCATGCTCTTGGGCAAAGAATGTTATTTAACAAACCTATGCTAAGAATGATCTGCAGAGATTCCCTATGGCTCTGTGCAAGCTTAGTCCTAAAATTTAACCTGTAAGAAACCCAGGAAGGTTTAGGAAATGGGGTCCCAAGAGGGCAGTGACATGTCTCAGCTTGGCAAGTTCAGAAGACTCATTTGTCAGGCTTTGCAACCAAGCTTACGTGTGGTTTAAGAGTAAGACACGCCAAATTAAAACTAGTAAGGGCCATTAATCACACCCTCATGACTTCAAATACAGCCATACAACATACGCTTATGTAGGTCTGGTCTTTACTCTTAATCAGAGGTATTAGCTTCCTACTTCAACAGCCTATAGGAGGAACTGTTTCAAAAGTGGGGCAAGCATGGTACAGGCCATTCATTATTTTAAGTAATTAAATAATAAAGATGTGACTATGAAAATTTTGTTATTCTTGGACACAAACAGATGGCTAGTGAAGAAATGAGATCAATTTTACAGCTGAGAATATACCATATTCCACTTCCAGTTTCTCAATATCAAAGCTTAACAGATATATCCAAGAATCCAATTGGTAAACAGAATAGGAAAATTATTTTTATTTGTTTGGCATATTTCAAGTGTTAAGAAGTAGAAATAAGGAGAAGTAATGCCTAGCAGAGCACCAAGTACCTGGTGGGTATTTAATAAATATTAACTTGGATGACTAAAAGGGGCAATCACTCAAACAATGACTAGCACACTGAAGACTCAGGAATCTCTTCCTTAAATCACAAATGCCCTAAGTTAGAAAGTGAAGGTACCATTTCTGTGTATAGGCAGAATGCTTTCTGCCTTGAAGCCACAGTTACACTTACTCTCTTTCTCCCTAGAACAGGCTCTGCTCTAAACAGTTAATATAGTAGCAGATTTTGGCACAGAAAACACATTTATCATGGACTCAAGCCATGATGGAGTAACAGCTAGAAAACTGACAGACTATATGAAACGATTGTTCTCAGACCCTGGACAACAGGCAGCACAGAACTCAATTCCTGAGAAAAGTGAAACAAGTGAGGCAAGCCCTATGTCTGCCTGAACTCCAGGAGGCAGTTTTCACACCACAGAACAGAGAAGCGGGAACTAAGAGGACAGCGGTCACAATGAGCCGAGATCGTATTTGGGGAGGCCAAGATGGCTAGATTTGGCAGGGCGGCAGAGAAGGCGGCAGGCAGCACAGAGGTCCCCCAGAGTCAGGCTGAGTTCTGATCCATGGGAGAGAAGACTACTATCAGAGACTCTCTCTCCGATCCATGTGAGAAAAGCTGGGGACAGAAGCACGGGAAAGTAGTTGGTCTAAAAAGCCCCAAAGCTCACACAGGGCTAGAAACAGTTCATGTTTCCACCAACAAAAATGGAAATAATTCATTAATAATACACATGGCATCAGATAAAACCTTCAGAAGAATATTACCTTAGTATTGGAGAAAAATAATCCCTAAACTACCAACTGCTCTGGACCCACACTAACAAAGCCTAAAAGCTGGCTTCAAAACAATACAACTAAGTCCCAGCAACTCAACTGCACGCCAGAGCAAAGTCCACCACTACTTAAAGAAGTACAACAAAATTTAGCACCCAAACAATATATAGCTCAGTTGGTAAAGAATGTGCCTGCAAATGCAAGAGACCCTGGTTCAACTCCTGGGTCAGGAAGATCCACTGGGGAAGGGTTAGGCTACCCACTCCAGTGTTCCTGGGCTACCCTTGTGGCTCAGCTGGTAAAGAATCTGCCTGCAATGAAGGAGACCTAGGTTCGATCCCTGGGTTAGGAAGATCCCCTAGAGAAGAGAAAGGCTGCCCACTCCAGTATTCTGGCCTAGGGAATTCCATGGACTGTATTGTCCATGGGGTAGCAAAGAGCTGGACACAACTGAGCAACTTTTACTTTCACTTTTCAAACAATATATGTCTGATATCTAAGCAAAAATCATCAGGCGGGCAAAGGAAAAAGAATTATGACCCATAATCAGGACAAAAATAAATCAATAGGTACAGACCTAGAACAGAAGCCCAAGAATACTGGAGTGGGTAGCCTATCCCTTCTCCAGTGGATCTTCCAGACCCAGGAATCAAACCTGGATTTCCTGTTTTGCAGGCAGATTCTTTACCAGTTGAGCTACTATGGAAGCCCAGAAGTGACAGATGATGGAATTAGCAGACAAGAGCATTAAACAACTTATTATACTGGTATAGCTTCTTTGGAAAATAGTTTTGCAGTCTCATAAAATGTTAAACTGGAGCAGGTTACCATTTTCTTCTCCAGTAGATCTTCCCCACCAGGGGAATGAATGTGCATCTCCTGCATTGCAGGCAGATTCTTTACCACTGATCCCTTCTGGAAAGCCAGTGTATTTGGATAAATATAAAAACTTTTTCTTATTTTTATTTTTTTAAAAGATAATGCCTCTTCAAAACAAAGTAACAATAATATATTGTGGGGTTTATAGCATATGTAGAAGTAAAGTAGGACTAAATAGGAAGGGAGAAAAGGCAGTTTATTGTTTCAAGGATCTTACTTACACCCCATGTAAAGTGGTATATTTGAAGGTTGACTGTAGTCAGTTAAAGATGTACAAACCCTACAGCAACCATTATTAAATAAGAAGGAAGTACAGCAAATAAGACTGGAGATAATAGGGATTCATTTAAACAACAGTAACAACTCAACTCAAAAGAAGACAGGCAAGAGGGGAAAGGACATAAAGAACATAAAGGAGAATAGAAAACTAGTAACAACATGGTAGCTTAATTAACAAGTCATAATTATATTATAGAAAATGGTCTTTAAAAAAAAAATCTCAAATAAAAAGCAAAGACTGTCAGACTGGAACAGACAACAGCAACAACAACAACAAAAACCAAGACCCACGTATGTGCTATCTACATACATATAAAAACAGATTAAATACAAAGACACAGGTTAAAAGTGTAAGGAGGGAAAAAAACTATACCACACAAACACTAATCCAAAGACAGTTGAAGTAACTGTATTAGTATCAGCTCAAAAAATACTGTGAGGATGAAAAAGGACATTCCATCATAATATAGGAGTCAATGTATCAAGAGAATATAGCAACCTTAAATGTTTATTTGACAGTAATAGAATTTCAAAATACAAGAAGCAAGAACAGAATTGAAAAGTGGAGACAAATCCACAATTACATCTGGATATTTCAAAATTTGCTTCACAAGAATAAGAGGTCACAAAATGAAGTTGGACATCTTTATCTAACTGGCATTTATAGAACACACCATAGAGCATATAATGTTCAACTACACATAAAGTATTCTCCAAGACTGCTCATATTCTAGGCCATAAAACAACTCCTGATAAATTTTAAAAGGATTGAAATCACATCAAAATATAAAGCACTTAAGGATAAATTTTACAGAATATGTTTAAGACCTGTACTCTGAGTTTAAAACATTGTTGAGAGAAATTAAAGAAGACTAAATCTAGAACAGCCCAAACAATTTTGAAGAACTAAACTGAAAGGCCTATACTATCTGATTTCAAGACTTATTACAAAGCTATAACGATAAAGACAGTATGGTATTGGTACAAGATATGTACATCAATAAAACAGGAAAGAGTCTAGAAATACACTAAGGTATCAAGTAGCTCAATGGATAAATAAATAATATATTAAAACTAACTCCAAATAGATCAGAAACTTAAAATTAACAGTTAAAATTATGTAGCCTGTTGAAAAAAACATAGGGGGAAAAAACCATCATGACCTTTGATTAGACAAAAATTTCTTAGCATAGAAAAAGTACAAAGTGGACTTGACCAAAATTAAAAACCTGTTCTTCAAAAGACACTGTTAGGTAAATGAACAAGCAATCCACAGACAGGGGGAAAAATCACAAATTTTATTTCTGAAGAAAAAATTGTATTGAAAATATATATGAACTCTTATAACTGACAAGTATGAAAACAAATACTCTTATTTCTAAAAAAGGCCAAAGATCTCAATAGACACTTGGCCAAAGAAGATACACGAATTACAAGTAAACACATGAAAAGATGCTTAACACTACTAATTACACAAATGCAAATAAAAATCTACTATTACACACCGTACATTCTACAAAAGATAAAAGTAAAATAGTAAAATAAGTGACAATTACAAATATGGAAAGGATGAAGAACAACTAGAACTCTCATACTTTGCTGGTTTGTTGGTCTGGCAGTTTGGTAGTGTCTTAAAAAGGTGCGGAGAAGGCAATGGCACCCCACTCCAGTACTCTTGCCTGGAAAATCCCATGGATGGAGGAGCCTGGAAGGTTGTAGTCCATGGGGTCTCTAAGAGTCAGACACGACTGAGCAACTTCACTTTCACTTTTCACTTTCATGCATTGGAGAAGGAAATGGCAACCCACTCCAGTGTTCTTACCTGGAGAATCTCAGGGACGGGGGAGCCTGGTGGGCTGCCGTCTGTGGGGTCACACAGAGTCGGACATGACTGAAGTGACTTAGCATAGCATAGCATAGCATAGCATAAAAAGGTGCATACACGATACATAATGTTATGCTGAGCTATTTACCTCAAAGAAATGAAAACATATACTGCAGAAAGACTTGAACACGAACATTTCTAGCAGTTTTATTCATAATAGTTAAAAAAAAAAAAAAAAAAAAACCTAGAAACAATCCAAATGTCCAATGTCCATCTACTGGTAAATGGATAAAATACTGTGCTATTGACATATTTATGGCCACACTTATGGCAGAAATCGAAGAAGAACTAAAGAGCCTCTTGATGAAAGTGAAAGAGGAGAGTGAAAAAGTTGACTTAAAACTCAACATTCAGAAAATGAAGATCATGGCATCTGGTCCCATTACTTCATGGGAAATAGGTGGGGAAACAATGGAAACAGTGGCTGACTTTATTTTGGGGGGCTCTAAAATCACTGCAGATGGTGACTGCAGCCATGACATGAAAAGACACTTGCTCCTTGGAAGAAAAGCTATGACAAATGTAGACAGCGTATTAAAAAGCAGAGACATTACTTTGCCGACAAAGGTCCATCTAGTCAAAGTTATGCTTTTTCCAGTAGTCGTGTATGGATGTGAGAATTGGACTATAAAGAAAGCTGAGTGCTGAAGAACTGATGCTTTTGAACTGTGGTGTTGGAGAAGACTCTTGAGAGTCCCTTGGACTGCAAGGAGATCCAACCAGTCCATCCTAAAGGAGATCAGTCCTGAATATTCATTGGAAGGACTGATGCTGAAGCTGAAACTCCAATACTTTGGCCACCTGATATGAAGAGCTGACTCACTGGAAAAGACCCTGATGCTGGGAAAGACTGAAGGTGGGAAGAAAAAGGGACAACAGAGGACAAGATGGCTGGATGTCATCACCGACTCAATGGACATGAGTTTGAGTAAGCTCTAGGAGTTGGTGATGGACAGGGAAGCCTGGAGTGCTGCAGTCCATAGGGTTGCAAACAGTTGAACACGACTGAGCAACTGAACTGAACTGATGGACATATTTATATAATGGAATATCCATACAATGGAATACTTCATAGCAATTAAAAGGAATGAACCACTGATAAAAGTAATCAAATGAATCTCAAATGCACTATGCCAAGTGATTGGAGCTAATACAAAAAGTTATATACAGTATGACTCTGTTTATATAAAATTCCAGAAAAGGCAAAAAGCAGCTCAAATGTAGCTAGGGGCCAGGAGTAGGGGTAGGGGACTGAATGAAAAGGGGCATTAGGGGACTTTTGGGGTGATGAAAATGTCTGAAATGTTTTATACCACAACTAAGGTGTTACACAACTGTGTACACATTTATAAAATCCAAATTTTACACTTAAATTGTTATAGCTTTAATGTATTCAAATTATACAACTCAATATATTTGATTTTTTTCCCCCACAATTTCAAAATAAACCATCTTAGGATTTTTTTAAGAGATTTTTTTTCTTTCTTTTTTCTTATTTTTATTTTAAAATTTTATTTAAAATCACACTGAAATTTAAAATACATTGAAACTTTATTTCACTGTAAAATTATCCAAATACTTCAAACTGTGAGACTATAGGAAAAAAATCTTTATCTTCTTTGGGTCACAAATTGGTGGGGATGGGAGGTGGCATTAGACAACAGGAATAAAAAACACGAGTGCAAATAACCCGTGCAGGCTGTTCTCCGAATTGTTAAACCATGCATATACGCCCAACCCCCACCCTTATCACTTACATCTACTTATAAAGGACACAGAATGGGAGTGTATTTCTTTCAAAAACCAACAAACACACACACACACCCCAGTCCTTTATCTATTCTCTTTCCCTCTTTGACTCAGAGCACAAAGACGGAGAGGCTCAGATTATTACGCTGAGGGGTCCAGTCTCGTGCCTCTCATTTGTACAGACTTAATACTGAATCCTCCTCTCTTAATTCGATTGTGTTTCTTGTGGGGCAAATTTCCCTGTAGCTAGTTTACTGTGAGCTCCTGTTCAGGAATACCATTAGAACCTTCACAATTTACAAGACTCTTAGATGCAGTCTTTTTATTTTAAAACAATAAAAAACAATAATTATAATATTAAAGAATATCAAAATAAAGGGAAAAAACCAAGCACTCTCCAACAGGGAAATAAAGTATGGATAAAAACAAAAAAAGAATATCTCTTAATGTAGCTAAGTAAATAGTTCATGTGCATATAATCAAATCTGCAAGAAACTCACATAAATGAAGAGGTTATAACAGACTTCAACTTTTTTCTTTTCAAAAGTATACTGTACATATGTGTGTATATATTTTTTCTCTTTTTATAATAGCAGTTTGTACCTCAAACGCCTCCCCACATCGGCTCTCCATCCTTACCTCCACTGTTAAGCACTAATTTGTTCTACCTGTGAATCTGTTTCCTTTTTGTTATATTCACTAGTTTACTTTTTAGATTCCACACATTATATCATATAGTATTTGTCTTTCTGTGTCAGACTGTGTGTGTGTGTGTGTATTTTTTAACTGAGGTGCACATCTCCTCAGCTTAATGAAAGGACTCTGGCCTAAGCAACAAGCACCCCTGTGGTCAACAGCCAAGTCCTCTAGGCATGTTACCACCATGTATGTATGTGTGTTGTCATAAGCTACAACTGAAGGACCTGTGACAATGTGTACCACTAAAGGGGAGTGACATGAAGAAACAGGTGAGAAGAACACTGCCTCCAAATTAAGAAGGTTGCTTGTTGGTCCATGTGGCTGACCCAGAAACGCAAAGACGTCCATCCTAAAGGTGATCCATAGTGTTATTCAGAGAGAGATCAGTGAGACACAAATTCACTTGTCTACCTGGTACCTTTGCCTCCCTTCTAAACAAGACCACCTTCAATCTCAATACTCTATGTCCATCACCACCTTGAAAGAAGCAGACAAAACAGCCAGTGTTTTGGCTAATGTTAAAACTAAAGAGATCAAGGCCCAGTGCTTTACAACTCTGCCCGGGGTCACTCAGCTACGAAGCAGCTAAACCTGGCCGAGAGCCGAGGCCCTTCGGCACCCGGACAGGTAACACCAGGGTGCTCTCCATGAATGGTGGACTATGCCCAGTCAGCACCACCAGCCCCACCCTTCCAGGAACAACTCCAGGGTCCTGTCCGGTCTCTAAGCCCTCACTAAAACAAAATTTTTTGGAAGTGACATAACCATTCACGATTCATTTTGGGGGGAAGGCTAAAAATAGTAAGGTTCAGAGATAATCCATTTACTCAGCTTACCAGTTACAAACCATTGCGGGTTTATACCAACCATTACGGCAGGCTGATCTTAAAGACATTTAAGAACTAACCTCCGATAACCTCTTCCACATCATGTCCTCTGGTAACTATACATTTAAATGAAGGCAAAATCTTGAGGTCTGGCGAACACTCATTTGCAGTTGGAGGAAGCACTCCAGCTACCTTGGTGTTAACAGAAAAAAAGCACACTGTACTGCTGAGCATTAACTGCCGAAGCAGCTTGAGGTAGAAACAAATCTGTCCAGGGAATCCAGGGCCAGTTTTCTGACCCTGGGAGAGTAGGGGTAAAGAAAAAGTTAAGCTTTTTAATTTTTTTTTTCCACTTTGAGAATAGCATGGTTCTCTTCAAACTTTGGAGAAGTGACGATCAGCAATGCTAAATCCTATTTTTTTTAAAGTATCAAGGCCAAAAGAAGAGCTTTTAAATTGTTTTCTGCTTATAAGCATACACTGGAGTGGTTTTCAAATAAATCTCAAGACAGCTAAAAGGAATCCTTAATGGTACACTCTGTTCAGAACCCTTAGAGTTGGCTAGCAGGTAGGATATTTGGTTTCCTGATTTCTGTCAGGATATTTTTGTTTCTGGATTGTGTGTTTGATAGAGAAAATGCAGAAGCACCAGAAAATGGTGGGCATTTCTTTTTATTCAAGTTCTGAAAAGTTCTTTGAGTAGCCTTCTACTTTGTTTAGACTATGGTCCTAATCCAGTCCATGTTCCATTTCCCTCTGGGGGGAAAAAGATAGTTTTTAGTTAGAATAAGCCTCTTTGGTAGAACTACTTGTAATACCAGAACACAGGTCTGTGATAGCCAATTCTCAATCATCTTTAAGTAGAAGTGTCCATTTATCCACAGATCAAGTTTTCCAAGAGCCTGAACTAAAGATTTCACTCAACTCAAGCATTTTAAAAATAATTCTGAGTATAAAACATATACTTACAATGGAAACAGAGAAGCTCGAGGTGATCTTAAGGCTGACTAGGACTATGCATATGGAATTCTATATTACTCCTGATGAATAGAATGAGGGAACTAGATTAGGACTTTCTACATATATTTCAACTCTGATATTCTATGATACAAAGGTCCTTGGGAAATGGCAGCAAACAGGATAAACAGGATAAAACTGAAGGCCAGACCTGCCATTGACTCTCAAACTGCTGCAGTGATGAACCAAGACATGGGTAATGATCAAATAGTTCTTCCAGGGTAACTCACTGTTAAAGAATATACATTTCAGTGCCTGCCACGTAGTAGGCATCAATAAACATTTACTGAGTGAATGAATAAATTTCTTCCTTAACATTAAAGGTAAAGCATTCAAAGAATTTAATCTGTGAGCCATTAAAGGATGCTTATATATTACTACATGTCAGGATGGCAGACAAGTAATATAGGGCCTCCCTTGGGTTTTGGAGACTGAGTAGAATTTATTCATAGTCATCTGGGCGTCTGAGTAGAGCAAGACAAACTGGGTTAGAAACAAATGCATCTCACAATCCAATCTTCAAGACATAAAACTTTACCAGGAGCAGAAAACCTAGTATTAATGAAACAAGTTTCTGATAAAGGAGTGTAGGAAATGTTATTCTTCCACAGAATTTCAAGTAGTGATTTAAAAAAAAAGAACACTTTTATCTCCTAAGTATGCCCTTTTGGGTATGAAAGACAAAACATACAAGTTAATCAATTAAAAAGTCCAGTTCTAAATTCCATGAGTTTAAGAACCAATGAAAATACTTCGCCCCTCAGTACTCTTCTATCTCAGAGGTTCATTTGTTTTTCAAATATAACAAAACAAAAAAACAAACAAACCCAACATGGACACTTGCTAGTTGAACTAACATTGCCTCTTCAACCTGCTTCTGTTGAGCTATCTTTATGGACCCTGCACCCTGACCCCTGTGCCACAGAAGGCAAGAAAAATGAAAATCACACACGTAACAGCGACCAATCAGCCAGCTGTGCAAATCGGTAAAAAGTGATCAAAATACACAGTGTAACCACTTAAAACATAGAGATTGATCACTAAGCCCTTGGTAAAAGTAGGTCTGGCTGATAAAAGCACTGCAAAAAAGTTTCTTGGCTCCCTGGCTTTCTGAACCTGCCTGTTCACAAGGCTGCTTCCTGGGAAGAAGAAGAAAGTTTTTTAATGGGGTTTCCTTGATCACAGCATGGCAGAACTATGTAGACACATCAAATTTGAGAAAACTTTTCCCCCCATGCCCACCCCGTTCTCTTATTGGTTTTTGTGCTACTAGCAGTCATGCCACTGTGTGTGAAGAACCCAAAGAGTTAAGGGTGAGAGGGAGGAAAATCACAATAGTAGAAGCCTGATTACTATGTAGAAACCACCACCCTACCACACAGTGAACCGCCCTTGGGAAGAGGAGCCAGGGTATAGTCCATGGCAGCGAACCAAAAGGGTGATGTACTGTGGGATTAGTTTCAGAAAGAATCCCTCATCTCCAGAGTTTCTGGATTTCTAGGCAAGAGCAGCAATTAGTCATTAACTGAGAAGAACATTACTGACAGCCAAGAAAGAGGCTGTGATCAGCCTCCAAGCAAAAGTATACAGAATTCTGGTCCTCAAACCCTGAATACCAAACTGTGTTCCCATCCTGCTCCACCTCTCTTTTTTAAGGTTTTTTTTTTGGTTGTGCTTGCTCTTTGCTGTTTGAGGACTTTCTCTAGTGTGGTGGCTTCTCTGGTTGTGGAGCACAGGCTCTAGGCACATGGGCTTCAGCAGTTGCAGCACTTAGGCTCAGCAGTTGCGGCTCGCGGGCTCTAGAGTACAGGCTCAATAGTTACTGCACTTAGTTGCTTAGTTGCTCCAAGGAATCTAAACCGACCAGGGATCAAACCCGTGACCCCTGCACTGGGGCAGGTGGATTCTTCTCCACTGTACCACCAGGGAACTCCCCCACCTCTCTTAAAATTTATACTGTTCTGTTTCAGACTAAAGCTGTCCAGATCAAATTTGTTAATGCACAACTGTCTTAATTTACTTATAATTCTTATATTAAAAAATCTAAAACATTCTACCGATGACAATCTGCAAAGCAAATTAATTTTCAAGTATCAGATATTTGCATTATAAGATTAAAAAAAGCCTTTTTTCTGGTCTTTTGAGAGATGTGAAAGTACCACATTTTACAAAATAATTGTATCTTGTGACTTTTCCATTGAACCTGATTTTCTGTCCTACCTCAACCTCATACTACATTTCCACATTCCCCACCTCAGCCATTCTGGTCAGGCCCCTCATTTTATCTGAGCAGGTTATCAAAACTGGAAATACTCCAATATTCCCTGTGCTAAAACAAAAAAGAAAAACAAATATACGTTCTTTTTGTAGGGTAATTCCAATCATCCCTGAGCCATATGTGAAATTAAGATAATTCATTTTGAATTCCCACCCTTTTGTTTATGAAGAGTGTCACCTTCGGCAAACTTTTAATTGATCTAAGCCTCTGTTTCTTGTTTGAGAAATGAGTAACTTTCAAAGTGTGTATGAGAAACAGTGTATGTACAGGATCCAGTGCGGTGTCTGATACATTATGTGTACTCAAAAAAAGTAGCAGTACTTAAACAGAAGGATGCTGATAAAGTGTGACTGCAAACTTCACTTATCTCAATTAAAAAGTTTATTTTGGCCTAAGCAATACCTTAAGTTTAAAAATAAAAATTAGGAAAGCCAGGAGGCCATGGCCTTGTAAAACAGTATGAAAAACATCTATGAAACAGAAGCACTTGGCTTTAAGTACCCCTTTCTCTCTTTTCATTGGGCTGTTACCATCCCCAGGTGAGCCGTACCACAAGAAAATGGTAGATGTCTCAAAATCACCACCCTTTCGGGACGTTCAGAAGTAGCGTGTGAGGGCCTCTCGATGGGAATGCACCAGAGCTAGGACAATTCTCCAGGTGCTTTAAAGAGAAAAAAAAAGGCCCAAACCAAACAGCAAGAAAGCAACAGCCAAAAAAACCATTTAAAAACTTTGGGAACCCTGAAACATCCAGACTGGCTGTTTTCTTTGGCTGAATTAACAGGCTGTTGTTCAATTTCAGTTCAAGCACAGACTCTAAAACTATAACATTTATTTGTTGTTCAAACACAATAATGAACAATGAATGTGAACTGAATATTCCTTGTTCACAAATAGGTCAATGTCAAATATGATGTACTAATAAATCATGTGAAACCTCCACACTCCAATACAGTTTTAGAACAGGACTATTCACTCACTTCAGGCAAAGGCATGGCGCTGTTAAATGTTATCCAAATCCAAAAAGAATTAAAAAAAAAATGTCAGGAAGTTCTTCCACATAGTTATCCCAAAGGTTTAACAATCCACAAAAACTTGACTTGACACTGAAGGGGTCAAAGTAACCCAATGATTTTCACCTTATTTATTCACCAAGAAACATACTGCTGTCTTTCAGTTCCTCTTTATTACTTATTAAAATCACCATACTTCTAGATTTTCATATGCAAAAATTTCCTGAAATATCTATAAAATAAGTCTTGTTTGTCTAAAATGTACATCTTTCTCTCCTCTAGCATCTTCTGGGGCTTCCCAGGTAAAGGTAAAGAATCTGCCTGCCATTGCAAGAGATGGAAGAGACCGAAGTTCAGCCCCTGGGCTGGGAAGATCCCCTGGAGAAGGAAATGGCTACCCACTCCAGTATTTGTACCTAGAAAATTCCACGGGCAGAGGAACCTGTCGGGCTACAGTCCAGGGGATTGCAGAGTTGGACACGACTAAGCAACTGAGCACATTCACACACAGCACCTTCTGACTTCCTCAGTAAACTAATTTTGCATGACACCAAATTGTCTACTAATAAACACTCAGATTAGAACTAAACATCATCATTTTAGTCAAAATGGTCTGAAAGTCTGATGCTGTTGTTTGCATTTGATCAAATGTAAATCATATTCTTTCAGGGTGGCTTTAGTCACCATTCCTAGTAAATTTCATAGGCAAAGATTCTGCTGCTGCTGCTGCTAAGTCATTTCAGCCATGTCCAACTCTATGCGACCCCATAGACGGCAACCCACCAGGCTCCCCCGTCCCTGGGATTCTCCAGGCAAGAACACTGGAGTGGGCTGCCATTTCCTTCTCCAATGCAGGAAAGTGAAAAGTGAAAGTGAAGTTGCCCAGTCATGTCCGACTCTTCGCGACCCCATGGACTGCAGCCCACCAGGCTCCTCCTTCCATGGGATTTTCCAGGCAAGAGTACTGGAGTAGGGTGCCACTGCCTTCTCCAAAAGATTCTTCTAGGAGTTCTCAGACCTACAGGTATAAATTGTCTGTAAGGTACCATACCAGAGAAAAATTTTTATTTCAAAATAGAACTAAACTCTGAGATTAAAATAAGTTGATAAATTCCAGAGCCCTCATACTGCCATGAAGGAAAATGATGCTACATATTCAGTCTGGGAAAGGCTAAATTAGCCAACACTCCCCCAGCAGGTCACTCTCTGTCCTCCATTTGGCAGAGATTCCTTCCTGTATTATATATACCTGGAGATAAGAACAACCACTTCATGTTCAACACTATATTTTCTTTCCTAGATCAACATGCATATAAATGTTCTAGATACTTAATTTTTTTTTCCAGCCATATCACATGGCTTGTGGGCTCTCAATTCCCTGACCAGGGATTTAACATAGGTCACTGTAGTGAAAAGCCCAGAATCCTAACCATTAGGCAACCAGAGAACTCCCACTAGATAAACTGAAAACCACCAATGCTGTAAGAATCATAAGAAATTGGGAAAAAATGACAATAGAAAGTTTTATCATTCCTTAAAAAATGAATAGTTTTCATGGATGATAGTTTACTTGATTCACTCATTTTGTTACATTCCCTATTACTCTTCAGCTATGAACCTGTGTATTAAAATGCCAAAATGAGTAAGGATTTCTTATAACTTTAAAAAGAGAAATGCCAGATTCTGCTAGCCTCCTTTATTCATTTATTTGTAAGAACAAGGTCTGCCTTCATCATGTCAATTAAGCACCAAACAAATTGGTGGGCACAATCTCTTCTGAAACTGTCCAACCTTCTGTAAGAGTGACTAGCTATTCTAAGAAGAAAACAATTTTTACTGAAATCAGACTGGTTCAGGTTAAATATGGTACCACAGGTAAAGAAGAAAACAAATAACAATAGATCTTGAAACATAAAAAGGAGAAAACATCTTACACTGGAAGGAATGTCAGTTTGTCATATTCCAACCAGAAAGTAATTTTGAAACCAGACTTCATTTATATCAGAGAAACAAAAATACATTCCCCAGGTTTTAGTAAATATATATTCTTAACCTTATCTTAATCCTTGAAAATCACTGCCTAGTCACACACAGAGAAACACTAAAAACTGTAGCATGAGAAAGAAAAGTATCTCACCACTCTAAGTTTCATAAAAAGTCTAAACTTCAATCTCATCTCATCTCTAAGAGCTTCAGATGAGCATAACACAGTTCACTATGTTGTTTATATTAACCAACTTTTATAAAAAGTGATTCATATCTCAAAGGTTTTTTCTTTTTTAAGGTCTAGTTCTCCTGGGCCAAATGAGATACAACAGAAAACAACATACAGAAATTCAGAATTCTTTGTATCCATCTTATACCATGTCTTCTGAGGTTTTAGCAGACTCCCAAATCTCATGCAAAACAAGATCCTGGTGGTATTCTCCGATTCTAGAAGATTTTCTTAGGCAAGCAAGATTGGAAAACCAACAGTTGAGTCGTACATGTATGCTGCTACTGGGGTAAGGCAGAAATTGATGAAGATTTATTAAAGTAATAATGCTCTTTGTTGTCACGGGCATGGAAATGGGCACTGCTGGTGGGAGTCTAGCAGGTTTTTATGAAAGAAAAAAAGAGATACTAGGGGGAAAAGTTTTAAAATTATGCATACTCTGAGGCATCAATTCCACTTCTAGAAATAAAAGATGTGCATAAAGACTTATCTACAACTCTAAAAGATATATGCACCCTAACGTTCATAGCAGCATTATTTATAATTGCCAAGATACTGAAATAACCTAAGTGTCCGTAATAGACAAACAGATAAAGAAGATATGGTATATATATATAATGTGGTACAGATATACTAAGCCAAAAAAAAAAAGAATAAAATTTTGTCATTTGCAGCAATATGAATAGATTTGGAGGGCATTACACTATGTGAAAACATGCTATGAAAAACACATTATGCCATCATTAAATGTTATACCATCATTAAAACTAAAAGTCATTGGACATTTAGCCCAGAAAATGGAAATTTATGTTCACACAAAAACATGTACACAAATGTTCATAGCAGCTTTATTCAAAATAGCCCCTAACTGGAAATAACCCAAATATCCAGTCAGCTGAGAAATGGATAAATAAAATGTGATATATCCAAATAATGGAATACTATTTAGCAATAAACAACAAACTATTGATATGTGTAACAACTTGGATAAATCTTCAGGGAATTAGGTTAATGGAAAAAGCCAATTCTGAAAGGTCACATACTATATCATTCTTGTATACACTGCATTCTTGAAAAGACTAAATTACAAAAAGGGAGAACAGATGAGGGTGCCAGGGGTCAGGGTGGAGGCCATAAAAGGTGTGTATGGCTATAAAAGGGCAACAAGAAGAATCCTAGTGATAGCAATGTCCTATAGCTCGAATGTATCAATGTTAGTAACTTGCCTGTGGGTACCAGAATTTTGCAAGATATCGCCATTTGGGGAATCTGGGGATGGCATATGGAATCTCTCTGTATTATTTCTTACAACTGCATGTGAGTCTACAATTATTTCAAAATAATATGTTTAATTTTTAAAGTCATTAACAATTGTTAATGATATGGAAAAGTTTCCATAAATCCCACTCCCTTTATGAAAACTGACGAAGACATCAAACCAGGTTTTAAGGCCATAGGTATAATAATACACAATACTAACCAGCCAAACAATAAAAAATAAGCACAATAAAAGGTTAACAATAAACCACAGAATCATAGGTGGTTTTTATTTTCTTTGTTTTTGCAATCTGCAGCTTTTACATTTTCATCAGTGAACACAAATATTTTAATAATGAAAGAAAATATTCAGCACCAATTCATGTTAAGCTTGTCAGTAGTCTCTTAAAAGTGAATGACTTTAAAAAACTGCAAATATGTATGGTGATGGATATTAACTAAACTTATTGTGGTTGCACTTAAAAATAATATACACATATAAAATCATTACATTATACACCTAAAACTAATACACTGTTATATGTCTACCATATCTCAATAAGAAAGAAAGAAAAACATAAAGTAAATGGCTTACTTCTCAGAAGTCTTGAAAGACAAATATCTAGAGGCAAATGTTGCTGGGCAGCAACTCAATCTTTTGCTCAAATGGAGGGCTGGTATAGCCAGGTGGATCTTTTAGGAAAGAACCATCTATGCAACATCTTTTTGCTGGAAAGTGGTTACATTCTGGAAGAAAACCTGAAATGGGACGATCTACATCCAGTCAAGAATAAATGGGACGGAAAGAAGGGATGGAATTTGTCTGAAGAAAGGGTATAAGCCTTAACAGAAAGAACTATATGGTGGATGTGGAGCAAAGCCTACTTCTCAGATACTTACTCTAAAGCATTGCTAAGTTTGTAAATCAGAGTTTAATGGACTAAAATTTGTCACTGGCTTGTTCCCCCACCCCCGCCCCCCAAGGAAGGTGGAAGAGGGTTTTACAAAACTAAGCCCACTGAAATACGGTCAAAAATATTAATGAACTCAGGAAAGTCTTCTGTGACAGTTAACCAAGAAAAAAGACCAACTCTGTAGTAGAAAAGACCATCTTTGTAGAAGCACAAAATCCCCATCAAATTCCAGGGCAAGGCATACACCACATAAAGGATCATTATGAGAAGCCTTATAAAAGCCTATAATTCTAAAATATTTAGGCTTTCTTTTTTAAATTCAATTTATGTATTTATTTAGGCTGTGCTGGGTCTTCACTGCTGCACTGGCTTTTTTCTAGTTGCAGTGTGTGGGCTTCTTGTTGCAGTGGCTTCTCCTGTTGCGGAGCGCGGGCCTTACAGCATGCGAGATTCAGTAGTTGTGGCTTCTGGGTTCTAGAGCACAGGCTCAATAGTTGTGGTGCATGGGCTTAAACACTCTGCAGCATGCGGAATCTTCTTGGATCAGGGATCAAACCTGTGTCTCCTGCATTGGCAGGTGGATTCTTTACCACTGAGCCATCAGGGAAGCCCTATACTACTTTCTAAATCAAACAGTAAACACCATTCAAAATAGGGAAAATAACTGTATTCAAAACATAAATCTACAAATTCCAGTTGTGATAAGTACACAGATACTCACATACACACAATTCTAGACATAGCTGAGAGCATACAGATGTATAGAAATAAAATATTTGGGGGAGGGGTCCTAACTTAAATGGAATTTGTAACCTGTTGCATGAAAATGACATAAATCTTAATCATGTTGAATTGATTCATGGTGCTTTTCAGGTTTACTATATCCTTTTACTTTCTGTATATTCATTCTATTAGTTTTGAGAGTCTGATACTGAAACTTCAATTAAAAATCTTGATTTATCTACATAAAAAACTACTTGCTACATATAGTGGAATTACATGTAACTTTGTTCTGTATTTTCCAAGTCTCCTGTAAATGTGTTATCATACTTCCATAATTTAAATACTAAAAAAAGAGAAAAAAATATTTGGGGGTCCTAAAATAAGCTTAAAATAATACCTAAAAGGATTATACTTTTTATATAAAATTGCCCTGTTTAAAAGAAAATCCCTATTTAAAACGCTTATGTTTTAAAGAACATTCCTAAGCCTTTTTCAGTTCAGAGGGTCATTTACTTATTAACTGGAATAATAACAGGGTAAAAGGAAGATGGAGGGCAAGGAATAAAAAAACACCCTGCTCTTGCAAAGTTATTCTGATCCAGGAATATGCAGACAGATGTCATTCAACTTTCTAATAAACTCAGTTTACATCTCAAGTTTCTTATATAATAACTGTTAATAATCTTTCTATTAATTACACCTAAAAAAAGAAAAGGAGAGAAAAAGAACATACACAGAGGAGACTTTGAGACACCTCTCCCTGGCCATTTTAGTGAAAAGCCAAGAGTAAAACCAGTTATCATAACTTCTTTCGATAGAGCAAAGAGAGGGCCTCTGCCCTAGGTGGGAGTTTTCCAGTCATTACCAGGTTGCAGTGAAATGAACAGAGACTATCAACGATCTTCATCTCGCTATACAAGTCTGGCTGGCATTCCTGGAAGCCATTTGTCTGCCAAACCAATTCCATGAATGGGAGCCTTCCCAGAACATATTCAGAATTCTTGCCCTAAATCTCTGTTTCCATGATGGTGAATTTCCAGTAAGTCAATCTCCATAAAATGTGTAACACTCCTCCCCCAGCCCACCCCCAAATCTGGACAGCCCCAAACCTTTGGAATTGTGCTTCTGACTCATGGTGTACTTCACAACTTTGCTCAAGAGTCGGTTCTAGATTTTTTTCTCCTCTTTCCCAGTAGTCCCAGCACAAACAGTTGGTTCAGAGCATGGCCAGTGTGTCTCAGTGGCTTTTTTTTTGGACATCCTGCTTGCGGTTGCCTTGGTTCAGTTTATCACTCAGCAACTGCTTGGTAATCCCCTGTCATCCCCACCGTGAATGTGCACATCAACAGAGGTGGGGAGCAGATGTGTCAGCAGAACCGAGCCAATCCCTTCCTCCTCTGAAGGCTGAGGTGACATAAGCGAAGATGAAGAAACCACTGAAGAACACAATTCTAGGGCAAAAAGACTGTTTCAAACTGAGAGAAGCAAGGTGGTAGGGGGAGGTCCTTCACTAAACTGGGGGAGACAGAAGACAGGAGGGTCCAGAGGAAGGCAAGAATTAAACCAGAGAGAACCCACAATACTGTATTATTATGAATTGCATGGGAACCAGATCCTTAGAGAGAGACACAAGCCTCACCAAGTATTTGGGAACCTAAAAACTGCACGAAACAAATTATGTCTCTATATTTTATTAAGTTTTTTCTTGCTTGCTTTAGCTTGAAGGTTCACAAATTCTAGCTTAGAATTTATGGGTTTGGAAGAGGTTATTTAACAAATACGGCTGACTAGAAGTAGTTTCAGCAAAGGAAGAAGACTCACTAACTTGAAAAAAATAAAAATAAAAGCCAAAGCACAGATCCTAGTTTTAGAACCTCTTTAGTACTGTAGTAGGTGGAATGTGATGGACTCTGTGATACACCTCAAAAGCCAGGCAGACCTAAGTGCTTATTAAAAATTAGAAGAAACATGAAGTTTGTTCCCAAAATAGCTCTCCAGCTACCACACATGGTACAGCTGGACTCAGCCACATAGAGGTCTACGGTATGAGCCATCAAAGTGTATTAATACTGCAGAATATGTTTAAAAAAACATATCAAAACCATGGGGCACCTAACCAAGTGAATGCTAGGCTCAGGAGACTGATAACACAGGACAACAGGCATAGCAGAATCAAAGCGCCCTTTGCCCTGTACTGCTGGCTTAAATTTAGCCCGCAGAATCCATAATTTCACATAATCATTATCCAGAATGGTATGAATACCACAAGGCAGCAAGGAGACGTCCTGATCTCATTAAACACATCACAATCATTTTGTTTAAGAAGAAACAATTTGTCTTAAGCTAGCATCCTCACAGCTGAAAAGGAAAATCCCTTTTACACCTGGAGACGTAATTTTGTTCTACCTCCGCGTATTACCTGGTCTCAGACTGGTGGGCTTCTGGATTTAACGGGTGACATCATTTCTGACAGCTCAACTGGACACTCTCAGGTCTGCTCTCCTTTTTTTTTCCCTGTCCCTGGTAGGAACTCACGCAACTTCTGGGCTGTGTACCTCTCGACACAGTCCAACGGCATCACTCACATTCTTGCACATCCTGCTTTGGGCCACGGGAAGACACAGCCGCACGGCCTACTTGTGGTCTCACTTAGCTTCTGCCACCTCCACAGTGATATTTTCTAATCTCCGGGGATTTCTTTCTGCTTATTGTGGGTACAGGATATCATCCACACCTCAGAGAGGACAAGTTTCTCTAACCTGGTATTTCATTTCCTAACGTGTGTTCTGCTGAAAACTGTTTTCTGCAGAAAGCATTCCCTGGACCTAAAACTGGGAGATGCTGGATTAAACTGTGTAAAACAGGTTCTTTACTGCAGGACTCCTCAGGGACATGAGCCAGAAGATATGCATCTTCAAGACTCTAAAGGGTGATAGTATATTAAGCGTTTTCCAAGTTCATCTAACCACAAATCTTATAAGAAACAGTATGTGTGATCATGCTAGGGTTTTAGAGTCTCCCAAACACTCTACGATTTTGCCTCTGGACAGGTGCACGGTGACCTCCTCTTTCCCCTGAATAGTCCTGCTCAGCACTCCTATCTTGGACTCTCACTTCCTGCTTAAACTTTCCCACCCTCTCACAAACAAACATTTTGCTTCCCTGCTTACAAAACATACTTGAGATGTTCATCACTCATCAACTCATAACTCTTCCAAGTAATCTGGACATAGGTTTTCTTTCCCCTGTATATCCAAGTCCACATTCCTACTTTTACTTTGAGCAGTATTTTTTTTTAATTAGGGAATTAAACAGAAGTCCATGGATGGGATTTAGAGCATAAATAAGCTCCTAAAATTATATGCAAATCACATGCAAAATGTCTTATGTAACCACATTTTTCTGGACATAGGCAGTACAACTCTCTCAAAGGGGTCTGATAATAACACATAAATAATAGCAAAAATTTTATTATAAAAATATTTTCAATGCTATGGGATAATGGAATGGAGAGGAGACACATAGAAAACAGAGCAATTGACCTTTTTGGTAAAATAATACATACTGACAGATTATAAGTTTAGGAAAAATTCTAAAAAGGGAATATTGTAGGAAGGAAAAACAAAATGGTAAGCTTAAACAAAAACGACAGGAGAAAAGAATCAGGGTCTAAAGCAAAGCTGGACAGAATGACAGGGAACCAGGCTGCCACCACTAAAATATTTCACTGGAATACTGAAACATACTATTGTTGCTGTTCAGTCACTCAGTCACGTCCGACTCTTTTGTGACTCCCATGAACTGCAGCACGCCAGACTTCCCTGTCCTTCACCACTTTCCAGAGCTTGCTCAAACTCATGTCTTGAGTAGGTGATGCCATCCAACCATCTCATCCTCTGTCATCCCCTTCTCCTGCCTTCAATCTTTCCCAGCATCAGGGTCTTTTCTAATGAGTTAGCTCTTTGCATCAGGTGGCCAAATTATTGGAGCTTCAGCCTCAGCATCAGTCCTTCCAAAGCAATATCCTATGCTTGACCCTACATATTTTGCAATAATGCAAAATCAATTTCCAACTGAACTATGAAGCTTATCACTAACAAGATAAAGTGGCAGCTTCCCTGATATCTCAGTTGGTAAAGAATCCGCCTGCAATGCAGGAGATCCCAGTTCGATTCCTGGGTTGGGAAGATCCCCTGGAGAGGGATAGGCCACCCACTCCAGTATTCTTGGGTTTCCCTTGTGGCTCAGCTGGTAAAGAATCTGCCTGCAATGCAGGAGACTTGGGTTTGATCCCTGGGTTGGGAAGATCCCATGGAGAAGGGAAAGGCTACCCACTCCAGTATTCTGGCCTGGAGAATTCCATGGACTATATAGTCCATGGGGTCGCAAAGAGTCAGACACGACTGAGCGACTTTCACTTTGGCATGATAACACCAGCAAGGCACTCATAACATGTGGTCTTACAGAGGTCATTATGATTTCATGTGTACACAAAAAGTTCCCTTAGATAGCAATTACTATAAACATAAAAACAGCTTTTATTATAAAGTCTCAGAAACAGGAGACGTAAGAAGGCAGATTCTATAAAGCTCCTGCTTTCATTATGCCTTTCTGTCCTGGAGTAAATAACTAATCTTCAGGAACTACATTAACAAACTTGCCCTCCCCTCTAGAAAGGCATGTTTCTAAGAGAAAACATCGAACAATGAAACAGCAAACGCATCCCCTGTACCCAATAGCTTTTTGTAGAGTTTTTTAATAATAAAAACATATGTGGTATTTCATATAAAACAATAACAATGCTTGGGAAGTAAATTCAATATAATAAGCACCAAAGATTTTCTATATCATTAGTTAAATTCTGCTCAAGTTGAAGAGTTAGAGCGGTGACAGTTATATTGAAAAGTATTTTCACCCTAACTCCTTCTTCAGAAATACTTCCAGTATTCAATCAGCATTCCACAGCACTACCTAAAAACACTCTATGTTCACATGTTTCATAAACTCAACAAAAATAAGCAGTAGGCTTTTGACCTCGCCAACTTGTGGCTTGACAAGGGTTTGCAAAATACAGCTGCTGGGAGCAGAGGGGAGTAGAAAAGATGGAAGTCATGCCTCTTAAAAAAAAAAAAAAAAAAAATCTCTGCTTGAGAACATTAAAATACCAAAGGATAAACGGAACTCTTAGTTCTTGCCAGGGTTGTTTGGGGAACCACCATGAAAATACTCTGGATCACAAACATCTCTGCCCAAATCACGCATTTTCCCTGACACTATAAGCCCACTAACCCACATTCTGAAATGGTTTCTATACAAAGGAAGGGGGAGACGCCCCACGAAACTGCTCAGGTGAAGCCCATTCTTATCTCACAGCACAAGGGCGTCAGGAGGTGGTTTGGAAAGAGCTGGGTTTTTGCCAGAGTCAACAAAACCAGATTTGGGGACGAGGGCCGCTTGTGCCAACCTATCCCAACTCAGTCACTGCGACAGGACAGCCAGGCCCTGAGGCCACTGGGGCGTGAGGAGGCATGGAAGACCAGGGTCACCACCAGGGACGCAGAGCCCGGCTCTGTCATCTGTATTCTTAAAGAGTTCGCAGCAGGAGAATGAAACCAGCAGGGCCAAGCCCACAGAAGAAGGGCTGTGATGGGGTGGTGGGGGCACAGAGGGAAATGGGGCCGAGGCCACCCACCTGACCCTAAGGCCAGGAGGCCAGTACCTTGATTCTATTAATAAGAAGCCAGAACTCCAGTAACTCTCCTGGAGTTTTCTTTATCTGGCTTTTAACCAGAGGGGCGTTTAGATAAGCTTTAGATTTTCTAACAACTCTCCTGAGAAGGGGAAGGAGGAGGGAGATAGGAATTCTTCCTTCTCTAAAGTTTCATAAACTTCATTTGCTTTATTTTGTGAACAAATAGCTCACACCCATATAAAAATCTCAAGTGGTCCCCATCAACTTGAAATTAATTTACCAACAACTTTTTGGGGAGGGAAAAACCAGAAAGAGTGAAGAGCATCTGCATACAGCTCTGCGCCATCTCTCTGCTCAGCTCTAGTCGTCCTAAGGAAGCCAGTTTACAGAAACACAAGCACACAACCAAAAGATGTCCAAGAGAAATACAGAAAAGAAAAAAAAATTTACCTTCCCCACCCCCAGCCCCAATTATTTAGCTCTCCTGGGCACAGCTTACCTTCTGACACAATCGTTTCTCATTCTTTCGAGCTCATCTATTTTAAAACAGTAAGATCTAAAATATCTGCACACCCTATTTCCCAATCAACATCTTTTGATAAACTAGGAAATAAAAGAACATCTTGTTACTATAATGCGAAATCCTCTCTTCTAAGAAAAAACACTTTAACCTATTCCAGCTAACATGATCCATTAAGAGCCAGCCTGTTCTTTCCTAAAGCCTAACTCTGATTATACATGGAGGACTGGAACTTTAAGACCAAACACTCAACAATGTTTCCAATACCTGGATGCTTCAAATTACCCACTAAATTATACATTCCTGAGCATGCATTCACTTCTCTGTGGACACACTAGACAAATAACCTCACTAACTTCTAATGGGATTGAGATTAAAGACCAGGTGCAGGGGGCAGGGAGCCATGAAAATGCTGAGGACCATCCTCCACCCCTTACCCACCGAATTACCACCCGTGCAACCATTCTCAACAAATGGCTTCTCAGAGACTCTAAAACCACAACAAATGTGCGCCCCTAGGCCCCAGCTGGGCCAGAAGCGGACTTCACAACATTCTCTTTTAAGTATTCACACAGAAGCTGAGGCAGGTGTGAGGCACCATGGCACAATTTTCTGAGGACACACACCCTCTTCCCACACACACACACTCACACTTCCACCACACCTCCATTCCACAGAACCACTAATGCTTAAAAGGCAGCCTACATGAAAAATAATTTCAGGGGAATTTAATACGTGTTCTTGCTGACGACTAACAAGGACTCTAAGTTCCCAAAAGGAAAGAATTTTCTAAAGCTCAAATCACAAAAACAGTGGGCAAGCAAAAGAGATGGGCAGCTTCTTAAGCAGTCATGAACACAGGAATAAATGAAGAACGTCAAAGCAAAGGGCCAGGCTTACTGTGCTGAAAAACTGGCCAATAGGCATGATTTGCTCCTCGAGCTGCACAAATTCCAATCATAGCCTTTCTAAACCTTCTCCTCTTTTTAAATCAATTTTATTGATGTATTATTTACATACCAAAACTGCACCCTTCTTCAGCAGTTAGATGAATTTTGACAAATGTATACACCAATGTAACCACCACAAAGATACAGTACAATTTTCATCTCCCCAGAAAGCTCCCTACGCCCTTTTCGCAGTCAATCTCCTATCTCCGTAGCCCCTGGTAATCACTGATTTGCTTTGTGTCACCATAGATGAATCTTGCCTTTTCTAGAACTTCATAATAAATGAAATCAAACAGCTTGCACTTTCTGTATGTTTGAAAATCATTCTTTTTTTTTAAATCAGTGGCTGTTCCTCTTTATTGCTGAGTAACACTCCTTTTGAATCAAGATACTACAATTATTCAAATTTTTAAAATAAAAAGGCAGCTGTGGTTAACTCTAAAAGGTACATAAAACTTCTTAAAATTCATTTTTTTTTAACTGAAGGATAATTGCTTTATAGAATTTTGTTGTTTTCTGTCAAACCATAAAACTTAAGAATACCATTATTTTCTTCTTTCAAAGTAATTGGAACCTGTAAGTAAGTGAACTGTGGATCTCAAAACCTTTGGCTTCAGGAACACAGGTTTTGTTTCACATCCCTACACAATAATTTGTTCAATTAGATAGAAAGAAAAATGACAACCTGAGATTTTTGTTTACTGCCAGCTCAAGATGATATTTCAAGCTGCTGAAGAACTATGAGGAAACTGTATCCAAGCAAATTTTTATGTGCTGCTTCCTGAATGCCTGACCCAAAAGTGAACTTCAGGGCTATGTTTAATTTAGTTCTCATCCTTCTGCTTCTGCCTGATTATCGTCAGAATTTGGGGTTTCATGCTGACTCCTGAGTTACTTTACCACCAAAAGGATATGATGAGATTGCCTCAAGAAGTCCTGTTTAGAAAATAAACTAAAATATACCACTTAAACTGTGTTCAACCTAATTGCCTTAGAGACCCAGGTTTGATCGCTGGGTCAGGAAGATCCCCTGGAAAAGGGAATGGCTACCCACTCCAGTATTCTTGCTTAGAGAACTCCATGGACAGAAGAGCCTGGTGGGCTTTTAGTCCATGGGGTCGCAGAGAGTCAGACACGACTGTGGGACTAAGGCACTTTTAACTGTCCAAATCAGGAAGCCTATTACTATTTAGAGGAGAATACAGTTTGGGAAACATTGTTCTAACAGATGCAAAGAACATCCCTAGGAGGGCTGCCCAGCTGTAATGGGTATGGTTGTCCTGAATGTAAATGGATCACCCTTAGCCCCACTGTTGGGTACAATGTCAAAACCTGAGGTTCTAACAGAGCTCCCAGTAGTCCCAGCCACACCTGGGCTGGGAATGAGAAACTCTAATGCCCCAGAGGCAAAAGCAGATCTCTGTGTCCCCATCCCCAACTCCCTACCTGCACCTCAAGTAGGTCTTTATACTAATAACAGTCACAGAGGCAAGCAGCAACTTCTTTTAAAGGAAAATCGTGGAGTAAGAATTCAGCTTCCTGCCTACTCTGCTTAACCTACTAGCTGGGTGCTGAGTCCACTCCAAAGTGTGGGCCTCGATTTCTTCTATCGAAGGAAGAGGCTGGCCTAGAATGAGCTCTGTTACTTCCTCCAGTCTGAAAGCAGTAATATGAGTCTCATAAAAGAGCAATAATGTTGGGACTTTCCTGGTGGTCCAGTGGCTAAGAATCCATGCTCCCAATGACCCCCTGCATGGAACCTGGAACCATCTCTGGTCAGAGAACTAGCTCCCATATGCTGCAACTAAAGATTCTTCATGCTACACTAGACCTGGTAGAGACAAAGAAATAAATCAACATTTAAAGGAAAAAGACAATAATGCCAAGATTAAGATGAGAAAAGCTGTACAATTTTTGAACCATGACAGAATTTGTAAACATGGCCATTCAAAATTCTGACAGAAACATAAGCCTCAATTCTTCATTCATAATTTTTGGCCAGTATAGTCTGTAAATAAGACTTTTGTCTATCTATTATCTCTTTCCTTTCCTCTAAAGTATTAATTACCCTGTCAAAAAAGGGGGGGGGGTGTGATTTAAATTAAATCCTATTAATGAGCTGCAGTCTTCACATTTAACTTTATACGTTTATATGCCTGTTTTCGTCTGGAATATTAATGTTTAACAGCTTTTATTATGACTTATTGTATAGAAGATGATCTTCTTTAAGAATAAATCTCTAGAGGATGAAAAGTTCCCTGGGGGGAAGGGAATATATATATATATATATATATATATATATAAAACTTGATTTTGCAACAGTTTCAAACATGTGCAACATCTTTTTGCATTTTGATTATTCATGAAGTTGCAAAGGATCACCTAAGCTTGACTAACATTCAGTATGAAACAGTTTATACACTTGTAATTAGAAGGCTGTGTCTTAGAATCCACATTAGGCAACAGTGTATAATCCAAAAGCCCCTCAACTTTCCCATCAGCATCCAAGGAAAGCACTCCTTTTCTAAAGGTTAGTCACAGGATCCCATGCCATGCAGATGACCATGCAGCTCCAGCACGATCTACCTAGCCTGACTCCTCCTACTGCTCTGAAAGTTCACAGCTGCTAAAGCTGAGGATTCTGTGGGGGTTCGGCTGCAGGGGAGAGAGCCTCTGGGTCTTCTCTGGAATCTGGGGAAGGGGTGTGTAGCCAGGGTATAAAGCCTGCACTCGAAGAACAAAAGCCTGCCTTGCGGATGGAGCGCTTTCCAAGACAGTCAGGAACAGCAGGGCTGAGCGTGCTGGCAGGAGCACTCGTGTGCAGGCGCGCAGTCCTTCTTAGTACTCGATGTCCCAGCTACGAGAGGAAGTAAACAAGGGCCCCGGCTTGTGCATGCGACTATGTGACCCAGGCTGGCCAAGGCCCGGGTGGTCAAAACTCTTGACCCTCCAGGCAAGGGTGTTGACGTCACAGAGCTCCAGAATGTGGGCTGTGTGTAACCAGGAAAAAATTACAAAGGCCAGCTTAAATACAGCCTAGATTTCTCTCCACCGTTTAGATTTTCTTCTTTCAAAAACAGTAATTTTCTGAAGAAGTTCAGCAAAGCTGGAACATGGAAAGAGCTACATGTGGAATGGCCCGCAGGAATCGTACCAGGCACCGTGCATGGTGCCACCCCTTCCCCTCAAAATACAGCTCCATTGAACTACCCCAGCCCTACCAGACCCAAATAGGCTTAGCTATTTTATGTCAGCAAAGACCCTCAGAGATGTCCATTTTTAACTTCTCTACTGCAGAACCAACATCACAATGTTTACCTACAAATATTAAGGAACTGAGATCCTGTCAGGACCTCTCATCAAAAATTGCCCGCATTCCTTCAATCTTACCCATTTTCCAGTCCTACCAGAGCAAACTACCTTTCTGGCTTTCACCCAGTTGCAGAGAATAAACCCAGCAGAGCAGAAAGCATCCTGCAGAGGCACTGCATGCAAGCACAAGGCACTGTCAAGCTGGTTTGTTTCTTCAGCCCAGACCACTGCCTCCCCGAGCCAGCAAGACACCACCTCTTCAGTCACCACTAAGGCAGTCTCGTGTGTCCCAACAGTCAGTTTCTTCTTAGCTTCTGCCTCTTGGGGAGGGAGAAAGCAAGAGGCTGGGAGAGCTGGGTCTGGGTCTCTGCACACACATCTTATTTTGTACAACACGTGCATTGCTATAAAGCTGACTCTAATTGCACTTCTGGAATCTGATTTTTTTTTAAATGTAACAGCTCATTAATTAAACAACTGTAATTGTACAACCTCAGTTATGTCTTTTTTGTAAATCTTAAGTTTTCATACAGTTCAGCTTTAAAAAAATACTATGATATCCAGTCCATGGTCCATGCCAATGAATCAGCATGCTCACAAAGAGAGTGACACATGTCCCCCACAAATGTGGGGGAAAACCATGAGTAGACTTTTTTAAAATATATAGCTCTAAAGCAATTTACTTAGCTCACACTTCTCATCTCTACCTTTGCTGAACTTATCAATTTAAAGATTTATTTATTCTTAAATAAAACATCACAGGCAATGCAACTAGTTAGCAGACTGTCACAAGAACTTCAGAGCTTTTAACTCTGTTAAAGTAGCCTTAAGAAGCAGCTTCACTTTTAAATGGGACCTTACACTTAGAAGGCAAGTCCCTTTGGCCTTACTGCAAACAAGAGGTAACAGGACAGGCAGCTAGCCTAGTGAAAAGCTAGGGCAGGGAAGAGAATGGGAAGCCCTTCTCCAGCATGTGTCCCAGTTAATTGTGTTCCAAACTAGTAACAGTTTGGAAACACTGGTCTGAGTCATCTCAAAGTGCAGGAATCCTTAAGGTTTCTATAAAAATACTTGTGTGTCCTACGACGGACTTAATGTAACACGAGCAGGCAAGAAGAAAGTTCCAGGTTCTAGAACCAAATGTATTATCGGGCAAGTCAACTAAGTACAGATAACCTCAGAGAGAAATTAAACATTTCGTCAAGGGTTTCTGATGACAATGCAAAAGAAGGCGAGTACACTGTACTTTAAACAATGCCTTGTCTGTTTGCAGGAACATGGACTGGCCTAAAATGGAGGAGAGAAGGACAGCACCGAGGCCCAGCTTCCACTTCACAGGCAAACTGTGGAACTTGTGTGTGTGTGTGTGCTCGCACGCATGTGCATGCACACACACACACACACATATTCATTTTTGTAAGAATTAGCATAATCTGTGTCCCACCGGTGGGCACACAGAGCTCTGAGCGCTGCCGGACACCCCACTCCCATTAGCCCCTGTATCTGATGCCTCCACATGGAGCCACAAGACTCCCATGAGTGGTCTGGGGACCAACTCTGCCCAGAGAAACACAGTCTCAGGGTCCCTTTATCTGTCACCTGGAGGATGATTCCAGCCCCGAGCAACTGTTCTAAGTAACAGGGGCCTCCGACAAAGGAGGGGAAACTAGGAGGCGGAGCAGGCAGGCTAGGTATTCCTCCACTGCCACTCAGGAGCCAGCTGGGCTGGGCCCACTGGGTGCACCAAACACCACTGGACCCAGCTGGGGCAGACCCACCCCGAGCTTCAGATTCTTCAGCAACTAAAAAAGGAATCGTCTTATCTTCAGGTTTATCCGCAGGATGGTGCTCAATAAACTAACACACTCTCCTTGCTGACTTCCTGGCCCTTCCCTGAGACATCGTGAAAACCAATCTGGTTTCACAACCCAAATCCTGGTGGAAGCCAGACACCCCACCACATTGAGCTAAACAACAGCTGACCCCTAACATTCCCTTTCTGCTGAGCCCTGGACTTCCTGGTAGACACAATTCCTTATGCAAAGGCATTCACCTTCAGCCACATTGTCTCATTCCTCAGTTTCCCTACAAGCCTCAGTTTCTGCCCTGGGCTGCTCCAAGACCTTTCCCAAAGAACCTGATTCACACTGCTTCGTCTGTGCAAGTCCCAGTTGCTCCCTAGGTCTGGAGCCACACACACCCAACCAAACTCCTGACATGTCAGAAACGGATTTACAAGGCTAGATAGACAGACAAAATACAATGAGGAGAGAACGCTCAGACTGGCTCACGAGAACCAAGTCCCAAATACGAGCGTGTCACCCATTAGACCAGTGTTCTCTTTATGATGTCCTAGGAGGGAAAAGTTCCTCAATAACAGAAAAGGCCATGCCTCTTCTGTGAAACTGATCTGTTTTTATTTACAGGCAATTACAAATCTGGAAGCTAGTCTTATGTCCCTCTTCCCTTCAGCTGCTGTGAAACTCAAGAGCCAGATCTGTGGGCTAACTCAGCACCTGTCGACTACTGTATTGTCCTCTGGCCTCAGGTTTTATCCCTTCACACTGCATGTGTCTTTCTAAGTTGCCGCTGTGGTACAGAGGAGCATAAACAAACTTTCATTTGAAATTAACACCTTAAGGGAAAGGTGGTCTTTACTTTTCCGCAGGTTTGAGTCCACCTAGGAACAGCAGACTGATGTCTGTTTTTAGACCAGCAATAATAAAGCACGGAGCCTCTTAAGAACGTGGGATGGAAATGAGGTAGAAGCAAACTCAGGCCTGTGCCCCTCACTTCTCTTCCAGGTACCCCTGAAGGATGCATGAAGGCAGCAGCCTGTACAAGGGGTACGGATGCCTGGGGCGGCACACCCTACCACTCTGTGCAAGCCAACGTGGGATGATACCATTTCCAGTGCGTATTTAAAGCAGTTTAGATTTTCACTGTAGACTAATAGAATAGTAATAACAGTAGCTTTCCCTAAGTTGCCCTTAGAAGCACTCTAATGGGAGGTAAAAGGCATCTCTAAAATGGGGAGAGCACACGGAACACCTTGCAGAGGCTCTCTGTCGTGCTGGCGAAAAGAACACAGCAGCTCCCCCACTGAAGCACCGAGCAGGGCACGGGGCGCTCCCAGAGGGCGGAGGAGCCATGCATGCGCTGCCAGCGGCTCCAGATCCAACAGTCAGCAACTGGTCCCCAAGCCGGGGGGCCCACGGACCCCACCCCACTCTGAGATTGGTCAAGCTTCGACATAGGCACTTTCAGCAGAATTCAGACTCCAGATGGGAAACCTTTGCTCCATGGGAGCCGGGAAAATACGATAGCAAAGATCCTTCATGGTGTGGAGACTCTGCAGATAGCAATTCCTGGCAGCAAAGCATAAGTCAAAGCTGTAGGCACATGAATTTAACTTCCTGTTCAAAGGGAGCAGCTCTATGACCCTGTGCAGGCTACCATGTATCAATTTCATCACTAACCAAACAGAATAAAGAGTCCTGCCTTTCACCTCCCATCAGAATGCTTCTGAGGCTATTCAGGGCTCCTTAGGAGAAGCTATCATTATTATTATTCTATTAGTCTACAACCTCCTAGGTTTTAGCCAAATGAAAATCTAAACCACTTTTAAAGTACACGTTGGACTCAGTACCATCTGAAATTGGCCCTGCGTCCTAGTAAATGTGAGTTTCCAGATGGCACAATTCTAGATGAAATCATCAAAAGACTACGTAAGTGCTGCGTATTATCGTGCGCCTTCCACTCATCAATTCACCCAACACTCGGCACTTTAGGGGTGAGCCGAGGTACCTCCTTTACAAAAAGCAGACTCAGTCTTCTCTTGGGGCTACACAAACAAATAGCCAAGCCAAAACAAGAGGAAGAACTCCCTCCCCCATACCCTGTTATCTGTCAAGTGGGTCTGTGTTCTATCACTTTTCCTTGAGGGCTGCAAAAGTTGTGCAAGAGTTCTTTGATGACTGTAATACTTTTATCAACGAATGAAAGTGAACTCCAACACAATGCACTGTGAGAAGTTTCATTATCAGAGGTGAAAGTGAACTCCAACGCAATGCACTGTGAGAAGTTTCATTATCAGAGGTGGAGATAATGAAGGATGGGCAGAAATACAAGCCGGGATGCAGAGCTCAGCAAGACTGCCTTCTTTTCCAGGTGAGACAGACTCTGGGCCCAGAGGGGCCTTGCTCAGTGCTGCCTCAGCAGACAAAGGTCAGCATCCTGTGCACATCCCTGTCATTCAGCCGACCAGACACTCACTAAGACGGTGCCCACTTACTTCTACAACCATCGCAGTCATCCACACATCACCCTGTTGGCTGAGTGACAGCAGATGAATGAATAATCATGGCTGCAACTCATCTCCTGTCCCCAAAGGACCATGTCGTGTGAGCCCTGGGTAAGACCTAGACCCTGGTGCAAGCTACAGAAGCCAGTACCACTGCCACCAACCTGCTGGGGAGAGACCAGAGCTTCCAAAAACTTGTGTGGCTGGAAAATCTTACGTTCACGTGAGGTTTAGTCAGATAATTTGCTATATTTTTAGTTCACCTTTAAGGCACATATGGATTCCTTCACCACATTAGAAATCCTATTTGCTACAGACCTGTAAATAATCAGCACCAGGTCTGAGAGTTCCTGGTAACATTAAAAGTAACTAGAAGTGGCACTCTTCCTCTCAATGCCAAAGCCGAAGAAACTGCTTGTTTCAAAGACTACCAAATTTCTCCAGTGCCTACAAAAGAGCTTAAACATTATCAATCAGACTTTAATAGTTACAGAAAGCTGCTTTGGGGACTTAATTCTCAATAAAAGACTCCCAAGTCTACCCAAAAGATGTAATGTACAGGCTGCCCGGCACTAAGACCAATGGAAGCACGAATACTCCTTGGAGCGATTCGCTGCCAATTAAAACCACTGACCCAGGCAGCAGTACCCACTCCTCCCGCACAAAGTAACTAATTCTTGGAAACATTACATGCAGTGCAACTCTTTCCCATAGTCACACACCTCCAAGTTACAAGCACTTAAGAAAACTTAGGCCCCACCACTCTGGATTACACAGCTGCCACCAGGCCATCATTCTTCAAGGCCCGGAGGTCTATGAGCAGCATTTTGGCTGCCCGAGGGTCTCCCACGGGTGCACTTCCACAGAACACCTCCACACTGGCTCCACCTTGCTCCTCCCTGGAGAATAAACAGTGTAGGGCTGTCTGAAATGAGGCATCTGTCCAGGCACGTATCAGCCGGTGCAGACCCTCGTGAGATGGTGGGGCAGGTCATCCTCTGTAAAAATGACTGAGCTGACCACTGAGGCAGCTCACAACTAAGAGTGGCCTCCCTGTGTGCTTTGTATCTCTCACCCTCAATTTCCTCCTCCAGAAAATACAGGGAGAGATCAGACAACATCCGAGGCATTCAGTCCTGGAAGTCAGAGGTTCCAGCATCAATTTAGCATCAGTTTGTTTCTCAGATTAGTCCTTTCTCTAGAAAATCCCTAAGGAAGCAGGGTCCAGGTGAGATGAACAGGGCAATGCTGGGTACATAACGCGGGGGTGCCAGAAGGGTGGTCTAGCTACCAAGAGTCAGGAGTAAAGGGCTGGCAGATGTGGAGTCCGTCACACCTCACACAGGGCTGGAGAACAGAACCGAGGGCTGGACTGATCTACTGCACTGTTGGTTTTTTTGGTTCCTATATGAATATCCAGGAAGAAGGGGAAAACGAAATATCGAAAGTCCGTCCTAAAAACTCTCTCGTCAAAAAAGAAATAATCCCATTCCATAACATCTTCTGAAGGAGTCACTCACCATCTACATGATGAAAATCTTAACTAGAAAGTATGAGGTTAAATAGGATAAATGCATTACCTTACAAACACCTCCTGTGTTTTCTATTTACATGCAAAATGCAAATTTTTCATTTTAAACACTGCTTTTAAAAATATTACTAGTTCTACAATATTGTAATTAGCCTCCAATTAAAATAAGTAAATAAATTTTAAAAAATACATTACTAGTTCTGACTTCTTACAACTAGATATAAAGACTTCCACATGACTTCTGGGATGAAAAACTATTTCCCTCCAGCACCTGGGGCTGGGTGTCGTGGCCTTTTTAGCACCTGCTTCCCCTCCACCCCTGGAGAAGGCAATGGCACCCCACTCCAGTACTCTTGCCTGGAAAATCCCATGGATGGAGGAGCCTGGAAGGCTGCGGTCCATGGGGTCGCTGAGGGTCGGACATGACTGAGCGACTTCACTTTCACTTTTCACTTTCATGCATTGGAGAAGGAAATGGCAACCCACTCCAGTGTTCTTGCCTGGAGAATCCCAGGAACGGGGAAGCCTGGTGGACTGCCGTCTATGGGGTCGCACAGAGTCGGACACGACTGAAGTGACTTAGCACTCCCCTCCACCCCTACTACCAGGAGAAGTCACAAGCCTACTGGGCCTGCCCCTCACATCTGGAAAACAAGATGTTTAGGATGAGCCCTGTGTTTAATCTAAATGAAGCTGGTACACACTTGCTTCTATGGCTAGGAAATAAATGGCCTATATCAAACCAATAAAGAAAGGTGATTTATCCTTTTTCCTGGGGCTGTGTGTGTATGTATAACTTCACTTAAATCTGCTTTGCAAGCAGTTTGGAGAAAACAGGCAGTCTGGAGAGGTCCCATCCCTAGGCCTAGTCACACTCCACAGGAGTGCAAGTCTTACAAGGCTTCTGTGCTCACTGTGGATGCTTGTCCACAAATACACACTCAAGTCTGTTCCTCTCAGGTTCTGAAAGAGTGACAAGCCAAGTGTAACACATCTGCCTCAACTTTAATAGAAGATCATGCAAACTCCCCCTCCTTCCTCTTTTAAACCAAACTGAGAGAGATGGTAGGAACAAACAGCCCAGTGAGATCTCAGGCAGTTCTATAAAATCAAAATCCCTAAAGCTTCAATTACTGGCTGTGGAGTTTATTTAGTCAATGCAGAGACGTGTTGACAGAGGTATCCCACCTCTATCCCTTTCCAATTGTATGGCTTTGGCTCTATCCATCAGTTTCCCCATCTTAAAGAAGAGCTAATATGTATAAATCCCACAGCAGTGTCTGGCACATAAATAAGTGTTCAATTAATAGCAGATTTTAGTTACAGCATGAAAATGATGCATCAACCTAAGGCTATGCCCACACACATCACATCCATTCACACCAGTACAACTCAAAGGTACAACTGTTGGGGGAGGGGGATAAAAACTTTCTAGCTTCACCTGCAACTTCTTCCATAGAAGTCAGGACTCAGGGGCCATATCCTCAAAACCAGAGGCCTCCATTACCACCTGGCAGAGGGAATTTCTGAAGAGGGGTTGAGCAGACCAACATCCCTTACTTCCATCTTCAGATCTGGGCCACTGGAGCTGAAGACTCAGACCCCTCTGGTCCTTGGGTTGGGAGTCACGCCTTCTCCATGGCTGCCAGGCAGTCTTTTTCTTAGGAGCCTGGCTGGCCTGGCTGTTCCTTAAGGCACTGTACTCCTCTATAAATGCATCCTTAATATCAGGTGTTTTTTCCAACATACACCACCACCAGCCCACTCGCCGAACATGCAGGCAGCAGTCCATTCTTTAGGGAAACTAAAATGGAAGTGAACTAACATGTGTCTCTTCATCTGTGAGCAGCAGCCACTTTGGGAAGCATCCCCGCATGTGGGACACTCAGGTTTCCACCAGCTGACTAATGTGTGACTTCTTTAAAAGGCCTGAGCACTCTCCTGGAGTCCAACTTTGAATGCTGCTCACGGTGTTAAGGGCACCATATTCAGGACTCTCTGTCCAAACTCTGGCCCCAGACATAAGCCTCTCAACACAGCGTTCCCCACTGCTGCATGAATCTTCTGATGTTCCAACAACTGAACCTGCCTTCTTGATCCTTCCCAAGAATCCTGGTGAATCTGAGGAAAGTAACTTGCCTGCCCTCCCCATTCCCAAGAAGAAAACCCAGATTACTGTGCCACTAAAGCTCAGCATCCAAGCTGAGTCATCTCAGGTAGAGCTTGATACAGAAAATGGTATCTACTCAACTGCAGAAAAATTGGTAATCCAAACTAATCCTATTTTTTTTAATGTGTCAGATATATGAGTATTTCTGAATCTCAGGCAACATTCTGAAGCAGCTGCTAAGCGGTCCTGCAATGAACTTCTAAGACCCGGCCAACCCCGTTCTTTGTACTATTTATATTCCTAAAGCCAATAGCTATGTTAGATACAGCTGATCGTGAGGCCCTGTTTAATGGATGACAGAATCCAATGATACTGACAAGCAGCGAATAGCTAGTTTGGTCTCTACCTAGCTTCACCTTGTGGTAGGAGAGGCCGAGATCCATGCCTCACCTCTACCTCAGCACGGAAGCAGCATCACTCTTCACTTCACTTGCCCTCTCACACTGATTACACCCAGCACATTTTAATCTTATCTCTCCTCCACATGTCCCATGTCTGTCTGTGGATGAGTCAGGCTGGTGTCTGATGCTGGTCTTAAACTAGGAACATTCCCCAAAGACCCAAACAAATAAGCATGGGAAAAGATCACCGAACAACAAGAACCCAACCTAAACACAGCCCTCTGAACAGCGTATATGCACTAGGGTGAGCACGTGGCCTCCTCTGTGCACTGGAGCGGGTACTTTATTACTGTTGTCTGGGGGAGGGGAAAGGATTTCCCCCGTGGTTCAGTGGTAAAGAATTCTCCTGCAAAGCAGGGGCCAAAGGAGACGTGGCTTCGATCCCTGGGTCAGGAAGATCCCCTGGAGGAGGAAATGGCAACCCACTCCAGTATTTTTGCCTGGAGAATCCCATGGACAGAGGAGCCTGGTGGGCTACAGTCCATGGGGTCAGAGAGAGTCAGATGTGACTGAAGCAACTTGGCAGGAGGTGAGGGGGGGGTTGGTGACCTTGACCACACAGAAAGCTACACAGCAAATGAGGATCCGTGGAAAGTCTATTCTAGGGCCAAGAACTCTGTTACGTCTCCACAGATACCACTGCAAGCTCTCTGTTCATCTTTTTCAACTCTTATCAGGCCTCTGAAGTCAAGATGGCATGAAAAATTTGACTGTTGACTCCTAATCTGGACTCAGCGAATGGCTAAAAGCAGTGGTTCTCAAACTTGAGCTTGCAGCAGGATTACTTAGAAGCCTTGTGACAACACAGATTGCTGGGTCTAGAATGTCTGAGTCAGTATGTCTGAGGTGAGCCAAGAATGTGAATTTCCAGAAAGTTTCTAGGTGATGCTGCCGCTGTTGGTGTGGGGACCGTGCTTTGAGAAGCACTAGCTTAATGCATCAGAACATGGTAGAACCCTCTAGTACATCAGATTAGGCTGCACAAAAGAGGAAGAGTGAGTTTATCTGTCTCAGACTTCAAGAATCATACCATAACTTGAACTATCTTCTTACAAACTCCCTAACACTTAAAAATTAGTTAAATAGGGTCCAGTGGAGGCTAGAAAAACAAGTGGGAGATGGAAAACTTTAAAGAAACCACATTCATTTACACAAAAGAAAGTAGAGAAGAAATCCTAGTTAAGCGCAGTTTATTAAATAATGACGCCCTTGTCTTAGAAGTCAACTGTTCTCTTAGATCCCAATTTGACAGCACTCCTCCCTTTTTATATGGAACTTTCAGGGAGTAAACTCACCTTGTAACCTCCCCACAGAGGAGAGGGTGGAATTAGACGTAAAAGTCATCACTAAATTGGCTGATAACTTCCACAGTCAAAATCTCTCATTTTTTTCTAAAGCAATGTTCTCAACCCTAACTGCCCACCATAACTATCCGGGAGCTTTAAAAAATATAGATGCCCAGGCCCTACATCGAGAGATTCTAACCTAAATGATTTCAGACTGGACCTAGACGGCAGTGTTTTTAAAAGCTCCCTGTGATTCTCAAATATAGCCAAGGTTGGAAACCACTGATGCAGGAGAAAGGTCCCAGAGAGATCATGGGTGATGGGAAAGAGGGAAGAAGGACAGGAAGACCTCTTCAGCAAATGTCTAATGACACAAAACAGGAAAGAATGGGACAGCAGCTGGGAGCAATCAGGACAAGTGAAACTGGGGCACTTAGATTCTGAGACGGCCTAAGGCTCAACCCAACACCGGCAGTCTCAGGTTCAAAAAGCAGAAACAGCTAGACAATCAAGGAAGTGCCCTCACTGGTCAAAGACAAGGCTGCAGTCCAGAGGAAATACCAGGAAACCCTTTTTTAAAAGTGTACTATTTTTTTCAGAAAAGCTAATGAATAACTGAACTTGAGGCAAAGAGCTTTAACGTCTCACAAGGTCCAACTTTGAAATCATTTGCCTGAAAAACAATAAAATGTATCCTTGAGCAAAATTAAATTTTTTTTTTCCCAAAAGGGTGGCAAGAGGGAAGAGATGACAGCAGTAACTCTCAGAGCCCACGGTAATCAAAATTATCTCCCCAGTAACCACACTGACAAGTGAGTATTCAAAGTTGTAAAATCATGTGATGCAAATGATAAAACCAAGATAGAGTTATTTTCTTCTCTTCCTTCTTGACTAAGCACAGAAGCATGAGGTAACAAGCTAGAAAAGACATATGAAAGCTTTATGATCCTGTTTAAGATAGAATGATGAACACAAAGCAGTTAGAAGAACGCAGTGTTGCTGGTCAGTGGACACAGCAGGAATCTCAGCTCAGGTAACACAGACAGAAGTCAGGTGAAAATTATCTGTGCTCACAGCAGGATAAACACTGGGAGCCCAGAGAGAAAAGCCCAGATGTTATCCCACTGTGTTAACAGTTAAAACTTATCCATCAATTTAAAGCCCTGATGTGATTAGAAAACCAAGATGTGGGGAAAATATACATCTTAAAAACGAGCATGGTAATTTCTGATAAAAACATTCATTTGTGAAGTCATTATGTTAAAAATCAATTTGGAGGATGGTAGTTTTCACTACCTCAAGTTGCTGTTGTTGCTTACTCAGTTGTGTCCGACTCTTGATGACCCCATGGACTGCAGCCCGCCAGGCTCCTCGGTCCATGGGATTTCCCAGGCAAGAATACTGGAGTGGGTTGCCATTTCCTTCTCTAGGGGATCTTCCTGACCCAGGGATTGACGCTGTGTCTCCTGCATTGGCAGGCGGGTTCTTTGTGGCTGAGCACCAGGGAGCCCATAACACCACAAGTTAGCTCTCCTAATTTGACACATGGTGCTTTACTTAATTCAGTACTCCTCCTCCTCCAAGTCGCTTCAGTCGTGTTTAACTCTGTGCGACCCCATAGACGGCAGGCCACCAGGCTCCCCGGTCCATGGGATTTTCCAGGCAAGAGTACTGGAGTAGGGTGCCATTGCCTTCTCCAAATTCAGTACTGACTACCCACAAATTAACTCGGAGCATTCCCCGATATTATGAGATTATCAGAATAAATCCCTCACCTCCTCCCAAAGAACATCTACTAAAAGATACCTACAATCAGATGCCAGGGAATTCCCCTACAGTCCAGTAGGTAGGACTCCATGCTTTCACTGCTGAGGGCCCAGGGTTCAATCTCTGATAAGAGAACTAAGACCCAGTAAGCTGAGCGGCATAATCGGATGCCAAATTTCACCTTGGTGACTGACATGAAGGTTGACTGTGGTGAAGCCTAACATGTGGCCCAGATCACCTAGACTTCCAGCCTGGAAAAAAAGGATCTTTCATGTAAAGGAAGGAGACTAAACAGGACTGATTTAGAAAATTCAGTTCAGCACAGGGCACACATCTATTCAAAGAGGAGGCAGTAAGCTTATCTGTACTGGACAGGGTTGGAGATAGAAGGCTTGATCGAGGCCACTCAAGAAACAGCATACTAGCTCACCTAGGAAGCTGCCTATCAGGAGCTTAAGAGCCCAACTGTGCTGAAGCAAGCACACTCACACCTGTGTCAGCCGGAAGACAACTCTGAAAGAATCGGGCCCATAACATTTCTAAGGCTCATTCTGGGTTTCTCAGGATTACACAAACGATGCCCCCCAAAATAACTGATCACTGTTCTTAAAAAAATTCACAGGAATGTCTGGGGCTCGGTGTCAATTTTTACTTAAAAAAAAAAAAAATTACCTTGCTTAAAATGTAGTCTGTGGGCCATGGTTTATTTATAATCATAGGTATATTCATAAATGACAAATTAATGCTGTTAATTGGACTGTTCTAACAAATAGTGAATAAAGGCATGTTCCTTCTTATTCTACCAGCTGGGAAAAGAAGGAAAAAAAAAAAAAAACCAAGGTAATACAGACCAAGATGCAAACATATGATGGGTGCGATTAACAAGTCCTTGATTGGAAACAAATGCTGACAGAAAACTCCAGACCAGCTATCACACACGGTAAAAATTCTAGAAAAAATAAACAGCAAAACTGACTTGTAAATTACGCTGAATTTCAAAAGAATTACCAACAAGAAGTTCTAATGCAAAGATGTCGAGAGAGTGTTTTTACTTTATGAGACCATTACAGCATTAGAGGTAAAACTGCATTAAAAAAAAAATTGAGTAAAATAGAAGTGAAAATTAAAAAGAGAAAGGAGAGGAAGGTGAGAGATGGCTTTAAATATCATTCAGCCAAACTTTATGTGAAATATGGAACTGAGGCAATTATTTAGATAATTTATGATGAAGGAACTATCATTTTTTAGAAATTATGACACTTTGGGGGAAAAAAAGCAGTTCTGAGATTTGAATTATGTGAATTAATGGCTTAACTCTCCATTTGCTCTTTTTAATGTAATACCAATTTTCAAGGAGACATCTAAGAAGCTGTACTGGATATAATTCTATGCCCCCCTTCAACTTCAGGTTTATACCCAGAGTTGTATCTTTACAAGTCCACAAGGCCAAGGCCACCTTCTCTGTAACTGCCTTTGGCCCCACCACGCTCCCCACACCCGGGCCTCACTCAGTTATCAGGCAGAGCCCTTCTGCCTGCTCCACATTTATCACAGGGTTTCAGTCTATCTTCTGGACACTCTCCAGACACTACTCACCTATCTTTACTCTGAAACTGAGAGTTCTAAAGTTTTTTCCAGCATACACATGGGATTAGCCTTCTGCAAGCCGTATTTTATCTCAGGGCACATGGGTGCTGTATTCCTGTGGCCAATTAAAACCATCATTTTAGGTCCAGTCATACATATTCTACCTTGAAGACAAAAGCAGTAAGTGCCTTAATAAGATAAATCCTTTAACCTGGCCAGCAGCTTGCATTTTGCAAGATTTTCTGTGTCTGTCTTGCTTTAAACCTGTTAGTAACTGCATTGGAAAGGGTCAACCACCTCATAAAATATGCTTAATACCTTTAATTTTGAGATCTCATTGGGCTTCGACCACACTTCTGCCACAAACCTTTTATAAATGTCTTTTTTTCCCTGAAATCCATCTTTCTCGGTGGTATTATCTCCATCCATCTACCTACCTGAAGCCTATAGAAGCACAGATATACCCTGTTCTCCCAAGGCAGAAATTTCTGAGAGATAATAGCCCAGCCCTAAGGATTTCCACACACTATAGTATCACTCTTTTTGTCCTGAACACTAGTACATTATCTGACCTATAGTAAACCATGGTTAAACAGTGGTTTACTAAAGCAGCATCCAAACAGAAATACAAATCCCCAAATTAAATTGCTCCACTAAGAGCCCAGGCACTGATTAGATTCTTAAAATTATTCACTCAGGCAAAATCAAGGGCAGGAGCCTAAATCATGGGTCTGTGTCTACTCCCCTCCAACACCGAGAGGTATCAGTTACCCCAAGTGAGCCACAGTCCAGAAGATAAACATTCAGGACAGCATTCTGAAAGATTTCCATCAGGACTGATGGTAATACATACAAAGAATGCGGCACACAGTAGCAACTTTTTCAATGGCAGCTATTTAATTTTATTGTTGTATTCACCCCCAGGCAAAGTCCCACCACACTCAGGAGGCAGCAAAGCGTAGCAGAAAACTGACGTTCAAAGAAACCTTCCTCTGAATCCCAAGCAATTAAATTTCTCTGAACCATTTTCTTGTCTCTAAATTGGGTTTATACTTAAATGCTTAACATGTAGGATCAATATTAGATGTAAAAAATCTACCTGAGTAATTGGCATATGATAGTGTTCAATAAATCATAGCTACTATTATTATTATAACTAGGCCTCAGAATATCTTGTGTCAACTCCTCTTTTTATCATAAAAACCAAACTGTGTTTCCAATTGATTTATAACCCTGGCTCCCTTTTCCCAAAATACTATTTGAAATATGAGCATAAACAGATGCAATTCTAATTCTGAAATACTTCTGAACAATTCAACCCAAACACCTTCATGGAACCTAGAAAACACCTGTTGCTACCTGAATGAGGACTACCACTCTATGCTCCCTCAGGATGGCTGGGTTTTGCAGACATAAATGTATAGAGGGGATGGGAGCCTGAAGGCTCGAGTGTTGACACTTTGAAAGGGCCTGAACTAAGCACAGGAGGAACCAAGGAGACTCCAGAGACATTCTGATTACCCTTACTGCCACCATGGACGGCAGTGAACCTGATGGGGCGATACCTTCTCAAGCCTGACTGGGCTGGAGAAGAGAGAATTCTTCAACCTTCTTCCGCTGAGGACCCAGGCTGCTCCCTCCCTGAAAGACTGACTACCACAGACCAAAGCTCTCAGCTAGACCTTGGCCTTAAACCTCAAGTCCACACTCCCCAAGTACAGCCATTCCACCAGCTTCACGAAATAGGCCACGAAGTAGAAAGTGAGTAAGAAGGGTGGGAGGCTTAGGAGCGAGCCCAAAATACACGCTAAACGGAGGGCGGAGGGCTCGCTGCAGCAGCTTGCACTGGGAAATCAGGGGAATTCACACCTCCCTTCTGTGCCTAACAGCAGGATGAAGAAGAAATTTAAGTTACCAGAAAGTAGCCTAGGAGTGATTACATTTTAATTTTAATCTAAATATAACTTTGGAGGGAGAGGGCAAAATGGGTGAAGCGGGTCAAGAGAGACAAACTTCCAATTACTAAGTCAGTCAGTCCTGGGGATGCAATATACAGCTTGGTGAATACAGTTAATACCTAGGTATCTGAAAGTTGCTCAGAGAGTAAATATTAAAAAGTTCTCAATATAAGAAAAAAAAAAAAGAAAAATGTTAACTAGACTTACAGTGATGATCATTTTGCAACATGTATAAATACCAAATCATTATGTTGTACACTTGACACTAATATTGTTATGTCAATTATATCTCAATTTTAAAAATAAAATAAAACCTTCTTTTCCTCTTCTGCAACCCTTCATGTTCCTCTCTTCCATCCCTGTGCGCCTATGTGTTTCCTAGGGCTACCATGACAAATTACTACAAACTCAGGGGCTTCAAACAATAAAAACGTATTCTCTTACAGTGCTGGAGGCTAGAAGTCCACATTCAAGGTGTGGGCAGCACCATGCTCCCTCTGAAGGCTGCAGCGGAGGGTCCTGCCCGGCCTCTGCCCAGCTTCTGGTGCCCCCAGCAATCTGGCGCTCCCTGGCTTGTGACTGCACTGCTCCACCTTCTGCCGTGGCGTCACGCAGCCTCCTCATAAGGGCACCAGTCACTGGACCTAGGGCCCACATGAATCCAACATGACTCCACCTTAATGTAACTAACTACCTCCAGAAAGATCCTAGTCCCAAACAAGGTTACACTCTGAGGTTACAGGTGGACCTTAATGAGGGGGTTGGAGGGGTACTATTCAACCCACTAGAGCTCCCCAATTAAAATAAACTGCTACCACCAAAATACGGGCAACATGAAGAGTGTGACAAACTACAGAACACAGAACTACAGAATTTTAGATTACAAAACTGCAAAGCTGTCATCTCCAGTGGGTCCATGACTGCTAAATCTGAATTAAGAATAATGTAGGTTTTGCCTTTCTTTCACCTACAGGAAAATGACGTCTTGGGAAATATCACGAGTCTCAATCAAAAGAGCACTAACACACAGAACCCACTGCTCTTGACACACTGCGGCGCGTGCTATCAGGTACAGATGAACGTTCACCTATGTTTTCAAGAGTGAAGCACTGCAGCTTCACTGGAAGCGGCTGATTCATGTGGATGTTTGGCAGAAACCAACAAAATGCTGTAAAGCAATTATCTTTCACTTAAACAATAAATTAAAAAAAAAGTGAAGTAGCAAAAATATGTAAAGCAAAGGAGGAAATTTTTCAGTTCAAAAGGCTTTAATTATTTGAGGATGGGAATTAGACCATAAGTCTCAGAACACCAAAGTTCCTTTTTAAAAAAGTTATCTTAGGTTTTTAAACACTCTCTCCTCCAAATTATCCTTTTCTAACAATGACATAAGCCTACACACAAACACTCTGTATTACAGACCTTTTTTTTTTTTTTTTGGTGTTTTAACCAAGGTATTATTTTAGCTATGTGGGGAAAAGAACTTGAGATCAGTTTAAAGACATGTGCACTCCCTCTGCTGGCTCTAAATTTAAAGAAAATTCTCAATGGCTGCAAGAGCCAAGTTATTAATTTCACTAGACATCCAAAACACAAGAAAAAATACGATGTGGATTCTCCCACACATGCACACTCAAAAGTCTTCACAGAAATAAACAAGAAATGACAAAACACGTACTGAGAACTGTCGAAGGCGTCTGCTGGTATTATTATGGGCTCACTCCAGAGGAAAGCGAATGCATTTTGTTTGTCTGTGGCAGGGGCCACTTCCCACCTTAGCCTTCCCCCCTGCAAGTGAGCCACAGCTTCCTTGCTCTAAGCTCACCTCTCCATTGTAGAATGGGGGTGCATTTGGATACCCAGGCATGGTGAGCCCCCAGAAGATAAGCTGGCTTCTTCACCACACACAATCATGAGAGGACCAAATGAGTGCAAGTACCACAGGCCACCAGAAAACTTTATCTACTTTGTACCGTTATCTCATAGTAGGGACTGACACTGCAGGGAAAAAGTCTCAAGATTAAAATCTCCCAAAAAGGTCCAAGTGAAAATACACATTCTGGGGGGGCGGGGAAAGCCCAGCTTGAAGCACACTCCATACAGTTGTATTTCACCAGAAAGAAGTGATACGTCACAATATTCTACAGATGCTTTCTATTTTACTTCTTTTTCCAACTGGGGAAATTGTAATACTGAGAAATGGAAGTCGTTCGATCAAGAATAAAATGGTGAGAGATAGTGAGCCTGTCTGGACACTGATTTGATTAGAATTGGGGTCTTCCATGACAATCAGTAGCCAAAACACCTATTCAGAAAACCATCTCGGAAGAGAGGCAGACTGGCCCTGGACAGGTCCAGCTCAGACTGCTCACTATCTCTTCTCCTTCATCTGTGACTTACATTTACCAATCCATTATGTAAAACTTCAAGTACATCTGAGACTTACATCTGCAAATGCAGAACATTATGGACAACTTAATTTTACACCAGAGCTCTGCTTCTGAAGTGGATATGTAATATTTGGCGACTCTTTCTAGAAGTAATACTGATGCTGCATAAAGCGGGGTCCACACACAGAAGGAAAACATGATTTCAACTTTCTTTTCAGGAAAGGTCATCCCAAGATGAGGTTTCTCTCCGTTTCTGTGATGGGTAACAGCTGGCTCTAATGAAGTTTTCAGGGACTTCTACACTAGGAAACAAGACACTGTAAGAAATGCCTTAGATAGTACAGCACCATTTCACAATTACATGACATCATATCGATACCAACACTAGGAGGTCTGCGCCACCTTCGTAGCTACAAGTATCCAAAAGATTCTACACATGACATCACTCCACTCCTGAGTCACATCATCCCCTTTCAGTATCACTGTCCCAGAACAAAGCTAAGCTCATGGGCTGAGGACAATCAGCCCAAAAGCAGCTCCAAGTTATCAGAAATGTTTTTGTCTGGTAGGTACCTTCCTTGCTTTCAAGGTTTTTACGCTGTTCTTGAGAATATATAGGAGTCACAGAAAAATGACAAAAGGAACAGACAGAAGTCAGGAGGTGGGCAGGGTAGGGCGACATTGAGAGAATAGGCTTTTCCAGCAAGGTGAGCTGAGAGTGCTGATAGAGAACGCAAAAAGAGAAACACAGCTACTCTCCTGCTAGCCAGCCAATCTAGAGGATGGGGGAGGGGAGCAGAGGAGAGAAAATGAAGTAAAGAGTTTGCAGAAATGGAGGCACTGGCTCGAACAGCTGTGAAACCACAATGGTTAGCAACAGACATTACAGAACACTGGTGCCCTGGGCTCACATGGACACATTAACTCCACCCCTGCTACTTGTGGGTCCCTGAGCTACTCACTCACATGCTCCTGCCTGTGTCCTCACTTGCAAAATGAAGTATTTAGATAATCCTTAAGACTTCATTTAGTTTTTAATTTGAGACAAGAAGTCATGCAGACAATTCGACTGCATCAAGGCTCTACATCCACTCCAAGAGGCTGGACCTATATCATGGCGCCACAAGACAGAACTGGGGACCCAAGGTGAGTCCAGGGCTACCAGCGTGCTCTATTTCCAGCTTCTCCCCAAAAGATCCAAACTACAGGAGCGTGTGACAGCGGCCCTGCATCTCCAAAGCAAGCTAAAAATTATGACCTGCAGAGAGCTAAAGGCCAGCTCCAAGCCAGGGCCCAGCATCCACTCTGCCATTTGCTGGTGACTTCGCAGAGAGCTGAAGCACTAAGGAAAGCAGAAGTACAGATGGGAAAAAGGCAAAGAGAAGGGGCAACGATGACAAGTTTACAGGGCACAGATTTGCATGTTTATTTTCTGTCTTCCCCCAAGAGAACACAAACTCCTGTGAACTGGAACCTTATCTGCCTTGGGCTACCACTACATCCCTGGGCCCGGCAGAACGCCCTGCACACTGCATGCCTTTGATAAATATTTGCTGAATGAATGAAATGGCATGAGATGCAAATGAGTAAAAAGGGTTTTCTCTTTTCAGTCTTTTACTCACTCACTGTGCACCAGCTGCACCGTCCACTGACACAACCCACCTGCGTGTATGTCATCCCCAGCTCTTTCACAGCAGCAGAAAGTCCAAGTGGCCCTCAGGGCTCCTCCGTTTGTGATACAGGAAAAAGTGAGGAGAAAAACGAGGAGTCAAAAATAGGATTGAGCCTGTTCCTCACAGACAAGACAAAAGAGTATGAAAACAAAATAAATTTCATTGTCTCCAGCCCAGGGAATCCAAAAACTGATCGACAAGGGGTAAGCTGGGTATCTCCTCAGAAGGCACTAGCTTCAACAGTCTTATCTTTGCATTCTTATAAAGATCTTTAGATGAACAGTGTCTGCTAAATTTTTGCAAATCAGGTAAACGATTTTTTTAGTGGGACAAGGCTTCTTCACAAATTTTCCAAATAAAAATACGTGCTTGTTTTAAGTAAGCATCATAAGTAGAGTATTAAAAAGTTTAACTACAGATGTTCTTCTATGGTATCATTCCCTTAAAATAGAACCCTCCCAAAAACTCCTAAAAATAAGTCTGCATAGTTTCATTTCATTTTCAAAGGAGGAGATAAACATATCAAAACAAACACTTAACTTCTTTTTAAAAGAGCCTCTCTGCTACATGGGGCTCACAGATCAAAGTCTAAAATGGCCAATTTCTTCACCTCATAGGTCGATGACACAGCTTTGAAAAAGAAGAAAAACAGTCCCCCTAGTGTACTGCCACTGTAGAAAGAGGAAGTATGTTAGTTGAGAATCACTGACGAAGACAGTACTGCCAAAGGAAATTACAAAACAGTATTTCAGCAACAGGGGCCAAGCTAAAGACAGATTCCTCATACAGCACAACCCTAACCGGCCCTTTAGTGAGTTAGTCCAAAAGGTGACTGGGGTCAAAATCAGAGGCCAGTATGAAACTATTATGCCTCTGTTGTTTTGAAATTGTTGAAAAAAATATTTTTAAACATCACACTTGCAGTTAAAATAACATCTTTTAAAAATACAGTATGGTGAAAAGGAACTGGGTGCATTCATCTAAAGAGCTAGAACTGTAAGGACGTGAGCAAGTATTATGTGGCAGGCCAGCCCTCATCTTTTAACCTTGTGAAGAATCGGCACGAGGACACATTCTCACATGAAGGAAGACTCGGTCACTTGCAGCAGCAGAAGTCCTCTCACATTTGTGAAGTTGTAGGAACCACCACAGAAACCCATAGCTGCCTAACGTTATTGTGCCCTGACCCCATGGGAAGCACAGAGGAGTGGGCGTGTGCAGGAGAATCAGTGAAAATGGGCCTCACCAGGTAAACCCTGGAGTTCTAGAGACAGGAGGAAACATAGACCTCACCACCTCAATTATGGGTGCAGTGCAAGTAAGCTTAATCTGAGTTAAAGGAAATGTAACCTTTTCCCCCTTTAACCACATCTGATTATTCATTTCTACTTTAATGCCCGAGGTAAGGGAACCTGCAAGATAGCTATCACCTTTCTCCCTGGCACGGTTTGCATCTGACAAATTCAAGTTAACCAAGAGCTTCCTCCTTTTGTTAAAATGCTCCTTTTTTGCCACCTTCCTCACTTCACAGTTCCTAGGTACCCTTCCTGATAGGCACCAGACAGCTTTACAGACACTGTGTGCTCACTCAGCCTCTACCAATAATCATTCATCTTCCCGATGCTGAAATAATAACCAAGAGTTTTAGATGGAGAGACAAATATGCTTTTTAGGAAAACAACTTCTACTTATGTAAGACTACTCAGTGCTTAGTACATAACCTTTAGAAAGGATCAATTTAAAGAGAAAAAAATACTGTGATAAAGATCTCTAGAGCCACCGGCTGCTAATTATCTCTGTACTAACCAGCTGTGTGATCTTAGTAAAGTCATTAACTTGAAGAATCAAGATCTTCACCTATAAAATAAGGGGACTGAACTAGATCAGCAAACCTCATCCTGGCTGTACATTAGAATCACCTAAGACACTTCAAAAATTAAACAAAAACAACCTCACCAACCAATACACACACATCGGCCCAATTATATCAGGTTCTCTGGGTA